>NC_071657.1:58825626-59564376 GCF_014839835.1 Dryobates pubescens | reverse complement strand
AGCCTAAGTTACTTGATTTGGTTTCTGTAAGCAAGTAACACTCAAAAGCATAGCTGTAATTTACAGTGAATTAAAATTGATTCTTTTCATCAGGCAAGAAAATAGGGAAATGTGAGGTCGTTAATTATTGAGGGAGGCGCTTCTCATTAAAGCGAACAATGTTACAATGCAGCACTGAGGAGTGGGAATGTGAATAATAATATCCGATATTTCAGCACTACTGTCTGGAAACAGAAGGGGGAAAAAATGCCGCGCGAACAAGCCAGGCAACCAAAAGTTGCGTTTGATAAACGCTGGGAGCGTTGCTAAGTGTAAAAAGCAATTACGGTGTTCTGCGTACGGCAGTCTCCTTAACTGGATGGATGCTCAATAAATACATAAATAAAATATCAAATTACAAACCTTATCGGCCATTTGCGCCAAGCCACCCTGCTGACTTTAGCAGTTTAACCTTATTTTACCGTGTTTCTCTCTCCAAATATAATTATTCTAATAAAAGAAGGTTCTGTTTCTAAATCAGAGCAGAATTGGTTAAATACACTTGTTTATATTACAGCCTTATTCAATCAGGGTTTGAGTTTAGCGGGGATTGGGAGGGGAGGAGTTCTGGGGGTGGAAAGTTCTCTGCCCTTTCTTCCTAGGGTCATGGCACTCGAGAATTAGGGTGATCCCGCTCCCCAACACGGCACACCCCGTTCCCGTGGCCCTTACGCTGGTGGATCCGTCTGCGTGGCCAGCAGGCGGGGGGCAGAGGTAACCGGGAACTGACCCCGTCCGGGACACCAGGATCAGGCCCACCGGGAAGGGAAGGGCATGGGTGGCATAGAAAAGGGAAGGAAGTTGTAGGGGGAGATGATCTCCCAGTGCCTAGCCCCTTGGCAGGCGCTCCTGTACGAATTCAATCTATATTTTTTATGAGAAGTAAACTGTCTAAATAAATTTTATTACAGGCAACCAATATATTTTCTGGTAGTTCCCTTTGTTCCAGTTCTACGTGTGTGTAACAATCTAAAACCTATTTATTGAGGAAAATTCACTGGATCCGTCATAGAAAATCCTTTTACTTTGCTCTGAAGTGATTTTTGAAGACACTCGTGTCACTCTGAAGATTTTGGGCCATTGTGGTAAAGCCTTTCCTTGTTAGGAACCTCAGTTCCTATGATCATGTGGGGAATACCGTAAATTGTAACAGAGAATGGGCTTGACTGGCAGTTTTCTGGCTACATTGGGAAAATAGAAGGATGACGGGGAATAAAATCTTTGTAAATACGACTCCGACACTGCCCAGGTGAATTCGGGCACTTGACAAAACAGGAGTGCGCGGAATCTGAATGTGATTAGAGCATTTTACATATGCCCCATTGTCATTTTCTCTCTGAGATGCTGAAGTGTCAGTTCTGTCCTCTCTTTTCTCGCCCGCAGACTTCCTCCTTTGATTTCCCCCCTTCTCTTAAAATGCTTGCGCCCTGAAGTCTTGGAAGAAATGATTTAGTTTGTTTATACTGCTATAAAAATCAAGAGCAATAGAAAAGTCATAAAATGAAGCGCGCTATCAATCACACCGCAACATTGTTATTCAGCAGTTACTAACAGAGATTGATAATCCTTTGATTTCATCCCATTGTTATTACTCTGATGTGTCTGCACATTAACTATTACACATTTATTTATCGACCTAAAACATACAACAACGCGAAGTAGCTGCACGCGCACGATGTGCCCGTCCTTCTCCGTAGCACGCTCGGCAGCAGCCGGCTGCAGGCACCTGCGCCGTCCGCACATTTTTGCCAGCAGCTACAACTGAAGCTGAATCCCAAACGAGTAGGCCGAGTTCTGACCGCCCGCGTAACCCTAGCCTCAGTTCGGGCCGGACCCGCGGAAGGCTGCGCGCCCCGCCGCACCTTGCGGTCCCGGCCCAGCTCCCCGCCGGTGGCTCCGCGGGCTCCGCTCCGCAGTTCCCGGCAGTCTGGAATTTTCACCACCGAAGCTTCTTCTGCTGCCTTATAGCTGCGCATAAACAGTAATCTTTAAAGGGAAAAAAGCAAACCAGATGAGACATCCGCGTCTTCCCCAGACCAACCCGTTAAAAAAGACGAAGAAAAAAAAAAAAAAATCCCGAAACTCCCACCCCACCTCCACCTCCATCTTTCTCCAGCTAAATTGTGGCCCGGCTCTGAGTCTTTCTCCCTGCTCTTAAGGGCCGTTCCTGAGCACCCAGATTCATTGCAACAGCCCAGTGTTTCGGAAGCGAATCAATGTAGCCTGAGCAGGGAGGAGTGTGTGTGTGGGAATAAAAATGCAGCAAAACTGCCCTAGAGATCGGTCGGCCGGTTCCTTTGTCTTCTTGTTCTGTCGCTGCCGAAACCCCTCCACATCTGAGCTGCAAACAAAACTACTCTTGCATCTGTTCGCATGCAGCATTTACAATGTTTTGTGTAAGTCAATTGGATGGCGGAGGGGGGGTGAGGGGAAGGCAACAACAAAAAGAACCAAAACAACAAAACCAAACAATTGGCGCTGTATTATTTAACACAAACTTCACTGAGCTCCCTTTTTGGTGGAAGCTTTATTTGCACTAAATGAATAATCTTAATTACATCACGTTTGAATTAAAAATCAATGATAATCAAATTGGAAGTAGTAAATATCAGTTTTCATTGTGCCCGAGTAGAGGATATTTTTCTTGTTTTGCAAATAAAAATACAAGTCAAATAACTTTAAAAGGGCATTATGTTCTGCTACAAATACAATTGAAAGGGATTGTTTAGGAGCGGATCAGAAATGGTACAGAATTTTGCACTTAATTTCCTCAGTTATCATTTACAATAAGAACCTCTTGGCTTGACAGCCAAGTCTAAACAGTAGTAAATTAGTACAAATTTATACTGATTTTACTCTAATAATCGTAATAAAAGCTTATAGATTTGGCACTAATTACATAAATGCCTAATGATCTTGAAAATTACTCTGGTTAGAAATATATTACTAATCTAAACTTTGTTGTTGGCTGGCTTTGAAAAATCAGAACATTAGAAATGGTTCGCTTCACTTGTGCAAAGCACTTTAAATTGTTCAAGTAGTTTAACATATTCAAGAAGAAAATAAAAAGCGTTTAACTTTATTTACTGCTTTAGATTGAGTTTGTAGGCAACCCGAAACTGGAAACTTTACCCGAAAACACGGGGCTTATGGGCTTCGAGACCCCGGCCAGGGAGGCAGCGCTCCTCAGGCGGCCGGGACTACCTTTCCCGCTCCGCTGTGTGCTGCTGCGCCGAGCAGGGCTGGGACAGGGCGGCAGAGAACCACGGGGCCTGTGATATTCGGGCCGCCTTGGAAACTCGCGCAAGTTTCTCCTTCCTCGCCGCCCTGCAGCCTTCGAGACCCGGTGACGGCGTATGGGTGAGAGCCGGAATGCGGTCTCTGCCGTTGTCCCCGACCCCGGTCCCCCAGGGTGGCCGGCGACAGTGACTAGCGTTGTCTGCCCCGGAGCCGCAGCGTTCAGCCGCCCCGTTCAGCCGCCCGTGCTGACTCGCTTACAACCCCCATCCCAGTGGGCGCTGGGTTTGCGAACCACCCCTGGGAGCCTGAGCGGGTCCGTGGGTGCGCTCTGAGGAGACATTAAAAAAGAAAAAAGAAAAGAAAAGAAAAAAAAGAGAGAGAAAACACAATAATCATGAGGTGACCCGGAGCAGGAGGGGGTGGCAAATGTGCATTTGGAAGAGAGGGGGAGAGGTGGAAGCAGGGCGGTGAGGGCGAGCGGAGCAGGAGAAAGGGAGCGGCGGCGCGGTGCGGGTCGGGCCGGGGCGGCGGGAGGCCGGGGCGGCGGCGGGCGGGTGGCGGGCGGGCGGAGCGGGGCGCTCCGGGCGCTGACATTTGCAGGCTGCCCTCCTGATTGGTCCCCGCGCCGCGCTGCTCACGGGTTCATTGAAGTGTTAAGCACCTCCCCGTCTCTCTAAAGGACATTATAATGCAAGAGACCCCCTTTTTAACCACACACCGAATTTTCTTTCATTTAGGCGATCTATATCTATCTATATATATCTCTTATATCTTATATCTATTTTAAATAACTTAAGGCCGCTAAAATTTGGGGGGGAACAGCCTTCGCCCTGGAGCGGTGCGCGATGCTGTCTCACGCCGACCTCCTGGACGCCCGTCTCGGTGAGTTTCCACCAGCACCCCCCCGCTCCGCGGAGGTTGCTCTGGCAGCGGCAGCGAGCGAGGAGGAAGCCGGGGCAGGAAATTGACAATTTGTTCCTGATTTTACCTTAATGTGATCTAAATGGGCTAATTCTTTTAAAAGTAATTGTACTGTATTAAAGTTTAATTTGATTTAACATTAAAAAAAAAAAAAAAAAAGAGAGAGAGTGACAGAGAGACCTACAGAGTATGTAGATCTACATCGAGTTGTGGATCATTTAATTTCTTTCTCCCTGGTTTTATATACATATCTACATATTATGCTATGATGCTTATTATTATTTCAGGACAGATGAGCACGATGATATTTACTGAGGAGTTCTGGGTGGTCTGTTCCTGCTCGCATGCTCGCTTTCCTCTCTCCTCCTTTTCCTTTTATAAAAATAGAAATACCTGTATGTTCAGGGTTATTTACGCGTTTGTTTAGAAAAGCGGAGGGAGGAGAGGAGAAAGATCGGCCAGGGTGACCGAGGTCTCCGCACATCTGTTGGCGAGGTAACACTCCCGGCAGCAGAGCGGATTGAGTGTTCTTTCTTTCCCTCGGTATTTTTTTTTTTTTTTTAAACCAGCCTCGCTGGAAAAACCAAGCTGGACCCAGCAAAACTTGCTCTCATCCCCTTCTCTTCCCTTCCCTTGGCCTCGTAAGGGAAGGCCCGTCAGAGAGCTGGTTATTTAAGCCGGAAAAATTGTTGCTCAGTGTAAAGTTTTCTCTCGCCCGGGTTGCACCGGGCCAGTGGGTCTGCGCGCCGCGGAGCCGAACCGGTTTTGGGGGTTGGCGGCCGGCGGCGGGGGGAACGCGGCAAAAGCGCTAGCGATGGGTGAATGCCTCTAGCCGGTTCGGTGCGCTGGAAAGCGACTCTGATGGATACGTGCCCGGCTTCGGGGGAGTGACCGCGGCTCCTTTACTTTCGCAGGGATGAAAGATGCAGCCGAGCTACTGGGACACCGGGAGGCGGTGAAGTGTCGTCTGGGCGTAGGGGCCTCGGATCCGGGGGGACACCCAGGAGACATGGCTCCCAACTCGGACACGGTGGAAGGAACCACCCTGCTGCCGGGAGAGGACATCACCACGGTGGGATCCAATCCCAGCTCCTTAGCCGTCAGCTCCAAAGACCCCGACAAGCAGCAAGGCCAGCAGGGGGGCCAGAACCCCGGCCAGGCTGGACAGCAGCAGGGGCAGCAGAAGCAGAAGCGGCACCGCACCCGCTTCACGCCGGCGCAGCTCAACGAGCTGGAGAGGAGCTTCGCCAAGACCCACTACCCGGACATCTTTATGCGGGAAGAGCTGGCCTTGCGCATCGGCCTCACCGAGTCCCGAGTGCAGGTATGAGCCGCCGCCTTCACACAGTGCCCGCCCCTGCCGCGCCCGCTGGTCTCTTCTTCGGGTTCACGGACGGCCGGCGGCGCGGCCAGGCACGCTGGGACGGGGTGGGTGGGTGCCTTCAAATCTCAGCCCGACGGTTGGGGAGGAAATCTACCTCTAAATGGAAAGGTTTGGTGAGGAAGTCTCGAAACCCTCCGTCCCCCTTTCCGCAATGCTATCCCCTAGGGGTGTCCCTTGTCTCCTACCCGCTTACAGCTCGGTGGTTGCTAGCAGATAGCGAACGTGTCTTTTCCCACTCCACGGCCCAACCCGGGGCAAGAGGCCGGAGAGGCACAATTCGGAAGCGGGCAGTCTCAGCCCTCGCAATAGCTCAGCTCATGGTCTACATCCCCCGGTGAGGGGTCTGGCGACGGCGGAGTGCTTTGGGGCCACTGTCCAGGGTGCTGCCCCTGCTAAACCAGGCTCTCCGTGGGGCAGCTGTCCAGGGTGCTGCTGGGACGGGGCATGCTCGGGAGCCCGCTGCCCGGAGGGTCGGGGCGAGGGGTGAAGGAAGGCACACATGCTGTGAAAAGGCACTTAGGTAAATAGCACTTGTATCTGGACTCGGAGTTTCCCTGTAATGGTTTATATCATGCCTGGGGAGGGAGAGGTAGTAACTTCAAGTACACATATATGCATAAGCACACCCATATATATGTGTGTATATATATATATATATATATATATATATATATGTACACAGGCACATATGAAACTATTTAGGCAAATAAATGTAAACGAAATTTGGAAAAGGGCCATATGGATCCAACTGCTAGACTACTCAGATGCAGCTTTTGTAAGTAGAAGGATATTTTAGTGACGTTCTGGGTGAATCCCTTCTGAGGAAAGAAAGCCTGCACAATGGAAGCACTTGTAGGATGTGGATCCCCACTCAGCACAGCACGCTGGCTATGTTACTGCACTTTGCCACAGACAGTGTTCAAAATTACTCTCAGCAAGGCTAGGCTCCTCAGCTAAATACAGACACATCAAAAGAAATCTTTAAATGAACGCCTTTATGAACGGAAGCTGACTCCATTCCCGAATATGACAGAATACGCACGTCTGCTTTTAAAAAGTAAAACAATTTGACTTAGCCTACACAGTACTATAATTAGTTTAAATTAAAAAAGAAATTAGATTCACAAATAAAATATAATTGGACAACTGACTCTATGAAAAAAGAAAACGAGGTCTATTAAACTTTATTGGGTTTCCCAAAGGTTAATGATACCAATTTCAATATTAGGAGTATGGTAAATTAAGTAAAATATAAAATGGAAATAGTTATTTTCTAAGAGCACATCAAAGAAATTCGTAGAAAGAAAGACAAAGTGTTTTAATGGCCTCAGCATAATCTTAAACCGATTCTAATAGCTTGAAACTGCTGATAAAAACAGTTTAATAGAGTGGCAATTTAAATATTTTTTACAATAATGTTCTGTAGTTTAAAAAGTAATCAGATCAACATAACCTTCTTAATTAACACTTCAAAATGATTAACATTATGTAATCTCAGGCAAAATAATTTAATGTATTTACTTCACAATCCGATGTATCACTGCTCCTTGACCAGATTTAAATTAAATAGTAATTGGTTTATGTTCTTAAACGAGTACTTCACAGTATTCTTTATAGTTAACAGATTGCCTGCACACTCCTTGCAGTATGTGGGCTCCACACTGATTCAAGAAATCCTCCAAATAGTTAATTTATAGTGGCTGTATATGTTTTTAAGTGTTTTAGATGCTAGGATAAATCACCACTTTCCTCATTTTAGATCTGTTTTTAATGTATATGATACATTTAAATAATTATTAAAGTGGCTGGTGCTTAAACAGGAGTCCAATTCCACATCTGATATTGCTCTGCTTTTCAGGCTGCTGTAATAAAACCATTCTTTTTATAGCATGCCATTATTAGAAACCAATTTCAGAATTATTTATAACCTGGAATGGCTTATTAAGCAGCAATGCGAGAATCATGCAAATTATGCGATCAAATGCAATATAATAAGCATAATCATTAGTCTCTAGCACGGATTAATTAACTTTCAATATTTTATTTACATAAAAACCAAATCAGTGAAATAACTTCAGCACAGTCAGGCTTGCCTTTCAATATTTTATACGAACAAAAATAATGTGCTGTAATTCCATTGACCGTGTCCCCCACAATGGTCCCGTCACCTGCCACATCTTAATAGGGGACAAGCTGAGAGTATTTTCTAGTTTTCTAATGGAATGAGAAATTGCATTTTCTTCCTCTCCCAGCACTATTAAAGTGTAATGAATTCGGCTCAGAGTTCACGGCTGGCTGATCGAAATGAACCTGAGATCTGAGCTTTAATACAGCTCTCCAGATTTCCTACCAAATCTTCACATTAATCATCTGCTGGATTCCAATGAGATCTTCATAAAGCTTCAGCTCCTAAAAAAAAAAAAAAAAAAAAAAAGAAGAAACAAAATAGTGATATTGTCTCCCTTTCTTTCTCTCTAACCCATTTATAGCTAGAGAATTAAATGGGCTATATATTTTAAAATACATTTACAGTATGTCTGCATTACTGTAACAGCAGACACCATCAAGGTACATTTTTAGATTCCAACCTCCATTAGATTCTCACTGTTGTATTAATAATTTTCAGGGGCTAGTTGCATTTTAAAAGCGATCCAAAGTTGGCAAACATTTCTGGTTAATATATTTCTAGAGTTGTCATGTGTGCCTTTTCAAAATCTCCCCTAGGTTTTCCCTGCGTTTTAATCTGTCATGCACTAGTTTCCAATTGGCAACATTCACATTTTAAAAGCATATGCAGCGTAGCTATGAGCTAAGGTGATCAGACCTGATGGAGATTCTTTACACCATCAGTAAACCATGAAACATAAAAAGATTTTGTAGACGCAATTTAACTATTAACCCTAAAACAAAATTGAACGCGATTTTTTCGCTTATTCATGTAATATTTAGCTCCTTAACGGCGGCTCATTCTCGGTAATGGGCGCCCGCCCTTTTCATTCTGACGATGCAGCACGAATCCATGAACTCTATCCCCCAAGCTCAGACACTGCGGCTCCTCCGGATTTCGAGTGGACCCGTGTTTTTCATTCCTTAACAACGCCCTCGGGTGCCTTTGCTGCGGTGCAGCGAGACCCATCTAGTCATCCCTGGCCGCACCACGAGCAGCAGCTTACCTAAAGCCTTTTCTTCCCACCCCCCCTCTTTTTTTTTTAAGAACCCAAATGCGGGCGGGACTGGGCAGCACCAGGCGGTGGATACGGCCCGGGTCTAGGCTGGAGGTGGCTCGGGAGCGTTTCCACGCAAGGCCTGGAGCCGCGGGGTTGTCGGTTTTGGTTTGCTTGTGTTACTGGGACTTTTAGCGGGGAGGCCAAGCTCCCCTCTTGGAGTCGCCCCCCGAGGCAGGGAGGCCGCAGGCGGCTCAGTCCCGGGACGGACGCATCGATCGGTTCTTCTACAAGAAGTTCTAGCGGTTTCGTTAACACGTGACGGGACGCGCGTGGAGCTGCGGGTGTGAAGAGCAGCCGTGGGAGATCCAACGGCTGGGGGAAGAGACCGGGGAACGGGGTGGAGGTCGGGCCAGGAGCAGTGGGTCCCGTTGCACCGAGGCGTGCTAACGGTATGTGTCGCTCCCCACCGCCCGCAGGTCTGGTTCCAGAATCGCCGGGCCAAGTGGAAGAAGCGCAAGAAGACCACCAACGTCTTCCGCGCTCCGGGCACGCTGTTGCCGACGCCGGGACTGCCGCAGTTCCCCTCGGCCGCCGCGGCGGCCGCGGCCGCCATGGGTGACAGCCTCTGCTCCTTCCACGCCAACGATACGCGCTGGGCCGCCGCCGCCATGCCGGGCGTGTCGCAGCTGCCACTGCCGCCGGCGCTGGGCCGGCAGCAGGCCATGGCACAGTCCCTCTCGCAGTGCAGCCTGGCAGCCGGGCCGCCGCCCAACTCCATGGGCCTCTCCAACAGCCTGGCGGGCTCCAACGGCGCCGGGCTGCAGTCGCACCTCTACCAGCCTGCCTTCCCCGGCATGGTGCCCGCCTCTCTGCCCGGCCCCAGTAACGTGACGGGCTCGCCCCAGCTCTGCAGCTCCCCTGACAGCAGCGACGTGTGGCGGGGAACCAGCATCGCCTCCCTTCGCCGCAAAGCACTAGAGCACACAGTTTCCATGAGCTTCACCTAATGGCCGCCACTTCGCCCCGCGCCAACACCGCCGCCTTGCCCCGTGCCCCTGCCTCTGCCTCGCCCCGGCCCCCCGCCTTCCCTCACCTGACTTACCAGGGAGTCGACTCAGGATCTGAAATCAGACGCGAAGGGACTGGTTTGTGGGCCGAGACCCCCCCGCACCCCCGCCCTCGCTTCCCTCAGTCCGTCTGACCCCGCGGAATTCCCGCACTATCCCGCGCATCCCCTCCGCTCCAGGCGGCCTGGCCCGCTCGGCATCCGCCTCTACCCTGCGGCGGAGGGGCTCGGGGCTTCCCCGAGCCTGGCCCAGCTTCCCTTCCCCGCCACCACCCGGCACTCCCGCCGGAACCCCGGCCGGGTTTGCAAAAATACCCCCAACAAAAAAACCACCAACCAACCCCCAACAAACGAAACAGAAAACAAACAAACGAAAAAACAAACCACCACAAACAACAACAACGACAAAAAGGCATTTTGGTTTTGTTTTCTAAATTTTTATCGCTAAGAGCAGCCACCCGTCGCCGACCCTCTCCGCGGCGAAGGCGCCGTCGGAGGGCAGTCGGGAGGGCCGGCGGAGAGGTACGGAGACCCCAGAGTGAATCAAATCTGTTTTGAAAAAGCATTTATAAGTGAGAGCGAAGACATGGGGGGAAATAATAATAATAATAATAATAATAATAATAATAAAGTTTCTTTTTTTTTGTAAAACACATGGGAGAGGTAAAAAGAAAAAATAAGCAAGAGCACTCCCTTCTCCGGATCTTTGATTTCGTGACAGTTGAGTTGCCGATCCGCCCTACCTTTTTTTACGCATTTATTTACGTTTCTGCTGCTATTGTCCCTCCCGCATCTTCCGCTGTCGCTGGCGGAGGCGGCGCCGCGGCCCCCGCCCCGCCTGGCCCGGCCCGACCCGGCCCGACTCCACGGCCCGCCCACCTGCATGTGCCGCAGGGCAGGGCCGCTGGAGGAATAAACAAACGATGTGAAATAGGATGTTTTGTGTAGATAAAGCATTCTTGTTACATACTGGTCGATTCGTGATATGTTTTAACTTATTGTCTGTGCTTATTTATTGCATTTTCGGTTTCTTAATAAATGTTTGAGCTAATATAAAACATATTACTTGACTTTTCCGGACAGGTTTATATCAAGTTAATGTGAATGGATAAATAATATCATTTTCAGTATGTGATATGAAGAATTATGGATTTTGATGTGGCGTGTGAGATATGAGATGTGTCTTGAACCGCAGGCAAAAAAAAAAGACAAAAAAAGACAAAAAAAAAAAAGACGGGACTTCCTTCTATGGGGATACACAGAGTCCTTTGTCACAAGTTTGGGGATAGTTTGCTTGCTTGAACTTTGCATTGAAGCCTTTCACTTGTCGCAATTTTAATACTTCATGACAAATAAACTTTTGTTAATCTTTCTGCGTGATGTGCCTTTAAACTGCAGGACATGAGAAGTTCCGTGGCGAAGCCGGGCAGAGGTGAAGAACGGGGAAAGCGAGGCGGCGGGAGGCCGGAGTGGGCGGGCAGCAGCGGCACCCCCGGAGTCCTGTGCGGTGCCGGGGATGAGGGCTGGGATTGGGGTGGGGGCGGAGGGGCTTTTCGTCGCAAACCTTTCTGCCCGTTTTGAAATGAATGCGGAGCTGTCTGCGGGGCGAATCCCACGGAAGAGAAAATGCACGGTTTAACCCCCTGCAAACTTCGACGTAGGAGAAAAAAGAGGTACAGGACTTTAGCAAGCATCTGGAGAGTCTAGTCTAAGGCTCCTTTTTACTTTTGACAGCAACACCACACACCCCAAATCCTCCTTCCTTTTTTTGTTATATGCAGAGATCTCTCATCCTTCTACATCAATTACACACCTCTTAATTACACATCTGAGAGTGCCCGGCTTCATAGGCGCCCACAGAAGGGTCCTTGCCTGTTCCAAAGTGCAAATTACACATTCGTATTTAATGTAAAAGTGAAATAAAAGTAGAATAAATTACTGGTGATGCAGGCCGTAAGTGAGTCCACTGGGGGTCACCTGAGGAAGCAGCCCTGTGCCCTTCTGCAGGAGCAGGCTTGTGCAGGTGCCAAAACAGCTCAGGATGCACATCTTGAGGCAGGCCAGGCCAGATAAGACAAATCCCATTCCATAATCCATACCAGAGCCAGGCCTAGTGTAAGCAGACACTATATCCTTCTAGCCCTCCCTCTACCCCTCAGCCCAACCTTGTGCCAAACACTTGCTCCTCTGCATCCAGGCTTAGCTACAAGTTTGAAAACAGTGATCAGTCATCAAAGATGTGGTGCACAGAGTGCCTATGAAGCAGGACTGATCAAAGTGTTCCTAGCCCCCTATCCCACAAGTGACCCTGAATGTCCCAAGAGGAGAGGCAGCCCATTCAGGAAGTCACTTGGTCTTCCCAATACCACAATGGTCCCTTGCACCTATCTCTACCAAATGTATGGAAGGTTGTTTACAAGCATGTAATTTTTATGGCTGCTCAATATTGCTGCAAGCAAGGTGGCTTTATGATGTAAGAATGTCATAAAATGTGGTATGGAAGGTCTTTAAAAAACACATGTTGTTTAACGGTAGAGAAAAATGTTTTCTCTGACTGGGGCCAGGGGATTGAGACACAGCTTATAAAATCCAGTTCTTGATACCGAACACTGCAGCTTTGTGAAAGTGGCCTTACAAAGGTCCTTCATCTTAATTCTTGCTCTTAAAAAACATACATAATTTCCTCCATATTTTCATGCAACTGTTGTCCTGGTTATGAGCAAAGCTTTTTGATCCTGCTCAACTTTGATACAACATTTGTTTCCATGGCAATATATCTTCGTGTTCTGAGTCCTGGAGATTTTTGAAATTAGATGCAACCGTAGCACCAGCTGAAGCTTTTCAACATAAACCATCTAAGCTGATAATTTTATGTATTTAACATTGATGAAAGGAAAGGGACCACGTTTTTCACTCATACATGTTACAAGTTGTGTGTGAATGATTTTATTACAAAATCTCACTTGCACTCTTATTAAAAGATAAAAATTAAACAGCACTGACCGGTTCTACCTAATGACATGAACAGCTTTGCTTCATTCACATGAAGTGATCAAAATAAATGAGTGAATTCCATATAAATTGAGAGGGGACATTTATGCTGAATATCAATTAGCCTATTACTGACTAAGTAGCTAACACTGGGCACTGGGGCTGTTATAAGCTGAGTTTATTTACTTACCTTCAGGTGTGTTTTAGCTTTGAGCAATTCCACTCAATGTGTAAGTAAGACTGAGATTTATGGTTTATATATATTTATATTTATATATATTTGAATTCATTTTCACACCAGCACATATGCACATAGGTTTATTTCCTTCTAAATACAACATCACCCCTAATGTCTAAGGAATATACATAACAATAATGTCACTGAACCTTTCATTTGCTCTCTTGATGAAATGCTTTGACACTCTCTCTCCCCTCTCTTTCTCCTGTCAAATCCCTGTGGAAGGCAGAATCTGCTCTTACCAACTGCTGGAGATTGCATTCGCTGAGCAATTACTAACATCAGAAGAAAGTTTGTGCAAGTCAAGGTATCAGATAACATTGCAGCACAGATTATATTATTGCACTAGCAGCAATGATCCCTGCTCCTAGAAATGAAAATGTGTTTTAATTTGTGTTGTGGTCTTTAAATTTTCATTTTTCAGAATAAAAATTTCTGCACATGAAAATGTATCTTGCAGTAATGGAGGTATGGCAGTTAACCTGTCAGTTGAAAGTATGTAACCTTCCTTTTCTCCTTTTCATGACAAAGGTAATCTCGTCTGAGGGCATTTATGTGAAGAAATAACAGCATGGCATGGTGAAACCACTGGCTCATTAATCCTGGCATCTACTTCCTGCAGGGCTTCTTGATTAGTTAGATTCATTCATTGGGTATTTCAGAGTTTTTGATTTCTCACCACTAGCTAGGTTCACTGAGTTCAGGCTAAATTGAGCCAGAAGCAATGTTTATTAGTAATTTTGTAATACAGACTACCCTAATAATTCAGTACAAATATCTTATCTGAAATACATTCATTCACCCTAACACCAAATGCAGCTTGCAGCTGTGTTCTGAGAGAATCAAGAGAACACAAGTGACTTGGCATGTATTTCCTAAATTATTAATATGAGACCTAATAGCGAACTCCTCTTCATTTCCAATGCTGGAATTAAGAACCTTTTTTCTAAAGCAAGACCTGACAAGCAGGCGACTACCTCCTGCCTGCCATGAAGGCTGAGCTCAGAGTGGTTGGTCTGGGAAACATGGCCCGTTTCTCCTTTCAGCATAGGGATGAAAGGGAGAACAAAGGAATTTTAGCTTTTCCCTCATGTTTGCTACAGACACAGGAAGAACCTAAGCACTGCAAAAGGAGAAGAGGAGGAATCCTTGGAAATTAGTATCCTGTAATGCCACAAATGTATCACAAGTGTTCGATAGCCATAATAGAGTTATAGCTCAGACAAAATGGACAAAGAAGCAAATCCCCTGATCCTGCAGCCTATAAAGCCCATGCTGACCTGTCTGTGAGTTCAGCAGATGCACATGTGAAGATTTGTGGGATTTGTGCTTAAAATTATTCTACCAGAAAGCTTTCTCCCATTTCATAATCTCTCTTTTCTAAGGTAAATATAGTGGACCATACATGGACCTCATTCAAATGTCTGACCAGATTGAGTCACATTGGCTCATCCAGCCAGGACCTAAGAGCTTGTCTGATTTTATGAATGCATGCAGTATACTCAAATCTCTGTGCAAGACAGACATGGCTTAACTCAGAGAAGCAGAATTAGCCCCGAAAGATGTGTGACTCACAGACACCTTTAAAACATCATGGACCTATGGCAATGAGGCAACTGTGAGATGAAAACAGGTGGTGGAGTGGGAGGACTAAGAACAGTGTGATTTTAATTTTTCATGTAATCACAACGAGAACAGCAGCAAGAGACAGAGGAGCTGGTCATGCCCAGAACGTGGTAGGCAATGCTCTTTGATTAACTGTCACCCTTTTGTCTGAGTACTGCTCAAAGGGCTGCATTAATAGCCACATAAGGTCCTCTGTGAGATTTACTTCTGCTCCTTAGCAAAAAAATGTCAGGAGAGTGTCTCTCTTTTCATGGTCCTTACAGTGAGGGCTAGTGCACAGATGAGCCCATCTTTGCCTTCCCCCTAGGATGTTGTACAATGGTATGGGTAGGAGGTCACGTCTTTTATTTGCCTATAAATTGTGCCTGCTTCAGTTTCTCCTGAGACCATTCTTGAGGCTTAAGAGCTCTGCTTTACCTCTACATTGCATTGTTCATCAGAGCTTATGCTTAAATACATTTTTTGGAGGTAAATTATGCTTTTATAGGCTTTGAAATCTGCCACAGGAAAATCACCCCCGATGAGGAAGGAAACTAGAGGTGTTTGTGCAGGACTTACCATTGCAGGTTACACAACCATTCTGCAGAAATACTTACCCTCCTTCAAAGGTGGAGAGGGAAAATGCAGAATCTGCTTAATGCACTGCCTGTGAGGGTGACGTTCTCTCCTGACCCCCATACACAGTTTGTGCCTTGGAGTATGAAGTTTGATTATCCTTTGCTCACAGTACTGGAAGCATCGTGGTGGTGATCCAAAAAGTACTTTGGAAAAAACCCAAACTATGGACTTTCTTTCAGTGACCTCCCGATACCGTGCATTTCATAAGCTGATGATGCACCCTGTAAGGACACATCTCTTATTTTTGCTGGTTTCAGTTTATTGGCTTTTAATGTAATTTGACTGGCAGCTATGTGTCCCTGTGGTTTCTTTACAAGCTTTTAAGGTTTCTTTTCTTTACTAGGTGCTTTTTTTTGTGATTTTTTTTTTTTCTCAAGAGCATTTCAGAATGACTACAAGCACCCTCCTTTATATTTTTTTTTGGTATACAGTAATTGAAAGGAAGAGTCATCTTCTGGTTCATGATACCAACATTACTTTATCATTAAATTCCCCTGTGCTGAAAGGCTGTGATGTTGAGCTTCCTGCCCCAGAACAACAGCTCAGCAAAACCTTGATTTAACTGTAACATGAGGACTCCCCACATGATTGTATTCAGAAGATTTGGTTGTGTCACAGTCATAGTCAATGTAAGTTAATGATAAGCTGGATGAGTAGAAGACGTAATATTTGAAGGTAGCATGGTCTAGCTGTTTTTTGCTACAGATACTACAAGGTGCTCTTTGGTGACCACTGGGACCCTGAGGGCAGGACACACTCAAAGAGTCCCTGGGAGTGAGTAGGTTCCTATTTCAGCAATGCCATCTGTATTACCGGCTGTGTCACTAGGTAGATATCCACTGAATTCAGATTTATAAACAAAACTGAGTGCAAAAAGATCTTTCAGCAGCTACGTGGCCACAAAATGTCACCAGAAATTAACTAGCTTTGCTCTTTCAACTGAAGAACAAAATGAGAAGTCTACAGAAGGTCAGGCATATAAAAATGCATTGAGATGAATAGGGAATAATATTAAATTACTAAATAAAGAATTACACTTGGTACAGTTGATGGCTCTAATCTTTGTGTCTATTATAAGCAGTAATTAACACCCACAACTGTATTCCTTGTCAGCTTTTGTTCTTATCTTCAGGTCTCAGTAGCAAATAAATGACTCACACTTTATTCTTGAAAATTTTAATTACTATAAGAAATACTTGAGGATAATGCCATTATATTTCATATTACTGTTATTTCACCATTTTTGTTTGACTTCTGTGCAATTTTAAGCTCAGATTTGCCGAAACTGTGATCAGACAGATGCCAGCAGGGATGAGGGATGCTTCTGGGTTCTGAGGGACCCCATATACATAGAGACAACTACAAAGGAGATGCTTTCTAAAGAGTGTGGGAGCTGGTGTTACTAGCTGAGTGCTCTAGCCTTTCTTCATATCTCACAGAAGAAGCTGCTGCCTCTGACCCACTGATCACATGGTTCATGTCTTCAATTAAATCAGACATTCTGTTGGAGATGATTCTTGTTCTGTCTACAATAAATTGCTTCAACAGTCCTTCATTCATTATCTCCTCCTCTCTTAGCCTTTCCAGGAGGGCATAAATCTGTAGATTTCATTCATGGACATTATAGTCAATCAATTGCACCCAAAACATAAAGCCAGGCTGTTACTTGTTGATGCCTTCCATACACATCCTTCTTTATAACTCTGACAGCAGCTGGTTACACCATTACTTGCTAAATGAAAGCATCCAATGTTGCAGGTATTTTTTTGAAAAGCATCTAAGTGTCTTGTTATTGAAGTCTCCTCTTTAAAGTAATGTAGGTTGCCAAGTTCTGTCAATTTTAATCCTCTCAATACCTACACTAGCTTCTTATCAAACTCCATAACTAGTTCAGAATTTTCTTCTTTCTTAGGTAAAGTCCCCCCAACTTGTTCTGTCCAAGCTCTATACCAATGAATAGGTCTCTCCTTTCCACTAATTGCACTGCTCTGATTGCGGTCACCTTTGATGTTGTAGTTGCTTCTAGAGGTTGCTTGTTCTAGAGGTGCTCTTTCTACCAAACCACAAATCCCAACTCATCATTTAATTTTGCCTTGATCATTTCATTTTACCTCAAGTTTCAGCATGAATTTATGAGTCAAGTAGTTTGGGTTCCTCTGCATGGAAGATTATCTACCTGTCTACTCCTGTTTTCACTGATGCATCTAGGATTCTGACATGTCACATATGGTTGTCTGTCTGTGAACCACTGTCTATCTGTCTGTGACCAATATGTGGTTATCTGTGTGAATTACACCAGGTGAAAAAGGATTTACCACACCCACCATTCCTGGCTGTGTCTTCTGCCCTCACCTTCAAACATCACCATGTGTGCTACACCACTGGTGAACCTCCATGAGATGAGTTTAATACATCTAGGTCTTCTAATTTCCAAACTGGCAGGAAAAAAAAAAGTTAAAAAATCATTAGCAAAGAGTTTAGTGGCAAAAACCCTTCCTCATTCTACATTTTCAGGGCAGTTTTAATCTACCCTGCCCTGTATCAGGGTCTGGACAACACTGGAAGATCCCAGAAGTGTCTTATTTGCCTCAGCACAAGTTTCTTGAGAAGGCCTCCCAGGGAAGCGGCTTGACTGGCAAAGGCATTTGTAGTACTACTTGGGCTCTAGTTGAATCATGTTGGCTGTAATAGCTGTGTCTGGGGGCAGACCATCACTTCCACAGCTCTTGAGATACTACCATTGCTTTGGGAGTACTTGCACAGAGTGCCTCTGCTTACTTCTGAGCCTGCCCTGCCTTGCACAAGAAAGGAACACATCAGAAATTTTCTTAGTTTTGTATTCTAGTGGAGAAATGCCCATAATGCAACATGTTGTAAAGACCTATGATGTAAAGACCTGTGCATTTAAGCACACAGATGACATGTTGGCAGCTAGAGCATTCCTATGTTATTGAATGGCACTTTTTTTCTGCTTTACAGAATTATTCTAGAGAAAAAAAATGTCCTTCTCTGTGGCTTTAATAAGGATTATAGCAGCAGTCCTGCATTTGCTAAAGGCAGGTTTGTATTTCCACACATTTCCAGGTGGTTTAAGTGTCTGAATCAATGCAGCTGGGACTGATTTGCAAGGTAGAGGTACCTGAAACTTTTCAAGCTTTATGCTGGAGTTGTTGGTGCCCAGGCTCTCTGAATATCAGAGTCTTAGTTGTTGTATGGGTCATTGTTTAGAAACATATAGAAATACTCTTAGAGTTTATTCTTATGGGCTGAATTCAAACTGCAGTTTATAGTAATTTGGGGAGAAGATGACAGGCACAAAAGACAGATGACAGGCTTTCACAGCAAGCTGAGGAGTTCCTCTTCCTCTCAGTTGCCCAAGTTGGGGACTGGTCTGCAGTAGCCTTTAGATATCACAGCACTCTCAAATGTCCAAAACGAATGTTACCAGTGTCCTTGTGCTCACTCAGGGTGTATCTCTGAGGACTGCCAAGAATAAGTCAAGAGGAAATACAAAGCACTCAGTTTATGCTGAATCTAGGTCATCTATACCTGACTGGGTGTGATGTGGGTGTCACTACAGGACTTTGTCTTGCACACAGGGATCCAGTGCCAGGTCTTGGGAGTCCGAAATGTAATCTCAGATGTGATTCACTGGCCTGAAGTTGTATTTGGTGAGTAAAAATACAAATTCCAGAATCTTACTATGGTTTATTTACTGGTCATATTAGCATGTGAAGTGATTCACATTGCACAGAAAAACCTTTCTTGCATATGAATGTTATTATGCTATCAACTGCTTCTGATACCTCTCAGATTTTTTTCTATTTTCTCCATCCTAATCTATTTCTTTAAGGCCAACAACTCTGCTTCAGTGCCAGCATCTGCCTTTCTAATAATGTAACTATTTACTGCATCATTGTGCTCTACTCTCATTTCATGTTGTCACACTCTCCATGACATTATTTGAAAATTGTCAAAACCCTCACTGAGAAATTTCTACCAGAGGGAAAATGAGAAATGCAAACAGTGCAGCCTGGTTACCATGAAAAGGTACAGAGACTAAAGTCATGCCATGCTTCTCCAGTGTGACCTCATTCTGGGCTCAGACTGAGATACTCAGACCATATATGCTGGAAGAGTTGGTGCTTGGATTACCCTGCCACGATGCTCTGAGTCTCTCTGGGCAGCTCTGCACTGTGTTTCCATCATCACCCATTGTGTCTTTTGGCCAGCAGAGTTCACTACTTTCTCCAGCAGCAAATGTCTGTGCATCGCTCAGTGAATGATTATAAAAAAGGAATTGCCTATAGAGAGTTGTATCTCTAGGACTGGGTGAGACAGACTGAGTGGCTTTAATTGAATCTAATACACTAGGTAAAGAATAACCAAAAACGAGTTGAATGTGACCTTGTTACTGGCATCCATCAGGTGTTGCCCTGAGCTAATTTTCTAATCAGCTCTATCTATGGCTGCTTTCTTTATCCTTGTCAAGGTGGTCCTTAGCAATGAAGAAATAGACTGAGTTTGTAGCACCTTGTCAAAGACCTTTCTGCTACATGGCCTCTGCAGGCTGTGGCCATCCAGGACGTGTTAGAGCCATCACATCAGAGTATAGGAGGAAAAACAATTGGGGAATAAAAGGTGTTTTAGGAAGAATTGTCTATTCACGCAGTCAAGTGCTCAAGGCAGAGTGGCTACACAAGAGCTCATCTTTACGATATTGCCCAGTATTTTCATATAATTTCCCAGCTTCCATTCCCCATGCTCCACAGCTCCACCAAAGTTATCCCTGAACCAGGTGGTGGCTGCTGAAATGCTCAGCTGTCCTATTACAGGGGCACACACCTGACACCAACAGCTCCCTGTCTGCCCCAGGAGCAGCATGTATCTCAGTCTCTGAGAGGTGTTTCCAGGTGCTAGCCAAATCCATTCAGATTCACTGAAACACTACTCTTCAGGATCCCAGGCTGGCTGACACTTGCTAGTGTCTCTTTTTCTGGTCAATTTCTTTGTGTAAATGTGCAATTTCTTATTCATTAGGTAGTGTGCTAGCAGTACATGGACCACCTCTTCTGCAATTGGTGGAACAAGAAATCTTCAAAACAAGAGATCCAGGGCTTTGCTTTGTAACCAGTTTAAGACTGACCAAGATAGTGTTCCACAAGTACTGAAGGGAATGAGGGCTATCTGCAGTTTTTTTGGTGTTGTTTTTTGTTTGTTTGGGTTTTTTTTTCCGTTTTAAGTAGTGGTACATCTAAAGTCTCTCCACTCAATAAAGAAGCCAAATACAAGCTGGCTTATAAGGCACACAAGTGTGGAATGTCTCCATGTCTTCTTCCATGTCATGACACATGATAGTGTGTCAGGCTTTATTTCCTGTGATTTGAAAATCTACCCTTGAAGTTATGTATTGTCACATATTTTACATGGCTGTATAAAAGACTTTTCCCAATGTTGATAAGAAAAATGTATGCTACTGAAATAGAACACTCTCCCAAACAGAAATATACATTTAGTCAGTCATGAATTTCAGCCAAATCAATTATTAGAATGTCTTCAGAATAAAGCTGGTGTAATTTTTAAAGTTTTGTTTGGCTAACTCAATGAGGCTACAAAATATCACCAAGTATTAAGGATGTGAAATCAAAAAGGTTTTTTTTCACCTCAGTTGTGCTGAATGGCAATTACACATTCTGAACAATGAGGTAATAAGAAATTGTCTAGATTTTCCTCAATACTTTCAACTTCAGTGAAAAATACAATAATTAAACGCTCAGTACGATGATTTTCAACCCCCTGTGCGCTCTCATCCCCCTCCCTTCTCTCTCTCTGGATAATAAATCCTTATGAAAGCTGCCATCACAACTGAAACACGTTGTGAAATCATTTAATAATGTTGACTTAAGTAGTGACATCATTTGGAGACTTGATTTCCTTGCAACATCTTTGAAGAAAACTACAAACTGCCAGATGTGACAGAGCAGATACAGACCCCAGCAGCAGGAAGCCAGGTGTTTGCAGAAGGAGGTCCTATATCCCCTCCATGGGCATCAAGGTTAGTCCAGTTTAGTGCGAAGAAAACCCAGTATGACCTCTTTCTCCTTCCCTGGTGGCTCATCTTAAAAGCCCTTCTTTGAAAAACTCCTCTTAGGAGAGGGACAGAGACGGGTGAGTTAATGTCTTGTATTTTGGAGGCCACAGAGGAGGGCCAAGCCAGTCTTGACAGGGCAAGCAAAACATTTTAACACGCCCAGAGAATAAAAAAATCCCAGTGGAAAGTAAACCCCACAGAACCAATTGTATTCATAGTCTGAGATGCAATGACTGCTTCAGGCCCTAGGCTCTTGCTGAACCCAAGCACAGTAAGCAGTCACACTCTGGGAACATTTGTTTTACAAAACTGATCATTTAATCAGGAAGACTCAAATCTGCTATAACAAGGAGATTAAAAATGAGCCTGTGAGATTCCTCCTCACTGTCATTCTTTTTTCATCTGTGAATAATGTTCGCCAGGGAGTATCTCAACTGGCTGGAAAAAAATAGCTTTTATTCCTTGTACTGGAGGTGCTGTGAGTCCGAGAACCCTCTGATGTGAGAACCACGTGTTTCAAAAGGCAGCTCAGCTCTCATGAAGTACTGTAAAATAATAACAAGCTCCCCAAATATCTTGTGGTGTTAAAAGTATGTATTTAATAAATCTAAACATTATGTGTTTGAAAGGATGTAAAATGTCTGTCTCTCAAAAGCTGGGCTTTAATTCTATGGATGCCATGGAAAGAAGGGGAAAAAAATCCTACTAGCTCTAGTAACAGATGTGAAATTACATTAGATAAATATAATCATTAGTTTCAGTCTCACCCTGGTTAATTTGTTTGTGGAAATGTGCAACCCATTATTCATTAGGTAATTTTTCACACATTGATTAGAAAGCCATGTCGAATTGTGACCCAGCACATTGGGGTTTGCCTATCTTGCAGTGAACTATATCGCTTACAATAGTGGAAATGGGGGACAAAATGTTTATCTCAAGTTGATTTTGTGCCAATAAATAAAGTAAATCAATATCCAGTGAAGTGTGAACGACATTTCTCTGCTGTATAATATGGTTTTGGGGGCAATTTGACATGCTACAAGGGGAAACAAGGGTCTCAAACAGAAAGGTAATAAAAGCAAATCATGCTGGTAACTGTTACTGAAGTCCTGTTTTTTTCTTTACATGGGGAACTTTAAGATGAGGAAAAAAAATGCACATAACAGCCTGAAAACACCAAGACATTCCCTAGCTTTGTAAACAGTGAGAATCAAATCCAGATATAGTTGGGGGGCGAGTCTCTAGGAAATGAATGTGCCCATGAATGCCAGCTCTGTGTTTAGACAAGACTGTGCTGTGTTGGCAATGCCATCAGTCCCCTGACAGCACTTGCCTCAGCCATCTATTTCCCTCTGGTAGCTTCCTTCCTAGGGGCTTAAATTCTGAGGCTATAAATAGTTTTGCATCAAATCGCAGAAGCAGTATTCCCATATCCTCCTGAGACCACTGCAGAATGGATGCAGCTTACTTTAAGTGATGTTTGCTGATGGTGTATACCAGGGGAGCTTCATCAGTTTCAGTGTGTTATATCTATTTACATCACCTAAGAAGCTGACCCTTCATGATTAGATGATTAGGGGACTAGAACATCTCTCTTAGGAAGAAAGGCTGAGGGACCTGGGGCTTTTTAAGACTAGAAAAGAGAAGACTGAGGAGGGATCTTATCAGTGCTTATAAATACTTACAGGGTGGGTGTCAAGAGGATGGGGTCATTCTTTTTTCAGTGGTGCCCACTGACATGACAAGAGATAACAGGCATGAATCTGAATGTAGGAAGTTCCATCTAAACGTTAAAGAGGAACCTCTTTACTTTGAGGGTGGTAGAGCACTGGAACAGTGGTGGTGGTGGAGCCTCCATCTATGGAGTAATTCAAAACCTGCCTGGACACTCTTCTGTGCAAGCTGCTGTAGATGAAACTGCTCTGGCAGGGCAGTTGACTAGATGATCTCCAGAGGTTTTTCCCAACCCTTATCATTCTGTGATTCTCATTATTCAACACTGATGTTTTGCCTTTGTGAACTGCAGATAATTTTGAAAAGGAGAGAATTACACATTTGCAGTCAGTGCTGTTAGGTTTCTGTCTTTCACACCTTTCCTAAATTGCTCTTCCTAAAAGACTGTTTGGACAACATAGATACATGACCAGTGATTTTATGCAAGCATCTGTTGTAAGGTGCTTTATTTTGTCCAGCTGACTGCTTCTCAAGTCAGTTGACTGTAAATGGGAATAAACTAAATACTTGTTTTCTGTGTGTGTTGGCATCTTTATAAGGAGGAGAATGTAGGAGAAGTTACAATAAAGTTCAAGCCAGTTCAGTGAAATCTCAGAAGTTATTTTCACATATCACCATAGCTGGTGTCAGGACAAAAATTAGGAACATGTGGCAAACAGAAAGAAAACAGCTCATATAGCAAATTTCAAAATCTCCAAAGCACTGTGCAGTTATGTCAACTGCAGTGCCCTGCACAGACCATGACAGCAGTAGTCTATGTAGGCAAAATACAGTAATAAACTGGGACTGGAGGAAAAGCAGTGTTATAAACTCAGCCAGCTGCAGACAAGAGCCTTTCCCACTCCTGTGTCCGCTGTTCTTTGTGAATCTCAGTTTTCTCCTGTAGAGACCAAAGCAGTCTTGCCTGCCCTGCAAGTCAGGACAGCGCAAAGTCTGGGGTGAGCTGTTAGTTGTCCTCCATCTCTAAATGCTGTTTACTAGAGCTGAAATTCATTCAGCCGTTAAGCTGAATTTTGACTCATGTGTCACCTCAAAGAGGACTTTGTGCTTTTTAGTTCCTCACCACCCCAGTCACTGCAGAGCCTGGGCCAAGCTGGCAGAAAACTGCTGCAATAATGATATCTGTTTTCCTAGGTGCTAAGTAGTGTAAGAGAAAGAGAATTGTTTAAAGAGTAGGTTGCAGCACAGAGGCAGATGGTTCCAGAGAAACCTTCAGAGTTGTGGAGCAGGCAGTCCCTGGCAGTTCACATGTGGCATGGTCCTTTTGAGGATGGTTGTGCAAGCATCTGCCTGCTGCTTAGGGGACATCACAAAAGCTTTCATGTCTGTGGAGGAATCAAGATCCTGCAGCCAAATTACACACTCCTTCTGCTGAAATTAGAATGGACCTGGTTTCTGATGTATTTTAAACTTTAAAAAATTAATTGATGTAATAAAAATCTCCAACATCTTAATATAATTTAAAAAATACTATTAATGCTGAGTTTGTGGTTTTCACGGAATTAAAATACAACTGTCTGTAATAGTTGCCACCTGAAAGTCTGTAAAATAATAGAATGACCTATTAAACTCATAGAGTCTCTTCTAGACACCAAGGAGGCAAGAGTAGTATGTATCTGTCAATTCATAAGGTGCCTCTGCCCTGCATTCTAAGCTTCAGATGCTTTCTTTAAAATACAGATCAAAATAACTTGCGTTTTTCCACATAATGCAGACTGCATTAAGGCAATTAACATTTAATTAACAGCAGCTTTTCCTCGGCAGGTCAGATTGCAAAGGGCTCACTGTTGTTGCCATAGAAAGCAGAAGGCTGGGCTGTTTGGTTTCCAGACAAGAAACAGCTGTGTTTGAGCCCTGACAGCCTGAAATCATCCTGGTAAGGCTCTAATGCTCCAAAGGACAAGAAGAGGAGGAGGCTGCCAGTGTCACAGAGACCATCTCAGGCTGCTGGAGAATGTAATCTGCTTTAGAAACCAGTGTGCTGTTGTTGGTTTTTTTTTTATTATTTTTTTTTATTAAATTGAACTGACAGCAGAGCTTTGAAAGTCCTGTAAGCACTCAGTAAGCTAATTTAACTGTTTTACTTGCTTATGCTTTTTAAATGTGTGAACAGAGCAGTGCAATTATTTTTCACAGTTTTGCTTTTTACCTTTTAATTTTGCTGCTTCTCACCTCTTTTTAGATTCTTCACTCTTTCTCTTGGTAGCCGTTTGGGGCTCATTATGAATATTATCCAAGAATAGATAGATGCACAAATTTCATTAAGAAGTCACATTGTTGCTCTGATTTGAAAGCTGCTATCAAGATGATGCAAACAATATGTATGAAAGGATCTTTAAAAAGGACTGAAATACTGAAATGAAAATAATAAGATAGATGCAGTGAATCTGTAATAACACAGAATAATATCTCCTGGGTACAATGGGTGCAAGATAAGGCTCTAAATGATAATATCAGTGAAATGCAACAGCATAAAATTATAGAAGTCTTAGGGTTGGAAGGGATCATCTGGTTCCAATGCCCCCTGCCATGGGCAATGACCCCTCACACTAGATCAGGTTGCTCAGGGCCACATGCAGCCTGGCCTTAAAAGCCTCCAGGGATGAGGCTTCCACCACCTCCCTGGGCAACCCGTTCCAGTGTCTCACCATGCTCATGGGGACAAACTTCTTCTTAACATCCAATCTGAATCTACCCATTTCTATTTTTGTTCCATTCCCCCTACTCCTATCACTTCCTGAAACCCTAAAAAGTCCCTCCCCAGCTTTCTTGTAGGCCCCCTTCAGATACTGGAAGGCCACAATAAGGTCTCCTTGGAGCCTTCTCTTCTCCAGACTGAACAGCCCCAACTCCCTCAGTCTGTCCTCATAGGAGAGGTTCTCCAGCCCTCTCATCATCTTTGTGCCTCTGCTCTGGACACGTTCTAGCACCTCTAGATCCTTCCTGTAACAGGGGCTCAAGAACTGGATGCAGTACTACAGGTGGGGTCTTACCAGAGCAGAGTTGAGGGGGAGATTCACCTCCCTCGACCTGCTGGCTATGCTTCCCTTGATGCAGCCCAGGCTGTGTTTGGCTTTTTGGGCTGCAAGTGCACACTGCTGGCTCCTGTTGAGCTTCTCATCCACCAGCACCTCCAGGTCCTTTTCTTCAGGGCTGCTCTCAAGCCAGTTGCTGCCCAGCCTGTATCAGTGCCTGAGATTGCTCCAACCGAGATGCAGGACCTTGCACTTGGTCTTGTTGAACCTCATGAGGTTGGCTTGTGCCCACCTCTCCAGCTTGTCAAGGTCCCTTGGGATGGCATCCCTTCCCTCCAGCATGTCTGCTGCACCATACAGCTTGGTGTCATCAGCAAACCTGCTGAGGGTGCACTCAATGCCACTGTCCATGTCACCAACAAAGATGTTAAAAAAGACTGGTCCCAGTCCTGACCCCTGAGGGACTCCACTTGTCACTGGCCTCCACTTGAACATGGACCTATTGACAGCCACTCTTTTGAATGCATGATTAAAGGCTTCATGTTGGGGAAGAAGGTTGTCCTGGTTGGCTCCTAGGCTTTGATAATAACATGCAGAATTGTTAATCAATCAGTCAGAGACAGAAGAGAAAAAGAAGAAAAGCTTTTGATGGTGGTTTTACTCCTCACTTCATTCTAGAGGATAGCAATATAGCAGTTTTCCCTCTTTCAGTAATAGATTTTAGCCATCATTCTGGTGAATTCATTAATCCTGCATGTTTGCTGCAGACTCTGGCAAGGAAGAACTGCAGTGCAATGAGAGACCTCAGGGAAAGTGACTCCAAGATAATATATAAATAAATAAACATGTGTGTGTGTGTGTGTGTACATGAATGTATAATACATGTTACAACATATGCATACTCCCAGCAACAAATGTGAAGCCAGATGAACATTTAAAAAGAGTAGCTTGGTAACCTATGTTTCTCAGGTTATGGAGAAGACCCAGAGAAACACAAAGTATATGAAGAAATGAGTCTCATGAAGGCACAGACATGAACAGCAGATTTTCCTGATGTGAGTTGCACACTCAGCCTGTCCCACCATGGCCTTTCAATGGTGTTAGCTAACACTATGGGATGCACTGGCACAGGAAGCCCAAGGCATGTGGATTTGATAGACCCAGATGAGAATCCTAGAGATGGAAAGGGTCTCCACCTTCATATGTTTGTTCCAGGAGCTCCAAAAATTACCTATACCCAGTGTACATGGACTCTTTCAGGCTGCTCTTTCTTGGGAAGCTCTTGGGAGTACTGTAGGGCTGTGGACATTCTTCTCCCTGATCCCAGAGTTCCAGCTGAGAGCCAGGGCATGGGCTTCACTGTGGTCTTGGGAGCCCTCTAGGTCTCCACCTGGGAGTTCTGCTTAGTGGAAAATACTTAAAAAATAAATGGAGGAGCAAAATGAGATAACACTATATTTGTCTTCACAGATAGTATGGGTCTGCACAGCTTGGCCTGAGGGTGGTTAAAGGTGGTGGTTTTCCCTGGGTGCCAATGTGATTGCCTGCAAGGACAGTGCTCTCAAACTACATGTACAACACAGAGAGGGAGAGACAGTGGGTTTATGGGTTTATTTATTTATTTATTTACTGGAGGTAACTGAAAGAAGGTGGAAACTTGTCTGTCTGGAGAAATCAGTGAAGAGTTGACAAAGCTGAGGGTTTCTGAAGCCATAGCTTTCACGGAAACACAGAATCAGCAAGGTTGGAATAGAATAGAATAGAATAGAATAGAATAGAATAGAATAGAATAGAATAGAATAGAATAGAATAGAATAGAATAGAATAGAATAGAATAGAATAGACCAGACCAGACCAGACCAGACCAGGTTGGAAGAGACCTTCAAGATCATTGTGTCCAACCTATCATCCAACACCACCTAATCAACTAAACCATGCAACCAAGCACCCTATCAAGTCTCCTCCTGAGCACTTCCAATGATGGTGACTCCACCACCTCCCCGGGCAGCCCATTCCAATGGGTAATCACTCTGTATAGAACTTCTTCCTAACCTCCAGCCTAAACCTCCCCTGCAGCTTGAGACTGTGTCCTCTTGTTCTGGTGCTGGTTGCCTGGGAGAAGAGACCAACCTCTGCCTGTGTACAATCTCCCTTAAGGCAGTTGTAGAGAGCAATAAGGTCACCCCTGAGTCTCCTCTTCTCCAGGCTAAGCAGCCCCAGCTCTCTCAGTCTCTCCTCACAGGGCTTGTGTTCCAAGCCCTTCACCAACTTTGTTGTCCTTCTCTGGACTCGTTCCAGCAAGTCAACATCCTTCCTAAACTGAGGGGCCCAGAACTGGACACAGTACTTGAGGTATGGCCTAACGAGTGAGACCTCAAAGATCTTAAGTCCAACCTGTCACCACAGCCCTCATGACTACCAACTAGTGCAAGAAAAGAAGCTTTGGAAATCTTGCTGTTTGGATGAGATGAATCATGCCAAATCTACCCTCTCTACAGAAGTGCTCTGTACAAGGAGAATCACTGAGATTTCCTGATACTTAAATGTCTAGTGCCTGCCACCCTCCCACAGGGTCACAAGAGTGTTGAGTCCAGGGCACAGGACTGCAGGATGCTCCCAATAGATGTGCTCTGCATAGGGGTGAGCCAGTGTAAAGAGTGCAAACAGCTCCTGGACAGGTTGAGTTGCTTCTGAGCTGGCTGTGTAGGGCCCAGATGCTGTAAATTGGCTGCCATGCCTTGTCTCCCACCTTCCCATTTTTCTTTTGTTTCACCATTATTATAAAAAATTGGTAGATGGCTAATATTACAAGTCTAGGGCAAAACTACTCATACGTTTAGTGTAAGGACATTTAAATATTTAAAGCAGATGGTTCCCAATGACCTTACATGTCTCCTTTATAAATGTATGTACTGTCTTATAGAACCATCTGCATCCCAATATGCAGCTCATATGTTTCCAAGTGTTTCCTCGTTAACAAGCAGAAAACTTCATCTTCCATCTGACACGAGATAAAGGTTCAAGCTCACTTACAGTCATGAAAATCGGCTCTCCAGTTGGGAGCAGCATTCACCTTGGGGCAGTGAAGGGTTGGTGCCTTACAACTTGCATTCTAGGTGGACCGACAAGGATAGGATTTGGAGGATTTGAGCTTGAGAAGTGCAACAGGAGAACAAATAATTGGCAAAAGCACAGCCACCAGTGTGCTTTTGGGCATACCATCGCCTGGTGCATCTGTGTTGCCTCAGCAAGGCTTTGTGCAAAATGCAAAGCAATGCAGAGCCATGCATGATTTCTTATCTCCCTAAATCAGCCTTCTTCCTTGCTCTGCTCTCATACATAAGGGCAAAGACAAACTCATAAAGCTGGGGGAGATGAGCTCTGACCCTCTGTCTGTCTCAAACTCTCTTGATTCCCTGGACTGTTAGCCTTCCTGTGTGAGTCTCTACCACACAGAGCTGCTTCATCATTATAGTAGTATGGTTGCCTCACTCTTTTCAAAGAAAAATCCTTTAATTTTTAGGACTCACCCTGTGACTAGCCATGTGCTACCTGCACTTTTTTGGTTGGAAATCATCTTAAAGAATTGTTCATAAAACATATAAAAGTGGCAGGTAGATGGGAAGTGGCATGCCTCTAATTTAAATTTCGATTAGAAAAAAATACAGAAATGTATTACATGAGGAACTGCTAAGAGTTGTATGGAATATTGTGTTTTAAGACCTACTGTAGATCTATGTCGGTGCCTGTGAAAGAGAGGATAATTAGTGCCCGTACTCTCAGTCATATCAGACTAAAGGTAATGGGGTGTAAGAAATGGTTCATTAGGCTCTCTCAAGTACTTTTACTGTGTCCATACTATTTATACCAGCAGAAAAAATTCAATGTCTTTAAAATCAAGTCAAAGCATTCGCCTTAGATTCTTCAGTTTAAGAAATAACATTGAGTGATGATCTCTTAAAGTCAAATGGAAAAAAAATGTACATAAAAAACCTGCTTAAAGCAGTTTTATTAGCATTCTGTGTCACTCCAATGCAGTCTCCATGCCTATGCAAATCCTGCCTCCTTCATTTGTACCTCTCTCTATATGTTTAGCTTGCACAGGAGAAAATTTGTGGACATGGGAGGCATGCAGGCAAATGCATAACATTTATTTTTGAGAGGAACATGCTCATGGAATATAATTTGCTTTCTTGTTCTTGCTTTTCCTTTCTAGGTCTGAACAAAATAGAAAACTATATGGAGAACAGCAAGAAATGTGACAAGGAGAATGGAAGGAATAACTGATAAAAAAGGGTTAAAGCCCCAAAATATGTGTAGCTTGACTAAGTGGGGAGGACAGAATGGCATGCTACAAATGTTTGAAGGGTACAGCTATCAAATGAGGGTGGGAAAGTTATTTAGGCTGACAAAGGAGATATAAGTAGGAGTAATAGGATGAAGTTAACAAATGAAAAATTTAGGTTAAGAATCAGGAAAAAGCTTCCTGACAGCAAAATAGATAACACAGCTCTGGAGTAATTTCTAATGGGAAGCAGAGAAGCCCCATCACATGGAGCCCTATGTGTTTAAAAGTAAATTGGAAAAGCATTAGAAAATATAAGGAGAATAAAATATAGGGCACTTTTCTGTGCAGTGGAGGCTGGACTGGATAACCAGGGGCTACTGCCCTTACTCTCTATTTCCATTTTTTTCTGGTTCTTTGTTAACAATGTGCCATTTGTACTTTCTAGAAAAGTAACTAGCACAGCAAGGGTAAACTTGGGAGTCATTCTATTAGCATAAATTACACTATATATCTACAAGATAATAAGGGCATAGCAAAGACACGTTGTACTAATACTGCATGCAATTCTGAGAGCACTTTTAAACATACCTCATTTTTTGATTTGCAGTTGTGGGCATCTCCATTTTGAGAATCTGGCCCTAGGTAAGTGCTTAGTCTGGTGTCTTTTCAGTCTCTGGTGAGAATTAAATGAACTGTGTTTGACACCACACATAGGAGGAGAGACACTGCTAAAACCGGCTGTGGAGCACTCGGCTCCTGCTGGCTTGAAGTGGGAGCAGCAATGCATCTGTTGGCAGATCTTTCCCACAGCTCTCAGCTCAGCAGCTTGTTTTGCACAGGGCTATGGAAATGCAAGCCCAGCAATCTCAGTTCAGCATGGTGGGCAAGCATTTCACAGGGACAGAAAGTGTGAGCAGGACTGCATGACACTGTGGTGGCCTAAATGTATTGCCCTTAGCTTTTGGGCACCAGAAGGGGGCTGCATAAATCATTTCAGTTCCCCTGGGATAATATGCTTTTCAATTGACCTATCTAGGGCACAGATTGGCCCAGTGGCCATATTGTATAAGGACAGGTAGGACACTCAACTCTTTAACATACAGACAATGAATACCCGCACCCAAAGAGAATACACAATTAAGGCATCCTGATTAATCCAATATCACAGAACAGACATACAAAGGGGAATAGGCATATCCTGAATGAGGTAAAGAGTAACTTTCTACCCACGCAAAAATAAACACCATGTGCCTTTTTGTGCCAGCTTAAACTTGGGTTGTTCTAATGTGTTCTAAAATCGTCCTGTGAAAAGAAAAGCTTCCAACTGCAAAATATTATTGGAAGGTTTAGTCATACTAGCCTCATTAATTGCCTTTGCATACATTTCAGAAGATGTAGTATCTTGGTCTTAGAAGAGTATGGTTTCCCTCTGCCACAGAACAACTGCATCTTGGCTGCAACCATTTTGACATGAAGATGGGAATATCTCAAAGGCATTTGTCTTTACATATGCACAAACAAATGGTCAGTAACCCATGATCTCTACCCAGGAAAGTGCCTATGCTTATCTTTCAGGGAACAGCTCATGTGTTTGAGATAAGCCAGTCCTCCAGAGCTTTTCTGGTGATTGTGATTGTCACAAGCATGTGTAGGCTTTTATTATGAGGAAGCTCAACATTTTCCTGGTCTTCCACAGGAAGAATGTTTGTTTACTTTGAGCATTTAGATTTATTAAAGCCAACCTCTGCAGTCCTTACAGAGACAGAAGAAACGCTTGATAGCCTACTGACTTAAGCATTCATTAGGTTTCTCTTTTTCTCCTGCACTAGGAATGTAAGACCACATCATAATTACTTTGCAAGCTGATTACTGAGCTTTCAGCACTCCTTATGTTTGATGTTTGCTCCTAGAAGACAAGTTGTAAAATGGTTCCTACATTTTATATTCACTTAGAATACATTTCCTCTATGCAGAATGAAACCTGCCCTTCTATGTTAGTGTGAAAACATCTATCAAACGTTACATGGAAGTCTGGTGTACACTTGCTTTGCATCAAAACCATTCTGTAATTCAACTGCATTTGTATTACTGTTTAAAAACTCTAAACTGTTGACCTGGTTATGGGAGCCAGCAATGATCCATGATCATGCTCTGACAGGCCCTATGCAAGGAGAGAACCAAAAGATAACGCCTATGTGAAAGAGCTTACACTTTTTACATGTGAGAGCATTAGATGGTACTTGCATCATATATACTGCAGGGTTTGAAAACTCCTAGCTAATTCTCACTGGCACTAGTTCAGTAAATGTAAGTCAGGTTCCCAGTAAGCTGCAAAAGCAGGGAAAATGCTAGATGCCAATTCAGATGCTGTGCTCTATGCAGAAACACAGCCTATCTCCCTTCCCAGAAATCTGCACAGCACTCTTGGAATCATGCACAGCTGTATGTGGCAGGCATCTTCCTCACCCTGCCATGACTCATTTCAGTGAAGCAATGTATTTCTGCACAGAAACGCCCTTGCAGTAAACTTTCAGGCTGTTTCACAATTTCACACAGCACACCTTTGAAAATAAATCACTCCTGTGCTGCTTTGTGTCTTTCTCTAGTTACACTTCCCCCTCACCCCCCTCCGAAATTCAGGGGAATTCCAGAACATTTTGCAATTAGCTAAGGATTATATTTCCTTATTTTTATTAATTTTATGTAAAGTGGGATTTATCAGTGGAGCATTCATTGACACTGACTTCAATTTATTCTGATGAAACTGACTGACATCTGTGTGTGCTGTTCATCAGTCATAATTTAAACCATTCTTAATTGCATTAAATGTAAATTAAGACATTCAATTTCAGCCATTATTTTTCATAAAACACTGTGAACTGAATTTTAGTGGGTCATAAGATCTTACATTCAAAAATAAATAGGGTAAATCTGAAACTTACCATTGATGTTCATATTTCACCCTTTGTCGGCTGTATTTCTTTTGTAGCACACTAGATTGGAACAATTAATTTTCTCTCTGAAGGGAACATGAATGGCTAAAGATTATGTAGCTGAGTTTTATAACAAATGACTTTATCATTTCTAGAGCTTGCTTGTTACCACAATGTATTAAATATATTAAGAGAAAATGCAATTAACCTTTCATCTAAACCAAATGACAAATTAAAACAGAAAACACAAACCATGCCAGAATCAGCCCTCTGATTTTGAATTCACAAGGCTATGCTGTTAGATTTATTTGCTGAGCTTTCTTGAGGAGGCAAGGGCTTGGGTCAGACTAAGCTCAAATTAATGAGAGAATATGCAAGCTACCTTTGCTGTAAAAGAGTAGTGTTCAGTGAGTGGGTTGGGAAAGGTCAAATATGCAGTTTGGAAGTTAAGACCAAAGCTCCTCTTTAATCTGGTGGTTGCAGTTTTAGCACAGTGGCCAGCAACTGTCTAGTGCAGTGACCAGCAAACACCAACAGTAAAGAGATTTCCAAAATCAAGCTTATTTGCTTCAAATTGAGGGACAGACTGAATGCTGTGTCTTAGCGTTAGTCACTTCCCACTCAAATGCTTCTCATGGTAAGACTTAACTTGTCCCCAGCTTAACCTGGTGACTTTGTCTATGCTGAGCTCCTGACAGGAAAAGCTATGGCCATCTCCAGGGTAGTTCTGTCCATCCCATCCTGTGCTGGAAGGATCACCCCTAGGGTGAATGGCAGTTTATTTGTGTGGGACTCACCTTGAGAAAGACCCTAAGGCTGTATTCTGGCACCTAGGCTATTGAGTTGGTTGGCGAGGTGGGGCTTTCAGGGAAGAGCTGCAGGGCTTCTCTCTCAGGTTTCTTGCTGCAGATTTGGATGGGTAGTTACCCATCTGTTTGACATTTTATACTGCAGGACAGCCAGTCTAGGACTGGATAGCATGTTGATACATGTAAGTGTCTGCACTGGTTTAAACTAAACGATACACCCATTTGGTATTGCTTTTCACCTCATCTTTAGCACCTGCCTTGCTGTTTCTCTAGACTGTGTGCCCAGAGAATGATGGTGTGAAATGGTGCTGAACCCCCTCAGTTCTATCTTTCATCCCAGACCACTGTTACATGGCTACAGCCTGGCATGCCTCAAATCAGAGCTCTGCTATATGACTCAGCCTTACAAGTCACTGTGGCTACAGTTCTTCAGGACGAGGTGCAAAAGTTGACCAACAAAGGGGAGACCAACAGACCTCCCCCTACACGTGTAGAAAAATTTTATGTAACTATTATATACAACATTTACATATCCATGCCAGTTCAACTGATGGAGAATGAAGTGTTGCAATAAGTCTGGAGATGGGTAGTGATGCAATCATTCTGCCAGTTTCTTGCTATTAATATATGTCTCTTACTCATTTTTAAAGATAGCGTAAATGAGAGTACTGAATATAAATGGCTTTTATAAGTCATTGAGGTCAGTGAAGCATGTCATTGTTTGCAACTTAAATTCTGTGAACGTACTGGCTGAGAGGCATTTTTCTCAAAAATAAAACCCACAAACAATATTCACTATGTTTAATGATAATTATAAAATAATGCCGGTTACAATGAGCTTCCAAAGCCCAAACTGGCCGTGAGCGCCTAATAATTATGACCTTACAGTGTCATCTTCAGCGCACATGATGCCTATATGCCAGCAATATATAAATTATTTCTCTAGATGTACGTTACCAAACATTTGATTATGATTTATTTTGGGGGTCTCTGAAAGATGAAGTAAGTTCTTTAATATTAGCATTACTAATGATTTTAATGAGGCATTAAAATGTTGCAGTATTGTAGGAACATTTTTCTTTTTTAATATTATTTCATTAATAGTTTACATGAATGTTAATGTTAAATTGATTATGGAACCTGAAAGAGTAATCCACAAAATGTCAAAGTGCCATTAGCACAGTGAAAGAGCCCTCCAAAGGCAGGGATCTGGTAAGAACTAATGAGATATCTCTGTAACACATAATACTGAAGCAGCTTTTTCTAAAATTAAGACTGAAAATTAGGTTTTAATATCCTTCACTTTGGGACTCTTCAGCCATTTCAGCGACTGAGTGTTCAGCCTCATGAATGCAAAAACCTAGCTCAGACCCGGGTCCCAGCTACTCCCACAGAATCCAGTCTTATGTGTATGAGCCTCGGTTCAAAACTTAAAAGGGAAACAAACAAAAAACAACTGCAAAAAGATTTTTATTTTCTTTTTTTTTTAATATCTTTCCCAGGATGTGATGACTGCATTATCCATCTATTGACACCTTTGCAGAGAGGATCAGCCATAGGGATTTATGGTTCACGTGCAGTAAGCGCTGCATGTCTCGCTCCTCAGCTGAAGAAGAAAGAGCCACGATGAACTCTTTCAGTACAGTTTTGCAACGCAAGTCTTTAGATAATGCTATTTTTTTCTCAGAGGAAACGTTCAAGGGAAGACATGGAAATATGTGGTGTCAGAAAACATAAATGGCAGTAGGGGGTAAGAAGGGTTAGGAAAGGATCCAACACACATCTGTGAGGTTCTCCACTGATTCACAAATTCATGAGGTAAGAATGTTTCAAAGGGCTTGTCCCACAGCAGCGCTGGCTTGAGCAACTGGCGCATACACAGCAGATGAACCAAGGTCTTACTGACCTTCACAGCTTCACAGGGAAAAAGATGCAAAGATGATGCCTTCTTAAACAATTTCACCCATGTGCTGGGTAAATCCATGCTTCCATATGCTGTCCATATATATCCTGAATTTCCAATGATAGTTTTATTGTGGCTAGGGCAACTAAAATTTATTCTTTAGATGTGATTTCTTTTTATATCATAAAAAGAATTTGTGAAATGGGTAATTTTATGGTATCCCTTTAGTCCCACACTATGGAATATCCAAGGATGCTAATTTGTGTAAAAGCATATTGTCTTTTAAGTATGATCATCAGTCTCTCAGCAGCCTGTCAGCTTCTATGATGTTCCACATCAAGTCCTGGCTACTGATGTTCAAATGTTTCTCACAGCAATTTTCTCCAGGATCTAAATTTCACCACCAGGACCATCCTCCTCCTAGCACCTTTTGAACTGGCCTGGCCAGAAGTTTGGATATTTTGGGGTCCTGGGATTTGGGGACAATTGCAGGACAAGGTGCCAAGGCTGGGAAGATGGCCCCCCTGTCTTCATCCTGAAGCACACTGGAAGTGGTCTGGGGCATTGGTGCAGTGCAGTATCCTTCACTTTACTTGATCTGCATCCTAAAACCAATTAAGTAATGGCAACAAAGACTGTGAGAAGTGCTGAATTTCTTATGCAGTCTGAGTTCAAGTTGAGGGGAGGAATTCAGACTTTCTGTGATATGGGGCTGCCAGATGCTGGTTCCCTTATGGGTGATGAAGGGAGCTTAGTGCCCAGCTTCAATCTAGGTGTAGGCAGCATGCCAGCCTGGCAGCTCTGCATGGTGTATAATTTGACAGCTCCAGGTGTCCCTCTTCAAGGTCTCCCAAACAACCACAATGCAAGCATGAACTCCAGGCAATGAACTACAAGCAGCAGCAGGTGCTGGGGGAAACCCCAGTCCTCCACAGCCGAAGGCTATACTGTGCCACCTTCATCCCTCCAAATCATCTTTGTCTGAGCCAAGGCTGAAGCTGAGCACAGAGCTCAGCCTCAGGTGGGACTGTTCACTCTCTCACTGTCTTGTCCATGTAAGACTCTTCTTATAGTCTGGTAATGCTAATTAATTAGCCAAACAATACCCTTGGGAAAAATACTTTTCTATCACAGATGTGGAAACTGAGGCTTCAAGCCTGATCCTGCTTGGCATTTGCCTGTCAAAATCAGTGAAAATACTTTCATGGGCCAAATGAGATGACTACAGGTCCTTTCCTACAGATCTTTTCCTACAGCGAGAACTAATGGAGTACTCATTATTGCTGGAAACAAGGGGATTGGGGAAAATTACTTTGCATTACAAAATTTCATAGTAGTTGTTGGTCCCTCTACCTTCTCCATAATAATTTATATACTCAGAATATGTTAATTCAATTTAACACCCCCCCCCCCCGCCTTCCCTAAACAGGAAAAGTGGGTTGAAAACTGGGTTGAATAATTTCCTTTTACCACAGGTTATTTGTGTCCTTTTGGTTAAAAAGTGGCTTAATGTATCTCCACTCAGTACATGGACTGAAGTCAGCAAAGCTAGTACTAAGTGTTGCTCCAAGGCCAGCGTGATTCCAGGCTTCAGTTGCCCACTGCTTCTCTGTGGGGCAATGGAAACAGGAAAACATAGTTTTGAGTAGTCTTGAGAAACCACTTGCTAGTCAAGAGGAAAAATGAGGAGGCAACAGTCCCTTCCCTTCCCTTCCCTTCCCTTCCCTTCCCTTCCCTTCCCTTCCCTTCCCTTCCCTTCCCTTCCCTTCCCTTCCCTTCCCTTCCCTTCCCTTCCCTTCCCTTCCCTTCCCTTCCCTTCCCTTCCCTTCCCTTCCCTTCCCTTCCCTTCCCTTCCCTTCCCTTCCCTTCCCTTCCCTTCCCTTCCCTTCCCTTCCCTTCCCTTCCCTTCCTCAGAAATTAGTGATTGCAACCTTAATCATTAAACCAGAAACTTTAAAAAGCAGTTAAGTAGTTACTAAACAGATTATTTTCTAATAATAAAGACAGAGAAAACCAGCTAATAAAGATGGTCCTGGTTCTGGTGTGTAAGTAGAATTCCTCATTTCTCTCCAAGCCCATGCAGAGCTCTTTTGTGTTTTGATCGCATTCAGGACTTCTACATAGAAGCTGATAGTATGATCTGATTTATTACACTAGAAGGGCATATATTCATTATCCCATTTGTTTATGCTTTCTGAATATACCATCTTGCATCTAATACGTGGAAATTTCAAATCAGCTCAATATGATATTCTGAGTGCAAGGAATATATTTATTCTGTGAAGACCTGTTTTGTTAAAAACGAGTGATAAGATTAATATCACACTAAACTGTGTCTAACTGTGTTGCTTCCTATACTGTTGAGGCAAACCTAATGGCCTCTCCCTGCACTTGTAGGTGGAAGAAACTTTTATCAAGGAGATTTTCCCTACGTAGACACCATTGGCTTGGCCCTTCATCCATTCTTAACATTGGTGAACAAGCAAAGAGTTAACCTGGAATCCTTTGCCATTTGCAGTTTGGTGTGCTGCTTTCCTGCTAGTAAGAGCTTAGGGTGAATTAATTTTCAGCTGAATATATTATTAAGGAATGGTATTTTAAAATGCAGTCAAACTGAAGTCTCATGGAAATCCTTCAGGATTCAAAGGAAATACACAACTGCTTACAGGCCACGTGGTCTGTACAGGGCTAGTTCCTGCCCTCAGATGTGGATACATAGGCAATTACTAAGCATACAGCGTAACACTTATATTCATTACCACTCAGAATAACAAAAACTTCCCATTTTTGAAGTGACATTTATTTACTGTTGAGCATCAGTCCAGGTGAAAGAACTCCCAATTCACTTCTGTATGTAATCTTGGGGTCTGTCATTCATGTGTAGAAAACTCAGCTCTCTATTTAGTGCAGTGTTGGTGAAAGATAGACATTTACAGGGCCCCTCTGCCCTTGAGCTGTTCCATTAGTGCATGGAAAGCACCTTGCAGCCTGTGACAAGCGCAGCAGATCGGCACTAAATCAAAAATCAGTGCCAGCCAGGGATCTAAGCCACCATGAAGGTCACAGCCATCAGCTGCATGCCATCTCAATCCAAACAAAACATGCTGGATACAGGGGGATTTTCACTACTCACAATAGGAGACAAACACATCATGTTAGAGTAATCCCCTGATAGCAGTGAAATGGGTAACTGACCTTTTAAATACTTTTGAGTATTTAATAAAACTTTGAAGATGGGGAAAGGAGGGGTTGGTAATTTTGGGGTGTTTTTATAGTGTAACTGAAATGCTGGCTTTGTGCCATTGCTACCCTAAATGTTAACAAAGAATGTCTCCACAGTTTGGGGAGAATTCCTGTGTTTTAAAAAGCTCATGAACTAATTTTCTGTGTTCAGGGTTTTTTCCCCTTAAATAAATGCTCTCTATTTAGAATAATTTTCTCTATTGAATACTAAGAAACTTACCCAAGTATAATTAAGCAGTTGATTAATCTGAAAGAGATTTAAGTGAAGATACAGTTGTGGACAGCATTTTTCCTAACATTGTAACCCAAAGCAATGTCCAGAGTCACATATTCTAATACCAGCACAAAGCTAAATGAGGGGAACATAGGGGGTTGGGAGATTAAGAGGTCTAGGTAAGACAGTCAAGGCAATCTACTGCCTGAGCTGAAAGGGAGATTGAACTGCAGGATCTGAACCAACCAAGTTGTGTGCCTTCTCTCAGCAAGGCTGCAGGAGGGGAATTGAGTGCCTGTAAGTACCACATATAAACCCCCACACTCTTTCTGACATGTATGGGTTGATCTCACTGGGGCTGTCCAGGAGGTGCCTGTGTTTTACACAGCCCCCTCTCTCTTTCTTCCACAGAAGGCAGTGTTGTGAACAATTTATTTTTACAGGAGTTCTCAAGTCAAGAGGAGAGAGAAGGAAGAACAGAGATGGAGGGGGGGAAAAGGGATATGTCCTTCCCCTGTGGCCACTAGTGGCTGATCCTCCTGCTCAGCACTAGGGGCTGCAACTTGAGGTGTCCTCCAATGGACACCTGACTGCAGGGGTGGTGGGTTGACCCGTTATGGACCTGAGCACATAGATTTCTTTTTGGCTTTTCACAAATTCTTTTGGGATTCACAGAGCTTGTGGGGAAATGTAGGGATTTGGGAGCTAAACCTCAGTGTCATTACACTGACTTTGCTCCTCCTCTTTGGAGAAATTTTGGAGCAGATCACTTATGTGAATTTCAGAGAAAAATGCCCTTCCTTTCCCAGGTCTCTTCTACCAGGTTTGCTCAAGGTGAGCCCATCCCATTCACTCAGAATGAGCTATGTGCTCTGATGAGCAGAGCCTTTAGCTGCCCAGTTCTACAGTAACTTATGTTCTGCAGGTAAAAGTTAGACAAATACAGATACGCTGCCTGTGCGTCTGTGTGTGTGGCATACAGGATGTGTGTGAGAGCAGGATGGTTTTCTTTCCTTTGCTATCCTAAATTGTAAAGCTGGTGTGCAACTTTGAGAAAGAAGAATGAAGCCTCCTTGGAAATAAAATGACCAGAACAGAACTGCTTCCCCTTTGAGATCTCCACCTCCTGCTTTGGGAAGGCCCATCCCTGTTAGAAATGTGAAATGTGTAAAACAAAGGGAAGGGCTCTGAATGGGTATTACAGAAATAATATTTATGTAATCTGCTTAAAGAGGTCTATTGAATTGTCAAAGCTTATTTTAGATATGGTGTTTCAGCCTTTGTCAGACTAATTGGATGCATCATTAATTATACAGAAAGTTAATTTAAATAAGATACAAAACAATGCACTGGGTCAGGCTACAGGTTAATCAGTACCCAGCAGTTTCTTAACGAAAGAGTGTAAGAAGCACGGCGCAAACAGCAGTAACCCCTACGGTAATGTACTTCCATGGCTCAGCCAGATGTTGAACTCCTATACTCAAAAATCATCAATTAACCTGCCTTTCATGAGATTGCCCGTTCCCTTCCTGAAACTATTTCAATGCACTTTCTTAACTAAACGTGAAAGACTTGCCAATGTGATTTCAGGAAAGAAAGTCTGGCCTTTGAGGAGAATATTTGTAAACACAAATAACACATCTACGTTAACTTACATTACATTCGTGCTCCAGACGCTTATTTTGCTACAAAAAACCCATGCACATCCATGTACATGTGGCTGACTCATAGATCGTTTTGTACAGTTTATGTACATCTTATTTTTAGGTCAAAATTATATAGGGATATTATGTATATAGGGATATTATGTATATATCATACATATGTGTGTATTATATACATAAGTATAATATATATGTGATATATAAGTGTATATCATAGTGTAATTTTAATAGAGTAAATATTTCTATATAAGTATTTTGTAAGTATTATTAATATAAGTATTATTTTTTACAGAAGTATTTTATGTAACATGTATATCATCTATGTATTTAGCCACAGAAGAGCCCCACAACCTATTGTACTATCAGTTGCCAACTAAAGGCAGTGTATGTGAAAACCAGGTGGTGCGGGGGCCTTGCGAACAGAGGGAAACTCGACGGAGTTTTCGGCGAGCCCGGGAAGTTTCCCGGGACAGACGGAAACCCCAAAACCGCGCCGGGAAAATGTGCGCTGTGGGCGGCTGCCACCTGGTGGCACCGGGAGACGAGCCGGAAACCGGAGACGAGACTCGGGCTCCTGGGGCGGGTTTTAACTCCTTTCGGCTGAGACTCGGGTTCAGGGGTTTCGTTTGCTCTGTGTAAAGCCATGCCATCTCTGAGTGGCATTATTTGTTTTGAGCTCTCCTTAATAACAGTTGCGCAGACTTTGAAGCGAGGGAGGTGCTTGAAAAGGAGCCAGCAGGAACTATCCTTTCCTCCTTCCTTTTTCTTTTCCTTGTTAAAATTTTTTGTATTCATCAGGAGTCAGCCTGGGAGTGTGCTCTGTTTAAATGCTCTGGCTTTTCACTTAATGCATCCCATCTGTTTCTGAAATAAATTGCAATAATCCGTGTTTAATGTTAATCAATGTATTACTAAATATGCAAATTATATTAAAAGACGTGGTTTGAAAAAGCTTTCCTTTGTAAATATGGTAGCTTAAAACAGGAAGCATATCTAAAAGCCATTTAGATACAGTAGTCTAACTCTAGCAGTGTGGCTGATTTATAAAGAGGTTTGCAAGTTGATCTTTCTCCCACAAGGGGATATGTGAAACTGTTGCATATCAGATTTTGTTAACATCTGATGGGTTACTGCTAACAGTGTAAAAGCCTAATATTCACAGCCATGTCTCTTATTTAAATTAAAGCAATCTTATTTCAGCTTTCTAATTTTTGTGCTCATCCTAACATATGAATTTACATGAAGAGTTTATGAATTGCAGTGAAAGCAATTTGAACAAGCTTTTCAATCAGTGCTACATCTCAGAGCCTGATTTAGATAATTCATTGTCTAAGGGGCTCTTCTGGCCTCTTTCTCTCATTTTCATGGGACCCAGTCTATCACGCTGGCTGTCCCCGCTGGTGTGGCTACACTATTCACTCCAGCACACCACTGTGCAGGAGGGTCCTAGGCAGGGCCTTTGCCATGCTGCTCCCATCACAGTGGTCCTCTGGCATTGCTTGTGCATCTGCATTAGATATACACAGAAATCACAGAATCACAGAATTACCTAAATTGGAAAAGACCTTAAAGATTATTGAGTCCAATCATTAACCAAACACTGCCAAGCCCTTGACTAAACCATATCCCTAAGCACTATGTTTACAAGACTCTTAAATACCTCTAGGGATGGGGACTCCACCATTGCCCTGGGCAAGCCATTCCAATGCCTGATAACTCTTTCAGTAAAGTAACTCTTCCTGATATCCAGTCTAAACTTCCCCTCCCATACAGTACAGAATTGTTTGTATTTGTGGACTCTCCATGGGACAGTGGTATTGCACATCGTCAAAACACACGTGCACAAGGTTTACAGGCAGGACATGACCCTAGTACCCAGCCTCATGGCCCTGAACACAGAAAAGGAAACACCGGTGAAGAGAACAAAACAAGATCCATCTCAGAAGATAAATTCTGAGACACACTGCAAACAGAGTTGTGCTTTGTGGTTTCCTGGCTTTTTTGTTTTTCTGTCCACATCCCTACTACCGTCAGTGGACTGACAGCTTGATGAAATTGTCTCTTCTTCATGGTGGAGCAGCCCTACCTGGAACACATGGGTACTGCAGATTGGAGCAAGTAGGAGAGTGATCTGTGACCACTGCAGCAGTTACTCATGATAAGGAAGAGGGGAATTACCTCCAAGGCAATGATTATCTCCATGCTAACAGCTGCCTGTGTGAGAGTGGCCACTCCTTGGAAATGGAAGCTGTCTTTTGAGCTTGTAGTCCCTCAGATTGATAGTATTTGCTCAGTTTTTCTTTATTTTGACAACTCACTTTTCTTTCCCTCTGGTGTTATAGAAAACCCTTGATGTTTCAGGATGTAAGATAATCTCTAACGATAGTTCTTTGAAAGGCAGCTTACCCCTCACCCTGAAGAAGGTCAAGTCATAACTGGATGCGAGGTAGTTTGTGCCTTCACACCCCACCCTCCCCCCTTCAACACCCCCACCACACTCCAACTCCTCCCCCGCCCCCCCGCCGCCGCCACCATGTGGCAGCTTCCTGTGAAGCGTCCAGTGAAGTTTAGGGAGATGTAACAGATCAGAAGGACTACAAAGCCAAGTTATTATAAACTCATCTGTCTTCAGTGGGTATCTCTTAGGTCCATAGATACATGCTCTAATTTCCACACATTTGAGAAATGAGACACCATTTTGCACGAATTTGAAAGAAAAGGAGAAAACACAGGACAGGTTTAATTTGCCCTCTTTCAAATGACCATTCATTGACTTATTATTAGTATTTGATGGCTTTGCCATAGTTTCCAAGAGAAAGTGATCAGAGTTTACTTAGTAGCTAAAGTGTCCTGAAACTCAGATCTAGGTTTCTCTGTGTGTGAGCAAACCTCTCAGGAGCTTGGAGTGGGAGCGAGGTTAGAACAAAACCTATGGACCCAAACTGCTGAGTTCCACGTGGGTCTATATGTGACAATAGTACTGCAAGCTCAATAGTCCTGCAACATCATGTTATCAGGCAGGTAGGAGGAGACAGTGCAGGCACTACTGATCTGCTGCCATGCATTTATATTCAAACATATAGAAACAAGTACATTAATAAAAGTATTTTGGGAATTGAAAAGCTGAGAAGTAGGTAGAACCTCCTACTTCTTCCTGGAGGAAAACAAGTGGGACAAGCATGAAAACAAGATTCAATGAGGACATGAACTTGTTGGAGAAGCAAGTGAGTTGAGGGCTATACTTGCCCACATAACATGGAACTCTGAGGAAAGGTTAAGTAGATAAACTAGTTGTGATTTCCCTGTTAGTTCCTTGTGTGGCACTTAGGGGATTCATAGCACAGGTCTTGGAACTTCCAAAGGTACCCCGTGCAGGGTGACATAGCCCCCTTGGTCTGTCATGCAGAACTTCTCCCAGGAGGCACTTTTAACTGCCACAACCCTGTAAGTTGAGTGCCTACTTCTGCATCTGATGTAGCAGCTTAGTTTGACTTCTCCTTCAGAAAGCAGTGTTCTTTCCTCATTTATGAAGCCAGAGGTTTATCCTCAGCCCTCCAGGGATTTCAGTGATCACACTGTGTTTGGTGACTTGAGATTGCCCTCAAGGAATCTTTTTAATCTCATCTAATCAAATCAAAAAAGTTACAGCTAGGTCTAGAATAAAGATCCCTATTCATAGAGGATTTATTGACAATACCTTTCAAAATACTGTTTAATATTCAAGGTAAACAAATTAAAAATCCCAGCTTGTGGTTCAAGGGCATTCACAAATTAGAAATGACCCCCTGCGTGCCCTGAGAGTGTTAATGATGTAAAAGCTGAGAGGAGCTGAAGCCTCTCGGGAGAAGAGAGTGGGTCAGAGGGGCTTCTGTTGAATGTACCAATCTGTTTGGCTTTGACAGGCTCTTTGTCTAACTTGGGAGATGACAAGAAGAGCTGAGCCGCCTGGCAAAGGTGGAGATGTCTGTCTATATGGAGCCACAAGCTTTATGTATTCGTCATCTTGTATTTGCTAGTACCTCTTGGCTGCCCGAGACAAAGGAAAACACTCCCCAGTGCTTACAGATATAGGGAGAGAGGAGCAGCAGCCTGAGACATTATCAAGAAGTATGACATGAGAGGGCATAGATTACAAATGCAATAGCTCTATTTTGTTTCACAGCTGTTTTAATCACAAAAATCATCTCCAAATCAGAGCTGAGATGCAAAAGGGTCATCCATTTAACAGTGTGTTTATATCTCACTCAAAGGCACCATGGAGCATGGATTGCAAGTGATGGAAGCACTGCCATCAACTGTGGCAATACATTGGTGCAGTGTGAAGGCTGAGCTGGGTGCCAACACACACTGATGCTTGGCCTCAAAACCACACTGCTGCTCTGGAAAGGGTCTCCTTTCCATTTTTTTTTGTCTGGCTAGGCTGATTTGAGTATTCTTATATGTTGCACAATGTGGCAAATCTCTTTCCACAAGGGTGAATGCAGAATTTTCCTTGACTCTATTAAAGAATCTGAATGAAGTTCTAGACCCACAGAAATAAAATTAAAAGAAAGATGTGGCATCAACTGCAGACAATACTCAGATACCAGATATCCAGAATAATATCCAGGTGCATATTCATGGAAATCCAGATGGATATCTAGGAAGTGCACACGGGGGAGCCTGATAATTCCTTGATTGGTATATGAAAGAAAAAGAAGAATTTCCCTCATCTTTTTTCTGTGCTTCTTTCACGTTCTCAATTGGATTCAGAACTGATCCAGCTAATATACTAAGTGAGCATAACTACTGCTACAACAAAAAAGGAAATGCTTGTTCCAAGAGGCAGCGGTTATAGAAATGGCAATGAATAAAATTGTTCAGCAATAAACTCTGATTTTAAAATCTGCTGCTGGAGAAAGCTTTACTGGCAGTATTGCAAGCTGGCTAGTTAGTGGAAGAGTTGCTTCAGCTGCTTTGGAAGCCTGCACACTTTTAGAAGCTGTTCCTGAGTTTCGGCTGTTTAGAATACCCTTGAGATATGTTTTCCAGAGGCACTGTGCACCAACAGCTGTGCACAGCCCTCCTTTGGCCGGTAGTGCTCAGCACTTCTGAAAGTGGACCTAAAGTGTAGCATGCCAAACCACCCCTAAATGTGTTCATTTAAGATGGAAGTTACTAACCTTTATTCTGGAAAGGTTCACTAATATTTATAGCCATGGTAACTCTTGATGGGAAATAGGTCTAACTGCTAAATATGTCTCTAGCAGAGAAGAGCAAGAGATTGACCAAAGAGTTTCCTTTTCAGGCTCTTAACTGAGTGAGTCCTTTCCAATTCCCTCTCACCTTCAGCCTTTCCCTAGCTTATACCCAGGAGATTTCGCCTTGAGATTGCCAGAGTACTGAACATGGTCAAAGCTGCTGGACCACAGCACCACCTCATGTGGATCTACCAAAGAGTACCATTCCTCCAGCTGTTTTGAAAGACTTCAGAGGCAGGAGAGGAGCTATGGGCACAGTATTTCCCCATTCCATCACAACAAGTGACAGAAGCTGTGAGTAGCCCCAGGATAGGAACATGTCGTTTTTGTCCTATATTTCTTTCAGTCAGGTTACGGCTGCCTGACTGATGACTTTTTGTAAAGAAGGGGCATACATCTGTGAATAGTAATAACTGAGCTTTTTGACTCCATACTGCACAACAAAACCATCTGACTCAGAACAGAAGCATCCACAAATATTCCTTGGTAGTTTTAGAGTAAGCAACATAATCTGAACTTAGTTGCACTTCACTATGGCTGAGTTCCCACATCTGAAACAGGAGCCTCTAGTTAATTGAGGATATGGAAGACTCTACTAAAGCAGCTGATCAATGGTTTTCAGAAACTTGTGTTCATTGAGATACAAGCTTTAAACTTTATCAGCTTGGCTCAACAATCCTCACAGACTATATTTCCATCATTTCAGAAGTCCAGGTTTTATTTATGTGGACTCCCTTAAGTACAATCCTCTCACAAAATGTCACATGTTGTCTGGTGGACACCATCCTCTGATTTCTTATTTAATTGTAGATGAGTAGTGAGATGACATGAGACTATACAAGGCTTATGCTCTCACAAGTCTGTGAACTAAAAAGGAGGTATAAACAGATGTATGAGCTCATGGTAAAGAGGCAAGAAAGGAGAGTTTAGCTGTTAAGGTGGAGAGCAAAAGTATATCTGGGAAAGAACAACAAAAAGAAAGTACAGGAAAGTACATAGAATTACAACAATTTAGTTGCTCAGTTTACTGACTCAACTGGGAATGCATGGATTAGCTATTGAAATCTGGCATGAGCTCGATGCTTGGATAACATAGCCAGACACATTTCAAGATGGTTTTAAACGTTTTCAAACAGTGAGGTGCATAGAGTCCTAGAGTAGTCAGATTCAGTCACATGAGATGCCTACACAGAGAGCATCTACCTTTACAAGGACTTGAAGTACCTTGTGTAGAAGCTCACTATAGAAATGGTTGGTCAAAGTTTTCTGGCTTAAAATTTATTTCTGAAGAGGTAGACTTGTAGGAAGAATGTATGTGAGGAAAGAAGAGGAACTATTTAGAAAGAACTGAAAGCCTGTTAAAATGACCTTCAAGCCAGGACACCATGGAGACTCAAGAAAACAGAATTGAAAGCAAAGATAGCCTGACCTGGTGCTGGTATCAACATGGACTGTCCTATCCTAAGCAGAAAATGAAAAAAGAGGAGGAATATGATTCTGAGGTCACCCATCTTAACTGTTTTTGTGCTCTGTTTCCCCCCTTTTCTTCATGAAGAGAACAGTGTTAGAGAACAGGCTCTTGGGAATAATTTGTGCACTATATGGAAGATTGTAGCTCTTGCCTAACTTTCCCTGCAGCCCAGAACTGGCATCTGCCTGCACTTTCTCTGGAAAACAACCAAGCAAGTTTCATTTGAGAGGAGGCTAGGAAAGCCAGCACAGCAACAGAACAAATGACACAGCTGGTTAGCTGGCACTCAAACACGCTATGCTACACCATCCAGACTCTTCTGCCACAAAATTAGCCTTAAGAGCAACACTTTAAAGTTTCCAGCAGTAGATCATGCAAGGATTATGAGATCAAGGCCAGAGAAAATGGGGCCCACTCCTGACTTAACCTTATTCATTACTTCAAGAGGAAATTTGTATGAAAAGGGAGCAAAGGATATGGCCTGATACCAGTGTCTTTTGGTGACATTTCAGTAGTTTCATACAGAGAAGGGAATAGGAATTTGAAAACCATTTTATTTAATAACATAGAATGAACTAACAGTAATATTTTTAACCATGGTACATGTAGAAAAGAACTGTTCCCTAGTTAATCTTCTAAATCATTATAGCTCATCAATTATAATTTTTGTTTGAACTTATTATGTAAAGTTGAGTGACATTTTATTTTAAACTGTACAGATTGAAATGTGAAAGAAAAATCCTCACTACATGGCACTCATGTAATCTACACTCCAGCATATTTCTCAGTTGTAATGCTGTACTTTACAATAATTTTTTTATGACTGAAATCAGACTCCTTCAGATATTTAGTTATCTGCATCCCAGTAACTTGATTGGAATGAATGAATGAAATAATGAAATATTTTCAAGGAATTTGCTTTATTCTGTTGTTCTGAGAGGGAAGATTTATCTTGAATAGTGGAACAGACATGACACATGAAATCCATTTACCTGAACTTGGCCCATATAGTGTTCAGGCAACATACTTAATTCCAGACTTGCCTTTTATTATTTTGGTGACCCAGTTCAGGTAGTGCACACTGAAAATAGCAAGACGTTGCTAGATTGGACTATGGCAACCAAATGATGGAATTTCCAAATCCCCCCCTGCTTAGGTTCAGGATCAGAACAAGTTACACCCATCTCCTGTTCCCATCTAATTGTATGACTCAAGTGAGTACTTAGTGGTCTTGGGCCTACCCAGAGCACCAGGACAGCAGCACACAATTTGTGAGGGCAATTACTACCTCTGTCCCTGCAGGCCCTTTCCAAGGCTGCCAGAGCACACCTGCTCATTGCATAATTCCTCAGGGCTTTTCCCATGACACTTTGCTTTTGATTGAAAACTATACCAAATTTCCAGCCTTCTTCTAGTGTCTCATGATAAACTAGTGAGAGCTTTCTTCCCTTTCCACTTCTTTCACAGATCGGATGGGTGGAATGTTCAGTGGTTAAGGAATTGGCTGGATGATTGCACCCAGAGGGTAGTGCTCAGTTCCTCAAGGTCCAGGTGGAGATTGGTGACAAGTAATGTACCTCAAGGATCCATACTGGGGCCAGTATTGTTTAATATTTTTATCAATGATATAGACAGCAGGATCGAGTGGACCATCAGCAAGTTTGCAGATGACACCAAGCTGAGTGGTGCTGCTGATATGCCAGAGGAATGGGATGTCATCCAGAGGGACCTGGACAAAAATGGAGTGGTGGGCCCAGGTGAACCTCATGAAGTTCAAGAAGAGCAAGTGCAGGATCCTGCACCTGGGCTGGAACAATCTTCTCTGGGAGATGAGGTGATAGGAAGCAGCACTGTGGAAAAGGACTTCAGGATGCTGATGGATGAGAAGCTGGACATAAGCGGTGTACACTTGCAGCCCAGAAGGCATATCACATCCTGGGCTGTAACAGAAGACACATTGCCAGCAGATCCAGAGAGGTGATTCTGCCACTTGGCTCTGGTGAGACCTCACCTGGAGTACTGCATCCAGCTCTGCTGCCCTCAACACAAGATGGACATGCACCTGATGAAACAGGTCCAGAAGGCGGCCATGGAAATGCCCTGGAACACCTTTCCTATGAGGACAAGCTGAGGGAACTCGGGTTGTTCAGCCTGGGGAAGAGACAACTCCAGGGACACGTAATAGTGACCTTCCAGTACCTGAAGGGAGCCTACAGGAGGGTTGGAAAGGGACTGTTTACAAAGTGTAGTGATATCACTGTAGTGATAGGATGAGGGCCAATGGTTTGAAACTAGAGAAGGGTAGATTTAGGTTGGACATTAGGAGGAAGTTCTTTATCATGAGGGTAGTAGAACACTGGAACAGGTTGCCCAGGGAGGTAGATGAGGCCCCATTCTTGGAGATATTCAAGGTCAGACTCAATGGGGCTTTGGGCAACCTGATCTAATAGAGGATGTTCCTGCTCACTGCAGGGGGGTTGAACTAACTGACCTTTGAAGAAGGTGCCTTTGAACCCAAACCATTCTATGATTCTTGGTGTCATCTGATGTGATCACTGTTGGGGTTACAATTACTGCTCTCTGCTCACATATATATGTGAATTAATGTCTTCCGTCTGGAGGACACGCCTTGCACATAACATGGGGAGTCAAATCCTACTAGCACCCTGTATGTTGGCCTTTATGAACTTGCATCTATGCTAGAAGTATCTTACCATTCCAGTTGCACAGAGTAGTTGCACAGTCGCATCACTTTACCAGCGTATTCATGTTGTCAGGAAGTAAATGTCACCCCAAGAGAATTAAAAAATTAACAGTAGAGGACATTCAACAACTTCTTCTTTGGCATGGCCCCAGAGGACTCCAGGAAGTGATCCCTCCTCTCATTGCATTGCAGATATTGAAGACTTCTGCTGTAGCCAACAAAATATTCACTACACCTACGACAGTGGGGCTCTTCAAGTTTTGGACCTCTTTGCTACATGCTTCATTACAACAGCTACCAGGCTATTATACTTTGCCTCTCAAGAAGGATGTTTTATGAGGGCAAAGGAAACTCTTAACCATTTCTGAATTATAGAATAAGAGTATACTCTGTGTACATTTTTGCTTTTAGTGTGAAGGGAACAGGCTTTTAAAATTATGAGTCTATGCTTAACACTTAACTATAACCACATTTAAATGCCTCTAGAAAACACAGGATGAAAAAAATGTGATCGACAAATAGGAAGATAACTAAACAGAAGTATGTCGCGTGCACTGTACAAGACAGTCTCAAAAGTCCTTGTGCACAAACATACATGGACTTGTTTCAGAATCCATTTAAATTTAAAAAAAGCTTTTCATTTGTCAGGTCCAAAGCCCAGTGATACCACTTGCAAGTGACTAGGATGAACTAACAGCTTAGTCCTTAAACATAGAGTGAAATTACTTTTCAGATGTTCTGCTCAAAGTTTTAGGAATAAAACCTAAGACAGATGAAAATCTAAACTTTCCTTCTATGCCTCCTGATTACCCACAGTCTTACACTGTTGCAGCAATTTGGGTTTTGTTGCTATAGGAAGTGTAGTTGATGATATTCTGACTGAGTTAGTCCTCCTAAAGTACACCATGAAAGATATGCCGGGCAGTGTGTAGGTCGACTTTTATTTATGATCTATTACTTACCAATGTATTTTAAGCAGTAATTTAAATTAGCTCCATGTGCTTTATTAAATATGATTACTGTGTATTTGTGCTGCTGTATCCCACTGGAATCCTAATGAGGGGCAAAGATCCCATTTGTCTGAGTGCTGCACAAATACAAACTAAAATGGTCCACCTTTCAAAGACATTATAGTCCATATACAAGTGAAGAGATTGCAAGGAGACAGTGATGGAGCAGCCCATGGTGCATGTAATTAAGTGATAGTTTTGGTCAGTATTGTAAGGACAACTTGGAGTAACCAGTCCAGTGATTTCTGAGGAATTTCTGAGTTTTAATTTGAAGGAGTTGGAAGAAGGGATTTGAGGGGAAACAGTGAGGTTTATTTTAGGAACTCCTCTCACATGTTCAAGACAGTATGGGAGAAAACATGTAGGTAGGTGTTCACCAGCAAAGCAATAACTGGGCATGAGATGGCTAAAAGGGAAAAAAACTTTGGTAGAGCAACACTAGACCCCAGCCTTTGAACTGTGAAGCTGATGGAGAAAGAATGCTTAAGCAGGAAGCAAGTCAGGTAACAACCTACCTGGGGTAGTCTGAATCAATCTCTGTAGAAGCCATCCCTAATCTTGTGAGTGAAGGAGCTGAAGATGCACCATCAGTACCCTCATCACCTAACCTGGGTGCCTGAGTTAGGAGGTGCAAGTCTTGCTCTTTGCAAAGGTTTACCTGTTCCACCTGGAAGGAAATAAAAATAACACTAGAATAATTCTGGTTTTGTGCAGCCCTGACATAAAATTCTGACTGCACTGTGAACCAGAATCAGTTAACACCCACATGCTGTAAAGTATTAGTCATAACTGGATTTTCACTTTTCTCATGAACCTGTTGAAATATAATTAATTTTACTGTCATGATGATCTTTAACATTTGAATGGCATTGTTTATTGAATAACTGTTGCAGGACATCATCACCTTATGGACTTAAATATCTGGAATATAGTATAATTTATATGATTCCATTAAACATGTACCAGATTTCAAACTGCCTTTGAAGCTGCTGCATTTGAATTACCAAAATGTACACAAATTGGAAATGAGGGGGGGGGAAAAAAAGGAAAGACAGGAAGAATCAGAGTACTGCTTTATTTTCTTTGTTCAAAGCTACCACGGGGGTTAGGAAAATTTGTTTTTACACAAAAGAATCCGATCCATTCCTTACGAAAACAAAGTACTTAGAAAAACAAGGTTAGAATGCCACCTGGGGGCTTGTATTGCCATCACACGTCACTGAAGACAAGAGCAGCTTGCAGTTTGTACCGACAGGTTAAAAAAGAGATGAAAAAAATTTTTTTGCTCCATTTTCTTCACAAAGTACAGTCAGACATTTAGGAACTCATGAAGGTGCTATTCCATTTTATGGCACCTGCTTCCTTTGTCCTTCAGCGCAAATACAATACAAGAAATGAGCACTGAAGGAGCAAGCTAAGGTGCCTTGTAAAGGGAAACGCAGCACTATGCTCCATGTAGGATACTCTGGTTCTTTTCACAAATAAATGTAAACTAAACACGAGATACACTATAATAAGCATATTTATTCACAACATACAGTAGAAAACACTAGAGTACATTGTCCATGTGACAGAGAAGGCCACAAAGTTTATGGAGGCAGAAAAGTGTCACTCCAGCATAAATAAACTCTGTAATGCATCCAATCTAAGCATTAAAAATAGAAAAACAAAGACCATACTTATAATGCATTAAATTAGTATTAAAAGTAATTCTTTCCTTGGCTTTAATTTAGGGAATTGTGACCCTAGTGTGGTGAAAGTGAGAACTGGTCCAATCATTTGTCAGAAATTACAACTGAATAAAAATTATTTTAGAAACACGTGAGTAGCCTCTTCCCTCATTAGTATTCATCTGCACTTTTGGTGAACTTTGACGATTTGGACCAGACAGGAGAAGTAAATAAACATTTTGTACACTTAGATGTTACATCTAAGGTCAAGGGGAAAGAAGTGATCCTATTTCCTTGAGAATTTTACCAAGTCTCCATTTACTTTTCCTTCAGTCAGAAACAGTGCAATACCCTTCTCCACTTCTCTCCAGTCTCTTAAAATTTTCCATGAAGGAGTGAATGGGAGCACTGTGCTGAAGCTGAAGAGGCTTCAAGGGTAGCTGAAGCTGGTAGGGGTGATAGAGCCTTTTCTTGTAACCCCAAATATCTGCTAAAATGCAAAATTATTTATTTCCATTTATGTCTGTATCCATGCAACTCCAGTAACTCTTGATGGAAGCAGCTGATCCCTTCTTCTGAGAGGGAACAGTTTTGCTCTCATAGACAACACTGTAACTTGTGCTGCGGAGACCTTCTCAGGATGCAGAAAGCCAAGTTAATTAGCATCTGTGTTTGAACTTCCATTCCCTTACAAGTTCCTAGAATTTACATCCAGGATCAGATAAATAAAGCTAGTATCCCAGGTTTCCATGACTCCGTGATTCTATGACTTTCAGCCACTGAATGAGGTGGTTAGATGTTGTGGCCTCAAGCACTGCAATGCAAATGGCACTTAGCTGTGTTATCCCCCCTCAGCCAGGTACACACCACACCTCTAAAAGGGCCTACGTATTGAAAAGGATAATTTCTTTTCAGGAATAACTGATGTCTGAGCATGTGTGCCACTCACCTGACCTGGAGAATACAGAGTTAGCTATATCCCAAGGGGATAATTTACCCACCACTGAAAATAAGGAACAGCAGAATGGATTTTTATGGCACATATACTCTCCGTGAAAGAATGTAACAGATGCTGTCCATTGAAATACCAACTACTGGCTGGACTGCTCTGCTTCTAACTCTGTTTCTTTAATATGTAAAGTGTACTGTGAAATTCTTGCAGGTACTTTTCAGCTGATATATTTGTTAGATATAAGGGAAAACACTCTCTATTAGACATAGATTTTGAGACTGAATCACAACTAACTATATCTCAAAAGTATATAGCCTGATTTAGAGAAGTCACCTTTAAAATAACATTTTCTAGTAACTTCCTTGCAAAAATATTTCCAAATGATTTTTTAAAATAAAATATGAAGAAACTGTTTACTTGTTCCCAGCTCTCTATTCAATGGATACAAGCTATAGAAAATGTTGAATGTGTAAGCCGAGGAAACTGTAATAAGCTTCAGCAACTTATAAACAGAGAAGCAATGGCAGTGCATTAATCAGATCTTCCCTCTCACAGAATGGTAAAGGTCAGAAAGGACCTCCAGAGATTATCTAGTCCAACTCACCTGCTAAAGGCGGCTCACCTAGATCAGATTGTACAGGACTGCATTCAGATGGGTTTTGAAAGTCTCCAGAGGAGCCTCCACAACCTCTATGGGCAGCCTGTTCCAGTATTTCATCACCCTCAAAGTAAAGAAGTGTTTCCTTCTGTTTTCCTCCTATATAGGTAAGATTCAATTCTGATATACAAATATTAGCTACACAGATCTAGACCTATGTGTTTTGTATGTGTGTATATATACAGATACCAATGCACACATATATGCAAGTTCATGCAGCAAAACTCTAACCCCAATTTGTCTACTGAAGTGTCTTGATGCATACAACAAAATAGAGCATTAGGCAGTTTAGTAACAGATGACTGTGCAAAAAAGCTTACTATTAAGCTGTACAAACTGGACTGGGAAATGAAGTTGTTTCTGCTACTAAGAAGTGTACAATAGAGAGAATGACAGAATGGTAGTCACAGAATCATAGAATTGTTTTGGTTGGAAGAGACCTCTAAGATCATTGGGTGCAACTGTTGACCTTACACCACCATGACCATTAAACCACATCTCAAAGTGCCATGTCTACTGTTTTTTTGAATACCTCCAGGGACAGTGACTCCACCACCTCCCTGGGCACCCTATTCCAAAACCTGACCGCTCTTCCAGTAAATAAGTTTTTCCTAAATCCAATCTAAACCTCCCCTGGTGTAACCTGAGGCCATTTCCTCTCATTCTATTACTTGATCGTAAGGAGAAGAGGCTGACTCCCACCTCACTGCAATCTCCTTTTAGGCAGCTGTAGAGATCAATGATGTAGGGGTTGAAAGGGACCTCTGAAGATCATCTACTCCAACCCCTCTGATAAAACACTTTTGCCTAGATCAGGCTGCATCCTACCCCTCTTCCCAGGTTTGACGCCACTCCTGATTACCTCCTTCCTCTGAGCGGTGCAAAATGAAGGGAAATGGGGATTTAGGTCAGCACATCTAATGCGTTGTCTCTACTGCTCTTTCTTTCTCACACTCTTCCCTTGCTTCGGAGTGGGGACCCTCCCACAGGAGGTAGCTCTTCATGAACTTACCCAGTGTGAGTCCTTCCCATGGGTACAGTTCTTCACAAATGTTTCCAGTATGGGTCACTTCCTTGGGGTGCAGTCCTGCAGGAACAGGCTGTTCCAGAGTGGGATCCCTACCAGGTCAGAAGTCCTCCCAGCAAGCCTGCTCCATCATAGGGTCCCCTCTCTTCAGAGACGCACAGTTTGTGCCAGAAGCCTGCTCCAATGTGGATTTCCCACAGGGTCCTATAATCATAGAACCATTTAGTTTGGAAAAGATCTGGAGGATCTTTGAGTCCAATTATCACAGCTTCTTTTGGGCATCTGCCTGCTCCATTGTGGGGTCCTCTATGGGCTACAGGTAGATATCTGTTCCACCATTAACTTCCATGGGCTGCAGGGGGATGGCCTGCCTCACCATGGTCTTCACCACAGGCTGCAGACAGATCTCTGCTCCTTTACCTGTAGCACATATTCATTCACTGACCTTGGTGTCTGTCTTGAAGCTGTTTCTCTCACACGTTTGTACTCCTCTTCTCTGGCTGCCATTGCATAGTTTATTTTCCCCATTCTTAAATATGTTATCATGGAGGCATTATCACTATTGCTGATGGGCTTGGCCTTGGCTAGAAGTGGGTCCATCTTGAAGTCATTTGGCATTGCCTCTATTTGATACAGGTAATCGTCCAGTAGCTTCTCACAGAAGCCACCTCTGTAGCCCCTCCAAGTAGCAAAACCTTGACATGCAAACTCAATAGACCATCAAAGTCATGCAAGGTTCTGTGTTAATCATGCAGGAAGAATGTTATGCATTTCCAGCTTCTGTTTTGAAGACCACATTCCAACATGGTCTTTACAAAGATGGTACAGCACCTACTGACTCCAGATGCTGCCATGAAGGACAAAGATCTGTACTTATTTATAAAGATGCTGTCTGACATAGTACCAAGCTGCAATTTTTTGTTTCATCTCATCCACATGTATCAGTTGTAATATCAGAGTTATGGCAGGAAAGGAGAGATACAGTCAAACAGTGTATTTTCCTCACTATATTAAAGAAGAAATAAAGTCCTTACTCATGTTGCTAAACTGCATAAACAGCATTCTCTGTCCTCACATCTGGTTTACTAAATGTTCTCCTCTCTCCTTTTTGTTTTTGGAGGTATCACTGCAGATACTACATTTGAGGATTATAGGTCATACAATTGTAAGCAGTGCTATGCTGTGTAGTCCTTCCAACAAATGAATGCAATGAAATGAGCCAACACTAGCCAGTTTGGAGAAGATATCAAATTATTTAGGAATATTGCTGAAGAGCAGATTGGTAATGACAAAATATTACCATGGAAACACTGGCAGATGTATCTGCATGCACAAAGTAATCCCACTGGCTGTGCCCTTACTCTGCAGGAACAGTACCTCTGAGCTGGGAATCTAGCATGATAGAGCTGAAATGAAAAAGCAGGAGTATAATAAAGTAGAACATCTCTTGCTTTAAAACTGGTTTATGCTTGTCATCAGCTTAATCTGCTGGGAAGCTGCAATGAATTTACAGCAGTTAACAAATGGCAGTACTCAGGTTGCACGCCACCAATACTTCTCAAGTGTCAGTCACAGCAGCAACATTTCATTTTAGGCCTAGGATGTATCCCACACTTTTCACACACAGGTTGAGCATTACAAGAAGTTCAGGTTTTAGCAAACCACTATTATCTTTGGCCTTAGGCGTTTGGGAAACCTCAGGTATGCCTCATGTAACCATATGGTGTTGATTACCTGAAACAAGGTGACTGAAAAGGCCAAGAGGACAATTGCAAAGTGTAGATTCAGATGTCCACTGCTCTGGACACATTTACAAGCAGTGACTCTTGGACATGTTTACCCATTTTGGGGGCTTCTTCATTACTTGTGTCTGCACGAGTTTTGTGGCCTTTTGCATTGGGTTTTGAGACCTTGCTCTATGTGTGCCTCAAGGTCAAAAAGGCTTCCAAGGTCATTGTGTAAAGGACAGGGGAGGTGCAGGACAGTGAGCTGTGTGAGACTGCTTAGCCCCGTGGCGCATCCACATTTTGAAGGTGGTGTATCTGCACAGTATTTGTTACTCCATCCTGACAAGGGCACTGCAGACCTAAAGCAGATTCAGTGAAGGAAAATGAAAACAGCTGCAGCCACGAAGAAGTTGTATACAGAAAACTTCAGTAGCCGTTTACTTCAGGAAACAACTAAGATGGTTGCAATAAAATAGCAGGGATTCTTCTTCTGTCATAGCAGAAATTTCCTTTGAAATTGGCCAAGAAGCTGTTAAATATTTCATTTGTCCGCAATACAGAACTAACACGCTTGACATTCAAACCGCAGAACTGTGCCACCGGCTGCCCAAACCCAGGCTGGCCGCCGCCGGACGGCTCCCGCCATGTCCCCATCCCCACACAGCGCCCTCGGGCGGCAGCATAGCACTGACTCGGCGATCGACTGCCCAGGCACCTCTCGGCCCCGCCCACCGGGGGGCTGGTTCCTTCGCGGAGCTCGATTAAGAAGGTCTTTTGCTCCGGAGGAGTCCCTGCTCGCGGCTGCCCTGCTGGTGCAGTGGGCAGCAAGGGAAGGGCCCGCTTCGCTAGCGAGCTGCCCGTGGCAGGGACGCAGGAGCCGGTCCCGATGCTGCGGTGGCTGATTGGCGGTGGCCGCGAGCCGCAGGGCCTGGCAGAGGTAAGGCGACGGGCGTGGCGGAAGGGGGCCGAGCAGCCCGCGACAGGAGGCGGGGCCAGGAGGAGCGTGAGGGACTCTAGCGGGGGGGGGGGGGGCGGCAGTGTTCCCCTGTGAGGTGCTGGAGGGTTAGCGCGGGTGGGGATGGTGGCGGCGGTGGCGTCTGGGGACAGTCGCTCCGCGCAGCACTGTGGCGATGAGGCGCGCCGAGGAGATTTAGGCCTGAGGGGGAAGTGCTTTGGGGAAGGGGAGGCGCTAAGGGGTCCCCTTTCTGTCGGGGTGGGTCATCTGTGCCTTGGTAGCGCGACTGGGCCGTGCGTTGGTCACTTTTGTGCAGGCGGGTGTTGGGGCTAGCCCGTGGCCTGTGAGCCTAACTGGCTGGTAGAAAGGGTTACAGGTTTCGTTGAAGAGAAAGAGAAGATTGGAAAACCCGCAAAAGCAAACAGACGCCCTCCCCTGCCCAAGCTGAGCTTGAGGAGCTGGAGGGCTTGGGAGCCTGCTCTGTTACGAGCGTGCAGGCCTCCTGCCTCCTGCTCAGCTCGTCCTGGGCTAGTGGGGATTGTAGATTGCAACCATGTGGAATCGTGTCCTCCCGACTCCCCAGTCCATAATGTAAAGGTGGTAGCTTATTATTTGTGTGGCCTGGTTGTAGTTTTCAGTGGGCTTCTAGCATTTCTACATAGTTTCCTGTCCATAAAATAAACATGGCCTGTAGTGCATTGCCCTGACATCCTTCTTGTTGCCTTACTGAGAATAATAGTTTTACAGGATTTCAAGGAGAGATTAATCGGGTTGTTTATTGTCCTTAAGACTCAGATGGTGTTCTTTGTCTCAACAAACTTAAGACTGTTATAGGGCTCCTTGCATTTAGTGCTTCTGTGATCTAGACAAATATGAGGAAGTAACTATTTTTCAGCTGCTGGACATGAGCAAGTCATGACAATGTCGTGGTTGATTTTAAATGCCAGTAGTTGCTTTGGAAATACGAGTCTGTACCGATTGGTAATGGTGATGTCTGGGTATATTCCTGGCTTTTGTTGTCAGCCAAAATGTTGGTTGTATTGTATTCCTATTTAGCAGGGGTGTGTGCAGTTATTTTTAAAAGAAAGATGGGAAATAATGCAACAGCTTTCAAAGATATGTGTCTTTCTGGCTACAGTTTATTTATATTGTGGTTTAATAAAATAAGAGCAGGAGTCAAGGTGTGGTCCAGTTCTTCCACCCTGCCATTTGTAGCTTGGTTAAACCTGATCCACAGGACTTCTGTTCCCATTGCTACCACTGGTTTGCTGAATGAGGGTGATGATTTTGCTTCTTGGTGGAAAAAATGATTCCTGGATCTATAGCATTGTTTCATATGATGATAATGTTCATAATCATAAATTCTCTCTGTGCTCTTCTTAAATAGATAAGGAATTCCATAGTGCTGTGTGTGTTATGAATGTAGGGTCTTTGTTTCATGTGCTATGGCTTCAGGCAGTTCTGAGAAAACAGATCTGTTAAGAGAGGCATTGCAATGTGTGAATAGAGAGAGCCTATCCTAAATTAATGAAATGTAAATGTCTCTGATCCTTTTTGTTTTTAATTACAATGGAATTGAAAATAATTCAGACTTAAGAACTTGAATCTCTTCAATTGTTGTTCATGGTGTATGTCTTAAGCACAGTGAGTATTCGAACTACAGTAGCATCACGGTCCAGATAAGACAATTTCTCATTCTCTATGATACATACATAAGTATATCTGTGTACTCTTGAATCTGTATTTTTGGTGAATTGCTTTTGAAAGACTCCACTTTTAGATGTTTCATGTCATGAAGGCTGTAGGAAGTTCTGAAGCTGAGCTGAAGGTTGTGGCTTTTTTACTGATAATCACAGAGATGCTCATAGGTCCTGCATAAAAATGTGCAAGTTTGGAATGGATTCCATTAGCATGAGTATCTAGTTTTCTCTTCTAAAAATCACTGTGTTGCTACAATAGTGCTCAATAACTAGTTTATATCAAAACCATCTTTCTTCTTCAGAGAAGGAATGCACATGTAACCCAACACTTCTGTAACTATTCGTGAAGATACAGAGAGCATAGCTTGTTATGACAGTACTGAGGGAAAAACTGTTATTTTGTTATCTGTAGTATTTCCTCAGTACTGTGCCTTAATATTCGTAACTACTCTCAGAGTTGAGCAAAAATAAGATTAGACACCTTGTTCAAAGAAGTAGCACTGTCCTTAACCCAATCTGAAGCAACAATAGAATACAGAATTGGGATGCTAGTGTTACAAACTGACTTTTTCAAAGTGGTGTTACTGTTTCTGAATGTATATTTCTATTAGTAAATAAAAATGCAAGTTGTCTGACTGCATACTATTGCTAATGTCATCCTGTGATGCTGAGATTTTGCTTAGGATTTAGGATTTTTTTTTTTTAAGGAAGGTTTTGATTAGATTTTGACAGCTGAATTCCAAGCTGAATTCCAATTCTGTATTTGTTCAACTGTTCTTTATAATCATGAAAATGCTTTCTTGCATTATTTTAGATGGGAAAAGCTGTCTCCACATAATTGCATAAAATGAGGAACAGTTGCTTCTTGAAATGCATCAGATGGCACAAACCCAAGATAAAATCATGGGAACTACCATTTTGACAACCTTGTAATTTTAAAAATACAGTTCCCCCCCCCCCCCCCCCCCCCCCATTTGTTAACTTTGTCATTCTTGACTTCTGAAGTACAGTATCCTAATACCAATATGGAAGCTCTAGGGCATAATTCAGGTTGAAGCTTCTGAGGATAATATGTTCGCCTTACATCTGGGATTACCTGTTACGTGTGCAACATGTTGCACAGTGTTCAGGAATAACTGTTTTAAAGTGTAGGTTCTGTTGAAGTCTTCAAAGAAGAGGCAGTCTTGCAAGTAAGTTGATATTGACTGTTGGATGAAATAAATCTAGGGGAGTGCTGTTGCTGAGTTACTACTGAGCTATTTACATGTAGCTTTATTTATTTAGAATAATGTCTAATAAGACTTTGCTCCAGAACATGGGAGACCTAAAATACAAAAAGTTGTCTTCTCTTGAAACAAGCTGGTGATTGAGATGGGTGCAAATACTGTCTTGAAACTGCAGTCCTGTGCAGTATTTCATTGACTCTACCTGGTGATCAGCTTGCTCCAAGTGATTGACAGTTCTTTAATTAGTAGTCTAGTTGGGGATAATTGCAGGTGCTGTTCTGTAACATGAATAATCATTCTCTATGTTTTTCTGTAGAGTGGTTTGCTTTGGTATTTTGTGAATAGTCACAATGGGTGGTATATTTTTTTTTTTAACAGAACAGTATATATTATGTAGTTTAAATAGGTTTGTATAGGATTTTAAAATTGAGTGGTAGATGAAAGATACGAGAAGTTCACAGGCTTCTCAAAGAAGGTGTAACTTAATGAAAAACTAAATGTATGGTGAGTTGAGTCATGAAGCTGACTCCACATGACAGCTGATGACTAAACTGGATTTTCGTCTTGATGTATCAATGATTAAAGGAGTACAAAATGTTTTTGTTAAACAGAAAATGTTGTAATTTAAAATACATGCTGTAGAAAGGTGTTATTTACTTGAAAAAATAAGTGATCTTTTGTAATGATTTTCATTAAGGCAAAAAGCTTTTGGAAGCTTTAACTTTAGATATAACTGTATCTTCTTACGAGTCTATATGTATATTGTTAGATATCACAAAGACCTGATGAAAGAAAAAATTCAGTACAAAATAAATTTCCTTCCCTTTTTTAAATGAATTTCAGAAATCATCGATACAGACAATTGGTGAAGAACAGATACAGAATCCTTACACGGAGCTCCTTGTTTTGAAAGGTCATCAAGATATAGTACGATTTCTAGTGCAGATAGATGATTACAGGTATGAAATTTAATTTCAAATTGTTTCACAACATCCTTAGGAATAGTTCATATTTATGAAAATGTAGTGCTGTTTTTAATCATCTTTATTATTGGCTGGGGGAAGACATGAAAAGCCTAGAGTTTAAAAAGGCAAGGGGCGAAGAGTCATTTTTCTTGGTATGTTGCTACATCCTTTGGCTTCTCTTGTAAGTTGTACTTTCTTGAAAATAGTGATGAAAGTTATTTATAGGTGTTTCTTGGTACATATTGGTTTATTTGAAAGCAATGCATTTAGCTAATTCAGCCCTTCTTTTTCAGTCTGTTCCTGGATTCAGTGTTTCCTTCTGTACATATATGCACATTATTTCAGGACAAGATGTAGTAATGTCCGCTTCTATTCTGAGCAGATGCATGTGGTTCATTTTTTGAACTGAGAAGAGCTGTGATTTGACTGTTTGGTTGTACCAAAAAGTGTAACAGGACCCTACAGATAACACTGCAGCAATGGAACATGTCTTTCTCGACATTATTGAGTGTTCTGTTCCTGAAATTGTCACTTCATTCAGATTTGAATATGTTGAATTTTACTTGGTCTCTGCATTACATATCTCCTCCAATTTGATCTTGTTTGACTTGCTCTACTTCCTTTGTTTCTCTATTCTAATTTTTAGCTTTTTGTTCATCATTTGTCTTATTCCTTGACATTCTTTCTCTGTTCTGAGTTCCTTATGGTTAGGTCCATCTTTGGTGTGAACTCTGAGGATGGAGTTACCTAAAAACTGGAAAATGGTTTATGAAGCAGAGAAATACGGATGTGTGACCGATAGAATGAATTATGGTAGTTTTATGTTATGACCTGGCTTCTATCCTAGCTTTTTCTAAATTAGACTTGCATGTTCTACATACATGTTTTTAAAAGTGAGGTTGTGAAACCTTTGTTCAGTAATGTATGGTGTCTCTGGACTGATGAGAATTAAGTAGAAAACCTCCAGAATTAAGAATGTAATAGCAGCATGCTCTCTTTTAAGGAGTTGCAGTAATATATATCTTTTATGGATTAGACAGAGAAGGGAATTTCTGATAGATTCATCAAAAACCTACACCAGATTAACATGGGTGAGAGTTTCAAGGAAATCTCTTTCTCCATAGATGTTGATGGGGCACATGGTCTGGTCCAAATTTGTACCATCAACAGAATCTTCTTTTGTATTAATTTTGTATATTTATCTATATGAATTTCACAGAAGACACTGTGAAGAAGTTTTACCTCATCAGTTTTTCATTCATAATATCATAAATACATGATGAAGATAATCAGGGGGCTGCAGCACTTTGCCTCTGTGAGGGCAGGCTGATGGAGTTGGGATTGTTAAGCCTATAGAGGAGTAGGTTCCATGAAGACTGTATAGCAGCTTTCCAGTACTTAAAGCAGGCTTGGTAAAGATGGTGAGGGACTCTCTCAGGGAGTGTAGAATGAAAGCTAATGATTTTGAAATGAAAGAGGGTAGATTTAGATTAGATACTAGGAAGAAATTCTTTATTGTGAGTGTGAGGATGGCAAGACACTGAAACAGGTTGCCGAGAGAAGTTGTGGATGCCCCTTCCCTGGAAGTGTTCAAGGCCAGGTTGGACAGTGCTCTGAGCAACCGGGTCTAGTAAAAGATGTCCCTGCCAATGACAGAGTGGTTGGAACTAGATGATCTTTAAAGTCTCTTCCAATCAAGACAATTCTACCATATATCAGAAAAGAATTACCATAAACTTTGTTTTTCTACATTACAGTAATCAACCAGAAAATTCATATAAAAATAGAAGAATATTGTGGTTTTTTTTTTCTAGTCCTTTCCCCTCTCCCCACACAAGTTATTAAAATAACCTTTTCTCAAAAGTATATTTTCCCAAAACATGTACTAAATGTAACTGGCCTTTGTGGGAATATGAGAGTGGTTTAGATTGTACACATTGTGTGATGCAAAGAAATCTTTTACCATTTTGGGCTTCGTTGTATGGTAGAAGGTAAATTATTGAAGCTAAACTAATGAGAATTGTAAAACCAAAGCTGGATGGCCACATTGAAGGTAGGTTATAAAATAGCATATGGATAAGGAGTAAGTTATATAGCTGGTTAATATTCTGAGAGTTTGAGGCATTTAGTAGAGTCACTCCACTGGACAGTAATTCTGCGGTTTTATTTGCCAAGAGTATGGTAGTTTCTGGATCGTTAAACAGCTGATAATATTTTTCATTTGATTATTTTCAGTAAAATTAGTGTTGTTTCTCAGCTTCTGAAATGTTTTTATTTATTTTTTTCAGCTATTCCATTGTGTGCTTTTTGTCAACTATTGTAAGCCAAGTTTCACGCTTCAGGTCTTTAGATAATATCATCTTATTGAGAATTTTGCAGGAGGATTTTCTTGTTTTCTCAGTGGCTCAGCTAAAACCAGTGAGTGGAAAATTTTTTCAGATTGGTTTTTGAAGATACTAAATAAATCCTGTATAAATGTAACAGAAAGCATGTCGCTTGCCTCTTCTTTTTTCTTTTTTTCCCCCCTTTTCTCTTGTACCTTTTCAATGTGAAGAAAGGGTCATATTGATTGGAAGATCACTAAAGAAGGTTAAGCCTCAGCAAGAGTCTTTCAGAAAATAGATTGAGATAAAATTGCATGTAATACTCTAGCACTTGACATGTTTAACTAAACAGAGTTCATAACATACTTTAAGAATAGCTTTTTTTTGTTGCTTGTTTGACCATTCTTTGCTCCTTCAGGAAACAATGTTGTATATGATGGTGATCATGAGTGGAAAAGAATCAGGTGACCCATTAATCTCCACCTTGGTGAACAGAATGTAGTCATAGGATAACTGACTCTACAGTACACCATTATTTAAACAGAAATACTTGTTAGAAGAAGACAAGGAAAATACACAAAACAGCACTATTGAACTTCATTGAAACAACATTTTTCTTCCCAGAATTTTGTTCCAAGTGTCACACAGCTCCAATATTACTCAAGAAGAAACTGAAATTCAAAGGGTTATTGCTGAATTGTGAGAGTCTTACTATATTAAGATCTTTGTGTTCTGAAAAAATCAAGGTATAAAAGATCTAAAAGACAGCTAAAGATAAGTGTTACCACAGCTGAACATGGAAGGTTGTTTTTTGCTGTAATTCTTTTAAAGAAGGGGCTTGAGTAAATAAAAAATCGTGAAGGATGTGAAGAATGTACAGAGTGCACTTTTTAAAAAACTATAATAGAATAAAACAGGAAGAAATGGCAAGGGAAAAAACCCTATGGCTTTATGCCCCAAAACTTACTCCCTTAGTTTCACAAACACTGAAATTGCAAGGAGTCTAAAAGAAGGAACAATGTATATATTTAATGAAACCATTCACAGCTAGGAACAGAAAAAAATAAATCATAAGTGGTATAAGTTCTTTGACTGTCTTGCACATAGTATAAATCTTATTTGTGGAGCATCTTCTAGGATTTCTTAACTTACTGTACACCTTTATCGAATCATATAATCATAGCATTGTTAGGGTTGGAAGGATCATCTAGTTCCAACCCCCCTGCCATGGGCAGGGACACTTCACACTAGATCAGGTTGCTCAGAGCCACATCCAGCCTGGCCTTCAAAACCTCCAGGGATGAGGCTTCCACCACCTCCCTGGGCAAACTGTTCCAGTACCTCACGACACTCATGGTGAAGAACTTATTCCTAACACCTAATCTGAATCTACCCATTTCGAGTTTTGTTCCATTCCTTCTACTGCTATCACTACCTGACACCCTAAAAAGTCCCTCCCCAGCTTTCTTGTAGGCCCCCTTCAGATACTGGAAGGCCACAATAAGGTTTCCTTGGAGCCTTCTGTTCTCTAGACTGAATAGCCCCAACTCCCTCAGTCTGTCCTCATAGGAGAGGTGCGCCAGCCCTCTGATCATCCTCATGGCCCTTCTCTGGACACATTCTAGCACCTCCAGATCCTTCCTGTAATAGGGGCTTCAGAACAGGACAGAGTGCTCCAGGTGGGGTCTTACCAGAGGGGAGTAGAGGGGGAGAACTACCTCCCTGCTGGCTATGCTTGTCCTGATACAGCCCAGGATGTGATTTGTCTTCTGGGCTGCAAGTGCACACTATTGGCTCCTGTTGAGCTTCTCATCCACCGGCACCCCCAGGTCATTTTCTTCAGGGCTGCTCTTAAGCTGTTTGCTGCCCAGCCTATATCAGTGCCTGGGATTGCTCTGACCCAGATGCATGACCTTGCACTTGGTCTTGTTGAACCTCATGAGGTTGTCATGGGCCCACCTCTCCAGCTTGTCAAGGTCCCTCTGGCTGGCATCCCTTCCCTCCAGTGTGTCTGCTGCACCACACAGCTTGGTGTCTTCAGCAAACCTGCTGAATAGGATAGGATAGGATAGGATAGAATAGAATAGACCAGGTGGAAAGAGACCTTCAAGATCATCGTGTCCAACCTATCATCCAACACCACCTAATCAACTAAACCGTGCAACCAAGTACCTTATCAAGTCTCCTCCTGAACACCTTCCATGATGGTGACTCCACCACCTCCCCGGGCAGCCCATTCCAATGTGCAATCACTCTTTCTGTATAGAACTTTTTTCTAACATCCAGCCTGAACCTCCCCTGGTGCAGCCTGAGGCTATGTCCTCTTGTTCTGGTACTGCTTGCCTGGGAGAAGAGACCAACATCCGTCTGTCTACAACCTCCCTTGAGGTAGGTGTAGAGAGCAATAAGGTCACCCCTGAGTCTCCTCCTCTCTAGGCCAAGCACCCCAGCTGAAGGTGCACTCAATGCCACTGTCTGTGTCGCCAGCAAAGATGTTAAACAAGACTGGTCCCAGTCCTGACCCCTGAGGGACTTCACTTGTCACTGGCCTCCACTTGGACATGGACCCATTGACAGCCACTCTTTGCGTGCGGCCATCAGGCCAGTTCTTTATCCACTGAATGGTCCATCCATCAAACCCATACTGCAGCAGCTGGGAGACCAGGTTGTGGTGCAGGACAGTGTGGAAGGCTTTGCTCAGGTCCAGGTAAATGACGTCAGTTGCTTGGCCTTCATCTATTAGTGTTGTGACCTTGTCATAGGAGGCCACCAGCTTTGTCAGGCAGGACTTGTCTTTGGTAAAGCCATGCTGATTGGACCTAGTCACCTCTTTGTTAGTCTTCTGCCTCAGCAGTGCCTCCAGGAGGGTCTGCTGCATGATCTTGCCATGCACAGAGGTGAGACTGACTGGCCTATAGCTCCGTGGGTTGTCCTTTCCCTTTTTGAAAATGGAGTTATGTTTCCCCTTTCCCCTCAGTGGAGACATCCCTGAACTGTCAGGACTTTTGGAATATGATAGAGAGCAGTTTAGCAACCTCATCCCCCAGTTCCCTCAGCACCTTTGGGTGTATCTCATTCGGTCCCATGGACTTGAACACTTTCAGGTTCTTCAGATGGCCACTGACCTGATCTTCACTCACAATGGGCAGTTCCTTCTTCAGTCCCTGCCATTATCTTCCATTATTCTGGGAGTGAGGCTGCAGCCCTTGCCAGTGGAGACTGAGGTAAAGAAGTCATTGAGAACCTCAGCCTTCCCCATGTCACTTGTCAGCAGGTCACCTGTTTCCTTTCTGAGGGGGCTCACACCTTCCCTACTCTTCTTTTTCCATTACTACACTTACAGAGATTTTTACTGTTCCCCTTGATCTCCCTGGCTAGATTTAATTCTAACTGAGCTTTGACTTCTCTAACCAGGTCTCTTGCTGCTTGGGCAGCATCCTTTTATGCCCCCATTGCAGCTGTCCTTTCTTCCACTCCTTGTAGAGTTTTTTTTGTGTGTCAGCATGTCCAGGAGCTCCTTGCTCATCCAGCCAGGTCTCCTAGCATTCTTTCCTGCTCTCCTCTTTGTGTGTGCTCCTGGGCATGGAGCAAGTGATCCTTGACACCAACCAGTTGTCCTGGGCTCCTCTTCCCTCCAGGGCTTTGTCCTAGCATACTTTGGGCAGCAGACCCCTGAAGCAATCAAAGTCTGCATGCCTAAAGTCCAGGGTTGTAGGCTTGGGGTATGCCTTCTTAGCTGCTCTGAGGATCTTAAATTCTATTGGTTCATGGTCACTGCAGTCAGGGTTATCCCTGAGCCTCATGTTGGTGACCAGCCCTTCCCTATTTGTGAACAAAACAAGGTCCAGCATAGCACCTTTTCTTGTTGGTTTCTCTACCATTTGGAGGAGGAAGTTGTCATCTGTGCATTCCAGGAACATCCTGGAATGCTGGTGCCTAGCTGTGTTGTCCCTCCAGCAGATGTCAGGGTGGTTGAAATCCCCCATGAGGATCAGGGCTTGTGAATGTGAAGCCACTTCTCTTTGCCTATGGAGGGCCTCATCTGCTTGGTTCTGCTCGTCAGGTGGCCTGTAGCAGACCCCTGCAGTAACATCACCTTCCCCTGTCTTCCCTGTAATCTTCACCCGTATGGTGTCAACCAGCTCATCATCCTTGGCCAGGTGGAGCTCCACTGATTCCAGCTGGTCACTGATACAGAGAGCTACATCTCTTCCCCTCCTATGCTGTCTGTCCTTCCTAATGAGCTTGTACCCATCTATCCCTACCTTCCAGTTTCAGTAATAGCCTCTATGACACAGCATTCCAGCTGTGCAGTGGCCTTTAATTCATCCTCTTGGAGAAGGGTGCCCAAGGTGTCTGCATTTGCGTAGAGGCACTTCAACTGTGCTGGCCACGTAACCCTCTTACGTGTATTCCCCTTGATGCCCTTGGGGTGTGTCAGTGCTTTGTCCTTGGCTTGTGTCAGGGCAACAGGTTGAGAGCCCTTGCTAGCACTCCATCCCTCCACCTCTGGTGAGCTGCCCCGTTGTTTGTCACAGGCAAGCAGGAGATTAACATCCTCTTCCCCCTTACTAGGATAGGTGTGCTCTGTGCCCTAGCTACAGTGTAGTTGTGGTGAAGATAAAGTGCCTGTGTAGGCAGATGGTTCGATATTCATTCCAGCCTATGGAAAAGATTGAATTTAGGTCAGACTATTTTAATGTGACATTAACATGCTAATATGAACCTATTTTTACCTCTTGTGCTATGTCTTTCAGCTGGATTTTTAGAAGTCAAATTTGGCACCTTAAATGCATTCCCTTTAAGCTTTTTTTAAAATCTGCAGTTTGAGGTATCATCCTATAAATGCTGAGCTCCTCTACCTGGGGCTGAACTTGGATGAGTGGTTTGTATCTGGTCACGTGTCTTGCTGTTAGTTGGCTTTGAGTAATCGTGCTTTGTTTTGGAGTTTGCTGCTGTGTGTGTAAGAGTTCACAGTATCACCAAGGTTGGAAGAGACCTCAAGGATCATCAAGTCCAACCTGTCACCACAGACCTCATGACTAAACCATGGCACCAAGTGCCATGTGCGATCCCCTCTTGAACACCTCCAGGGGTGCTGATTCCACCACCACCTCCCTGGGCGGCCCATTCCAATGGCCAACGACTCTCTCCGTGAAGAACTTCCTCCTCACCTCAAGCCTAAACTTCCCCTGTCACAGCTTGAGACTGTGTCCTCTTGTTCTGGTGCTGGTTGCCAGAGAGAAGAGACCAACCCCTTCCTGGCTACAACCACCTGTCAGGTAGTTGTAGAGAGCAATGAGGTCTCCCATGAGCCTCCTCTTCTCCAGGCTAAACAATCCCAGCTCCCTCAGCCTCTCCTCATAGGGCTTGTGCTCAGGGCCTCTCCCCAGCCTTGTTGCCCTTCTCTGGACACGTTCAAGAGTCTCAATGTCCTTCTTAGACTAAGGGTCTCAGAACTGGACACAGGACTCAAGGTGTGGCCTAACCAGTGCTGAGTACAGGAGCACAATGACTTCCCTGCTGTTGCTGGCCACACTATTCTTGATGCAGGCCAGGATGCCATTGGCCTTCTTGGCCTCCTGGGCACACTGCTGGCTCATGTTTAGGTGGCTGTCAGTCAGCACCCCCAGGTCCCTTTCTGTTTGGCTGCTCTCCAGCCACTCTGACCCCCTTTAAAGAAGAAAATTTGGTTCTGTAGTGTATGACTCTATTTGTAATACTATGTATTAGAATTCTTAAGCCTTGTTCTTTAAATTACATATTGATAAGCATCTGTTTAAATGTACTGACTTCAGTTTATAAACTATAACGGGGGTTTGCAGATACATGTTCTTTAAAGGCAGAGACTGATACATTTTCCTTGCATAACTGTCAATTGCATTTCTGTTGTGCTATACTGAAGTTCTCACAGATTTCCTTTTTTTTTATAATTTTAGATTTGCATCTGCAGGAGATGATGGAACTGTATTTCTGTGGAATGCTCAGGTGAGATTTATTTTGGTGGGTTGGGGATCGACCTCTGTTCTCTGGAGAGGGTGGAATTTGAGGTGAGGAATTACAAATGTCCAGTAGCAAAAAAAGCAAATTAAAGAATGACTGCAGTGCTGCTCTTTGAAAATGTAGTTTTCAGAGAAGATACGTGAACCCAAGGGGACAAGAGGTTTAAGAGTTAGAATGTTTTGAGCAGACATAGTGATTTTAGATCATTATGTGAAAAGCAGAACTGTGTATGAAGCTGTGGCTTTAATTCTTTTAAAGTATGTTCAGTGTTTGCTGTGTCTCTATCACTGATAAAATGATAGAGACAGGATGAGTGTTAGTCCTATGTCAAGGAAAGCTAGTACACAAGTTCAGTTGTTCAGCAGGAAGCCTTAAAGGGAGACATACTGTGCTGTCTAAACTATCACACTGAAATTATGGAGGAAAGAAATCTGACTCTAAACATTTTTAGGAATCTGAAAAAAAAAAAGTGACATTTGTGATGGTGTAATTTTAAAATACAGAAGGAGGAACTTGAAACTTTTCCTCTCTTCTGAGCAGTTTCAGTTAGTGCTTTGCTGTTGAAGGTTTTGGAAGAGGAAATTGTTTCTGAGTGTTCAAAACCACATGTGTGAGCGTATATACTCAGCATTCTGAACATGTTCTAGAACATCTGTATATAAAACCCATTTAGATACCCAGCTTAGCAACAGAGCTCCACTTTCTACTTCTGTAGGGTTTTTGTTACACTTTTTGTTAAAGCACACCTGTTGTAGTTTTAATTAAAAAACTTAACCCACAAGCGTAAAGAAGTTTAACTACCCTGTGTTTTAGTTACATGCTTAAAATGCCTTCTGAATGTTTGCGTGTAGCATTTTGCCATCTGTAGTGGCTCTTTGGGAGACCAATTCTTCCACCACAGGCAAAAGAAAGACTCAGACAAAATGGATTGCAAAAATGGTGGAAAGTTTAAATGGAAAAAAATGGTGAAAGTTTTACAGAAAACCACAAGCATTGTGACAAAGAGAGAGAGATCCCAGAACATACCCAAGAACGTCCCATCCCCACCTGGGGGTACACCCCAACCAGCGCTCTTTCTTCCCCCCCAACCCAGCCTTGGGCCTGGGCAGGCCCAAGGGAGGCAGCTCACGCTGTTTTACCTAGGCAGTGGTGAGGGATGAATGAGGAAGATGTTTTATAGGGGAGCAGGGCATTATGGGTGAAATACCTGGCTTCCTGTGACCACCCACTGGGCTGGGCCCCTTTTTGGGACCTCCCAGGTGTGGTCTGTGCAGTGGCATCCAGGCCAGCACCCAGCCTAGACCACCACACCATCTGACTAGAAAGAGTGGAAGTAACAGCAGCTTGAGGCTATAGATAACATACATACTGAATAAAACTGCAAGGAAATTGGCTGTGCTGTTTGCCATAATAATGACAAAGATATTTAAAATTTAAATTTGCAGTATTTAAAATTTTAAAAATGCCTTTTTTTTTTAAGGTTTGCCAACAAACCTGAATTAATGTAGTATCTGTTATAAAGGGTGAAAGACCAATATCTGTATTAAAATGAAATTTCTTTAATACAGACTTCAGTTCTTAAGGACTTGTAGAGAGTTTTTTAAACTCTTGGATTAAGTTTTATTTTATGTACTGTGCCTTTATAGTTATACCTAAATTCTGGGTAAGATTATGAACAGTACTGAAGACGGTAAGAAGTAAATGTATAAATTACTTTAGAAAGGGAGATTTTAGTCTTAGAAATCCTCACTTTGAAGGGTCATTGGTGTCCATCTCATATGCATAGTAGGCATATTTCAAATTTCACCTTTGGTTTTCAATATTTTTGTTTTTCAGACTGGAGAAAGACTTCTTGAACTTCATGGACACACACACAAAATTACAGCTATAGCACCATTTTCTTCATCAGATGCTTCTGAAGAAAAAAAACATTTAATTATAACAGCATCAGCTGACAGAACAGTTATTGTATCCTTACATGTAGAGAGGCTTTACATTTCTGTGGGCTTTTTTAATTTTATTTTTACTTTTGAAGGTAAAATCAAAAGATAGGCTGCAGGTTGTTTTACATTTATTGGTTGGTAGTACCCAGTAGGTATAGCTGAATTGCATAAGGATTTTAGTGGTTATTGTTCACAAGTAGATGCAAAATTAATCGACAGCATGCTTTTACTAATATGCTAATTTGGCCAAATGTTGTGAAGACAGTCAAGGTTTACAGGACTGAGTCTGCATGCCTGTTTCCCAATCTGTCATTTAAATACAGCTGCTGTTTCCTTAATGAGTAAAGTTAGATTTGGGACTGCACTACTGGTAGACAGGTTCGGAAAGTGTCATGTTTCCATTCTACTGTAAAGGTAAGCCGAGGAAACCTTAGGTATGCCTGTTGTTTTGTTGTGTACAAGAATCTAGTGTGTATGGCTTATGGGCCATATGGGCAGGTGTGTTAAAATGAAGAGCAGTGTTTCCCTTAGGAACGTGTACATAAAGAGTGGCTGATAAATGGGCACAATTCTTAATTAATTTTTGGAGCTTGTATTACCTTAATTTTCTTTTTTGAAAGGCTGTAGAGCAAAGGTCCTTCTGGGTTTTGGTTTTGTGATTTTATTGGAAAAGGCAACATATAGTCAAACTAATTATTGAATGGTAATAGAAAGAATCAATGAAAAATCAGATTTTGCATTGTTTATGGAAAAAACTCTCTAGTAGTTAATTAAATCTGTATTTCTATAGGAAAGGGGCACCTTAATGCTGTATCTCATAGTAATTACAACTTTATCTATCTGAAGCTCATAATCATTTCTTGGAGAAATTCCCTGTACAACCTTTGCAGGGGACATATATCTGATTTTTGTTCTGCAGTGTTTGACAGTTCTTCAAAGATTGGATGTATGGTTGTCTGGAGGGAGTGATCTATGTGTTTGGAACCGAAAATTAGATCTCTTGTGTAAGACCAGTCATCTTACTGATGCAGGTAAAAATGTAAATGACTCATTACAGCTGTTAAAGTGCAAGTAAAATGGATCTGTATAATGATGCAAAACCAACTTGGCAAACTCTCTTTAATTCTAATGATAACATTATGTGCAAGAGCCATTATAGTTTTTTAAATGTCAGACTTAATCATTTTAGAATTAAGACTGCTTTTAATCTCCTTTGCTGTGTGAATTTTAGAATATGTCAAATCTTGGTTACTCTGCATTAGGGTTAGACCTTTTATACTGAGTTACATGTTTGCTGTAATGTGGAGCAGATCCTTTGGCTGGCTTTCTCTGTGAGTGAGCAGGTGTTCTATTATTCCTAAGTAAAGCTTTGTAGTAGTAAAGCAGTAAGGATTTCTTTTTATTATTAAGAATCAGTACTTCTAACATAGAAAACGTAGGTTTTGCTAGAAATACAGTAAATTTAATCAGATCTCATTGTCAATCATGCTTTTCTATTAATAAGCTTATATATAATTTGCCACTCAAAGTAGGTTGCTTCATATTACTGCTGTTCATTACAAAGTACCTCTAAAGCTGTGATTCAGAGCTTGAAGCAATGGTTTTTCTTATTTTTATCATAGAATTGTAGTGGCAGGCAAAACCTGAATTGTAAAGGACATTAATGCTTCTTTGGGTTCAATACACCAAATACCAATTGGAAGTGGTGCTGTAAGGCTTAGTGTGAGATGCCATTGAAACTTCGTACAACGGGTCAATGGAATGTGCAGCATGGTCCCTAGCCTCTCTCCTAATTTCTGGCTTGCTTTGTGGTGAAAATCATTGCTTATTCCTTGGGGACTTTGGCTTTCGTGGTGTGGCAACACAGACTGAGGGAATTCTGTGCAGGATGATGGCAGTGTAACAGCAAGATAATTGTTGTATTTTGTCACCTCTTCTTCTTCAGCTGGCTTTGCACAGTATTTTAATGTTACTCATAATGTGGTAGTATCTAATAACTATGGTGCTGTATATACTTAGGGTCTCAGTCATTACCATAGTGTCCTTAATATGGTCCAGCATTAGGACATAAGGATCTTAAGTGTATTTAAAATAAAAACATAATGATTCTCAGCTTCATCTCAAGTTTGATGTTCAGAATTCTGATGGATTAAGGACCAAAAGGCCTGACCCAGCCTCCATCTGAGGTTATCTGTTCACTTCCAATATAATTTAACTTTCACTTCAGGCAATATGCTTTTATTTTGATAATAACTTACAAGTGGAAGGAAGATTAAGTGGTGTGTCCCTCAGGGGGCCCTACTGGGACCTGTACTGTTTAATGTTTAATGATATTATTAATGATATGGACAGTGGGATTGAGTGCACTATTGTCGAGTTTGCAGATGACACCAAGATGAGTGGTGCTGTTGATATGCTGGGGCAACCTGAACAAACTGGAGAGGTGGACCCAGGTGAACCTCAAACCTCATGAGGTTCAACAAGAGCAAGTGCAGGGTCCTGGGCTGTATCAAAACATGTGTGGGCAGCAGATACAGAGAGGTGATTCTGCCACATCACTCTGCTCTGGTGAGACTTCACCTGGAGTGCTGTATCTAGCTCTGGAGCTCTCAATACAGGAAGAACAGGGACCTGATGGAGGGGGTGCAGAGAAGGGCCACAAAAATGATCAGGGGATTGAAGCACCTCTGCTACAAGGATAGGCTGAGAGAGTTGGGGTTGTTCAGCCTGGAGAAGAGAAGGCACTGGGAAGACCAAATGGTGTCCTTCCAGTACCTGAAGGGGGCCTGCAAGAAGGATGGAGAGACACTGTTTACTAAGGCCTGTAGTGCTGGGACTGGCATGATGGCTTCAAACTAGAGAAGAATAGATTCAAATTGGATGTTTGGAACAGATTCTTCACCAGGAGGATAGTGGAACAGTGGAACAGGTTGCCCAGAGAGGTGGTTGGGTCTCCGTTGCTGGCGATGTTCAAGGTGAGGCTTGACAGGGCCCTGGGCAACCTGATATAGTTGAGGATGCTCCTGCTAACTGCAGAGGAGGTTGGACCGGCTGACCTTTGGAGGTCTCTTCCAACCCACGCAATTCTTTGATTCTGTGATTTATTAGTAAGTAACTAACAGGTTGCTGTATTTTCTTGTAGCCAAAGAATAACTTTTTCTCCCTTATCTCCTGTGTTTTGAAAGGTGTCAGTGCTTTGGTTGAGTTGCCTAAAAATTGTGTTGCAACAGCTGTTGGCAAAGAGCTAAGTGAGTATATTGCATTTCTCTTAAATGTTGTTTTTCCTTCACAGCAGCTGCTTGTCAGAGATACCTATGAAGAGCATGTTACTGGAATTGTATAGGAAGAGTAAATGCAGGGTGTGATTAGCAACCTTTTTTCCCCTTACTTGACAAAGAGGCAGGGAGTAGTAATCTTATTCAGGATTTTTGTTGCGATCTGCATCATAAAACTTTTGTATGTTTATTGTTATTGCCACCTGTATAGATTGGATTATGACAATCTGTATTTGTCCTTCTGGAGAAGGTCTGAAACACATTACCTGAGTTATCAGAATCTAGACTTCTCTAGAGTCTTCTTATCCCAAAATCAGGAGTAGAGGGTATTGCTGGTCTCATAATACTGTCCAAAGCCATAATGAGACATTATGGTGGTTTCTGTTGCTTCACTTGGAGATAGGGTTTTCTATGAATGTAAACAGTAAATCATAGGCTACCTGGCAGTGGAAGGTGTTTTAACTAAGTATTTATAAAATGTCAAAATTTGGGGAAAAAATCCAGAGGAGAAAGATCACTGAATCAGTAAAACAACAGACTTTGCTCAGAATAAAAAAACAGCTGGGAAAAAATATCTGTTCAAAGAACAAAGAGCAAATTAAAATGAGTTGTCTTTTATTTAGACATTGATATATAATGTAAACATCCATCTAAACTTCCTGTAGTTCTTTTTAAGTGCCTTTGACATACAAATGAAATTTCAGTGTTGGTTAAAACAAAGTCTTGGCTCTTGACAATCTTGATTGTTATTCAAAAGGATGCAATAATCTTACAGTAAAAGTTTTCAGACAGTTGAGTCTGAATATGAGAATAAGTTTTACTTTTAGTTTACTTACCTAAAGATGTCTAATACTTTTCACTTATGCTTTCTGCAACTTCTGCTGTTGACTGATTGCTAAAATTTCAGAGTTTCTAGGCTAAAGTGTTTATCCTGTAGTTGCTATAGTGAGAGGCCTTCATAATAACACTGAAATAACTTCCCTTTTTTTTGGTTTTGGTGTAGTAGTGCTGTGAGGGGTCATAAGTGACTTTGCACATCTTGTATGTGCTTATAATATGTTTTAGTTTGTCTTCTTGAAAATGATGGGGTTTATTTAAGAATAGTTATGTTGTTGTGGCCGTTTGACATTGTGCCTTTAAGAAAGGGGCACACTGGCTAAATGTTTGTAAAATATTTTGGTATTCTAAACGAATTTCATTGGCCAAGGATTGTGGGAGGTCAGATTGGACCCGGGGGAGCTGGGAACTTTCTCTCAGTCTTCCTTCCTTCACTGTCCCTCTCGGCTGGATCTACTTCTGTGCTTCTTGCCAAAAGATAAGAACTAACTCCCTGTGCATAGGCCTCCGCTTGCTGTACTAACTCCCTTTTTGTCTCTTCTTCTACCTCTTTTGGGGGAGAAGGGAGGTAGGGGGGTGAAGGGGGCACAGGGGGAAGCCCCCTCTGTGGGGGGTCTGGTTTCTGGTTGAGTTCATTTGCTGTATATTCCTGTATATATTGTAAAATACCTGTATTTGTTGTGTTACATAGAATCTGTTTCCTTGTAAAATATAATCTCATTTCTCCGACTGGGTTTAGCCGTGGTCTCTTTCTCAGTGGGGGAGGGAAAGCAGAGCCTTTCCTTTCAAACCACCACAGTTGTACAATTCGGCAACTTCAGATATGTTTAAGGATGTTGTTAGAACATGTAGGAGAAAAATTAGAGAGGCAAAAGCCCAGTTAGAACTCAAGCTGGCCACTTCTGTGAAAAACAATAAAAAGCATTTTTATAAATATATTAATGCTAAAAAGAGGGGCAAGAAGAATCTCCACTCTTTATTGGACCTGGAGAGTAACACTGTAACTAAAGATGAGGAAAAGGCTGAGGTTCTAAATACCTTTTTTGCCTCAATTTTCAACAATAAGGCAGGAGGACTCCAGGATAACTGGCCTTCTGAACTGGTAGACGGGGTCAGGGAGCAATATAGTACCCCTGAAATCCATGAGGAATTAGTCTGGGACTTGCTGAGCCACTTGGATACTCACAAGTCCATGGGACCAGAGAGCTGGCCAAGCCTCTCTCTATCATTTTCCACCAGTCCTGGCTCACCGGAGAGGTCCCAGATGACTGGAAGCTGGCCAGTGTGATCCCCATCCACAAGAAGGGTCAGATGGAGGAACCTGGAAATTACAGACTGTCAGCCTGACCTCAGTGCCGGGGAAAATTATGGAGCAGATCATCTTGGGGGCAATCACTGCGCACCTGGAGGATGGCCAAGGGCTCAGGTCCAGCCAGCATGGATTTAGGAAGGGCAGGTCCTGCCTCTCCAACCTGATCTCCTTCTATGATCAGGTGACCCGCCTGGTGGATGTGGGGAAGGCCTGTGGATGTAGTCTACCTGGACCTCAGCAAGGCCTTTGACAGCATTCCCCACAGCAAACTCCTGGCCAAGCTGTCAGCCTGTGGCTTGGCCAGCAGGACTCTGTGCTGGGTTAGGAACTGGCTGGAGGGCCGAGCCCAGAGGGTGGTGGTGAATGGTGCCACATCCAGCTGGCAGCCAGTCACTAGTGGTGTGCCCCAGGGCCCAGAACTGATCCCCATCCTGTTTAATATCTTCACTGATGATCTGGATGAGGGGATTTGGTCCATCATCAGTAAATTTGCAGATGACACCAAGTTGGGAGCAGGTGTTGATCAGAGGGTAGAAGGACTCTGCAAAGGGACCTTGACAGGCTGGACAGATGGGCAGACTCAAACATGATGGCATTCAACAAGTCCAAGTGCCAGGTGCTGCACTTTGGTCACATCAACTCCCTGCAGTGCTACAGGCTGGGGTTGGAGTGGCTGGAGAGCTGCCAAACAGAAAGGGACCTGGGGGTACTGACTGACAGCTGGCTGAACATGAACCAGCAGTGTGCCCAGGTAGCCAAGAAGGCCAATGGCATCCTGGCCTGTATCAAGAACAGTGTGGCCAGCAGGAGCAGGGAAGTCATTGTGCCCCTGTACTCAGTGCTGGTTATGCCACACCTTGAGTCCTGTGTCCAGTTCTGGGCCCCTCAGTTTAAGAAGGACATTGAGACTCCTGGATGTGTCCAGAGAAGGGCAACAAGGCTGGTGAGAGGCCTTGAACACAAGGAGAGGCTGAGGGAGCTGGGGTTGTTTAGCCTGGAGAAGAGTGGGCTCAGGGGAGACCTTATTGCAGTCTACAACTTCCTGAAGGGTGGTTGTAGCCACGTGGGGTTTGGTCTCTTCTCCCAGGCAACCAGCACCAGAACAAGAGGACACAGTCTCAAGCTGTTCCAAGGGAAGTTTTGGCTGGAGGTGAGGAGAAAGTTCTTCCCAGAAAGAGAGATTGGCTGTTGGAATGTGCTGCCCAGAGAGGTGGTGGAGTCACGGTCCCTGGAAGTGTTCAAGGGGGGATTGGATGTGGCGCTTGTGCGTGGCACTAGACATGGTCTAGTAGTCATGAGGTCTTGGGTTGCAGGTTGGACTTGATGATCTTTGAGGTCTTTTCCAGCCTTATTGATTCTATGATTCTATGAATTTCTCTCTCTCTACTTTTGAAGTAATTTTTAGGTTGATTCCTTCTGATGACGAGTCTGAAGGCTGGAATGTCCATGAAGTAAAACGCCTTGTTGACCATCAGGATAATATTTTGTCATTAGTCAGTGTCAATGGTAAGATTTGTCATGTAATGTTACGGGGTTTGTTAGTTACTAGTGAAGTATTTAAACTATGAAGCTTTCATTGGAACCAAACTTTTAACTGGAGTTAAACTTTGTAACTAGTAGATGTGCCTTTCTGTGCAGCTACAAAGGTAGTGAAATGTGAAAATATAATAGATTTATTTGTGGATTAACAGTGAAATTAATCTAAGCAGGTTATGCTGCAGAAGAAGCAGTGCCTTTGATGGGAATGGAACTCTGGGGCTTCTTCCTGTTGGGAAGGTTTAAAATTCCTTTTTGTTTGTTTGTGTTTGGTTTGGTTTGGTTTGGTTTTGTTCTTGTTCTCTCTGATTTGTAAAACGGAGTATACGATGCCACATACTTGGCAGTTGTAGTCCCAAAGTAGCAAAGTTATGGTTGCGCAGTTGTGAGCTTGCACATTTAGAGGTTCTGGAAGATAACACAGCCTTTGCTGTTCATTAGGGAAATACTGAGCTACTAACTGAAATTCTGTTTACTGTAACACAGGTATCATCCCTTTCCACTTTGTTCTTCCCTGTCTCTTAATAGAACACCACCAGACCCCAGGATGGTTTATTCCTGGTGTCATAGGTGGTGTCTGTAGTAACACAGGGTCGCTGTATGTGGTAACACAAGCACAGCTTCCAAGCCAAGATGTTTCCAAGCGAAGACCTTTATTGTGAAGACCATAGAAGAGCAGCAAAGAAGTTTCTTGCATTACACAGTTAACTTACATATTTTTCTAGTGTAGTGTTGTCACACTCTGATTGGTTACATTGCTACTGACATGCACTTAAGCAAAGCGTACAATAGGTTAATGGTAGCCAACAAGCTTCTTAACATACCCAGCCAAATCCTGCCTGGTCTCTCTCAGTTAGTGATAAGGTGTACATTCCTAATTCAAGACAAAACATAGCCATCCTAAAGCTATCTGAAATCAACCCTTCTCCTACAGGTTGTCCTTGGTCTTACTTGTGTCAGCCTAGTTGGCATGAAAGGGCTGTGGTACAAGAAGCCAAAAAGAAGAAAGATACTCTGGTAGTTGTTTCTTAGGTTTCATTCTACCCTTTTCTGCCTTTTGGTGTTACAAAGAACAGCAATAGTTGGCAACAGTTGGCTTAAAAAGGCAATATGCTACCTGCTACAACTATGGTTGAAGCAGTTCCTTTCTACATGTAAGAAATTTGTGAGCAGCTAATTCATTCTTGCCATTAACTCATCCAGTTAATTTGTGATCGTTTCTTTTTATAACAAAGACATGCTTTACTGTGTCAGAGGAGTGCTAATACACCTACTTATCCAAGGTGTACAAGAATTTTGTGTGTAGGCAACAAAAGAAAGTCAAGCACTTGCACATGCTTCTCGGAGTGATCCTTCTCTTTGTGCACTGTGACCAAAGAATGTTTTCCTTCCTAGTTTTAATTTTACAGTGGACCTCATCTCCTTTTGCTCACCTGAGCTATGCATGGTGATCAAATGAGTATTTACTCAAAAAGGGAGGTATTTTTCCCCAGTCAGGTATGTAGTACGCATTTTGCATGGCTTCACTTGTTAGTGGGTTCTCCTAACTGTCTAGGATTGTAAATTTGTGTGAAATGTGTTTTGTAGTATATAAGGTGATTGTTTCTTTTCTCTTCTAGACTTGACTTTTGTGACAGGTTCTCATGTGGGTGAGTTAATAGTTTGGGATGCACTTGACTGGACAAAGCAGGCATCTGAGTGCAACTTCTGGGACTCTGCTGTCCATCCAGATGTACAGCCAGAAATAAAGTTATCTCAAAGCCCAAATGAAACTTCAGTCCAACACTTAACATGTGATGAAGAGGTAAAAAACTTTAAGCAGAATAAACTACTTCAGGTGAACTAGCACAACCTTACCACAGAAAGCCAAGTGTTTTGTGTTTGCTTGTTTTGATATGAGAGGCTTCTTTGAAGCGTGCACAGCTATTTTTAGACAGTCAACAGTTTTTATATAAAATTCTAGTTGAGCTAACTGAAGGTAATAATACATTGATAATATGGGGACTAACATAATCAACTGTTACAAAAGCATTTCTTTTTGACTGATGAAGATTTATTAGTTGTTTACAGTACCACTGGAGAAAATTAAGGGGTGTATGTTTGTAGGAAAGCAGAAAGTATCTATGGAAGGTTTCAGGACAAGAAAGAACAACAGGACATTGATACTGGAAGGATGGCTTGAAACGATTCCTGCCTCACCAACAAGGGAGTCCGTGCATGCTTTCCGATATATGTTTTGATGGTGTACATCTTTCATATTCCTGGAATTTCTGAAAATGCAGTTTCCACAACAGTGTGACTCTTGAACAGTTACAGCTGATAGTACTATGAAGTGAAGCAGAGAAGTAATGCCTCTGTACTCAGCACTGGTTAGGCCCCACCTTGAGTCCTGTGTCCAGTTCTGGGCTCCTTAGTTTAGGAAAGATGTTGAGTTGCTGGAATGTGTCCAGAGAAGGGAAATGAAGCTGGTGGGGGGTTTGGAGCACAAGGCCTGTGAGGAGAGGCTGAGGGAGCTGGGGTTTTTTAGCCTGGAGAAGAGGAGACTCAGGGGAGACCTTATTGCTGTCTACACCTACCTGAGAGGAGGCTGTAGTCAGGTGGGGGTTGGTCTCTTCTCCCAGGCAACCTGTGACAGAACAAGAGGACACAGTCTCAAGCTGCACCCAGGAAGGTTTAGGCTGGATGTTAGGAAGGAGTTCTTCACAGAAGGAGTGATAGGCCGTTGGAATGTGCTGCCCAGGGAGGTGGTGGAGTCACCATCATTGGAGGTATTTTGAAAAGACACTGGATGAGGCACTTGGTGCCATGGTTTAGTTGATTAGGTGGTGTTGGGTGATAGGTTGGACTGTGTGATCTTGAAGGTCTTTTCCAGTCTGGTTAATTCTGTATCTGTATCTAAATACTGTGCCTCTGTTCAGGTGGGCTATACTCAATTGCGAAGAGCACAACTCCAACCCCAAAATCATTCTTCTATAATTGTGCTGTGGAGACAGTCTTGAGAGTTCCTGATCAGAACACTCAAGCAGAATCCAGTTTTGTTCAGGAAACACAAAAATCCTCAGGTTGTTACTTCCTTTTGTGAAATGCTGCCAACTATGAGGGCAAAAGAGAAGATCTTTCCTAGTTAGGGTACAATGGGATTCTGGTTTGGAGCCTATTGGCCCACTGATGGAGAATGATTAAGAAAGGGATTGCTGAAAATGGATGTAGAGATGTGAGCCATGACACAACAAAAGCTGTAGAAAAGCCTCAGTGTAGTCTGTGGGCATTTGTCTGTCTGTGAAAAGAACACTCCTAAAACACTGGAGTGGGGTATGGATGAAAAGAGATACATCTGTCTCTAAGGGTAGGAGTTTTTTGTTGTGGCTGTGCAGTACTGGAAGGAGAAAAAAGCCATTCCTGTTCAGAAGTTTTGTAACTTGGTTTAAAAGCATTTTGACTCTCTGCTTGAAAGCATTACACAAGGTATGTTTTAATGGGGGAGAAAAGAATTAAAACATTGAGTGTGAAATCTCAGGTTGCTGAAGGCTTCCTGCTGTTCCTGGGACTGAACTAAACAAATTGCTGGAGCATTTTATGTCTTGTGAGGCTTTTGAATGATGGTGGTTTTAGAATTTTGTCCTGAAATACAAGGCACTTCCTGGGCAGAGCTGTCTTTATTGTAAAATTTCTACTTAGAAAGTGGTGAAGAAATGTATTACTATAATTACTTTGTGCTTTTTGATAGCAGGTAACACTGTTCTTCATGTTGGGGTAAAAAAAAATAAAAAGGTGATTTCTGTTTGGAGCTTTGCCAGGAGGCATGGTACTTGGAGAACATGCACTGGTCTAGCTTAACACTGATCTTGTAGGCAAAATATAGTTCGGAAACAAGTGGGATGGTATAGGTTCAGCAGTATTCAAAACAGTGCTCTGGAGAGTATCTGCTGTCCTGACTCCTGTGTGTGATTTTAACTTGCCTGTTAAGATAGGTGTACAATTCATGCTTTATCATCTCTTTCCTTGGGGTTTTGAGGTGACCAAATTTTGGCCACAGGCTTCTGTGGTTTGTGAAGCTCTGAGACTACATGAAACTCAAGATCCTGTCTCAAGGTGGAAGATTGTAAAGAAGGTAGAGATACAGGAGCAGAACAGTGGTGTGGAAGACCATTGAATTAAGCCTCACATAAACCCAGGAAAAGAATAGAAATTAATTTGGTGATGTTTTCTTGATTTGGTAGAATGCTTCTGAAATATGAGCTTAGTTTCAGAGCTCTTGGAGTTTCCACCATGGATGTGCATTAAAAAAAAAAAACAACAAAAAACACCAGCCCCACCTCCCAGAGAAAACCTAAAAACCCCAAACAAAACTCAACAAAAACTGGACAAAGTTCTGACCAATGAATGGAAGCATTTTGCTCTCCTCTGGTAACAAATATTTATCATGTGTAGGTACCCATGACTGTATAGTGTCTTTCCTGACATCATAAGTTATGAGGGAGTCCAGGTCCAACTTTCTCTAAACTGTTTGTGGCCTCTTAGGGCTGTGATGGTTATGAGACTGAATTGCTGCATTTTTCAGGAGGAGAACATTGAATACAGAATGATTCTAGATGTTTGCAATATTGTGTAATATTTCTGTGAGAATTTATTTTCTGTGCTCAGTGGAGCCAAATGCTTGAGCAAGACCTCCCTGTGCAGCGTCAGTTATTTTTTATTTTTTTTTAATGCCAGAAATATAGAACAGCCTCCTGTATTCTCAGTCTTTCTTGATAAGAGTTTCTCAAAACAGAGCAGTATTTTCACAGAATCACCAAGGTTGGAAGAGACCTCAAAGATCATCAAGTCCAACCTATCACCACAGACCTCACGACTAGACCATGGCACCAAGTGCCACATCCAATCCCCTCTTGAGCACCTCCAGGGGTGGTGACTCCACCACCTTCCTGGGCAGCCCATTCCAATAGACAATCACAGAATCACCAAGGTTGGAAGAGACCTTAGAGATCATATGTTAGTATTCTTGGTTTCTGCTTAGACTGTAAGGTACAGGATGAAAATAGAAATGAAACAACTGTTTATAGGAGGCTATCTCAAAAATGGAGATAGGAGGCTTACTCAAAAAAAAATAATAATCTGTGTTTTTTACTATAATGTGCAGATTCTGTACGTGTGGGGTAAAGGAGTAACACAAGGACAGAAACAAGTTAGATAATGTGGGTGAGATGATGTCATAGTGCTGCTGGAAATCCATTACATGCAGGGCAATAACCTTCAGTATCTGTTTCTTTAAGCTGTGCCATTGAATTTTCTTTCCAGTGTGTGTTTGCTGCTGTTGGGAAAGGCATATATGTATATAATCTTCAAATGAAGCGTGTAATTGCCTGCCAGAGAAATGCTCATGACTCCTCTGTACTGCACATTGAGAAGCTTCCAAACAGGTATGAGTCATGGTGCGTTTTGTTAATGCAGTAAAGAAATACAGAGCTTGGAAAGGTGGCTGGACAGTGTGTGCAAAGCTGCATTTGAATTTTAGAGCAGGGACTTGATCTTTAGTTTGATCTGCTTTTATAAGATAGAGCTTGTTGATTTGATTCTTGAAAGTGCACACTGTAATTCAGTGTGGGGGGAAAAAAGCCCAACAGCACTTGATGCACTGACTTAAAAGTGTCTTGGCTGTTTTCAGAATCAGTCTTGACAATAAAGCACTGTTGTCAGTGTTGTGGAAATGCAGCTTAATGACTCTTCCATGAAACAAGTAATGTATTTAAATGTTTTGCTCTTCTGCTAAATACTTTGCAACAGTTGAAATGTTTTAACAAAAATAACTTCCAGCTTGTGTTCATTAGAGCTGAATTTCTAACTGAAACTTATTTTGAGAGCCAAGTTGGAGATTTTGCTGCATACCTATAATCCAATATTTGTATTGTTAGATCCCTTTATACTCATGCTCAATGGAGCAAAAGTCTGTCAGAAGATTAAAATTAAGGCCTTGATGTTGTAAGGTTGGACTAGATGATCTTAAAGGTCTCTTCCAACCAATTGTATTATGTGATTCTGTAAGTGCACATGTTGTTCTAAACTGTTCCAAACGTGTATAGAAAAGGTGTCTTTCCTTCTGTCATTTTTTTTCCTTAAGAAAAAATGGTTTTGCTTAATAAAAAGTAATCTCCTAGAAGCCAGCTAGTGGAACTGCCTGTGGAATCTAGGCTTGCTATTTAATGTAATTTTTTTTACAGAGTAGTATGCTTTTAAAATGGGATTGAAAAATGTGTATTTTTTCCACTTCTTCTGCAAATTCATTAGAATTTGTCCCGTTACAAATGCACCTTTTGGAATGTCTGAATCTCCTGCTACAGTTGAGAGTACTACCAGACTAGTGTAGAGCCTGAGGCACTTAGTGTCTCTTTTATAGAAACATCACAAGATGACTTGTGTGGATAAGCCTCTGTGCTCATATTGCTTGTTGACTGTTTTAACAGGCAGCTGATTTCCTGTTCAGAAGATGGCAGTGTGCGTATCTGGGAGCTCCGAGAAAAGCAGCAGCTGCCAGCTGAACCAGTTCCAACAGGTCTGCTAGCAGTGGGGGTGAAAAAGAGCCTTTCAAAAAGGATAACTGGAAACCAAATATTCACCATATAGGAGTAGAGAGGACTTGTTAAAAGAGTTAATGTGTTGTAGTCAATGACTAATAACAGGTGTGGGAGGGAAACTGAAGAAGACAAGGGTTAATGGCTTTAAACTAAAGGAGGATGGATTCAGACTAGATGCAAGGAAGAAATTATTTTTTATGATGAGGGTGGTGAAATGTAGGAACAGATTTCTCGGAGAGGTGGTAGATGGCCAGTCCCTGGAAATGTTCAAGGCAAGATTGGATGAGGCTCTGAGCAACCTGATGTAATTAAAGATGTTGCTGATCAGTGAAAGAAAGTTGGACATATAAAAGGTGTCTTTCAACCCAAAGCATTCTATGATTGTCTGATTCTAAGTCACGGGTGTAAAAGCCTTCCAAAATCTGATATGGGAAGTTAGAAGGTCCACCTGAAGCAGTTTTATATTTAAAGCTTATTTACCATTTTGTTAAACCAGCTGATAAAACTGTAAAATTGTGACCTCTCCTGACAAACCCTGATCCACTTACTGTACTGAATAATGCTGGATATTCTGCCATGCATCAGCATTACAGTTGCAGGACCTTAGGAAGAAGGCTAAAGGAAAGCTTGCAGCTGGCACAAGGGGGGTTAAAAAAAAAAAGCCCTGCTTGAACTTGGAATGATGTTGGGACTCAATTTGAGGCTGTATCCAGCCTCACATGCTGCTTCTGGGCATGTATCCAGCCTCACTGATACACTGCTTGTGGGCATCGCAGGCTTCAGGGCTAGTTGCAAATGATTTAGGAAGTGTTTTCCCCAAATACAAACATTGCCTGTGTACTGCTTGCTTTTCTTTAACCAGGCAAGCAGTTTCCCTGGGCACTGGTAGATGTGGCCTTGGACATATGCTCTGGAGAATATAGTGTTACGGACTGGGAACAGCAGTGAGGTGTTACTGTGTCCTGTAGGAATTTTTATGTGAACTGTGAATAATTTTTCTTGATAATCTTGTCTGCTTGGCTGTTTGTCTGTTGATGGCAAATTTACAAATGTCTTTTTTGCTGCCTGGGTTGATTTAGAAACACCTTTTCAGGAATGTTGTGTCTTCAGTATTGCTGGTGACAGGTGATCTGCACGCATCTGCTTCTTACTGTGCCAAATGGTCTTTGGTTTTACATTGGAAATTTATAACTTACATGACTGGAGACATTTGAAATAAATCACATATAATGGTGAGATAGGTGGATTGCTGATTTGCTCTAATTTTGTTATAAGGAATCGCCAGACTACTTAGTTGTTAATTTCTCCAGTTATCTCCCTTACTCAAGGGCCGTGGTCTGGCTCTCTGCTTGTTGTGTATGGTGATGGGGCTGAGGAAAGGGTCAGGAGCTGCACTGCATTCAGAACTCAGCTCGCTTACTTCTGTCAGTTGATCTGGAGGCTGTGGCACAGATGTGTCTTTTCTTGCTATCTAAATGGGCTGTAGTAGCTACAGTCCAGTTTTGCTGGTAGTTTTAAATCTGAAGGAAAAAAGACAGTGGGTTGTATAAACCCAGGCAATTCAGCATCAGAAACTTGCCAGCACTGTAATGCTTTAGTGCAGAACACATAGGGGAGAGTCTTGCACCTCATTTCTCTTCTCTTTGCACAAGTTTGGGAGGACAGAGCAAAGGTAACGTCACTGTCCTTTGCATTAAGTTAAGCAGTCCTTGGATTTCTTTCTAAATCCTTACATTATCTTGTCCAGGTGTGTCATATAGCATGTTTGTGAAATTGCATCTCATAAGGATGAAAGATAAAGTAGTGATGCTTCCTTCACTACTCAAGTAGTGCAGGTGTAGAAATGCTGTGCAGTACAATGCTTCTCTCGCTTTGCCATGCAGACTGTCCTGCTTTTAGATTGGCTCATGCAGATCTTCCCTCATCTAGAGGAAATAAGTTGTATTTGTGATTTTTGCCAAAATTAAAATATCTCTTTTCCAAGGTTTTTTCAACATGTGGGGGTTTGGAAGAACAAACCGGCAGACAAACCAAGCTGCTAAGAAGGTGCAAGAGAATACACCTACGTATTTCCTTGAGCTAGTTGGTGATTTAATTGGTCATTCGTCAGCTGTGCAGGTAGGTCAGCTGTAGTAAGAACAAGAAAAAGGTGATTTCACTTGCTAGTGTAATTTTGGCAGTGTTTCTTAAACAGCTGTCTCTTTTGATTGTCTGACTCTGGGGTCTGGGAATACATTGAATGTGCAGTGTCTTTAGTGCAGTGTGACATAGTACAGATTGACTTAAAAGTTCTAATGAGAACTCAGAGGATTGTACATGCAGATACATACACACATCCTACAGATAATCTGGATGTGTATGGGATTTCTCTGTAGACTGCAAATGGTACTGCTAGGAACTGTGTGTTTGTTACAGTTTTCATATGAATTTCACAATCTAAGCACGGGCTCAAGTAAAACAAAACCTGTTCACTAAATGCTTAAGGCTCACAGCACAGAGGTCTAAGGAGGTCTTTCAGTATTAGATCAGGTACCATTCTGTGCTTCTCTTTGCCTAATACAGTATGGTGTTGTTCTGTGTGGCCTTTTCCCTCAACACCTTTTTGTGTTTGACAAACTTGTTGGAGTAACAGACTTTCTTGCAGTGGACTTTCACACACATTCATGGGGAAAGGGCAGGCAGAGAGAAGTAGTGTGGTTCTGGAGTGGATTTGCTCACCAGTATTCATGAGACTAATAGGATTTCAGAACTGATACTGCCAAAAGCTGCCAAAAGCTGCAAACTTTACACATGTAGCTAAGGTGTAATGTTCCGCTACAGGAATTTCTGCAAGGCTTTCAGCTCCATTCTGCCATCTTTCTGAAAGGCTCTTGAAAGAGGCTCTGTATATTATCAGTATATATGGAAAGTCTCTATCTCAGAAAGAGGACACAGTGTAACTTAGAAAGAGGCAGAGCGAAGATGGTAAGAAACACACGCTGGGTCTTTGCTGGGATGCTTCAGAGCCAAGGAGTAACTGAGATGATGGTAGATGTGATTTCCTGAGAAGTTCTACATATGGAAAGTGCCATTTTAAAACTCAGAGACTGCAGCAGTTGTGGCTGGAAATGTTGAGTAGTGATGAAATGCGATGGTCAAAGATGTGGGCTTGACCAGAGTATTTCTGCTGGAACCACATAGCTGGTAAGTGGCTGTTCCCCGAGGAGGTGAGCTGTAGCAGTCCTTGGTCTGACTGCTGCCCCTGGGCAGATCCCTTTGACAAGCTGAAGAGCTGCTAGCATGTTATAGTGGCATCATGTGACACGGTTCCATTTGCTGTTCTGTTGAACTGCTATTAGTAGCTAATGTTAGGCAGCCTTAAAGACATTTCTGAAGTCAGGGATGCATACATGACTTGTCAGTTCCACTGCTTTTGCAAAATCCCACCACTGCTGCTGTATGCTCTTCTCCAGTGCTGCAGTTCTTGCTGGTTTGGATTCCTCTGTGTGACCAGGTATACTGTGATGTCTTCTAAAGTTGTTTACTCCTTTGATCCTTCCAGGCCTGGTGATAGGCACCTGCAGTGTTGTGTGGGAAGGGGGCAGTGTACCAAAGTGAAAGAACAATGGTTTTTTCTTCCTAAGAAATGAGATTAGAGTTCATGAAAATCCCCTACTGCTGACTCGTAACAAGTGTCTCCAGTACTCTGTACCTTAGCTTCCCTATCTGTAAGGCTTTACTGCTTTTTCTAAACTGAGATCTTTGTGTGAGGTGTTAACACTTGTCTTCCTGCAGGGACCTTATGACATCTGAAACATAGAAAGTACACTTTGTGGTTCTACATGCCTGTGTTCGAGCAGGGCCATTTCAGACATATTTGTGTAGTCCAGCTGTACACTGAACATTTAAGCAAGTTGACAGTCTCATGTGAGCATCGTGGTAATAGTAATTGTTTCATTGCAGATGTTCCTGTACTTTGGTGAGCTGGGACTGGCTACATGCTCTGCTGACCACCTCATCATTTTGTGGAAGGATGGTGAACGAGAATCTCGACTGCGCAGTTTAACACTGTTTCAAAAACTGGCGCAGAATGGTGATTTGCAGAACAAGTTTTAAACTGCTTGAGTACAGGCTGCATTATACATAAACCTCTCGATGTGCGTGTGTGTGTGTGTGCGTGTTAGATGTGATGCAAAGGAATGTCTGAGTAACATGTCACATGTTGCATTGGAATTTTTATTAGTTGCTACTACTCAAGGGAGAATTTTGCATGTTGAAATGGCCTTGGCTTGCTCTGTCAGCAGAAATGACATTCTCTTTGAAAGACTGAAGATAATGATGATTCATTAAATAGTTTCTAATACTGTTTAAAAACAGCAGGGGTGGGGTGGGGTCAAAATAAATTTTAGTGAAAATCCTTGGATCATAACTACAGCAGTTGGGGGCATTCCAGAGTGTTAGGTGAAGAAAGGAGGCACAGAATAAAAATACCAGAGGCTTCCTGTTTCATGTAACTTATTTATTGAAGCTAAACTTTACTCAGTGATGGCTCAAATTTACGTATCTACCAAAAAACCCAGAGGAAACACTTCTCAATAGAATTTCTGCATTTGCAGTTACTATCCTGCACCAAGGGTAAGAGTGAGAGTGGTGAAAAAAAGTGGGCAATACCTGCTTGTTGGGTTTTAATTTTTGGCAAAGCTACTCAGAGTAGCTGCAGTCTTTCTGTGGCACTATTACCATGTCTAGCATCAAGTATGATTGGTTTGGTCCTTCCATACTGCATTCATCAAATCAGTTTCTATCCAATAAAAGCACTGGACTTACCATGGATTTTCAGGTTGTAAAATGCTTTTGTAAGCAGTAGCAGATGATGTCTTCAGTACCAGCTGTGCTGGGTTACACTCATCCTAGGGGTGGGCTGCGAGAGCCCTGCTTCTCCAGGGGACAAAAGAGACCCGATCCAGGTGAACAGAGAGGGATTTGGTTTCTCCCTTCCCGGAGGAAGGGTCCCCTGGGTCAGAGGTGGTCTGTTCCATTCCCCCTTCCTGTCCAGCAAGCCTATGAAAAGGAAGACTCTGCAACCATTTGCTGTTTTTGCTCCTGCCTTGCCTGTTCAAAAGCATCAACAGCTGCTGCTAGCCTCCTGGTTCTGCCACATGGTCAGGCCTAGTCTCCCTGCCTCATCCATGCTTCCCTAAAGGACTGAAGTCCACATACATGGAGGGAGATATAAGGCCATCCAACTTTGGGTTTGTATATTTTCCTAATCATCCTTAATCCTTACTCTTGTAAATCCTCCCTGTTACTGCTATATATATGTTTGTTTTTTTTTTGTTAAAAAATTTACTTCTCCCACTTCCAAACCGGTTCCAGATTATTTTTTGGTAGATTTACCTCCCTCTCTTTTCCCCTACCCCTGTCACCCCCTTTTTTTTTCCCTTTCCTTTTCCTTTTCAGGGAAAAGGAGGGGGGTGGGGGAGAAATTCTCGGGTTTTGCTACCATCTGAGCTCTTAAACGCCAGTTAAGTCTTTTCGCCGGTGGAGATGATTGGAATCAATACAGCTGACCAATATGATCAGGTATTGATCCTTTATTGTTCCAGTAATGCAGGCCTATGGCACAGGCCTATGGTGAGAGTATAGCACAGTAAAGCAAAGCATAGAAAGAGAAGGGACAGGAAAGGCAGAAGTGCCTAGCAAGGGAACTTCCACAACTTATATAAACTTGGTATGCCTTGTTGGCATGGACTCACTGGCTCCCTATGAGTGACCACACATCACACTATTACAGATTATTGGTCCAACTACTGACGACACGCGAGGTTTGTTGATGCAGGTGCATGTCCTGTTGTCCCGAGAAAACTTGCTGTGTTTATAGCTACCAGTGCCTTGTTTTAGTTACATGCTGCAAGACAGCACTGTTTGGAACACTGATAGCTGGCTCTGCACTTATGCTGAGCATGGCCTACCACCATGTCAGGCTCTAGGCCTGCACTGCCAGATTGCTCACACTGCTCGTCGCTGGCATTGCCACAAAGTCTCAAACCACAACACCAGCAAAATACTTTTGCCAGATAAGTACTAAATTCTCAACTGAAAGTTTGACTGCAGGGCCATCTGCACCATGTTTGTAAGGATAAATAGTATTTCAGAGTTTGCTTCTATGTAAACTGCCTTTCTGAAGTCAAGATAGCAGCAGTAATCTACAAGCTACACACAAGTAGGGAAAAAAACCTAAACCAAAACCACAAAAGCAAAGCAAAAAAACCCCACCCCAACCCCACCCAGCTGTCCCTCTCCTCCATCTGATTGGAGGCAGGGCTCCTCTAATTCTGACCAGAATTATATGTGCCTTCTGAAGATGCTTGGGAAGCCCCTTCAGGAAGATCAGGAGCAGTATCAGCTCATCTGTTGTTTTTGAGGTGATTTTCCACTGTAAACTGTGGCAGTGTTACACCAATGAAAATTTCCTTGTAATCCATGTTCTCATACACCTAGGACTGAAGTGGGTTTTCCATCCCACTTCCTCATGTCCTCCCCATGATCACATCAGTGAAACCACAGGGTACACCACAGTGTGTACCTCCCAGATTCTCTCACTTGCACAGGGAAGTGCTTGCTTCTCATGGCTGAAACACAGGTGGGAAATAGGACGTGATCTTGAGTTGATGGGCCTCCTGGGTCAGTTTCTCCATAACTGAAACACAGGCCTGGACAGAGAAAGGGAGGTCATCTTTGCATTGCCGGGGCCTGCTAATAATTTCATCCACTGTTTATCTGTGGTCGTCTTCCAAGGGCAGGGATAAAGACCAAGTGACCACCTCTGGCTCTTCCTTTTCTTCCCATGATGACTGTGATTCATTCTCATCCTTTGCCAAACTGCTTGCTTTGTTTCTTTCCCACCACGGGGTGACTGATACTGGCACAGGCTGGTTCTCTGGTGCAGCTGCCATGCCTGCTGTTGGGGTCTGAGTGTCCGTGGTGCCTGCTGGTCTGCCTGTAAGTCCAGAGACCTTTTCTTGCCCAAGTGCACTGAATAGTGAGAAGACCTCGATAGGCATGGGCCAGGCCCCAACCTGGGAGTTCTTGGGAACTCCCAGGTAGACAACAGGCTTTTCCAGTCATTTTAGCAGCTTGTCAGGATTTTGCACTTGTTCAGGGGTGAAATTCTGAGAAATCAGAGGTAACCACTGTCTTAGGCACTTGCCCATATTCTCCCCCACACCCTGCCACTCATAATTACCCAGCCTCAGGGCAGGTCTCCAAGAGGTATTCTTGGGAAAGAGCTGCATCACTCTGGACAAGACCTGTCCCATCAATTGGGTGATATTACATCTACACCTAGTAGCTGGTGAAATAACCAGATCCTAAGACGACAGTACCCAGTACAGCAATATCATAGCATTAATCTGTGTCCATGAGGTAATAAGGCACCACCACAGAGAGCACATTGAGTAGAAGTGCATAAGGTTTTCTGTAAAGTAACCAGGGCCAGGCCCCAGCCCCCTGGCAGGGAAAGCAAATGTATCAACATGGTGGACATACTAAGGAAAAAAAGTATACAAAATTCTTTTAACAAGCATTAATAGAAACTTCTCATTATTTGCTTCTTGTTATCTCAACCTTTTCATGCTGCACACTGGGTGCCAAAATGCACTGTGCTGGTTTCATAGAGTCTTCCCAAAAGCAAGTCCCCAACACGAAGATCAGGAGGGAAAGTAACACAAAGCCCTGTGGGTGAGATAAGAATGTTAATGAAAATAATACAATATGCCTTAGCCTGTTTTGCAGAAGCAGGAGAAGGCAGGGAATAAATAGACACCCCCAAGCCTGCAGCCAGCCACATGGAAAAGATGGACACCCCACAAACAGAAACCAGAAACATTGACTAGGACAGGAAGCCTCTCATGTTATATATAATATGACCTTCAAGCTCCATGATACTTTGCTCCAGCCAGCAATTTCACTTTAAAGCTGGCATGACATCAGCTTGGTATTGAATATTTGCCAGCAGATTTGATTGGCTAAACCCATGACAAAGCCATGTAGGCAAGCATGGTGCTGTCCTCAGGTATACTTAGACAATCCAACACGAAAACAGCTTAGAAATGAATCTCATGCAACTTTTCACTGCCATCTCTTGCCTTTGAATCAGTAAGAACTGTTTTCAGTATGAGAAACTACAGACCTCTCATTCCAGACTTGAGATTCAGTGGCTGCAGTAAAGGCAATTAAAAGGAAGGGCTATGCAGATCCTTACAAGAGCAAGAGCAAAAGCAATAGGTGGAAGGTTCAGCTTCCCAGACTACACCAAAGGAGCCAGCCTTTTAGACTTGTTTCCCTGAGCCCCTGTGGGCACTTGCCTTCCCTATTGCATCCAAGACCCAAGCTTTCCATCTTGAGACTGACCATAATCTTCCCTGGAAGGCAGGGCAGAGGGACAGTAAAATTTTGACCTCAGAGGGACATACTCGAAAACAAAACAGAGAAATCGTTAAATTTTCCTCTCAGTTCAATTCAGGAGGTTAATTCAGTGTTAAATCTTGAGCTGCATGTTCTTTGCTCAGGGTGGCTATTCTGTAGAACAGCACAGGAAAGGTGTTTGGATTACAGCTGATGATAATGTCCTTTGGGTGCATGTTATTAAACCTAGGGGAGCAAGGCATGTTAAGTCTTTCTGCCTGTCATTCTGCACTGTTTCAGCATGTCTTCATCAGCAAGTGCTACATTTTTGGCTATGCTAAAACCTGATTTCTTTGGGGGAGCTCTTCATCTCTTTTTTTTCCCTTGTTTCAGTTGAGAAGTAGCTGTTTAGTTATATGTAAAGGATGTGTTTGCATATGATGGTAGATGTGGGGAAGGCTGTGGATGTAGTCTACCTGGACTTCAGCAAGGCCTTTGACACTGTGATGAGTTACACCCATCCTGAAAGCAGTGGGGGAGGGCTTGTGAGAGCTTTGCCCTCCCTGGAGGGAGTTTTCCCCCTGGGAAACGGAGTTAGTCTGTTCCTCTCCCCTTCCCTGTCCCGCTAGCCTATAAAAAGGAGGACACTGCAGCTGTTAGCTCTCTCTTTGGCTTCTGCCTTGCGTGGACAAGAGGATTGCTGCTTCCTTCCTGATTTTCTGCCACGTGGTCAGGCCTCCTCCTCCTCCCTGCTATATCCAGGCCTATCCAAAGGACTGGTGTTGTATACATGTATACCCCATCCATCCTCGTTCCTTACCCTTGTGAACCCTTCCTGTTATTGTTATATCTATATATATTGTTTAAAGAAAATTTTTACCTCTCTACTTCCAAACTGACTCCAAATTTTTTCTTGGTAGATTTGCTCCTTCCCTTTCTTTTCTTTTCCTCTAGATCAGGAAAGGAGGAGGGAGGAGAGGGGGAGGGATTCTCAGCCTTGCCCCCATCTGAGCTCTTAAATTCCAGTTAAGGCTCAAACCACAACAGACACCATCCCCCATAGCAAAATCCTGGCCAAGATGTCAGGCCCTGGCTTGGATAGGTGAACTCTCTGCTGGTTTAGAAACTGGCTGGAGGGCCAGGCCCAGAGAGTGGTGGTGAATGGTGCCACATCCAGCTGGCAGCCAGTCACTAGTGGTGTCCCCCAGGCTTCAGTATTTGGCCCAATCCTATTCAGTATCTTTATCGATGATCTGGACAAGGGTATTGAGTCCATCATCATTAAGTTTGCACATGACAACAAATAGGGAGCACGTGTTGATCTGTTAGAGGGTAAAAGGGCTCTGCAGAGGGACCTTGACAGGCTGGACAGATGGGCAGAGTCCAATGGCATGAGATTTAACACATCCAAGTGCCGGGTTCTACACATTGGCCACAGCAACCCCATGCAGTGCTACAGGCTGGGGTCAGAGTGGCTGGAGAGTGGCCAGGCAGAAAGGGACCTGGGGGTACTGGTTGATAGTAGGCTGAACATGAGCCAGCAGTGTGCCCAGGTGGCCAAGAAGGCATCCTGGCCTGTATCAGGAATAGCATGGCCAGCAGGAACAGGGAGGTCATTGTGCCCCTGTACTCAGCACTCATTAGGCCACACCTTGAGTACTGTGTCTAGTTCTGCCCTCCTCAGTTTAGGAAAGATGTTGAGTTGCTGGACCGTGTCCAGAGAAGGGCTACAAAGCTGGTGAGGGGTTTGGAGCACAAGCCCTATGAGGAGTGGCTGAGGGAGTTGGGATTGCTTAGCCTGGAGAAGAGGAGGCTCAGGGGAGACCTTGTTGCTGTCTAGAACGACCTTGAAAGGAGGCTGTAGCCAGGTGGGGGTTGGTCTCTTCTCCCAGGCAACCTGTGACAGAGCAAGAGGACACAGACTCAAGCTGCACAGGGCAGGCTTAGGCTGGATATTAGGAAGAAAGAGTGACTGGCCATTGGAATGGGCTGCCCAGGGAGGTGGTGGAGTCACCATCACTGCAGGTGTTTAGGAAGAGACTGGATGAGGCACTTAGCATCATGGTTGTGTTGATTAGGTGGTGTTGGATGATAGGTTGGACTCGGTGATCGTGAAGGTCTTTTCCAATCTGGTTAATTCCGTGTTCTATAACGCTACAACAACAGCTTATAAAACTATGTTTTTTTTGGGAGACCACTGCTGTCATCAGTTACAGAGAGAAGGAACTTCGTATTTTTACAACCCCTTCTTCCTACACCATGACAGGTATTTAATTTGTATGTGCATGATTTTAAGTGAATACTTGGTAGAGAAAGAGGCCTGTTTACCTGAACAGTTGCAGTCACAAAAATCACTGTGGATTTTATGAGGATGTAATTCAGGCTTAAAGAGTTCTACATACATATATAAATATTTATATCTATCAATAGTGCTATTGTTTTTGGATATGCTTCACTTGTAATAAATCTCCCAAGGGTCTCTTTCTCTAGATTTTAAACTATTAAATTTAGTTGCTTGTCTTACAAAATAAACTTTGAGCATGACAGCAAACACAGCCGAGCTATACGAGCCCACTCCTGTTGAATAAGAGTTTGTCTCTTGCTGTCAGGAAGTACAGAATTAGAGTGACCACATCAGAGATGTTGCTTCTACCTTGGATCCTTTCAAATTTCTTTCTTCCTCCTCACAGTTACGCACAATTCCTGATGTTCACATCATGAAAGTATCTTTGTCAGACCTTCTCTTAATACTTGTGCAAGTCTGAGGTGCTGTGTTGCGTATTGGCACTGACAGTAGTGTGAAACAAGGAGCTGGACAGGTCAGAGTCTAGGAGAGCTGACCAACTGGCAGATGGCAATTCATGTGTTCTGATTTCTGTTGCTTCTAAAGAGGAAGTATCTCCACACCAACTGCTTTTAGTCTCAACGTGAGGGAAAAAGCACCACATCTTGCAAGGAATATACTGATTTGACATGAATGCCTTAACTTGTGAACCAGAACTGAGAATGAACTTTATTTCTTAGGTTTCTTCTATCATTCACTGTTTCTCGTGACAGAGGTGTGACAAAAGTAACAAACTGAAATGTTTCACACAGATGCAGTCTTACAGTATTGCTCTGTTTAACAAATGAAGACGACAGAGCTTTGAAATTCTTTTCTCTAATGGAAGCTGCAGTGAGTATTCAGTCATCAGAACAATTAATGTACAATCACTGAGTGCACTTGCTCTAAATAAAGGAATGATAAAGCAAACAGTTTACTGTGTAAAAACCAAGAGGTTCAACTTCTCCAAATACAAATCCATTTAAGAATGTTGCAATAGATAGTAAGAAAGAAAGAACAAATGTGCTTCACCAGGAACACCATTCTTCAAATATACACAACGCAGCATTTTAATGCACAGCTATTACAATTCTAATAAAAATAGAGCTTATTTAAATTTCTCTGCACACACATTGTACAAACGTTTCCTGTTGTTTACAGAATTTGGTATAAAACATACAAAAGAGGTTGGCACAGTATGTAAGCTAATTGCAGTAAACAATAATCATTATCACTTTTCTTCCACAGCAATTTAAACTCTGTTTTCTGTTTTGGTTTCTTCCCTTTACTGGGTTCAATCCTTGGTACAGCATAGGGGGTCAAGTGAAGAGTATGCCTCAAGACTTTCCTTTTAATGAGTGGTGGGCTGCATCTTCAACTGTAGCCACAGCTTTGATGCTCTTGCCTGCAGCCAGGAGTGCACAATGTTAAAAATCAGCAGTTCTGCCAGTATTTATGAACTGAATAGTCTGAGAATAGTCTAAAATTTGAACTCATGTTCATGGTCTGCATGTGATTAAAATGAGATGTACAAAAATATGCATTTGTGCTTTTGAAGCTTTGGTGTAAATTTCTTAAAACTAATGAAAAACTATACTTGATGAAGCTTTGGTGTAAATTTCTTAAAACTAATGAAAAACTATACTTGATTTCTAACTTATTTACATCTTTTGAAATACTTATTACATCCCAAAACAAACTGGCATTTTGTTAGGAGGGAAAAAGCAGTACACATTGTAATGCTGTTGCAAATTATAACCTGAAAACTGTTGTGGGGGTGTTTTTTTTAAGTGTCAGATTCATCCTACATGTTAAGTACTTTTTTCAACAATACATACATAGAATACATACACAGAATAAACCAGGTTGGAAGAGACCTTCAAGATCATCGCATCCAACCCATCAACCAATCCAACCCACCTAATCAACTAAACCATGGCACCAAGCACCCCATCAAGTCTCCTCCTGAACACCTTCAGTGATGGCGACTCCACCACCTCCCCAGGCAGCAATCACTCTCTCTGTATAGAACTTCTTCCTAACATCCAGCCTAAACCTCCCCTGGCACAGCCTGAGACTGTGTCCTCTTGTTCTGGTACTGGCTGCCTGGGAGAAGAGACCAACATCCGCCTGTCTACCACCTCCCTTTAGGGAGTTGTAGAGAGTAGTAAGGTCACCCCTGAGTCTCCTCCAGGCTAAGCAACCCCAGCTCCCTCAGCCTCTCCTCTTAGGGCTTGTGCTCCAAACCCCTCACCAACTTTGTTGCCCTTCCCTGGACTCGTTCCAGCAAGTCAACATCCTTCCTAAACTGAGGGGCCCAGAACTGGACACAGTACTCAAGGTGCAGCACTCAAGGTGCAGTGTACAGGGGCAGAATGACCTCCCTGCTCCTGCTAGCCACACTGTTCTTGATGCAGGCCAGGATGCCATTGGCCAATCAGATCAATATAACTAAAGAAACTGGAAACTAGCACAATACAGGGACCCATCATAAAATTTAGATCAGTTTAACAAAATGGATGACCACCTGTACAAACATCACTTCATAAAAAAGATGTTGATCAAGTACCACAACGGTGGTGTGTTTTAAAGCTGAAGAAACATTGCATGGTTAATATCTCTAAAATGGCAGAGAAATATGTGGATGGCACCAATTATACAGAAAGTGCTTATCTTCCTCCATTATATGACCAGTTCTAAGGGAATTTGACTCCTACCAAGGCTTTTGTTACGGGCAAAACAGGTGGTGCTCTTAGAGACAGTCTCTGTAAGAAGGAGAGCTATAGGGTTTGTTTTTTTACTATCACTTGTTCTACTGTGCGTGTTCTATGACTTGGAAAACATCAACAAAATTGGAGCAAATCTCTGCTTAGGTTAGTGGGAAGTTTTATGTTAATTTGTCAAACTATTCTTACTCTACTGGTGACTAGACTACCCCTCTGAGAAACAGTTGTGTGGAATATTAGTAAATATGGTTGTATCAATTACAAGATTTGAAAAATACATACTAAGTAGTAGAAATCAGTTTCAGAAGTACATTTTCTGCCACAAAATATTGTTTCCAAAGACAACACTCATCTGTGGATTATGTTAAAAAAACATTTTTCTGTAGGATTCAGAGAAGCTTAAAAGTGATAAAATTTTTCCTTCTTGCCATGCAGTGTTAATTTCACTGGAAAGGAAACACCATCCCTCTTGCAGCAATGTCAGTTAGTGATTCACAGTGGAACTGGTAGATCAGGAGGTCTCTTGTTCTTGTCTTAGGGTCAGTTGTTGTTTTCTGATGGTAGCCTGAGACTCTTGCACTGTAACTCATCCAGTGTTTTCCAGTGTTTGTAGTTATTAGCCAAGTGCTGCATCAAAACAGGCAGATGTGCAAATGCTGAAATGAACAGGAGAAACAGTTGTACTGTGTATACAGAGTGGGCAGAGGAACAGCTCAGCCCTGTCTGCTATTGGCATTCTACTCTTGTTCCTTCAGCTGTAAGCGAAAGCTGAAAGGGGAAAGATTTTTTTCTTCCAGCAAATCCCTTTCTTAAAGTTTGATGAGTTTATTAAATAGTCATGGTCTCAGTTTCTGCTGCTCAGAAAGAATACATTGCTAAGAGAAAAAAAATCAATAGATTAAAAAAAAAAATCTTAGTTTTAATGTGGTGCCCTTTCCTTCTTTGCACAGATTGTCTGGTTAGTGCTCAGCTTTCATAAAGCTGGTAGTGTGTGTGTGCAGTGAAACAGGCTTCAGCAGCATCTGTGCTGCTTTGTAATGCTTATACAGGGTTATAGCCCCTGAAAAAAAATGGACTCAGGACCACCTTGAGATTATTTCTGCTTCAGAACAAGGAAGAGAAAAGCTGGAGTACTTACCATCCCATGCATCAAACATATCTGTTACAAAATAATCAATGAAGGAAATTTGAGACTTAGGGATGCTGCAGGTGTTTCTGTCGAATACTGGCATTACAACAGGCAGACCCTGTCTCTTCTCTTCATCAGTCTAATAAAACAAAACTCCAGTTAGCTCCTAGAGCTTTAGTGGCTTCCATCCTGGAGTAGGCGAGAGGCTTAGAAAGTCCCTTCCAACCCAACCCATTCCGTGAAGTGCAGTAGCAGACTTGAGACAAACCTTAGAACCCCTGAGGTGAACAGCTTTAATTACATGTGTTTTATTTATCTGGAACAGGGACTGAAATCAACATCTCTTCCTGTTCACAAGTACCTTTCTATTCCTGTAGTTTGTGATTGCTCTTGGTGCTGACAAGACAGAACATTATCATCTGGTGTTCAGGACACACAAGCTAAAAATGGAAAATGGAGTTGCAGAGTCCTTCAGCAGAGGACAAGTTGAACTCTTGTTTCCCTGCCCCCTATCTCTAGTGACTCTTTCAAACCATTTGTCTCCAATATTTCTCAGTAACAAGTATCATGTGTATGATCCCAGTTTGGGTGGAAGCCATATGTGCTCTTATGTCTTCCCACTAGTAGCTGCTGATTTCCATACCACTAGTGACAAATAAAAGCTAAGAAACTATTCATTGTTCAAATAAAGAACTCGGAGAGTAGTGCTTTCAGGAAGCTGATAATTTTGCATTAGAAAACAGTATTACAAAGGAAGCTGAGGTTCTAATGTCTGGAGAGTTCCCATGGGGTAAGCACTTACACTGCCCACAGGCCTGCAGTACTGGCCTGCCACACCATCTAACTACAACGCCAATAGTTCAGCAGCCATATTAGAAGAGGAAAGGCCAGCCTGATGATTCAGTTAAGGGCTTCATCATGCATAGGTCTCTGTGCTCTTCTCCAGGGAAGGCACTGGGACTAGAAGCTAGAATGGTGATGGTCTTGAATTTTAGCCAAATTGACTAAGACTAATCAAATCATTTCATCTGGGCCAGACAGAGAAGTTGGAATTGTAAAACCTCCTTTCCACCTTCTTGTGCTGCAGGCTTCATGGTAAGTGAACTGTCTAACTTTGACTGGAGTGGATTATTCTGCATGAAACTGAGAGGCCAGTTCTGACTGGGGACAAAAACCATGCATCTGGTAATGCTGGCGGTTTTGGTTTTAGGAGCAAGACAGGCCCTGTAACTCAGAGTAGTTAAAAAACCCTCCACACAGGATTGGATAGAAATACATAACACTATTGGAAGTTTAAATGGAAGTGCTATTCATAAACTACATGCTACAGTGCAAAAATATGAAAAAATACACAAAATGCATAGTCTGGATTTAACACAGTGCCAATTATGCTAAAGCCTTCCCCAACCTCCACCAAACCAGGCCAAAAATCCAAGCCTGAAATGCCCACAACCTACCCCACCCTGCCTCCAGGCCCCTGCCAAGGCTGCTCTAGGGCTCACTCCCCCACAATCACAGCATCAGGAAGGAGAAAGGGGGAGGGGAAAAAGGGCAAGAGGCAGCTTGTGCTGTCCCCTTATAAGGGTTAAATGCAGGCATTCTGGGGATGAAGTAATAAAAATTACACTTTCCTGTCCACTTCTTGGACCTGTCTAGCCTCTGGAGGTCTGTAAACTTTATGGTTTTTGAAGGCACCCAGTCTCAAACCATGACACTGGCAGACCTTGTCTGGAGCAGCAGCTGGTTGATGCACACTTTCTTAACTAACAGTCACATTGTAAAAATACACATACCTGTGCAAAATACTCCTCTGAAATCCTCCCTGCCCACTCGATGCACAGCTCCAGAGGGCGACATGGATTTGCTACATCTGCACATTTAATCATCATACGCTTGATCAGTGTCTGGTTATCTGGAAAGTTCTTTATATTGGCTGTACATTGACAGTTGCTGCCTTCACTCTGTAAAAGAGAGCTGGTTACAGGGGCTAGCAGGCAGCATTCCTACTAGCAGGAGTGAGGGCATCACTATCAGCTCTATTGCACTTGAGCAGTAAGCAGGCACCCAGCCTGACACCTTCTAATATCATGCAGAGCAACAGGAATTTGGGGGAGAAAGTGATGCATCAGGACTGCAGCCTTGGTAAGTAACAACTGGTAGCCCCATGACATATGAGAGTTGTGAAGATTCTCAAAATTAATTGCAAAGTTTGTGAAAAAAGGAGTAATAGGCTCTTTATCAGGTAGGGTGAGCTACCCTTCCTTGTATCCCAGTCTTGCCCTCTTGGAACCCAACCAGGATAGGGGACATGCACAAATGCAAGCTGATAAACCATCATCGCTGCTGAGTATTTAAATTTGGGGGTGGTGATGGTAGGGGCATGCTTCAATTAGGGGGGTTGATGCAGTCTGGTTTTCATTCCCAGATGAGGAAACTGAGGCAGACACAGCAGAGTAAGCCACCTTGTATGACTTTCTTTTACAGCCAGAAAAGTGGGTCTGTGCCATTGAGTTCCAGAGTGTTTGCAAATCAACTGCTTTCTTTGTGCCAGAGTTTGAACCCTCAGCCTGGAATACTTTTTGATCTCAGTTACCAGCTAGGATGAAGGTTCAGACAGTGCATGAGAATAACAGTAGGAAAATGCAGGAGTGGCAGACTGCAGAGTCTCTGCTTGCTAGGCAGTAAAATACCAAATACCAAATTATTGGCTGCTCTGGAGAGTGGCCGGAACGGACACTGTAGTTGTTACAGTTCTGCTGTGGCATTGTCTTCTGGGTCCTGAACAGTGTGAAGAGGCACAGGTATATTAATGTTCCTTACCAAGTAATAAAAAGCCTCCAGATCACCACGGTATTAACACTATCCTCAAAATAACAGATTTGTGTAATTATGCTCTCCCTTTTCCAGTAAATTCAACTCTTGAGTCAAAAAACTTTTTACCACCATGACTAAATTAATGTCTTTGTGGTTTACGGGGAGATATTTTGCAGTGATCTGCCAATTCAGGCATTAATCTTCTAACTTCAGCAGTTTATTTATTTATTTTTTTTTTCCCCCAGCATGGGTATCCCAGCAAAGGGCTGTCAGATTAACCCTGCTCCTTAACTGCTGTTCAAAATCAAAAACAAGAAGAGCCACTGTTAACAGTAAGGACCAAAACACCCTAACACTGGGGGAAAAAAAACAAGTCTGTAATAGAGGTGCATCTGTGCTCCACTGTTACTGCTCCCCAACTCCTGTACATTTAAAAATAGCTTTTGATATAAGCCCGTAAGACAGTCAGTCAGTCAGAGAAAATGTTTGGTAGAGTACCTGACTGCACTGGAATGTATGGAGAGTGTTCAAAAGTGTTTTTGAAAGTGCTGGCATAAATGCATTCATGGGATGAAAGGAAGATTCTGAGCAATGTGTTCAGAGCTTGGCAACATGGCGGTTTCAGTGAGGCTTGTGAATCTAAATCCTACTGCCCAGTGTGGAAGTGCCAGAAAAATACAGAGATTTTGAAAGGTGTGAGATGGAGGAAACATTTCAGGAAAATGCTTAAGCTGTCAGAGGGAGAAATGTAGCACTCTGACACTTCAGAAAGCTTTTTCTAGAAATAGGTGGAGCAAGCTGCTTGTCTCGTTCACTTTTAAGTACCAAGAAACCATTCCTGTGGGAAACTTGGAGGCATCTTATGAAAATATACCTTGACTGGTGAGGCAGCACTAGTGTGTATAACCTATGGGAAGAAAGGCCAGTGTATATCTTGGTATAATCAGGAATGGGGCTGGGGTGGAGAGGTCACAGGAAGCAATGGAGTTACTCCTCATGGCTTGAAGGCCCCAGATTACATAGACACAAAACCATCAGGGCACATTCCTAGGTAATAACTCCAGGTTTAGGCAGATCCCACTGCTTGCAGGCAAGACTGTAGGCACAAGAGCCAACCTGTATCACAGTATCACAGTAACTAAGGTTGGAAGAGACCCCAAGGATCATCAAGTCCAACCTGTTCCAACAGACCTCACAACTAGACCATGGCACCAAGTGCCACGTCCAATCTCCCCTTGAACACCTGGCTGCATGGACAGAATTTTATGTGTGCAAAAGCACCCAAATGCATGTTTTCTGAACACAAGAGGGCTTTTCAGGGCTTATAAAATGAAGTGTTTAAGTGAGCTATGGCAGAGCCAGACACAGAAAACAAAGACATGAAAGTTGTGGGGTTTTTTGCACTTTAGAGTCTTTTGGGAATTACCACCCTGCACATTCATACAGTGTGAATGAAAATGACACTTACAGTTGTCTCAGAAGAGCTTTGCTAAAATCCCCAAGGGTGTAAAGTCCTGCAAGCACTTACATGTGAACTGGTCTCCTCAGATGCCATTGGCTTGTTGATGCTGTTCACAAACTTATTCACATGCTCAAAGTGCTTCGTCATCTCAGTTGCCAAAACCATATCAATAATGGCCTGGCGCAGTGTCCGGTAGAGGTTTCTAGGAGAGGAAAAGAGTTCCTGTTCACAAGCCTGCCAGACAGAGCTCTGTTCTCTCCTCACCCCTACCCAGGCAGCTTTGCAAAACATTGCCAGGAGCTTCATCCGCATGGGCTGGCATCTTCAGAGCTGTGGGCAGTCTTGGGTTGGAGGAATAGACTAGACTGTGCTTCTGTGGGTTCCTCCAGCTTCGACTTCCTGTATTGTCTTTTTTCTGTTATTTTTATCTATAAACACTGGAATTCAATAAAAATTTACCATTCAATTTCATAATGCTGCAACACTTATGACACCTCCAGGAATGGCACCAACACATTTCCAATCTCACTGTAAACCTGGAACTCAAATCTCCCATTTTTCAAAGCCATCAGTGTTATGGGTGACAGACAAATTTGTTACCTGTTTGAGGTCAGACCCTTTCCCTTTCGGATCCCTTTCACTCCTACCCTGTCCCTGCAAAAGCTAGGCTGATGCAATTGGAACTCCCAGGCTACATGCATGCCCAGCAGAAAGGTGCCTCCAACTCTTTGCCACCCCTTTCTGTCCCATGTGAATACAGGAATGCCAGCAAGCATGGGGCCAGGTGCAGATAGAGCATGCATCATCTGGCTGCTTGGGTAGAAATGTGACCCAAAAAAGTAGCTTCCAAACGCCTGGAATGAAAAGGCAGTGGGTCAAGATGCAGTCTCGAGGCTGTCAATTGGATCATGCTAATGTAATATGTAAAAGATTGTCAGATATCCCTATAAACTCCCCAAAAAGTACAAACTGGAGGACAGGGGTGGAGGGTGGAGGAATGAAAGCTTTCTTAAAAATCATGTCTATGTAGGATTGTGGAAGAGGTTAAATGTCTCTATTTAAATTACATGTTTGGCTTACAAGGTAGGCTCTCAATTTGCCCCAAACAAGCAATCTATGCATTCACACTCCCCCAGTCCAGCAGACCCACCGATCAATATTCTTGAAAATGTTGCATTTGCTGTCTTTAGTTGTGAGCTGAAAGGCCAGTGCTGTGTGGTGGCTCTCTAACACAGCTGTGTCATTGTAGAGCACAGCTAATTCACTGCCTGCATTGCACAGGAAAGAGTTGGTCCGCCCAGGGTGGTCTACGTCGTGAATGGTGGCAGCTATTAATGCAGCCACCTCATCTAAATGCTCAAGACTTCCCTGTAGGAAGAGAGAAAAATTATGATGCAGCACAAAATTTACAGTAAATAATTTCTGATAATTGCCAGGTACCCACAAATATGCAAGTGTAAGCCTCAGGGCTGGGATCCTACCTCCTTGCAATCCTTTTCTGCTCATCATGCCCACAGGTTACCTACTCCAAAACTTCATCTCATCCAAACTCTCTCTCTTTCATGAACCCTTTTACTGTGCTGTCACCTAAGCAGTATCTCTAATGGTGGATGGATTCTCTTTGTGATGTGTTGTAGTTTGAGCTGGGTGCCCCCCTGGTGCATTCACTTCCTGTGTCCAGAAGTCCAGCCCAGAGGGATGGACACAGGAAATTGTGTATTTCCTACCATAATTCTTTGCACCACTATAAGATCCAGTGCGGAGTCTGGCACTTCCTCTTTCCTTCCCTCTCCGAGACTTGGTAACTGGGGGAGAGATCTCCCGGCCATGGGCCTGACTGGGCCCAAGGCCACAGGGGGATGGGCAGTCTCAGGCCTGGCCAGCTGAGACTAGCCCAGCAGAGGGAGGGGGAAGAAGGAGCCCTGGGGGTTTTGCATGCACCCTCAGGTGGGGATGGGATCTTTCTTTGTCACTGCGCTTTGGGTTTTCTGTAACATTCACCGCTTTCTATTTAAACTTTCATCACTTTTGCAATCCGTTTGCCTGAGTCGTTATTTCTGCCTGTGGTGGGGAGGGGACCTGCCCCAACCCATTACATTTTGGCGCCCAACGTGGGGCCAACTGCAGCTCGGATTGCAAAAGATGGAGAGTTTAAATTTAGTTCTGGGCGTCGGTTTGGGTTTGGAAAGTTGGGGCTCAGGTTTTGTGTTACCGGGGCGACTGTGTGAACTCCTGTGGACTGCAGAAGGATAGCTGGTGTGTGGCTGATGGCATGGAATTCCCTCCTGTTGTTTGGGAACAGCGAGGGGTGGTTCTTTCTGTGACTTTCTGCCCAGGGTAGCTTAAGAATGCTCGAGTAGCCTAAGAAGGCGAGACCTGCCTTCTCCTCGTTCCCTGCGGAGCGGCGGGGAGCGGAGGAGGGGCAGCGGCAAGCAGAGCGTGGTCGGCCTGCGGCCGCTGCGGGAAGCGGACACCCGCGGCGAGCGGGCAAGCGACTGCTGGAGGTGACTCGGACTCTGCATCGCGGCGACAGAGACGGCGGGGGCCGGGCCGGGCCGCGTTCAAGCGGCGGCGGCGGCACCGCCCGAGCCGGGCTGCGTTCAGGCGGCGGCGGCAGCTGTAAATCTTTCCCTGGTGTTTTCGGACGTGTTCCGAAAATGGCGCCGAGCACCTGGCTCCGCCTCCCTGCTTCTTCAGTGGGCTGTGGCGCAGCTCCTCCCTCTGCCGGGGGTGGAGGTTGTGCAGCCGGATGCTGTCCTGCCTCGGTATGCGAGCGCCCAGCCGGGGGGTGCGGAGTGCCTCTGACATGCATCCGTGTAGCTTTGGTCCGCGTGAAAGCGGTTGGCTGCGGCACCCTGGATGGATTGAAAAAGGCAGTCATGGAGCCGGATTGTTCCGACTGGCCTGCCCCAGGGGTGGAGAATCTGCCGCTGAATATGAGAGTAAAGGCTTGGCTGAGAAGTTGTGAGGTATTTCCAGGTGACCAGGATGTCCCAAGGAGTCCACAAGGAATTCACGCTGCAGGAGAAGGACTGCGTCGCTGGGAGGTTCCATCACATGAGGAAGAACAACTGGAATGGACTGATGCTTGAGCCTGAATGAGAGACTGTTTGGGTGGACGCCCAGATGAAGATATGGACTTCGCCGGACATGTCATCAGAAGTTTTCTGATCTGATGATGTGTTTGGGTGCAAGGATTATGGTATGAAATACAGGGGTGGCATGTTGTAGTTTGAGCTGGGTGCCCCCCTGGTGCATTCACTTCCTGTGTCCAGAAGTCCAGCCCAGAGGGATGGACACAGGAAATTGTGTATTTCCTACCATAATTCTTTGCACCACTATAAGATCCAGTGCGGAGTCTGGCACTTCCTCTTTCCTTCCCTCTCCGAGACTTGGTAACTGGGGGAGAGATCTCCCGGCCATGGGCCTGACTGGGCCCAAGGCCACAGGGGGATGGGCAGTCTCAGGCCTGGCCAGCTGAGACTAGCCCAGCAGAGGGAGGGGGAAGAAGGAGCCCTGGGGGTTTTGCATGCACCCTCAGGTGGGGATGGGATCTTTCTTTGTCACTGCGCTTTGGGTTTTCTGTAACATTCACTGCTTTCTATTTAAACTTTCATCACTTTTGCAATCCGTTTGCCTGAGTCGTTATTTCTGCCTGTGGTGGGGAGGGGACCTGCCCCAACCCATTACAGTGATGCCTTTCTACTTTATGTGCTTGCCTGAATGCCTCTGTACTGACTCTGTACCTACACAGCTTCTGTGTTTTAGAAGAGGCGAGAGGAGAGAGGAGACATTTCAGCTTGAAGGGACCAACAACAACCATCTAGTCCAACTGCCTGACCACTTCAGGGCTCACTAGAGGTTAAAACATGTTATTAATGGCATTGTCAAAATATCTCTTAAAGACTGAGAGGTTTGGGCCATCAACCACCTCTCTGTGAAGCCTAGAGTGCTTGACCACCTGCTTGGTAAAGAAATGCTTTCTAATGTGAAGTCTGAACCTCCCCCGGTGCAACTTTGAACTATTCCCATGCATCCTTTCAGTGGATAACAGGGAAAAGCGATCAACATCTCCCTTTCCAAAGCTCTTGCAAAGCTTTAGGAGGAGCTATTACTAGCAGCCAGTTACCAAGAGATAGAAAAGAACAGGTGTTCACCCCTTATTATTCCTGCTTAAAATATAAATTCCTTTCTTCTATAAACAGACATTAGAGAAACTATGGGCCTACAGTCATCACAGGAAGATTAGAGAGGCTTTACGCAGTCAAACATCTGTCTTTTGAATGACATACTTAAGATGGTGAGCACATTGAAATCCTAACCCAAAGGACTCCTAAGTGATGGTTATACCTTAACTCTCTCCTTCCCAAGAAAGAAGGCAGTAGCATGCAGGACGTCTGCTGCGTGTGTAGAGTTGTGGTATGAGTTGGAGGAGTGGTAGTTGGCTTCAATCAACTGTAGCCATGCTCGCAGTGTCGCTTCTGAACAGTTTAAAAACTCAGAGACGCCAAACCGGGCAAAAACTTTTAAACCCAAATAGACTAATGGCCTGGAAAACAATGGAAGAGATACACACTGCTGTGAAGTAGGAGCTTCTCACTTTCTGAAGAGCAGGTCTTTGACAAAGAAACCAATCATACAACAGGTGGGAAGGAAATGTTAAGTGTTTTAAAACCACACATTTACACCCACTTGAAAGCTTCATCAAGGTTATGAATTGTTACATCCATAATCCTTTCAGATATTATTTGAATACATTTTGTAGAAGTGGCAAAATTCTTGTGGCTTCAGAAAAAAATTCTTACCAAATCAGGTCTTCTGTGGTTTTAATATCAAGAGAAAAAGCAGGGCACATCCCAAAGGGTAAAAATCTCTAAGGTGAAAAGGGGTTGAAAGTTTACTGTTTCAAATAGCCCCATGACTTCAGGGACTCCAGATACTCACTTCCTGATTATTCGAAGATGGCAATATGCTGGAGAGGGAATTTAAGATCTGGTAAAAGTAGTGCTGAGGAGGACACTAATGAACCTTTGTGTGAAAACAGTAAATAAAGTAAAACCTCTAATCTTGATTATTTGAAGATGGCAATATGCTGGAGAGGGAATTTAAGATCTGGTAAAAGTAGTGCTGAGGAAGACACTAATGAACCTTTGTGTGAAAACAGTAAATAAAGTAAAACCTCTAATCTTGTTGGTTCTTGTGTCCAAACTCACTCTGGATTAACTTTCCTCTGGGGATGATATGTTTATTTTTGTGGTCTGCATGACCTCAAAAATACTACCCTCTTCTTTCATTATAAGCTTTAAAATCTCAGGCTCTTAACCCCATCACTGGTTTATCCTCCATCCCAGTTTTTTAATCTTTATAAACAAAAGCCACAGTTGTCTCAGAGCTTCCTAAATCATTGAGTGATTTAGGTGACTGAGGGGAGAGGCTTTTTTTCTCCAGCATGGTCACTTGCACATCAGCTGGAAAAAGGGGCCTCTGTGGGACATCCAGCCTATAACAGACTGAGACAAACAGCATCACCTGGACAGAGTGGACAGGAGTCAAGCAAGGTAAAAGTGGAGCAGGAAACAATTCTGGAGGACTGCAGACACTGTCAGGGAAGACAACAGTCTACACAGGCCTATCCAGGGCCTGTATATGCATCTTGACCATAGTGTGTGCTTCCCTTGTTAAATGGGACAAGTGCTATCAAAACATACACAAAGATAGCTCTCACAGCTTTGCAATATCTTGCTTCAGTTTCTCCAGAGTAAAGCACTTTCTGCTGTGTCTCCTCAACAACCTTTTTGCAGGCACCCAGGGCAACGAGTATAGTACCTTTTATTTGTAACAGCCTCCAACTCGAAAACATTGAAGTCCCAGCTTTCTTCATTCTCCAGGAGCTGTGTGATACAGGGTGGAACATCACTGATGGTGCTTGGCTCTGAAAGGTGACTATGTCTCAGGTTCGTATCTGTTGAAATGGAATTTGGGAATTACAGCGTTTCTGGATTCCATCCCCCAGCAGAATTCTTTTTTCCACAAGAAACAACTCTTTTCCTTACATTAAAAAAAAAAAAAGTCTGTAAAAGCCTGTAATATGGTGTATGGTTTATATTATTACAGATGATTTGGACATAAACAAAAAGATCAGTGAGCATTTCTTACAGTGACAATCTGTTGGGTTTTTTCCTTGGTTTGATTTTCTGTATTTTGAAATGCATTATTTTAGTTATTTGAACCCACTTCAGCTTCAAAATGAAGGCAATCTAGCGCTTCTTCTGCAGTCACTTAGACAACCACTTCCAAAGACATGCATCCCACTGCAAATTAGTGAGCTTGAAGCTCTTTGTCACTAGCATCTAAAAAACCCCGGAACCACACATGCAAAGGGAAGTTTAAAAATGATGGCTTACTCTTAGAAAACACGTACTCATTTCCTGACAGTCTTCTCAAGCCATCCTGGAAAATCAAGTTGATCATAAGTTTTAGGCAGAATAACCACAAAGACACCACATGCACTTTCACTTTAGGTAATACTGGGTTCTAAGAGCACTGCTCCTATTGTAGCATGTAAGCAACATCCTTGTGTAAAGGTCTTTCAAAAAATTACATGAAGAATAGAATAGAATAGAATAGAATAGAATAGAATAGAATAGAATAGAATAGAATAGAATAGAATAGAATAGAATAGAATAGAATAGAACAGAACCAAACCAGGTTGGAAGAGACCTTTGAGATCATCAAGTGCAACCCATCACCCAACACCATCTAATCAACTAAACCATGGCACCAAGTGCCCCACCCAGTCTCTTCCTAAACACCTTCAGTGATGGTGACTTCACCATCTCCCTGGGCAGTCCATTCTAATGGCAAATCACTCTTAGATCCAAAGAACAGCAGTATAAGATCTCCAGAATTGATATTATTAACTATATAGTGTTACCCTCCTTGACCCTTTTATTAGCATGTGCACAATTTTTCATCATTCACATTAATTACTATTGTTTATTTTTCACTTTATTTCAGTTTGGCATGGACTAGCTCAGTGTATGTCAAAGAAATGAGGTAATTCATGATTAAATCTATGGAGACTGTCTCTGGCAGATAGTGTTGCTGCTGCTCCAGGACCAAAGTTGGAACCTGATTCAAGTAACCTCACTCTTACACTGGACCAGCTGTAAAGCAATCCCTTTAATCCCCTCTAAGCTTCTACATTTTTCTAAAAATTCATCTCCTTAAGACAAATCAGATTGGATGACACAGTTTGTAGTGGCAACTGTGTTCATTCATATATGATGAGGAATGCATCCAATAGACAGAGATGTGGCCATCATCCTGGTGACTACTGTTGGCAGAAAGGTCAAAACACTTCAGATAAATAGTGATGAGTTCTGAGTCTCCTTCCCATTGCTTGTGAAATTTTAACAGTGCTGAGCACTGAACTGTGATGCAGGACACCGGTGGCAGCAGTTTCATATTTACTAATTTTACTCACAGTCATTAGACCTCCAACAAGATCACTTGTGTGAGGATCTTCAACTCTGGTACCTAGCTGAGGGGAGTAAAGTTCGGTTGTCCGCAGGATTTCCAGAACTCTGTCCAAGGCCTCTGCTACTGTGATGGGGCTGTTTTCCTGGGCAGCATTAATTATGTTAATAATCTGAAAACACAATAAGGAGGTAGGCAAGGAAGAGTGAATGGCACTTTTGTCTTTTCTTATTATCTTTATTTGGGGCTTGGTTATCACAGAATCACAGAGACATTCAGATTGGAAAAGACCTTCAGGATCACCAAGTCCAACCAATAACCCTACTCTACAAGGTTCACCCCTAAACCACATCCCCAAGCACCACAGCCAAAAGAGCTTTAAACACATCCAGGGTTGGTGACTCAACCACCTCTCTGAGCAGCACATTCCAATGCCTGACTACTTCTGCCATGAAATTTTATTTCCTAATATCCAGTCTAAACCTATCCAGTCACAGCTTGAGGCCATTCCCTCTTGTTCCATCATTAATCACCTGTGAGAAGAAACCAGCACGAGCCTCTGCACATGTCCTTTCAGGTAGTTGTAGGGAGCGATGAAGTCTCCCCTCAACCTCCTCTTTTCCAAACCAAACAGCCCCAGCTCACTCAGTCACTCCTCATCAGATTTATTCTCCAGGCCCTTCCCCAGCTTCATTGCCATCCTTTGCACTTGATCCAGCACCTCCACATCTCTCCTGTACTGAGGTGCCCAAAACTGGACACAATACTTGGGGTGTGGCCTCACCAGAGCTGAGTACAAGGGGACAGTCACCTCCCTACTCCTGCTGGACACAGGAGGATGCCATTGGTTTTCCTGCCCACCTGGGCTCACTGCTTGCTCATATTCAGTTGCTTGTTGATTAGAACCCCCATGTCCCTTTCTGCCAGACAACTTTCCAGCCACACTTCCCCAAGCCTGTAGTTGCTTGGGGTTGTTGTGACCCAAGTGCAGGACCTGACATTTGGCCTTGTTGAAGCTCATCCCATTAATGTTGGCTCATCAACCCAATCTATCCAAGTGCCTCTGTAGAGCCTCCCTACCCTGATGCAGATCAACACTCCCACCCAACTTGGTGTCATCTGCAAACTTAACTGATGACACACTCTATGTCTTCAGCAAGGTCATCAATAAAGATGTTAAACAGAAGTGGTCCCAATACTGAGCCCTGAGGAACACAGAATCATCAAGGTTGGAAGAGACCTCAAAGATCATCAAGTCACCAGCTGGATTTAACTCTACTGACCACCACTCTTTGGGCCTGTTTGCCCAGCCAGTGCTTTATCCAGCAGAGTGTGTGCTCATCCAAGCCACAAGCAGCCAGTTTGTCCATGGGAATTCTGTGGGGAACATTGTCAGAGGCTTTTTGAAAGTCTAAGTAGATAATATCCACAGCCTTTCCCTCATCCAACAGTTGGGTCATCCTGTCATAGAAGGAGATCAGGTTGGTCAGGCAGGACCTGCCCTTCTTAAACCCATGCTGTCTGGGCCTGATCCCTTGGCTGTTCTCTATATGTTGTGTAATGGTGCTTGAGAAGATCTGTTCCATGACCTTTCCTGGTACTAAGGTCAGACTGATTGGTCTGCTACTTCCCACTTAGCAAATGCTATATAATTCCCCCTGGCCCTTGAAGAACACTTAGAAGATGTAAATTTGTGCTCAGATTCCCTGGTACCCATCTGCTATTGGATGGCAAACTCCTAGGAAGTGAAAGCAGAAGGTTGTGAAATATCTGAAATAGCTGCAGGTGAGCAGACCCAAAACTAGCTGTGTCCCAGTCCTTCAGCAAAGCCAGGGCTGCTCAAAAGCAAGCATTCAGTCCCTAGAGGGAAAAAAGCGCAAACAAACAACAAACTGGCTGTAAACTAAGGCTGTAAAGCCCCAGTGCTGTTTTCTCCAGCAATCAGAAGCTGCTGCAGGGGCTGGTATGCCTGGGAAGAAGGAAAAGGAAAGGAGTCATCTGGTCTAACAGGCATGGTGGTGCTGGGAAGTGCCTAATGATATGAAAAGAAGATGTGGAGAGAGGTAAAAAAGTGTTGAGAGTGGGAGATGGCAGGCACCCTGGTTTTCAGGCAAAGTGATTGTACAGCTCATTTGAGACAGTAGAGTCTGTGTAACACAGGTACTGAAGAATAGACTACAGGAAAGGGAGAGGGATAGGATATGGTGCAGGTGCTCTCTCCTCTGCATGACACATTAGAAATACCAATAGTAAAAGCAAAGATGAGATTGAAAGCACGTCCTACACATGCATGGCCCAACAAAGCAGGATCCCCTTCCTGCCACAAGTGCATCTAGCATAGGCACCCTTTTCCCCTTTTTAATATCATTCCTTATGATCAGGATTTAGGATGATCTGATGAGATGCAGGAAGTAGTAAGGTGGTGGTGGGGGAAAAAGGTTTTATTCTGTTAAATACAAGCTGCAGGAAATCCCTGGCTTTCCTGCCACAAACGACATACTTCCCTATGAAAGCAACTCCAAAATGAGTTTGTGGAGAAGGCAGGGCTCAGGACTCACCTTTGTGATAGGAGCTTCTATTGTCATTGAGTGTATCCTTGCCATGGAAGAGTACCGTCGAGTCTGTAAACTTGGAGCTGCCATTAGAGAGAACAATGTTCACTTGGCACACAGTGAATCAGATGACAGCATTTCTAGAGTGCAGAAGGCTGTCACTAGGGAACAGCACAACAGAATGCAGCCTCATCTCCCATTTCTCCTCTATCTCTGCTCCTCAAAGTTCTTGCTGTGCTGTTTAATTTCTTGCACATCTCATTTCCACTGCCAGTTTTTCTGTCCATCTGTCACTTACACTGAAATGAACGTATACTTAGGCTATCTTACACTTCACGTTCAGCACCTGCCCCTCTCCCACTGTTCACAGTGGACCTCTGTCAGACATCGCTCCTGTTGTGAGAGTATGTGTGCGCATGTCCCTCATCTCAGTGATACAGCTGCCCTAATGAAAATCACTCTTTCTCTACACAAGCTGTGCTTCTCTCACTACTTACCACGGCAGAAAGAAATCTCTAACACCACCATCCCTGACCCATCAAGCAGTCACAAATGGGTTCAGAAGCAGAAACACTGCTCTCAACTAACCAGCAGCAACAGCTCCCGTCATGTCACACACTAAGGAAACCAAAATACTGGTTCAGAAGCACAAGCTGTAGCTTTCTAAGAACTAATGCTTCACTGTGCACTCTTTTAGCAGGCTGCCCACATCCTATGGTACAGTCACTCACTTCTCCTCTCCATGAAGGCACCATGCCCTGCAGGCATTCATGGTGATGTTGGTATTCATGCTGGGTAGGGTGCTGTTTTGCAAATCAGAATAAAGACATTTTACTGCAGTTATAAAAAGAATGAGTAATCTCCATTTAATCACCTGTGAATCTCTGTTTCCCCTTTTATTCTGCATTTTTTATTGCTCAGGTCAAGTCTGTTCTTTATCTACAAAAGTAATTCTTGACACTTTACTTTCTTACCATCACTACTTTGAGATGTTACTGAGTTAACATCAGTTGAGTCTTTCCTTCTGTTCTTGCATTTGAAGGAATGGGATTCTGTAAATACAAAACAAAAGTTTTAAAAATGGACCTAGTACGACTGCTACAGAGTCTCCTCCATCTAAAATTCTGAAAATTTAATTAAATGATCTCAATGATCTCTGTACATCAGAACACAGGATTCAGTGTCTATAAATTTACACTAACTTGTCTGAAGTCTCATGGAAAGCTGTTTCACAAAGAAGTCAAGATGCCTTATGGAAGGGAGGAGTAATTTCACCTAGCTTGAACTGCCTAAAAGCAGCAGTGTTTCAGGCTGTCTTTGTCTAAGGTAGTTGTCAAAGAGCCTGCTTTAGAAGACCTGTCTCAGGAGGCAATCTGAACCCCTCCTGCAAGCCCCTTTTGCCCTCCACCAACTACTGAACAAGCCTGAGTTTTACTGCCTAGAAACTCAGCCAAGTGAGAAAAATCATGTTTCAGTTTACACTCTTCTAACCCAAGCACACAGCTTTCTCTTTCAGTGGCAATAATTGTTTGTGCCTTGTGTTTAAGAAAAATCCAACACACTGAGAATGATTATAAACAATCAATTCATCTGCTGAGAAAATTAACCATGCATCAAGCTGTCATTCTTGAAACTGCCATTTGCTAAAGCAAGAGAAATTATCACATCCAGACAAATGCAAAAGCTGGATGAAATGCCTGGAATGAGCCACTACAAGTGAAAGTACTTGACAAGACAACTGTCCTTGTGTGAAATACCAACTAGCTAGTTGGAAACTTTGCTAGTGCCACCTAGAGCTGCATAAAAGCAACTCTGTGCCACATCACAATTTGAGGTGAAAATATTTAAATGCCCAAACAAAAAAAAAAATTGTATTCACCTGGTGAGAGGAATGTCTCCATATTCAGTTTTGTTACAGGTCACACCATTTCAAACATCACGATACAGGTACTATTTTTCTACTCTCACCACATACTGGTATATGCCTGTGGCTCTGGGAATTTATTCTTGGAGCGCAGCTGTAGGCAGCAGGGAAGGACAGCCTACACCAAATGTGTATGAGTCTAAGGTTGTCTGCTTCCTCTGCACTGTAGTGATCAACATGGATTGCGGCTTCCCAGTCTTGCTGAAATCTATCACAATAATGAGCAAACCTAAATGCCTCACATAATCTGTGAAAGACAGTAAGAACATGTTAACCAGTAACAAATGTTCTTCAGTTTAATTCATGGGTGTTCTCACCTTCCTGTTTTCAGGAAAGAAACTGAGAAAACTGCAAGGACAGGGAACAAGCAGTTTAACACTGTGTGGATCAGTTCTGAGGGCAGGAGTGGTAACAAGAGCATTACTATTTGGTATCACAAAGCTCTCTGATGCTTGTGTTTATAATTACGCACTTGAAAAAGTAGGGAATGTCAAGCAGTCACTTCCTGTGCTCTTGGTGTATTATATGGGTTAGTTGTTTGGGTGGTGTTGGATTGGTTGATGGGTTGGACGCGATGATCTTGAAGGTCTCTTCCAACCTGGTTTATTCTATGTATTCTATATATTCTATGTATTCTATGTATATCCTCCTCCCATGTGAAAATCAGAAGCTGTCTGATACTGCATATCAAAGTTGTCCAGTGTTTCATAATGGTAATGTCTTCAGGTGCCAGAAAGTAACAAGGCACAAAAACCTGTTCACTCATCATACAACAACAGTGCTACATCCAGCACAGATCACTGGAGTCACAAGCTTTAAATTGGCCTTTAGTGCCTCCTTCTTTAGGGAAAAGCATTATTCCAAACACTACACAGCATCAGAAGAAGAGATTACTCCTTCATACTCCATACCTTTAGTCAAAAGCTGTCAGGAGAAGATAGTGAGAGCTATCACTAAGCAAACCTGCCCAAGAGACAGGGCAAGGGTTGTGCAGACATACTACAGCAACAAAGTCCTGGACTTAGCACGACTACCTCTAGTCTGGACAGTACAGACAACGATCTTAGCTCTTTGCCAGGGCCAAAGAAACAACCTCCTGACAGGTCCTAACTTGGAAACACTAGGGTAGACCTGCTGGCACAAATCAGCACAGTTCCACATTACTTTTGAATACAAATGGTTGTCAGAGTACACCAGTTTCGGGATTAGACACACACAGTGAAGAGCAGTGCATCTTCAGTTTGGATGCAGAGCAAGAGCTCTGCACAGGAGACTGAATTATTAATGGTGGTTACAAATCCAGTTCATGGTGTGACATCAGAGCTGCTGGCATCAGTCACTGACCATCTGCTCTGACCACTGACTCAAGGGATGAGACAACATTTCATATCAGCAAAGCACTCGGCCATGACCTCAAGCAAAGCAAAATATAAACAACAATATTCTGACCTGACTGAAAATTTTCTCCTGTGTACTTCTCATCACAGCGACTCTTGTCGAGCTGAAGGTGCACCAAGAGTAGAATATATATGCAAGGAAAAAGAACACAAAAATATTTTAAAAGGGCTACATTCTCCCTAAAGTTAGCATATGATGTATTTAAGTATAGCTAAAGGAGACACTGAAAAAGACTAAAAATAATGTGTTGCATTTTTCACTATAGTCACTAGAGAACATATACATACCCTTCACTTCAGATGAATAAACTTCAGTGCTTGATACTGCACTTACACATAAGTCATTACACATCATATTTAGGAGACCAGTACTGTCATCTGTCTGTGGTGACTGGTTCCTCTCCCCACATCCATCACCTGCCTACAGCAAAGCACTAGATTGCATGGAAGCATGAAATCCATGGTTGCCACCTGTGAGTTAAAAGGATATTACAGCAAGTTGCACTTATATGCTCTCAGTATCTACAGCAGCTTGTCACTATGTGCTGGATGGTCCTCACAGGCATTACTCAGGAAAGAAAGGAAAGTAATTATGCAAATTCTCTTTTCCATAATTTCTGCACATTTTCCATAGTTTTTTCCAGTTTGCTATTAAGGGGAGGAAGAGAAGAGAGGGGAATGTAAAGGAAAAAAAGTATTTATGAATGTTTTCTTCTAATGAATAAGAAGGAAAAAAACCCCAGAAGGAATAAAAATCCATATAAATCTCATTTGAAGGAGTGTAAGGAACAACTCTTCCTCCAGAAAACTGATTTTAAGAGCTTAAATACCTTTGTTGTAATTATGCAGTAACCCTTTGAGAAACCATCTCATCCAAACACAGTATGATCAAGGGAGCTTGTAAGATATGGCACAGTGACACAAGGCATCTGAGCTTCTTGTTCTGATCCCAAACTGGAGCTTCTGAAAGAGCCCATGGATATATCTCTGTCTACTACACAACTGTCAGAAAGCACCAGCACAGCCCCCTAAGTGTTCTGCTGAAAAAATAAAACCACATTTCAGTTCTGGATACTGCTACCCCTTCTGCAGGCATGATCTGAAAGAGCCATGTAAGGTAAGTTAGACAGTTAATCTTGGGCTGATACATAGGTACACTGATACATTGGCCTGGTGGATGTGGGGAGGCCTGTGGATGTAGTCTACCTGGACCTCAGCAAGGCCTTTGACTCTGTCCCCCACAGCAAACTCCTGGCCAAGCTGTCAGCCCATGGCTTGGACAGCAGCACTCTGTGCTGGGTTAGGAAGTGGCTGGAGGGCTGAGCCCAGAGAGTGGTGGTGAATGGTGCCACATCCAGCTGGCAGCCAGTCACTAGTGGTGTGCCCCAGGGATCAGTGCTGGGTCCCATCCTCTTTAACATCTTTATTGATGATCTGGATGAGGGCATTGAGTCCATCATCAGTAAATTTGCTGACAACACCAAGCTGGGGGCAGGAGTTGATCTGCTGGAGGGTAGAAAGGCTTTGCAGAGGGACCCATCTGTCCAGGCAGCCAAGAGGGCCAATGGCATCCTGGCCTGCATCAGGAACAGTGTGGCCAGCAGGAGCAGGGAGGTCATTCTGCCCCTGTACACTGCACTGGTTAGGCCGCACCTTGAGTACTGTGTCCAGTTCTGGGCCCCTCAGTTTAGGAAGGATGTTGACTTGCTGGAACATGTCCAGAGTAGGGCAACGAAGTTGGTGAGGGGTTTGGAACACAAGCCCTACAAGGAGAGGCTGAAGGAGCTGGGGTTGCTTAGCCTGGAGAGGAGGAGACTCAGGGGTGACCTTATTGCTCTCTACAACTACCTGAAGGGAGGTTGTAGACAGAGGGATCTTGGTCTCTTCTCCCAGGCAGCCAGTACCAGAACAAGAGGACACAGTCTCAGGCTGCACCAGGGGAGGTTTAGGCCCGATGTTAGGAAGAAGTTCTCTACAGAGAGAGTGATTGCCCATTGGAATGTGCTGCCCAGGGAGGTGGTGGAGTCACCATCATTGGAGGTGCTCAGGAGGAGACTTGATGGGGTGCTCGGTGCCATGGTTTAGTTGCTTAGGTGGGTTAGATTGGTTGATAGGTTGGATGTGATGATCTTGAAGGTCTCTTCCAACCTGGTTTATTCTATATACTTATTCTTAAGAGGAGAAACACCAACTCTGTTGTAAATTTATGAATGTAAAAAGACCAGACTGTATCCTGCCAGGAATCAAATTGTCAAAGGCACCATTAATCCCTACTGAGACTTCAGCACATGGGGAGAGTCACATAGAAATCAATCCTCATTCACAAAACTTCACTGCAAGAATAATTAATATACTCTCACATGTGGTTTTTTTCTACCCCCTAAAATAAATACAATATGCTTATTTTTGTATGTGATAAATCTGGCACAGAAATGTATGATGGTTCCTACAAAGTGACCCCTAATCATACTGTGATATCACTTATGGAGGCTGTTGGTAATGACAAAGAACATACCAACATTTTTTAAGGTGAAACAATGCACAATAATGTAAGGACGTTCCCAAATCTCCATACAGTGTCTGAATGCTGAGATAAAGCCATTTAGAATTACAGAGATACAATGAAACATTAGAGATTTCCATCAAAATTTGAACCATGGCAGCTTTTACTGCCCTGTAACTAATTAAATCATAGAATCATAGAATTGTTAGGAGTGGAAGGGACGTCAAGGATCATCTAGTTCCAACCCCCCGGCCATGCACAGGGACACCTCACACTACATCAGGTTGCTCAGAGCCACATCCAGCCTGGCCTTCAAAATCTCCAGGGATGAGGCTTCCACCATCTCCCTGGGGCAAACTGTTCCAGTGTCTCACCACCCTCATGGTGAAGGACTTCTTCCTAACATACAATCTGAATCTACCCATTGCAAGTTTTATTCCATTCCCCCTAGTCCTTTTATTAGCTAAAACCCTAAGAAGTCCCTCACCAACTTTCTTGTAGGCCCCCTTCAGATACTGGAAGGCCACAATGAGGTCTCCTCAGAGCCTTCTCTTCTCCAGACTGAACAGCCCCAACTCCCTCAGTCTGTCCTCACAGGAGAGGTGCTCCAGCCCTCTGATCATCCTCGTGGCCCTTCTCTGGACATGTTCCAGTACCTCCAGATCCTTCCTGTAATAGAGGCTCCAGAACTGGACACAGTACTCCAGGTGGGGTCTCACCAGAGTAGAGTAGAGGGGGAGATTCACCTCCCTTGACCTGCTGGCTATGCTTCTCTTGATGCAGCCCAGGATGTCCATTCTGTGGATAAAGAACAGGCTTGATGGCCAGGTCCATGTCCAAGAGAAGGTCAGTGACAAGTGGAGTCCCTCAGGGGTCAGGACTGGGACCAGTCTTTTTTAACATCTTTGTTGGTGCCATGGACAGTGGCACTGAGTGCACCCTCAGCAGGTTTGCTGACGACACCAAGCTGTGTGGTGCAGCAGACATGCTGGAGGGGAGGGATGCCATCCAGAAGGACCTTGACAGGCTGGAGAGGTGAACCCATGACAACCTCGTGAGGTTCAACAAAAGCAAGTGCAAGGTCCAGCATCTGTGTTGGAGCAATCCCAAGCACTGATATAGGCTGGGCAGAAACCAGCTTGAGAGCAGTCCTGAAGAAAAGGACCTGGGGGTGCTGATGGATGAGAAAATCAACAGGAGCCATCAGTGTGCACTTGCAGCCCAGAAAGCCAATCACATCCTGGGCTGCATCAGGCAATAATGGAATGCAATGAATATGTACAAAATATACAGTATTTACAATATTATACAGGTATTTCCAAAGAGAAAACAGAACAGAAATCCTCCTTGGCCAGGAGGACACTGCCCGCTCCTCCTCAGCCTCCCCCTCCCTTTTTTCCTCTGGTTAATTAGAAGAAAAGAGAAAAGGAGAAATGTTAGGGAAATTTCAGTTAGTTCAAAAGCGCCGTTAAACAAGTCAGTGGTCTTATCTCAGGGTTGTTAGATGATAAGAGGTCTCTGTCCAGAAGCAGCATGCATGCCAGCAGAGAGAGAGAGATGGAATGAGCGAAGAATGTGAGATATTGCTATGGTACATCTCACATCTGACCAATGAAGTTTGTTTAGATCAGTTTTTTATTTTCCTTTTTACACCCAACTGTATATTTGCTCGAAATTTTCTTAAAGGCATAGCCTGAAACTGTCCAACAGCTCTAGAAGAAAGCCCCTGAACTCTCCTCGGGCTATGGCCCGTGTATCACAGACTCAGCTGTCACATCCATGTTCCAGAGGATTAAAGCCTTTCTTCCTTTTCTTGGCAGTAATACTAAAGGAGAACAGACCAAGCAAATGCTGATGTTTTCTTGCTTGCTTCACCAGTCAGTGAGAATCTCATTGGTAACACAGATCCTCTTGGAAAATTATCCACGTCCAAATAAAAAAGATCACTTCAGCAAAAAGTCATGAGAATTGACATGAAAGAAATACGGTACCTGTTTGTTGTTTTCATTGGTACAATGCAGCCTTTTGAGGGATACAAAGTGTCTTATTTTCCTAGCAACAGAAATAATCACTTGTTACCATATTAAATGGTAAAGAGAGAAGTGAAGTGATAAGCTGCCTTTTTCTAGAGCAGAGGTCTCCATGCCCTCATGAAACAAGATACCAAACCCAAGACCAAACAGATGATTGAGTGACAAACACTCATTCAGTGTGACAGCTGTGTCCTTGTCCTAGAACACATGATCCTTTTTCTAATAGGAATTACTCTGCACATCTGGGAGCAGAATTTGGCCATGTGCCCACGCTACACTGCAAAGGTGTGCAAACAAGCACACAGGCAAACCAGAGAACTGCCCAGCTGCTGATCCTTTCAGCTGATCAAATAACTGACTGGATATTGAGAATAACTTCATAAAGAAATTCATGGCAACAGGAGTAGCAGCTTGCAGGTGAGCAAGCAGCAACACCATTAATTGTTACAACTTTGCAGTTCTCCTAGCCAGCGTATGACACCAAAATGGATAAACATCAGCAAGTAACATGACCTTCTCAACTTTGTTTATTCTTTCCACATTGCTTTGAGTCAACAGTTATATCACCACTCTGCTCCTAAATACATGGAGGTTCATGCCAAACTTGCAGACAGGGTAAACAAAGAAAAGGCCCTAAAGACAAGAAAGCAATTATGTTCTGGACAAGTTAGTTACCCTCCTTGACCGATCACAGGTGTCGTCTTCACATGCTGCTGGATACTGTCTCCTGATTTCCTTCTCGCATAGTAAACTCCTTGCCACTCCTAAGCAAACATACACAGCAGAGACAGCAACTAAGGATACACAGCTGGCAGTCAAATATTGATTTGTTACATTGTCCTTAAGTAGTAATTACGTATTATTTCATAGTTCTTTTTCAATAGTGTAACATTTATTGAAACAGAAGAGGACCTTTAAAAAGCATTTGATAAAGTAAGGACAGCATAAAAATGTTTCTCAGAATACAATTTTCACAAAAAACTTCATGAACTATCTACCTTGAGGGGTTATAAATGTTCTTTCTAGGTACCATCATAAGCAGTGGTGGCTGTAACACATCCAGAGCATACCTCCCTTAGGAGCATCAGAACCAAACACTATGCTTTGAAGTTGTCAGTTGTCAAGCAACATATATATTAAACTTCAGAAGCCCTTTACACAAGGATGTCCTTCAACTAACCTCAGGTAACCAACAATGTATTCTTAATCCATGACTCTTTTCCTGTATCCCAAATGAGTATCCCAGATCAGCAAAGGCAGGAAACATTTTCTTCAGGGCATCTGTCATCCTGTTCTATGCAAATGACCATTTCTCTGACTAACCACTAATTTTGCCTTCATCCCCACTGCTACAGGAAAGCATCAAGAGGACTGCAGGCTTACCAAGAGTCATATATGCAATATCTCTGGGCAGTCCACTGATGCAGAGATAGAAAATATCCTCTGGTATGGATTGGAGAAAAAAGGGAGATAAAGAAGAAATCTTCTCCCTCCTTACCACCTCAAAGGGAGATTTTAAGGAGGAAACCACTTGGCAGCAGAGTAGGATGAAGTTGGAAAACAGATGAAAGTTACATTCTTTGAGAGAGGAAAGATGCAGAAGACATACAGGGCCTTTGATGAGGAAGTGCTAACAGCTGGGCTGCCTATATTAATGAGGATAAGGCAAGAGTGATCTGCAAGTATTGATAATGAACCAAGGCGAACATGCAAACAGTTCCAGATAGTGACCCTCAGAGCTCAGATCATTGATGGAAGAGAACTCAAAGATTCAGTAATGCCTCAAAATTCATGAAGCAGTCAGTGAAACAGGGAAGGGTGAGAGGTCCCCCTGCAATCCATGGGAGATGGGATAAGAGATTGTTGCATGTATTAGAGGAACATACGATCACAACATGTAGCAGCTGGAGTGCTGTGTTGGATAGCTATAGAGTCCTTAGAGAGGATAAGCCCAGAAGGAGAAGTAGTGGGGTTGTCCTGTTATGTCAGGAAGGGCCTTGACTGTCTTGAGCATGACAATGACAGTGATGATGGGATTGAACGCTTGTGGCTAAGAATCAGGGGAAAGGCCAATGAGGCAGATGTCATGATGGAGGTCTGTTGTAGACCACCCAACCAGGATGAGGATGTTGATGAAGTGCTTTATAGGTGACTGGGGAAGGTCTCATCATCACTAGGCCTGCTGCTTGTAAACAGAGAAGGACCTAGTCTGACCTCCACTGCTGACTGTGGGGAGCTTGGACTAGATGACCTTTGGAGGTCCCTTCTGCCTCAACCATTCTATGATTCAATGATTCTAGTAGGAGACGTAAAGGTTGGTGGATACCTTGGACAAAGTGACCATGAGATGGTGGAATTTACAATTTTCAGTGAAGTCAGGAGAGGAGACAATAGAACTGAATCCCTGGACTTCTGGAGGGTAGATTTTGACTTCTTTAGGAGACTGGTTGATGCCTTGGGAGGCAGTCCTGAAGGACAAGGGAGTCTAGGAAGACTGGACATTCCTCAAGAGAGAAATCATCAAGGCACAGAAACAAGCTGTCCCCATGCATCAGAAGATGAATTGGCAGGGCAGAAGACCAGCCTGGCTAAGCAGACAGCTTTGGCTAGAAGTCGGGAAGAAAAGTAAAGTCTACTGGCTGCGGAAGGAGGGGCAGGCAACTCAGGAAGGCTACAAGACCCTCAAAACGGTATGTAGGGAGAAAATTAGGTCAAAGTTCAACTCAATCTGGCCAGTGTCATTAAAATTAATAAAAACAGCTTTTTGAAATATATTAACAGTAAAAGAAGAGCTAGGGAGAACCTCTGCCCACTGCTGGATGAAGGTGGGAACCTGGTGACCAAAGATAAGGAAAAGGCTGAGCTGCTGAATAGCTGCTTTGCCTCAGTATTTTGTGACACCCGTTGCTCCATGAGGGTTCAGCCCCTGAAACTGGAAGACAGGGATGGGGAGCAGAAATCAGCCCCCACAATCCAGGAGGAAATGATCAACAACCTACTGTGCCACTTAAATATGCACAAGTCTATGGGACCAGAGGGGATCCACCCAAGGGTACGTAAGGAGATGGCAGATGTGCTCACCAAGCCACTCACCATTATTTGTCAACAGTCCTGGTTAAACAGGGAGGTCCCAGTTGACTGGAGACTAGCAAGTGTGATGCTCATCTACAAGAAGGGCTGGAAGGATGATCCGTGGAACCTGGCCTGTCAGTCTGACCTTGGTGCCAGAAAGGGTTATGGAGCAGGTCATCCTGAGTGCCATCACACAGCACTTACGAGACAACCCAGGCCCAGTCATGGGTTTATGAAAGCCAGGTCCTGCCTGACTAATCTGATCTCCTTCTACAATAAAGTGACCTGTCTAGTGGGTGAGGAAGGGCCACGGACATTCTCTGCCTGGACTTTGACACTGCCTCTCACAGCATTCTCCTCCACAAACTCATGGCACAAAGCTTGGATAAGTGCACTGTGCACTGGATAAAAAAACTGTCTGGATGGCCAGGCCCAAAGACTGGTGGTGAATGGAGTTCAATCTGCCTGGTGCCCAGTCACTGGTGGTGCCCCCCAGGGTTCAGTACTAGGGCCTGTCCTCTTTAATATCTTTATCAATGATCTGGATGAGGGGATTGAGTGCACCCTCAGTAAGTCTGCAGATGACACCAAACTGGGTAACTGAGAGGGTAAGGGAGGCTTTGCAGCAGGACCTGGACAGGTTAGACCAATGGGCCAAGGCTAATTGTATGAAGTTCAACAAGGCCAAGTGCCAGGTCCTCCACCTGGATCACAACAACCCCATGGTAAGCTACAGACTTGGGGATGTGTGGTTGGAAAGGTGCAACTTGGAGAGGGACCTGGGGGTTCTGGTTGACAGTGGACTAAATGTGAGTCAGCAGTGTGAGTAAGTGGCCAAGAAAGCCAATGACATCCTGGTTTGCATTACACTGTGCCCAGCAGGAACAGGTTGGCGATCATCACAGTATCACAGTATAACTAAGGTGACCTTGAGGATCATCGAGTCCAACCTGTCTCTACAGACCTCATGACTAGACCATGGCACCAAGTGCCATGTCCAATCTCCTCTTGAACACCTCCAGGGATGGTGACTCCACCACCTCCCTGGACAGCCCATTCCAATGGTTCCCTGGGAGAAGAGACCAACCCCTTCCTGGCTATAACCTTACCTTTCAGGTAGCTGTAGAGGGCAATGAGGTCACCCCTGAGCCTCCTCTTCTCCAGGCTGAACAATCCCAGCTCCCTCAACCTCTCCTCATAGGAGGAGCTTGAGCTCATAGGGCTTGTGCTCAAGGCCTCTCCCCAGCCTTGTTGCCCTTCTCTGGGCACGTTCAAGTGTCTCAATGTCCTTCTTAAACTGAGGGGCCCAGAACTGGACACAGGACTCAAGGTGTGGCCTAACCAATGCAGAGTACAGAGGCACAATGACTTCCCTGCTCCTGCTGCCCAGTGGGAACACTCCTGCACACTGCAGGCTGGAACTCACAGCCTTGCCATTAAAGGGCTGACGTGCTACCACCTGAGCCACATGGTCTCCCGGTACTCATCACTGGTGAGACCACACCTTGAGTACTGAGTTCAGTTCTGGGCCTCCCACTACAAGAGGCACATTGAGGTTCTGGAGTGCATCCAGAGAGAAGGCAGCAAGGCTGGTAAAGGGCCTGGAGCACACGGCCTATGGGGAGCATCTGAGGGAGCTGGGGTTGTTCAGTCTGGAGAGGAGGAGGCTGAAGGGATATGTTATTGCCCTCTACAACTACCTGAAGGGAGAGTGTGAGCCTCTTCTCCTCGGTGTCAAGTGACAGGATGAGAGGAAATGGTTTCCAGCTGCACCAGGGAAGGTTCAGGCTGGATGCTAGGAAATACTTCATAGACTCATAGAATTGTCAGGGGTGGAAGGGACGTCAAGGATCATCTAGTTCCAACCCCCCTGTCATGTGCAGGGACACCTCACACTACAGCAGGTTGCTCAGAGCCACATCCAGCCTGGCCTTCAAAATCTCCAGGGATGAGGCTTCCACCACCTCCCTGGGCAACCTGTTCCAGTGTCTCACCACCCTCATGGTGAAGAACTTCTTCCCAACATCTAATCTGAATCTACCCATTGTGAGTTTTATTCCATGCCCCCACTCCTATCACTGACATCCTAAAAAGTCCCTCCCCAGCTTTCTTGTAGGCCCCCTTCAGATACTGGAAGGCCACAATTAGGTCTCCTCAGAGCCTTCTCTTCTCCAGACTGAACAGCCCCAACTCCTTCAGTCTGTCCTCATAGGAGAGGTGCTCCAGCCCTCTGATCATCCTTGTGGCCCTTCTCTGGACTTGTTCCAGCACATCCAGATGGGTATTTCGATCTTGGAGAACTTTTGTGGCACTGGGTCCACTAGCAACAGATGGAGCATATCTGTCCCAGAGGGGGAGAAAGATCCTAGCACATGAGGGAAAAGGGTTCCAGGAAGGGAGTGGGCAGATCTCATTGTCAGGGCTTTAAACTAGATTTGAAGGGGGAAGGGGCTGAAACCAGGCCCCCCAGACAGGAGCCTGAGGGTGGTAAGCTGGAGTCAGGGGCGAAACCAGCAGCCCAGCTGAAGTGCACATATACTAATGCATGCAGTATGGGTAACAAACAAGAGGAGCCAGAAGCCTTGTTACAGCAGGAAAGTTATGATGTAGTTGGCATCACAGAAATGTGGTGGGATGACTCACATGACTGGAGCACTGTAATTGATGGCTACAGGCTCTTCAGGGAGAAGGGGCGGAGGGGTGGCCCTGTACATCAGGGAAGCTCTAGATGCCATGGAATTAGAGATGAAAGATGATCAGATTGAGTGCCTGTGGGTGAAAATTAGGAGGAAGACCAACAAGGCTGACATCCTGGCTGGAGTCTGTTATAGACCAGCCAACCAGGATGAAGAGGTTGATGAATTATTCTATAGGCAGCTAGAGGCTGTCTCAGGATCACCAGACCTTGTTTTATGGGTGAGTTTAACCTGCCTGATATCTGCTGGGAACTTAACACAGCAGAGAGGAGGCAGTCTAGGAGGTTCTTAGAGAGTATGGAGGATAGATTCTTATCCCAGCTGCTGTGTGAGCCTACCAGGGCTTTGCTTGACCTTCTTTTTACAGAGAAGGGCTGTTGGGAGATGTGGTGGTTGGAGGCTGTCTGGGGTCCAGAGACCATGAAATAATAGAGTTTTCAATATGCAGTCAAGCTAAGAGGGGCAGCAACAAAACCTCCACTCTGGATTTCCACAGGGCGGACTTCAGGTTACTCAAGGAACTAATGCAGAAGGTTACCTTGGGAAACAGCCCTTAAAAACAAAGGGGTCCAGGAGGGCTGGACCTACTGCAAGAATGAAATCTTGAAGGTGCAGGAACAGGCTGTGCCAGTGTGCTGGAAGATGAGCTGCCAGGGCAGATGGCCAGCCTGGATGGGCAATGAACTTCTGGGTGAATTAAGGTTTCCCTTAAAAAAAGAGGGTGTATCATCACAGTATCACAGTATCACCAAGATTGGAAGAGACCTCAAAGATCATTGCGTCCAACCTGTCACCACAGACCTCATGACTAGACCATGGCACCAACTGCCACATCCAATTCCCTCTTGAACACCTCCAGGGGTGGTGACTCCATTGATGAATGACTCTCTCAGTGAAGAACTTTCTCCTCACCTCGAGCCATGTTTGGAAGAAAGGAGAGGTAACCCATGAAATCGTTAAGGATGTTCCTAGGTCATGTAGGAAAAAAAAATAGAGAAGCAAAAGCCCATTTAGAGCTCAGACTGGCCACTGATGTGAAGGACAACAAAAAGTCCTTCCACAAATATATTAATGGCAAGAGGAGGGGCAAGGACAACCTCCACTCCCTAGTGGACATGGAGGGGAATACTGTAACTAAAGATGAGGAAAAGGCAGAGGTACTTAACACCTTCTTTGCCTCAATTTTTTATAGCAAGATAGGTTGTCTTCTGGAACAACTGGCCTCCTGAGCTGGCAGATGGAGTCAGGCAACAGTATAGTTCCCCTGTGATCCAGGAGGAAGCAGCTAAAGACCTCCTTAGCCGCTTTGATCCCCACAAGTCCATGGGACCAGATGGGATCCATCCTAGGGGGCTGAGAGAGCTGGCAGATGAGCTGGCCAAGCCACTCTCCATCATTTTTCAACAGTCCTGGCTCACTGGAGAGGCTCCAGATGACTGGAAGCTGGCCAACATGATGCCCATCCACAAGAAGGGCCAGAAGGAGGAACCAGGGAATTCCAGGCCTGTCAGCCTGACCTCAGTGCCAGGCAAGATTACAGAACAGTCATCTTGAGTGCAATCACACAGCACTTAGAGGATGGCCAAGAGATCAGACCCAGCCAGCATGGATTTAGGAAGGGCAGGTCCTCCCTGACCAACCTGATCTCCTTCTATGATCAGGTGACCTGCCTGGTGGATGTGGGGTAGGCTGTGGATGTAGTCTACCTGGACTTCAGCAAGGCCTTTGACACTGTCCCCCACAGCAAACTCCTGGCCAAGCTGTCAGCCCATGGCTTGGATGGGAGCACACTGCATTGGGTTAGGAAGTGGCTGGAGGGCCGAGCCCAGAGAGTAGTGGTGAATGGTGTCACATCCAGCTGGCAGCCAGTCACTAGTGGTGTCCCCCAGGGATCAGTTCTGTGCCCCATCCTCTTCAATATCTTTAGTGATGATCTAGATGAGGGCATTGAGTCCATCATCAGTAAATTTGCAGATGACACCAAGCTTGGGGCAGGACTTGATCTGTTAGAGGGTAGGAGAGCTCTGCAGAGGGACCTCAACAGGCTGGACAGATGGGTGGAATTCAACAGGATGGCATTTAACAAGTCCAGGGTCAGGCTGGGGTCAAAGTGACTGGAGAGCGGCCAGGTACAAAGGGACCTCTGGGTACTGGTTGATAGTAAACATGAGCCAGCAGTGTGCCCAGGTGGCCAAGGCCAATGTCATCCTGGCCTGCATCAGGAACAGTATGGCCAGCAGGAACAGGGAAGTCCTCCTGCCCCTGCACTCATCACTGGTTAGGCCACACCTCAAGTCCTGTGTCCAGTTCTGTGCCCCTCAGTTTAGGAAGGATGTTGAGTTGTTGGAACGTGACCAGAGAAGGTCAACAAAGTTGGTGAGGGGTTTGGAACACAAGCCCTATGAGGAGAGACTGAGGGAGCTGGGGTTGCTAAGCCTGGAGAAGAGGAGACTCAGGGGTGACCTTATTGCTGTCTACAACTCCATGAAGGGAGGTTGTAGACAGGTGGGGGCTGGTCTCTTCTCCCAGGCAACCAGCACCAGAACAAGAGGACACGGTCTCAAGCTGCACCAGGGGAGGTTTAGGCTGGATGTCAGGAAGAAATTCTTCAGAGTGATTTGTCATTGGAACGGGCTGGGTGTGTGTGGAGTCACCATCAATGGAAGTGTTTAAGAAGAGACTTAGTGCTATCGTTTAGTTGGTTAAATGGTGCGGGGTGATATGTTGGACTTGATGATCTCAAAGGTCTTTTCCAACCTGGTTAATTCTGTATTCCTGCAATAGGGGCTCCAGAACTGGATGCAGTACTCCAGGTGGGGTCTCACCAGAGCATAATAGAGGGGGAGATTCACCTCCCTTGACCTGTGATTTTTGTACATATTCATTGCATTCCATTATTGCCTGATGCAGCCCAGGATGTGATTGGCTTTCTGGGCTGCAAGTGCACACTGCTGGCTCCTGTTGAGCTTCTCATCCATTAGCACCCCCAGGTCCTTTTCTTCAGGACTGCTCTCAAGCTGGTTTCTGCCTAGCCTATATCAGTGCTTGGGATTGCTCCAACACAGATGCTGGACCTTGCACTTGCTTTTGTTGAACCTCAAGAGGTTGTCATGGGCTCACCTCTCCAGCCTGTCAAGGTCCCTCTGGATGGCATCCCTCCCCTCCAGCATGTCTGCTGCACCACAAAGCTTGGTGTCGTCAGCAAACCTGCTGAGGGTGCACTCAATGCCACTGTCCATGTCACCAACAAAGATGTTAATAGAATAGAATAGAATAGAAAAGAATAGAATAGAATAGAATAGACCAGGTTGGAAGAGACCTTCAAGATCATTGCAGCCAACCGATCAACCAATCCAACCCACCTAAACAGCTAACCCACGGCACCAAGCACCCCATCAAGTCTCCTCCTGAACACCTCCAATGATAGTGACTCCACCACGTCCCCAGGAAGCCACAAGACTGGTCCTAGTACTGACCCCTGAAGAACTCGTTTCACTGGCCTCCTCTTGGACAAGGACCTGGCCATCAAGCCAGTTCTTTATCCACTCAGTGGTCCATCCATCAAACCCATTCTGCACCAGCTTGGAGACCAGGTTGTGGTGCAGGACAGTGTGGAAGGCTTTGCTCAGGTCCAGGTAAATGACATCATTTGCTTGGCCTTCATCTATTAGTGTTGTGACCTTGTCATAGGAGGCCACCAGCTTTGTCAGGCAGGACTTGTCTTTGGTAAAGCCATGCTGATTGGACCTAGTCACCTCTTTGCTAGTCTTCTGCCTCAGCAGTGCCTCCAGGAGGGTCTGCTGCATGATCTTGCCATGCACAGAGGTGAGACTGACTGGCCTATAGCTCCGTGGGTTGTCCTTTCCCTTTTTGAAAATGGAGTTATGTTTCCCCTTTCCCCTCAGTGGAGACATCCCTGAACTGTCAGGACTTTTGGAATATGATAGAAAGCAGTTTAGCAACCGCATCCCCCAGCTCCCTCAGTGCCTGCAGGTGTATCTAATTGGATCCTATGGACTTGAACACTTTCAGGTTCTTCAGATGGCCACTGACCTGATCTTCACTCACAATGGGCAGTTCCTTCTTCAGTCCCTGCCATTATCTTCCATTATTCTGGGAGTGTGGTTGGAGCCTTGCCAGTGGAGACTGAGGTAAAGAAGTCATTGAGAACCTCAGCCTTCCCCATGTCACTTGTCAGCAGGTCACCTGTTTCCTTTCTGAGGGGGCTCACACCTTCCCTACTCTTCTTTTTCCATTACTATACTTACAGAGATTTTTACTGTTCCACTTGATCTCCCTGGCTAGATTTAATTCTAACTGAGCTTTAACTTTTCTAACCAGGTCTCTTGCTGCTTGGGCAGCATCCTTTTATGCCCCCATTGCAGCTGTCCTTTCTTCCACTCCTTGTAGAGTTTTTTTTGTGTGCCAGCATGTCCTTGCTCATCCGGCCAGGTCTCCTAGCATTCTTTCCTGCCCTCCTCTTTGTGTGTATACTTTGCTCCTGGGCATGGAGCAGGTGATCTTTGACACCAACCAGTAGTCCTGGGCTCCTCTTCCCTCCAGGGCTTTGTCCTAGGATACTTTGGGCAGCAGACCCCTGAAGCAATCAAAGTCTGCATGCCTAAAGTCCAGGGTTGTAGGCTTGGGGTATGTCTTCTTAGCTGCTCTGAGGATCTTAAATTCTACTGCTTCATGGTCACTGCAGTCAAGGTTATCCCTGAGCCTCACACTGGTGACCAGCCCTTCCCTATTTGTGAACAAAACAAGGTCCAGCATAGCACCTTTTCTTGTTGGTTTCTCTACCATTTGGAGGAGGAAGTTGTCATCTATGAATTCTAGGAACATCCTGGAATGCTGGTGCCTAGCTGTGTTGTCCCTCCAGCAGATGTCAGGGTGGTTGAAATCCCCCATGAGGATCAGGGCTTGTGAATGTGAAGCCACTTCTCTTTGCCTATGGAGGGCCTCATCTGCTTGGTTCTGCTCGTCAGGTGGCCTGTAGCAGACCCCTGCAGTAACATCACCTTCCCCTGTCTTCCCTGTAATCTTCACCCATATGGTGTCAACCTCTTTGCAGAGGGAATTATCAAACATTGGAATGGCCTGCCCAGGGCAGTGGTGAAGTCACCATCCCTGGAGGTGCTTAAGCAGTGTGTGGAATGGTGCTTAGGGACATGGTTTAGTGCTGACCCTTCAGTGCTTGGTTGACAGTTGGACTAGATGACCTTTGAACTGTCTTCTAACTGCATGGTTTTTGTGATTCTGTGATGTAGCACTTTGGTGGCCTGTCACCATCACAATAGTGAGTTTACAGTGCACTGCAGACATTCTAACTATAGCTATAAAAGTAAGACTGACTGGGTGGTGATATATTTCAGCCACAATTGATTAAGCCACATGGTGCTTAACACACCCAGTCAGTGAAGGCTTGGCCATTAAGACAGAAGGGTTAAACCTTGAAGCAGATGATGCAGCCACCAGAGAGACTGATGGAGGGACATATTACTATGTTGCAGCTAACAAAAGCTCCATGAGCTCTAAGCAAAACAGAAACACAGAAAATATTCTTATGTTGATCTTTAGCCAACAGATTGGCAGAGGAGTTCTGTAAGATCCTACAGCAAAGATACAGAAATCTGTGGTCACTTGTTGGAGGCATGGGCTATGGCGCTCCTAAGACATCTGAGGAGTCGAATTCCAGTCTTGTATGTGTATTCATGAAAACTAACCACATATTCTGCTCTTAAACCTAGAGCATTCAAAATAAAGCAGAATAGAAACCTAAAGCAATTTAATATTAGTTTATTCTATTTTCTTACCTTTCCTTTTTTGATAAATGTGTTGATAGTATCTAAAAGATCCGCACAGTTTTTATCGCTTTTTGGTAGTTCAGTCAGTTCCTTGCCAATCAGCTCTCCCTTGTGATATCCCATCATCTGCTCAAAGGCTGGGTTAACATACTGCCAAAACAAAAGAACTTTAGAAAGTACACACAAAAAGAATGTACTTAATGGACAACTCCTCATGGGCAACTATCAAAGGATTGCAAGTTATACATCTAAAGTTAGACAAGTTATACATCTAAAGACATAACCACGGTGTTTCTCACATACAGATATTATGAAACATTTAAGTAAGGAGCTGGACATAGAAGGCAGTAAGTAATCAGGTATCAGAAGGCTGAGAAAGAGAACAAAACTCCTCACTGTACAAGTTATTTGCTTCTGCTACAGATTTCATGCTGGTTTTACCGTAAGCACCATTACTGTACAAATAATTACAATCTAAATAAAGTTGCTGAAGGTAAAGTCTTAAAAACTCAGCAGCTGTCAATGTGCCCCACCCAGAAATGGGGCAGTTCATTGAAAATAGCTTCCTAATGGGCCACAAAACTAAAATACTGACATAGAACAGAAACTACAGAGCAATGATCCCTCTGGGATTCCTCCTTCCAAGTTCTACAAAAGAGTTACCTTTTTCTCCCCTACCTGAATGACATGATCTTCACTGGTTATTTCTACAGCTTCCTGACAATGGTCTAATGCTGCAAAGACTGCATTACAAGCCCTGAAATGAGCAAAAGATTCACATTAATTTTGTTGTTAGACCAATCTGCGCACTGTAAATATGGTATCATACTGTACTTATCAGTAGATGAGTCACAAAGCAGCATATTGTTTTGACTAAACCATGTCACTATCTCCATTATGATTTGTCAGGAAACTCAGCTTCTAACATTCCCATTGTTAACATGTTTTTACTGCAGATCACATTGTAGAAGCACTCACGGGTACTGCAGCATCTTAACATTTCTTTCTCCAAGACAGGAACTAACAATTAGTAGTAAAAATAACAAATGGCTGTTATATCAGAATAGAAAGTTTTGTGACCATAAAATATAGGGACCTAAAAGTCACCAACAGATACACACAAAGTTTTTGATACAGCAAATGGATTGGCACTGTCGAAGAAGTGGTAATACAACATAGCCAACGGAAACAATTTCAGTCATCTCAAAGCCCTGGTTAGAAAAAGTACAAGTTTTCCTACCATAATTCAGTAACTTTATTTCCACACATTCTGGCTGTGGCAGTTTTAAGCTATGCCTTTGAAATTTAGCTGCAGATTTTGATCAGAAAAGTAGAGAAACAGAAATAAATCACTATTGGGTGTAAAAAAGAAAACAAAAGATCATTCTAAACAAATTCATTGGATAAATATCTGGGATGAGAGGAGCTGTATCATAACAATTCTTTGCATTCCCATTTCACATTCCCTTCCTTTTCTCTTCTGATCTTGGCTGTTACTGCTTCACTGGCTGACCTTGGGATAAGTCTAACCCACTGCTTTCTCTCAACTCCTTTCTCTGTCTTGGGAGAGGGGAGTTTGGGGGGGAAGTGGAATAGGCTTCTCTGGTCTTTCTGACCAGCGGGGGGCTCCTGTTGTTTGCTGATTGTAAATATATGTATAATACTGTAAATACTGTATATTTTGTACATAAACATTGCATTCCATTGTCGAGTGTAGTTTTTGCTTGTAAATACAGCTTCATTTGCTTCTGAGTTAGTCTGGCTGAAAGTTAATGCTGGGGGAAAACTTCAACCTACCACACTGATCTTTATTAAGGGCCTAAATTATCTCAAATTTCCATTTTTTTTCAGAGCTATCCTTGAATTAATGCAAGAAAGAAAAAGCCTTACCTTCTTGCTACAAAGTTTGAGTTGTTTAAACTGTAATTTACACAGGATGACACTAACATAAGTTTCCAATACTAGAAAGGAAAAAAACCCAAAACCCCACAAACAACAACAACCAAAAACCCAAACACCATGCTTAAGAAACCCAGGCATACTTACATTGATCTATGTCAATACTTCATCTGTGTTTGCACTAAACACAAACTAATTACCTTCTCTGTACGTCTCATGGCAGCATGCATAAACACCACCCATAAACATTCTTCTATACAACTACTACCTAAAAGGAACATCTTCCTACAAACTGATTAGTGGGGTTTGAATACCCATAACCAGAGAATTAAGAAAGAAATACAGGACACTGATAGTTCTCCATGGAAGTAACTCAAAACCAAATAGGACACACAAAGAAATATGCACAGAGACACAGACATGCAGCTGCATGGATGAGGATTTGAAGGAAAAAGTGTTGTTTACAGATGATGTAATAAAATCAGCTCCTAATGTAAATGTAAAAGTGATTTCCTAGCTGCCTAAGCCAGCTTTGAAGTGTGATTTTTGTGCTGTGTGAAAAAACAGATTTTCTCAATAGTAGATGCCCATCTGATTACACCATCTGCTAACAAACACCATTACATAAACTTTCTGCAAGAAAACATGTAGCTGTATTTTCACTACCCAAACCTTACTGTTTCCATTTGATTTAGCAACCAAGCCAGCCCATATCCTCTTTGATTAATACACAACTTTCAAAGATGTCCAACAAAACTTCAAGCCAGAAGCAGCTATGTGGATAAGTAGAGTTCTCACTTGGAAAGGAAAGACACTTTCTGAATGCTGACATGACCTTACAAACTGCTTTCTTTGGCTGGTCCTTTTTTACCACATGTCCCTTCTATCTGAACTATTGAAAGATCCTGGTTTTAATTCCATTGATTAACTTTATGAAAATATTCTCTCTTCCTTTTTACTTCTACATAGCTGTATGGAAGACTTACTGAGACAGCAAACAGATCAGAGACCCAGTGGGACAGACATACAGTGCAATACTCTTCCTCACTTAATTAAACCACACAGCTGAAGAACAAGTTACAACCAAATAGCATTCTCATAGAATCACAGATTTTCAGTAGGAGAAGACCTTTAAGATAAGTGCAACCATCAACCCACCACCACCACAGCCATTAAACCATGCCCTGAAGTGCCATGTCTACATGTTTTTTGAACATCTCCAGGTACCCCAGGTGACTCCACCATCTCCCTGGGCAGCCTATTCCAATGCTTGATCACTCTTTCAGTAAAGTAATTCTTAAATATGCAATCTAGTGCAACTTGAGGCCATCTCCTCCTGTCCTGTCACGAGTTATTTATCACAGAATCACAGAATCTCAGGGGCTGGAAGGGACCCTGAAAGATCATCTAGTCCAACCCTGCTGCCAGATCAGGAACACTTGCTGAGGATAGACCAACACCCACCTTACTGTAACCTCTTTTCAGGTGGCTGTAGCAAACCCCAAAATACCACCTTTTTTTTTCCCCATAGTATTTTGCACTGCTACCAAAGGTTGTTCAGAGGTGATGTGAATATACACACATACACTTAAATACACACAATGTGTATTAGCAATATACAGAAGACATGGTAACACTGAATGCATTTTATGGAGTGTCATTATTTTCATAAGCTAAAAGTAAGTAGGCTCACAGTTTATGTAACTACATTCAAGAGAGCAAAAGCAACCAAAATTACTACTATTTCCATAAACAATATGGATGAAAGGACTGTCAGTAGAATACAGAATCATGAAATGACTTGGGCTGGAAAAGACCTCAAAGATCATCTAGTTCCAATCCCCCTGCCATGGGCAGAGACATTTTCCACCAGATCATGTTGCTCAGGGCCACATACAACCTGGCCTTGAAGAATTTCAGGGAGAGGGCATCCACAACTTCCCTGGGCAACCTGTTCCAGTATCTCACTGCCTTCACTGTAAAGAATTTCTTTCTAATATCCAGTCTAAATCTACTCTCTTCCAGCTTAAAGCCACTTACTGCTCTCTACAACTACCTGAAAGGAGGCTGTAGCCAGGTTGGGGTTGGTCTCTTCTCCCAGGCAACTAGTGGCAGAATAAGAGGACACAGTCTGAAGCTGCACCAGGGGAGGTTTAGGCCTGGGGTGAGGAGAAAGTTCTTCACAGAAGGAGTAATTGGCCATTGGAATGGGCTGCCCAGGGAGGTGGTGGAGTCCCCATCCCTGGAAGCGTTCAAAACAGGATTGGATGTCATGGTTTAGTTCTTATGAGGTGTTAGGTATTAGGCAATAGTTTGGACTTTTTGGTCTTTTCCAACCTGGTTGATTCTGTGTGAGAATGGCTTGGAAACTTCATCTGCTATTTCCCTCAGGACCCATGCATGGATATCATTGGGCCCTGCGGACTTGTGCATTCAGTTTCTTTAGTGGGTCTTGAACCTGGTCTTTGCTTATAGTGGGCAGATATTCCTTCTCCCAGTCCATACCTTCGGGAACTTGGTGGTGTGGCTAGAGCCCTTGCCAGTGAAGAGTGAAGCACATCAGCCTTCTCTGTATCCCTTGTGGCCAGGTCTCCATTTTCCTTCCACAGAGGTCCCATATCTTTCCTAGCCTTTCTTTTGTTGCTGAAGAAATTCTGCCTGCTCCCCTTCATGTCCCTCGCCAAATTTAATTCTATTTGTGCTTCTGTTTTCCTAATCCCTGATTCCTGGCTGCTTGGACAACTTCTTTGCAATCCTCCCAGTTAGCCGATTCCTGCTTCCACTCCCTACATATTTTCTTTTTGTACTGAAGTCCTGGAGCCTCCTGAGCTTCTTGCCTGCTGCCTTCTTTCTTGGGATGCAGTGCTTCTTGGGCTTGGAGGACATGGTCCTCGGATACTGACCAACTTCCTTAGGCCCCTCTTCCCTCCAGGGCTTTATCCCATGACACTCTGGCAAGCAGATTTCTGAAGAAGATGAAGTCTTCTTTCTTGAGGTCCAGACTAGTGAGCCTCTTACACACGCTCTCTGATACCCTGAGGATCTTAAATTCTGCCAGCTCATGGGCGATGCAGCCAAGGATGCCCTTGAGCTTCACATCACTCACCACCCCCTCTTTGATGATAAGGACAAGGTCCAGCACAGCACCTCTTCTTGTGGGTTCCTTTACCACTTGGAAGAGGAAGTTACCATCTCTGCACTCCAGAAACCTCTTAGATTGTTGGTGTCATGCTGTGTTGCCCTTCCGACAGGTATTAGGGTGCTTGAAATCTCCCATGACAACCAGGTGTGGTCGTTTGAGGCTGTGCCTTTAAGAACAAACACTGCTGGAACACACTGGCTAATGTTTTCGGTACTAGAACCAAAACATTCCGATATTCTAAACGAATTTCATTGGTTGATAAACAAAAATGCAGCTTTAGATTGTGAAGCAGTTGGAATTTTTTTTTTCCTCAGTTCAGTTCGGTTTGGGAGTTGGGGGAGTTGGAGGTTTCAGCCTGTTCTCCCTGCCTGCTTCTTCTGCAAACTGCTGGAGTTGGCCTTCAGATAAGCAAACACTAATCCTGCATGGGCTTTTGAAGCTTACTAACAACTCTTTTCCTCAGTAACTTGCCTTTCTCTCTCTCTAACCCCTTTTTGGGGAAAAAGGGAGGTAGGGGGGGAGAGAGGGGGTTCCAAGGAGGGGATCCCTCCCTCGGGGAGGGATTTTTGTTGTATTATTTCTCTTTGCTGTGTATTTCTGTGTATATATTGTAAATACCTGTATATATTCTGTTATATATAACCTGCTTTCCATATATGCTTGTAAATATATAGCTTGCTCTTCGACTGGGCTAGTTGTGGTTTCTTACTCTGTGGAGGAGGGAGAGCTAAGCCCTCTCTCAACCTACCACACCAGGACTTGTGAATATGAAGCTGTTCCTATCTGTTTATAGAAGGCTTCATCCACTCAGTCTTCCTGGCCAAGTGGCCTGTAGCAGACCCCCACTATAATGTCTCCTTTCCTTGTCTTCCTTTTAACCCTAACCCATAAGCTCTCTGCCAGCTTTCCATCCACCTCCAGGTGGAACTCCATGGACTCCATTGGTCGCTGATGTAGAGGATAACACCCCCTCTCCTTGCCTGCTGTCTTTCTTGAAAAGCTTGTATCTGTCTATTCCTAAGCTCCAGTTGTGAGAGCCATCCCACCACATCTCAGCAATGCCAGGTGACATCACAGTCCTGCAGGCAGGCACACGTCTATAGCTCTTGTTGCTTGTTCCCCACATTCCATACATTAGTGTAGATGCATTTACCTCAGGCCCTCATTGAAACAGATTTACTGGCTGGAGTTCTATTATCCAGCACTTCAGATGCTCTCTTCTCAACATGCAGTCCAGCTCCAGTGTGCCTATTAGTGTCATTGGCCTTAATGTGAGATGGATTGAGGATACTTTCCCCTGGTGACCCTTGTTTAAAGCCCACCTCACTAGACTGCAAAGCTTGTTGACAAAGATGTTCTTCCTCTTCTCTGAAAGATGTACCCCATCAGTCCCCAGAAAATCAGATGTCTTAGGCAAGTCCCGTGGCTTAGATAGTCACAGCCCTGTCCATGACACCACTCCCTCATTCATGCATTATTTTCCCAGTTAGATCAGACCTTTCAATCCCCCTCCCTTTAAATTGGATGAAACACTGATGGGGACTAATGTTGCTTCCTTTCAATTTTAAGACCGTTTTGGTGATGGCTACAAATAAACTTGCAGCAAAACATGTTAACCAATATGAATCATGACCCTTGTGTTTGAGTTTTAATTATCTGCATCCATAATTGATACTACTTATACAGAGATGCTCAAACTGCATTTGCATTTGTTCTTGAAATGAAACATAAACTAGAAGCACTGTGTATGAATGACAGCTTAAACTTTCTTATATGAAGTCATGTTTGTAATGTATGCTGACTTAATGCAGAAGTCAGCCACTTCATGTTGCTCTTACAACTGAACAACAAACCAAGTCATCAACACTGTAACATATAATTAACCTGTAAAACTTCACAGCTGCTTTATTTTTCTGCCGAGCTTTGGAAAAAACTTACTAAAAATGGTGTGTGCTCAAAATTCTACTCTATCTCATTCAACTTCTAGGGCTTTTTTTCCCATACAGTTCTATAGCTGACATATTCACATATGAATAAAGCCAGGGTATGAAAAACCAGATCAAGACTGCATTCAGCTCAGGCTAACAAATATGAAATCTCACACACGTGAGATCATGAATGCAAGTTTGCAGCCCATAAACATTACACACAAGACAGCATTTCAAAAGTGCTACCCCTGCACTTAAATGAGCTGAAGTTATAATTCCACAGTACTTCTGCTAAAGGATCTTGCCCTGTCTGCAATACTGGTAGTAAAGGCTGATAGAATGTTGTCAAATTCAATATCGGTTAAAGAAAGTCATTATTTAACCCTCAATCAATGAAACACACGCAGACCAAGTTTTCTAAGTTACTAAGGCACTTAAATCTGTCCTTTACAATACACAGAAGAAGGAAATAAGGCTATAGCATACTTATGCACAGCATTTAAACACATAGCTGGGAAGAAGCAGAAAGGAACCTGATGCAATTATGTAGACTATGTGGCAATATACATACCGTAATTTGAACTGAGACCGCACCTCCCCGTGTTCTATTTGAACCAGTTCATTGTAACAAGCAGTTATGCTGCTATTCTCCATGAATTGCTGGAAGACAAATCAAGAGTGCATGAAGTAGACTGGAATTGTTTTAAACTGTTATTTCTCTATCTGTAATTCTAACCTTATAAAAAGAGATGGTGTGAGTCCAGCAAAGGGCCACGAAGCTGATTAAGCATTTCTCCTGTGAGGAAAGGCTGAAAGAGATGGAACTACTCAGCTTGGAGAGCAGAAGCCTCAAGGGGGCATCTCATCAAAGCACATAAATATCTGAAGAGAGAGTTAGAAGATTGAGCCAGAGTCTTTCCAGTGATAAGACCAGAGTCAGTGGATACAAACACAAACACAGAAGGCTCCCTCTGAACATCCCCAAACACTTTTCTTTATCTGTGAAGGTGACTGAACACTGGTATAGGTTGCCCATGGAGGTTGCAGAGTCTCCACCCTTGGAGATCTTCAAAAGTTGTGTGGGCATGGTCCTGAGTAACCTGCTTTAGACAGACCTGCTTGAGCAGAGAGGTTGGTCAAGATGACCTCTGAAGGTCCATTCAAACCTCCACCATTCTGTGATTCTATAGAAATAAAAAGCTTTTGTGTGCATTTTGTGATCAGTAGCCATCTTCTCCCCACTAATGATTTTCAGTTCTTAAGCCAACACAGCTATCTAAATATAAAGCAAACAGAAACATACACTAAAACTTCAGCTACAGATTTTCCCATTTGTTTTTAGCAACTCATAATAATAATAATAACAATAATAATAATAATAATAATAATAATACCCCAACAGCAAACAAACACAGTAAATACATTCTTGCACAAAACCAGTATTGCCTTGATTTCTTGTTTTGACTTTTATCCTTAATTCCAAACAGAAATGGAACACCGTACAGACATAAAACATTCATGCTAAATAAAAAGAAAATTTAACTGTATTTGGCATTTCTTTGGTTTTCAAGAAAATATTGCAGCTGAAGCTCAGAAGATGCACTAACTTTGTTCCACAAACCTACACTAAGTAAACCCAGGCATTCTTGAGATGACCTTTCTCTTAGCCTCAACTTTTCTAATTTTTGAACCATCTGAGTACTTCAGAAATTCTTCTGCCTTTAATGCTTTCCTCCCATAGTAATCTTGCAGGAAAGGCAAGATCTATTACTTCATTTTGGAGATGAAAATGGTGACTTTGAAGTGTATTGTATAGTGTAAAGAAACTCAAGCTAAATACAAGTTAATTCAGATACTGTACTCAGTGTGAGCATATTAGCATGAGATTTTGCCTAGGTTAATTCCCTTTCTTTTCTGATTTTCTTTACCACAGTTAATTGTCCTAACTATGTACTCTTAAATCCTCCCAAGGACAGTGTCCACTGATATGCTTCTACTGCTTCGATACATAACCTTCCTTAGCAATGGCTTACTTCAGTATTACAGCTGATGTATAGCATACTAATATCCATCAAAGCCACTCACACAAAGCTTGGAAGAGGGTAAGGAAAGTGAACCTAGATTTTGAGTGCTGAGAACTCTTGCCTTTTTGCTCTCTCCTACAAAGCTCTTTTGAGAAACAGTATGAACAGCTACCTTCCCTTCCTCTGCCTCTAAATGAGGGCCTCCAGTGCCCTGAGAAGAACTGGTGCAGGCCAACAGATCACATAAAAAAATTATGCTTCGCATCAGGAGGAACAGAACTAGGTTTGTAGTCCCTTTTAGAAGAGCAGTCTGAGGCACACAGATGTCTGGGTGACTAGATAGCATACTGCAGTACACAGCATACATTTAGTTAGGGTGCCCCTGCATATTTTTTTAATGCAGCCAGAAACATAACCTAACTACCACCCACCCAGATGGCATGGAGGCAATTTCAATATTCCTGCTCATTCTGGAAGGATTAGCATGATCACAGTTCCTCTTACATGCTTCTTGGATACACTATCAACTCCTTGTCAATACTCAATCAACCACCACTGGTTTCCCATCAATACATTTTTGACAGAAGTGAATGTATATTTTTAATTTTGAGGAAGAAAAAGTGCCTGTAATTTATGAAACAACCATGGTTACTAGACTGAATACGTAATTTATACATACCCTATCAAAGCCTGCATTAAGAAGGGGAAGAACAGAAGTCTCTTCTTGGTCAGCAGATCTGCAAAACAAAATCACAGAATCATAGAATCATTTATGCCAGAAAAGACTCTTGAGATCAACGAGTCAAACCATTAACCTAACAAGTTCACCATTAACCTATGTCCTTCAGCATCACATCTACATATCTTTTAAATAACTCCAAGGAGGGTGACTCAACCAATTCCCGGGGCAGCTTGTTCAATGAAGAAATTTTTTCTAATAGCCAACATAAACCTTCCCTGGTGCAACTTGAGACTATTGCCTCTTATTCTATAGCTTCTTACTTGGGAGAGCAGGCTGACCCCCACCTTGCCACAGCTTCCTTTTCTGGAGAGCAGGAAGGTCTCAGCCAAGCATACTTTGCTTAAAACTAAACCAGCTCCATTTCCTGAGCTGCTTCTCATAAGACTTGCTCTCTAGATCTTCCATCAGTTTCACTGACCTTCTTTAGATCTATTTCAGCACCTCTCTTTCTTGTAGTGATAGGCCTAAAACTGAACACAGTATTTGAGATGCAACCAGTGCCAAGCAGAGTGAGACAATCACCTCAGCAGTCCTGCTGGCCACACTATTTCTGATATAAGCCAGGATGCTATGTGCTTTCTTGGCCACCTGGGCACATTTGGGTCCTTTTCTGCCAGGACTACTCTCCAGCCACTTTTCCCCAAGTGTGCAACATTGCGTGGGGTAGTTATAATCTAAATGCAGGACCTGGCATTTGATCTTGTTGAATCTCATACAAGTGATCTCATGATTACATGGAGTATGAATTTTCGAGAAAGGATTTCAGGACAACATTCTGATGAACAACAGAACTGAAGTTAACTGTATCACCCTGTGGTGGTTTCAGGCTATGCCTTAAAAATTTAGCTGTAGATTTTGAGCAGAAAAGTAGAAAAATACAAGTAAAATATTGGTGTAAAAAGGAAACAAAAAAATTATTCTGAACAAATTCATTGGATAAAAGTCTCAGAAAAGAGGAGCTGTATCATAACAATTCTTCACATTTCCCATTTCTTTTCTCTTCTCTTCTGATCTTGGCTGTTTTGCTTTACTCAGGAGGGAGATAATGTGCTTCTGGCTGGCCTTGGGATAAGTCTAACCCACTGCTTTCTCTCTCAACTTGCCTCTCTCTCTTGGGACAGGAGGGCTTGGGGGGGCAGTGGAACAGCTCTCCCTGGTCTTTTTATGCAAGGGGGCTTTTGTGTTGTTTGCTAATTGCAAATATCTGTATAATACTGTAAATACTGTATATTTTGTACATATTCATTGCCTTCCATTGTAGAGTGTAGTTTTTGCTTGTAAATACAGCTTGATTTGCTTCTGAGTTAGTCTGGCTGAAAGTTAATGCTGGGGGGAAACTTCAACCCACCACGTTACAAAAAATAATAATTGGTGGCTATTCAACATGGGGCAATTACTTGATTAATTCCTGCTCAGATTAATGAGGTAAAATGAAGATGTTCTGGGTTGTGTGGCATTTGATATATTCTGTTATGATGGTGATTTTGTATAGATGGTGTGTGGCAATGTTTGATAAGCTGGGAAGATATTTGGCATAGAAACTGTTCCTTTGGTTTAAGTACAAGCTGAAAATGCTGTATGACCACTGCTTGGGATTTCTTTGGCTTAAACAATATGCTAATGTGACTACCACTCTGCCCACAAAAATATATAAATTCAGCATTCCTGTAGCTGAGAGCCATGCAAGCAGCTGGGATTCCAAAGTCATTTATTTGCTATGTGTGATTCTGTTATTGTGATAATTAATGTGTTCCTGTTAATGACTCTGCTCTGAGAGAGACGTGCAGCAAATAGGTGCTCTATTTTCAGACGTAGCAGGCGTAGGCACAGAAGAGGTAGTTCTAACTCAAATGCAGAAATTTCTAGTGATGAAGACAATACAGAGACAAGACAAACAGTAAGAAACAGGGAGATAGGAGTTAATGGTAAGGCAGCTCTCAATGAGATCAGCGGCAGTCCTGGCATTCAGCAAGTTGGGGAGCAGATGCATTCCACACCAGCAGCACCAGTACCCAAGATGGCAGCCACATTGGCAGCACCAGCAGCTAAGAGGGCGGCCACAGCTTCACTGGCAGCCATTAGCAAGGCAAAAAGACTTCCTCCCACAGCAGCCTGACTAGGAGTGAGCTCCGCAGCAGCCATTGGGTCTCAAAGCCCACCTGCCAATGCTGTTTCCTTGCAAACCCCCTCTGCTTCTACAAAGCCTGCTGTACATTCAAACACAGCCCCCAGTTAAACAGATATCAGCTTTGGATAAAAGGGGCAGGCACAAGATAAATGGAGAGGCAGGGGAATGGCAAGAAAAGCAGGAACAGCAAGATCCCTCTGCTGGTGAGGGACCTTCTGTTAAAAAGGATCCTTCTGAGAATGGAGAGAAAGTTTGCCTTAAAGACAGAGCTGAATTACTAAGACCATCAGTGGATAGTGGAAATGCAGGACAGGATACAGGCTCTGATAAGTCAGGAACTAATGAAGGTGCTTCTGAACTTAAAGAGGTCCTACGGAGAGTATCAGCAGGATTATGGGGACAGCATCTTCAAGAGGATGTGATTGATGAAGATGATGGAGAGGAAGATGATATCCAAACAGCAAATGTGCCCAGACAGGAGATTAGGCATGTGAGAAAGGATTATATTACAGGACAGAATGAGCCAAATCGAGCATGGCTAGGCAGGTGTTACAATACAGGTGCACCACAGAATCATAGAATCAATAAGGTTGGAAAAGACCTCAAAGATCATCAAGTCCAACCTGTCACCCAAGACCTCATGCCTACTAAACCATGGCACCAAGTGCCACGTCCAATCCCTTCTTGAACACCTCCAGGGATGGTGACTCCGCCACCTCCTTGGGCAGCACATTCCAATGGCTAACAACTCTCTCTGTGAAGAACTTTCTCCTCACCTCAAGCTTAAACTTCCATTGGCACAGCTAGAGATTGTGTCCTCTTGTTCTGGTGCTGATTGCCCAAGAGAAGAGACCAACTCCCACCTGGCTACAACTTCCTTTCAGGTAGTTATAGACAGCAATAAAGTCTCCCCTGATCCTCCTCTTCTCCAGGCTAAACAACCCCAGCTCCTTCAGCCTCTCCTCGTAGGGCTTGTGCTTGAGGCCTCTCACCAGCCTCATTGTCCTTCTCTGGACACATTCAAGAGGCTCAATGTCCTTCTTAAATTGAGGGGCCCAGAACTGGACACAGTAACCAGGTGGATACAGACACCAGCTTTAATAGTGGGAGACAAGTCAGCATCTCAGCTTGGAACCCTCTCAAAAGATAATGGAATAAATAGACAACTAGGTGTCTTGGTAAGGTTTCTCTGTGGACACGCCTTCTACTGGCAGCTCTTATGAGGTACCCATCCAGAGATGACCTTCCATGGAACCCTCAGCCTTGGAAGATCATGGATGAGGGAATTAAGCACTTGAGAGAGTTTGCTGTGAGAGAGGTGATGTATGGAGACCACGGTACTCTGAATCCTGATGAGATTCCTGTGGGAACAAGTCTTGCCAAAAAGCTCATCAAACTCGCTCCTCTTAATTATGCTACTATTCTGCGAAGCAAAATTGTGGCAAGAAATTTTGAGGGAATGCCTCCTACTGTTGGTCATTTCACTGATCAAATGAGTCAACTAGAGGATAGTCTCACACGTGTTTCTTTGGTCTCAGCCATTGAAACTCTGTCTGGAAAAACTGAGAATTGCATAGAAGAGCCGAAGGAGGAATTTAAAAACTCCACATCCAAATTGGCATAGGGAGGTAATTCCAATTCTTCTTCTTCCAGATGGATACAATTTTCAGCTGTTAGAAACAGACATCCTCCAAGGAGGTCATTCCAAAACAGGTCAAAGCAGAACAGACAACAGAGGCAATCCCGTGGGAGTATTTGGATAACTGCGTGATCAGTTTGGTGAGAACATGAGCAGATGGGATGGTCAACCAACTTCTGATCTTTTCAGGAGATTAAGGGAACTGCAGAGTGGCAGAGCCCAAGGTAGCAATACCAGAAGGGTAGCTTCCACAGTTTCCCAGAACAACTGTAATAGCTCCAACAGTGATTCCAACTCTGACACTAGATGCTGTGCTAACTGCACATGCAGATATATTCCCCAAAATTAGGGGTGCCCTGCCTCCTGCCAGGGGGAGGAGGGATAACGGCGATGACAGAATCTATTTGGATGTGTACATTCAGTGGCCTGGCACTCTGAAATTTCAGAAGTACAGGGCCTTGGTTGACACAGGAGCTCAGTGCGCCATAATACCATCAAATTATCAGGGATCAGAGCCTATTCTGGGAGTCACTGGCAGATCTCAGTAGTTCACTAAGATACAAGTTGACATAAGCTTAACTGGTAGACAGTGGAAGAAACGTACTGTTGTGACAGAACCTGGTGCACCTTGTATTTTGGGAACTGATTTTCTGAAAGAAGGGTGTTTCAAAGACCCTGAGGGTTACAAATGGGCTTTTGGAATAGCAACTGTAGAAACTGATGGAGGAAAATTGAAGTTGTCCATTAGACCTGAGTTTTTTGATGAATCTGCAGTAGTGGGACAACATGAAATAGAGGATGTAAAGTTGCCAGGTGCTCCTCAGACTGTGCATCACAGACAATACAGAACCAACCATGACTCTTTGTTGCCCATTCAGAATCTGAGCCATCAGTCAGAAAGTCATCAGCAAAACTCCTTCACCTTTCAACAGTCCAGTGTGGCCTGTGCGAAAGCAGAATGGAGACTGGTGTCTGACAGTTGATTCCTGGGCTCTGAATGAAGTAACTCCACCTATGAGTGCAGCAGTACCAGTACTGGTCCAGCAGTACATGATGGAACTCCAGTATGAGCTGGAATCCAAAAAGGCCAAATGGTATGCTACCATAGACATTGCTAATGCTTTCTTCTCTATTCCCATAGCAGGCCTCAGTTTGCTTTCATCTGGAGGGGCATACAGTACACCTTTAGTTGTTTGCCCCAGGGATGGATCCACAGCTCAAGCATCTGTCATGCAGCGATCCATGATGCTCTGGAGAAAGGTGGTGCTCCAGAACACATCCAGTTCATCAATGACATCCCCATCTGGGGTAAAGCTGCTGAAGAAGTCTTTTGAGACATTCTCCTCAATGCAGGTTTTGCCATCAAGCGAGACAAGATGAAACGACCTGCCAGAAAGATCCAGTTTCTGGGAGTGCGGTGGCAAGATGGATGCTGACATATTCCAGTGGATGTGGTAAATAAAGTCTCTGCCGTGGCAAATTCCATGAACAAGCAGGAAACTCTACATTTCTTTGCTATAGTGGAATTTTGGAGACTGCACATTCCTGGATACAGTCAGATTGTGAAACCTCTGTATGATGTGACTCAAAAGAGAAACAGTTTCCAATGGGGTCCTGAGCAACAAGTAGCCTTTCACCTGATAAAGCAAGAATCAGTCCAAGTAATCAGTCTGGGACCTGTCCGAGATGGTCCAGACATTAAGAACATTTTGAACACGGCTGCAAGTGACAATGGTCCAACCTGGTGCTCGTGGCAAAGAGCTCCAGGTGAGACACGTGGATGTCCTCTTGGTTTCTGGAGTCGAGGTTACAGAGGCTCAGAGGCAAATTATGCTCCCATAGAGATTCTAGCTGCCTATGAAGGAGTAAAAGCTGCTTCTGAAGTAATCAGAACTGAGTCACAACTTCTAGCTCCTAGATTGCCAGTTCTGAATTGGATGTTCAAAGGTAAAGGTTCTACACCACATCATGCTACAGATTTCACCTGGTCTAAGTGGATGGCTGTGGTAACACAGAGAGCTCAAATGGGAAATCTTGAAAGATCTGGTCTGGTGGAGGTGATCACAAGCTGGCCTGAAGGCACCAACTGTACTAACCCTTCAGAGGAGAGAGTAACTCATGCTGAGGAAGCTCCTCCTTACAATGACCTTTCTGACGATGAAAAGAAATATGCTTTGTTCACAGATGGTTCCTGTTGTCTTGCTGGAAACAAGCAAAGGTGGAAGTCTGCAGTGTGGAGTCCAACACGCCGAGTTGCAGAGGCAAAGGATGGAGGAGAATCCAGTCAGTTTGCAGAGGTAAAAGCTGTCCAGCTAGCTCTTGACGTAGCTGAATGTGAGAGATGGCCAAAGCTTTATCTCTACACTGACTCATGGATGGTAGCCAATGCTCTATGGGGTTGGCTAAAGGACTGGAAAAAGAATCGTTGGCAGAGGAAAGGAAAACCCATTTGGGCTGCTGATCTGTGGCAAGACATTGCTGATCGAGTCGAGAGAATTCCAGTGAAGGTGAGACACATTGATGCTCACATTCCTAAGAGCAAAGCTACTGAGGAACAACGACACAATCATCAGGCAGACCTAGCTGCAAGAGTTTCTCCAGTAGACACAAACTCTGATCTTGATCTTGACTGAAAACACCAAGGTAGATGTTCTTAGCTCGGTGGGCTCACGATTCCTCAGGACATCAAAGCAGAGAGGCAACCTAGCAGTGGGCTTGTGACAGATCCATAGACGTTTCCATGGATGCTATCACACAAGTCATACATGACTGTGACACACCCACTTCTGTATTGTCCACAGTGTTATGATTTGATCTGTTTTCTTCAGCAACACATAGAGCTTTCCATTTTTTTTCTTTTTGAAACCAATACATAACATTCTAATTTTTATCAGTATTCAAGCCATTACACTATAATCCTATGAAGGCAACAAAAACCATCAGTAACACATTTCAGGTAAATTAATACTAAACTTAAGTCTGTAAGGCTTGCAAGTAAGATACTTTCTGTTATTATATAACTATTATACATGACATTCTTATAAATAAAACCATTTTGCAAGACAGTAATACTCACATGCGTGGAACAACAGCAACTATTACAGTATGCTCTGATGGTTTTGTGGCACGAATAGACCTAAGGAAACAAAAATTTCTCAGCTTTCTTGATTTTACTCTGTGTATCTTCACAGAATATATAAATGAAAACCAAGACTGAAAGACATCATTGAGGCTAGAAAACAGGCTATCACACTGTCACAAACCTATCTATCCCCACTTTCATTTCCATTTTGCCACTGGATTTATTAAACTTTGAACAACACACTGAAGAGGAAAAAGCTCAAAAAACACAAGGAATAGAATCATAGAATCATAGAATGGTCTGGGCCAGAAGGGACCTCCAAAGGTCATCTAGTTCAACCCCTTCTGCAGTTAGCAGGAGCATCCTCAACTACATCAGGTTGCCCAGAGCCCTGTCAAGCCTCACCCTGAATATTTCTAAGCATGGGCTCCCAAACACCTCCCTGGGCAACCTCTTCCAGTGTTCCACCACACTCATAGTAAAGAACTGGTTCCTAACACCAATCTAAATCTGCTCTTCGCTAGTTTGAAGCCATTGCCCTTCATCCTCTCACCGCAGGCTTTTGTAAACAGTCTCTCTCTCTCTCCATCCTTCTTGCAGGCTCCCTTCAGGTACTGGGAGGCTGCTATGAGGTCTCCCTGGAGCCTCCTCTTCTCCAGGCTGAACAACCCTAGTTCCTTCAGCCTATCTTTGTAGGATAGGTGCTCCAAATCCCTGATCATTTTTGTGGCCCTCCTCTGGACCTGCTCCATCAGGTCCATGTCTTCCCTGTATTGAGGGCTCCAGAGCTGGACACAGTACTCCTGGTGAGGTCTCACCAGAGCAGAGTAAAGTGGCAGAATCACCTCTCCAGATCTGCTGGCAGTGCATCAAGTCCAGGATGTGATTGGCCTTCTGGGCTGCAAGCACACACAGTCTGCTCACGTCCAGCTTCTCGTCCATCAGCATACCCAAGCCCTTTTCCACAAGGTTGCTTTTTATCACCTTATCCCCTAACCCATATTGATAGAGAGGATTTTTCTGGCCTCAAAAGCAGCTCCTCATGTCTGGTCTTACAACCTAGCAAAGGTATGTCCTGTTTACTTAGCTTATTTGGAGTGGACTGTCCTAATTGCACAGGTTAAGAAAGATCAGTCGATACAACACATTTTCAATATGCACCAGCTAATTTAAATAAGAACCCCATATTTAGTGTTGTCCTTCTAGTAACATTTTCTTTAGAGAGTAGGAAGTATGTGCTTTTGGGCCATACAAGCAAGAAATGAGATTATAGCAAACATATATGACAGACTGTCATCTATGAAATGCTGAATAAACAAAATGTTACCACTTTATACATTATTGAGAAACCATGAAAATATGACCTACTGTAAGAAGTGTACTCCATTTACCTTTTACTGGCTCATAACAACTTTTTCAATCATGTCATTACTGCGAAGAAGCAGGTTTTATATTTATGTGTTGGTCACTTAGAATAACTTCCATCAGCACAAGTAATTGAGCTTTAAAACTCTCTTTGTCATAAGCATGGTAAATTTTAGCTCATAATGGAGCTAATTTAGCTCATAATGGTCCAAAATTTAGGCTCTAGATTAAATGTGTATTTCAGTGTAGAATCCCAATACTAACCTCTTGCAACCTTAGTCTTGCTAAGACAGAACCAGAAAAGAAATGTGAACCTTTGTGAAGAGCTGACAGTTCCTAATCCAATGGACAAATAAACAACTTTCTTTGAAGCCCTGCAGCTTTAGACTTCACTGTAGCAGTAATCCAGGAAAAAAACACAGGCACAAACAGCTGATAATAATTTCACAACAGCTCCGTCTTATGCTCTGATAGGAACCTGTGACCTAAAGAGACAATTCTACAACTCAGTTGTGACAACAGTTTTAGAGGTTATTTTTTTCTTTGTTTGGGTTGGGTTTGATATTTGTTTTGCTTTATTTTTCTTTTTACTTCTATTTTTTTATTCTCTTTTCAAATTAGGAGGTTTGGGTCTGTGCAATATATTCTGATGTTCAAAAGAAGCGTCAGGTCCTTTAGGTTACCTGCAGATACCTTCTCCATCAAGATATCTGGAATTCCTGTGATCAATAACAACTATTTCCTGTTGCTTATCAAGAAAGCACTCAAGTGCTGACTCTGGAGTTTGGGCAATATTGCACTTGTATCCAGCTCTGTCACAAGCCCACCAGAAACCATCACTTTGGTTGTCTTCTTCGGCAAAGATCAGCAAAACCTGCAAAGAATGCAAACCAGAGACACAACATTAAACACACAAAACAATTTTCTGCATGGTACAGATCTTACCAAACACTTCTAGTATATGGAAGATTATGTCTGCTTTGAAAATGGGAGCACTGAGTTATAGACTGTATAGCAGCTGATGCAGTGACAGAACTTGCTCAACAGGTAGAGTTATTATCAATAGTTAACTCTGCAGGACTGATATTTAGGACAAAACAAGCTGCCAGACAACAAATCTCCTCTAACTCATATTCAAATCGCACCAGCAGCCACCCAGGAATGGGTACATAGGTGCCCAAACATCACTGTCACTCTCACCAAGCCATCCCAGTAACACACACTTTAAATATAATAATCCCTCTGAAAAGCAACCAACTTCATTATCACCTTCAGGGACAAACATCACAGTCTTATTAATTATTTCTCCTTTGATGTACAACAAAATGAAATTAACCTATATTCTTTCAAAGCTGTAAAAACAGATGAGCAGGTGTGTCCTAGGTTAACAAAGCCTGCTCTCACAAAATCCCCTCCTCTGACACAGACAGGAAGGAAAGTAGGACAAAAAAACCTCTGGGTTGTGATAAAGGGAATTTAATGAGATGATAAGATGCATGCTTACCTTTGTCTGTTTGCAGAAAAGCACAGAAAATTGCAGAAGAAGCAGCAGAAGCCAGCAACCTCCCCCATGTCCCAACCTGCAGCTCACCCAGCAGAAAAGACCAAACCCTCAAACTCAGAAATGGAAAGCAGCCACAGGAACAGGGTAGCCTCTCATGTTACAATCTCAACTTGAAGCCATGTAATACTTTGCTCCAGCCAGCACATTCACTTTGAAGCTGGCGTGATGGTACTGAATACCACCAGTAGATTCAAACGAACCCATGACATTCTCCATCCCTTAACCTATATCATCTGCTTCATGCCCAGCAGCAATCAACATCAAACAACATACATTACACGAGTCACTGTCCATTCTCACTCAAGATAAGATTGCCTTCCAGTACACAGAAGACTTCTCACTGCAGATGCTCTGAAGTTTTACACTGTTCCAGTACAACTCTATGATCAGTCTAAATGCTGGGTCTGTGTTTCCACCTCTGGGGCTGTCAATTCTAGTGACTTGTTCTACCCCTCCAAGTGAAAGCAAACTGTGGCTTTCATTCTGGTGCTCTGCATCCAACATATTAAGCTGTTGGGATCCTCCTGTCACACCAGGAACACAGATGGGTTCCATCCCTTCCTAGTTTGATGGTATCAGAGTGCACTGTGCACCTGTATGTACTAAAGCTTTGTACTCTTGTGGGTTCAGCTTGCCAAGCCATCAGTTCCATACGGTCCAATAAACCCAGCTGTCTCTTTCCACCTTCTGGTTGCAAGCAGGGCCCCTCTAATTATGACTGGAATCACTTGCATCTTGTGAAGATACTTTGGGAGTCCCTCCAGGAGGATCAGAAGCAGTATAGGCCTCTCTGTGATTTTTGGGTGATTTTCCACTGGACACTGAGACAGAGTTCTTCCAGGGAAAGTTTTCTTGTAATTCACAGACTCATGCAGCCAGGACTGAAATGGGTTTTCTGTCCCACTTCTTAATGTCCTCCACAGGGTTATGTAAGCAAAACCACAGGGTGCGCTGTGGTGTGTACCTTCCAGATTTTCCCTCCTGGACAGGGCAGCACCAGTTCCTCATGACTGAAACACCATGTAGGCATGGAATAGAACAGGTTCTTTTTGAGTTGATGGACCTCTGGGGACAGTCCTTCGCAGCTGAAATACAGGCCTGTACAGAGGAAGAGAGACTTGCTTCACATTGCCAGAGCCTGCTAGTCATTTCATCCATTTGTCCTTGGCCATATTCCAAGGTCAGTTGAGCTTTCTCTCTATATGTCTTTTACCTTAGAGGGGCACCTCATGCTAGCACAGGCTGGTTCTCTGGTGCGGTTGGCTCTCTGGTGCAGCTGCTATGTCTGTTAATCTGTCTGCAGGCCCAGAGACCTTCTCCTGCTCCTGAGCACTCTGAACACTGATGAGAAGGGCTTGATAAGCATGGGCCAGTCCCTAACATTATCATAGTGATTTCTGTCTCTGGAGAACTTCCAGGCTGACAACACTTTTTCCAAACATTTCACCACCTTGTCAGGACTTCGCACTTGTTCAGGGGTGAAATTCCAAATCACCGGTGGTGACCACTGTTCTAGCCACTTGCCCATATTCCCTCACACTGTGCCACTCATAATTATCCAGCCCCAGGGCAGATCCCTCAGTGGTATTCTTGGGAGAGTTCTGTATTGCTCTGAACAAAACCTTTCATGCCAGTAACCTTGCAGCATAGCAACAGTGCAGCTCTAATCCACTCAGCACCACAGCAAACACAGCACCCCAGCACATCAGCTCCAGCCACCCCCAGAAAGCAAATACATCAACACAGCAAACACAGCACAGGAGAAAAGAAAACAACACATGTATATAAAACTCTCTAACAAGCCTCTCATTATCTTACTTCTTGTTATCTCATGTTTTTTGTCTCCTGCCAAAATAAGCTGTCTTAAGACAGTTGCTTTTGAGTCCCATGCTGGGATGCTGAATGTGGACTGTTCTGTGTTAACACAGCCTGCTCTCACAAACTCCCCTCCTGTGACACAGACAGGAGAGAAAGCAACACAAAAAACCCTCTGGGTTGAGATAAATGGAGATTAATGGGATGATAAGATGCACAACTACCTCAGACTATTTTCAGAAGAGGGCAGCAAAACACAGAAGCAGCAGCAGCAATCAGTGACATCCCGTACTCTCTGACCCACACCCTGCTCAGAGAAAAAGACAAACACCCCAAGCCTGGAAACTGAAAGCAGCAACTGGAACAGGAAGCCACTCATGTTAGAATCTGAACTTCAAGTCCTGCACTTGTTTAGGGCTGAAATCAAAAAATACTGGAGCTGACCAGTGTCCTAGGCACTTGACCATCCTCTCCCACACACCCTGTCACTCATAACAATCCAGCCTCAGGGCGAATGGAATGGAATGGAATGGAATGGAATGGAATAGAATAGAATAGAATAGAATAGAATAGAATAGAATAGAATAGAATAGAATAGAATAGAATAGAATAGAATAGAATAGAATAGAATAGAATAGAATAGAATAGAATAGACCAGGTTGGAAGAGACCTTTGAGATCATCGTGTCCAACGTATTATCCAACACCACCTAATCAACTAAACCATGGCACCAAGCACCCTATCAAGTTGTGATAGTTTTAGGCTGTGCCTTTAAGAAAGGACAGCTACTGAAACCAAGCTGGGGGCAGGAGCTGATCTGCTGCAGGGTAGAGAGGCTTTGCAGAGAGACCTTGACAGGTTGGACAGATGGGCAGAGTCCAACAGGCTGCCCAGGGAGGTAATGGAGTCACCATCATGCTCTCTACAACTACCTGAAGGGGGGTTGTAGTGAGGCGGAGGTTGGTCTCCTCTCCCAGGCAACCAGTACCAGAACAAGAGGACACAGTCTCAGGCTGCGTCAGGGGAGGTTTAGGCTGGAGGTTAGGAGGAAGTTTTACACAGAGAGAGTGATTGCCCACTGGAATGGGCTGCCTGAGGAGGTGGTGGGGTCGCTGTCGCTGGGGGTGTTCAGGGCGAGGCTTGACAGGATGCTTGGTTGTATGGTTTAGTTGATTGGGTAGTGTTGGATGATAGGTTGGACATGATGATCTCGAAGGTCTCTTCCAACCTGGTTAATTCTATTCTATTCTGTTCTATTCTATTCTATTCTATTCTATTCTATTCTATCATTGGAGGTGTTCAGGAGGAGACTTGATGGGGTGCTTGGTGCCATGGTTTAGTTGTTTAGGTGGGTTGGATTGGTTGATGGGTTGGACACGATGATCTTGAGGGTCTTTTCCAACCTGGTTTATTCTATTCTATTCTATTCTATTCTATTCTATTCTATTCTATTCTATTCTATTCTATTCTATTCTATTCTATTCTAAACACTCTAGCTGAATGTTTTGGTGTGAAAAGGAAAACAAAGATAGCTTTAAATGAATTTCATTGGTAGATCAGTGGGAATGTAACTTTAAAATTTTAGTCTGTGCAGTCTGAGACTGAGATTTCAGTTTCGGTCTGAACAGCTGTTTTCTTTCGTCTGTTGACCACCTTTGTGAAGATGATTGCAGTCTAAAGGACATTTTTGCCTCAAGAGTTCCACCTTTTCATGTTGATATTCCTTGTAAGACCAAAGACTGGTTTCACAGAATCACAGGACACAATCATTTTGGTTGGAAGAGACCTTTCAGATCATCAAGTAAAACCATTAACCCAGCATTGCCAGGTCACCACCAAACTGTGTCCCTCAGCACCTCATCTACACAGCTTTAACACCCCTCATGGGATGGGGATTCAACCACTGCCTTGGGCAGCCTGGGCCAGGGCTTGACAGCCCTTTTGGGGAAGGAATTGTTCTGAATGCCCAACCTAAACCTCCCCTGGGGCAACTTGCATTGATTTTCCTCTTGCCCTATCATTTGTTCTTTGGGAGAAGAGATCAACTTCACCCTGGTTCCGGCTTCCTTTCAGGGAGTTGAGGAGAGCAATGAGGTCTCCCCTCAGCCTCCTCTCCCCACAGTAAACAACCCTAGTTCCCTCAGCTGCTCCTCACAAGACCTGTTTTCTACACCCTTCCCCAGCTTTGCTGCCCATCTCTAGACACGCCCCAGCCCCTCAATGTCCTTTCTCTAGTGAAGGCACCAAATCTTAACCCAGTACTCAAGGTTTGGCTTCACCAGTGCCGAGTACAGGGGGGATGATCCCTGCCCTAGTCCTGCTGGTCACACTATTGCTGACATATGCTGGTTAAAAACATCAAAGAGTTTAAAATTCCACAAAAGAGATCCCACTTTGGGCCTTCTCGTGCCCCACTCCACCCCACAGCCCCAGTTCCACCACCTGGCCATCTCTGCTGAAGTCTGTTCCACAGACTTACTATAATAATACACAGTTTTCTCAGACCAAGTAAAGTGCTGGGCTGTGATGAATATACTGGTGATTTATGTTAAAATTATAAGACTTAGAGTGTACTGAGATTAAGGGTCAGGATCTTGTGAGGCCTGTTTTGGGGGTAAAGGGAAAGAAACATATCTTGCAGACTTGCAAGGATACTGTCTGGTTAACTGGAGACACCATGGCTGAGAAAGAGCTGTCTTAAAGATAAACATTCAGAACTAGGAATTTGTTTTCTTCAGATAAGAAGCCTGGATAATTGAGCATGCATGAAAGCGGATACTTTGACCCTTACCACACCGAAAGTAGGCAGAAGGGATTTGACCACCTATTCTAAGACTCATTATCATATGCCTGCCTTCTATTTAGCATAAGTATGCTTATGTAGATGATGTAACTATATAAGATGAAAAAGCTATTGTAAGGTTGTCCTGTGGAGGTGGAGTTTTGTCCCCTCTCAGGCCCAGCACGCTGCTTTGCTTGCTTTTATTGCTTTTATTGCCTTTTATTACCTTTTAGTGTCAATAAAACTGTTACCAAAAAACTTTTACCAGGAGTCATCTATAACATGGGCCCCATGCTCTTTAACATCTTTATTGATGATCTGGATGAGAGCATTGAGTCCATCATAAATAAGTTTGCAGATGACACCAAGCTAGGGGCAGGTGTTGATCTGCTAGAGGGTAGGAAGGCTTTGCAGAGGGACCTCGACAGGCTGGACAGATGGGCAGAATCCAGATTTAGCACATCCAAGTGCTGGGTTCTGCACACTGGCCACAACAACCCCATGCAGTGCTACAGGCTGGGGTCAGAGTGGCTGGAGAGTGGCCAGGCAGAGAGGGACCTGGGGGTGCTGGTTGATGGTAGGCTGAACACAAGCCTGCAGTGTGCCCAGGCAGCCAAGAAGGGCAATTGCATCCTGGCCTGTATTAGGAACAGTGTGGCCAGCAGGAGCAGGGAGGTCATTCTGCCCCTGTACACTGCACTGGTTAGGCCACACCCTGAGTCCTGTGTCCAGTTCTGGGCCCCTCAGTTTAGGAAAGATGTTGACTTGCTGGAACAAGTCCAGAGAAGGGCAACGAAGTTGGTGAGGAGTTTGGAACACAATCCCTATGAGGAGAGACTGAGGGAGCTGGGGTTGCATAGCCTGGAGAAGAGAAGGCTCAGGGGAGACCTTATTTCTCTCTACAACTCCCTGAAGGGAGGCTGTAGCCAGGTGGGGGTTGGTCTCTTCTCCCAGGCAACCAGCACCAGAACAAGAGGACACAGTCTCAAGCTGCGCCAGGGCAGGTTTAGGCTGGATGTTAGGAAGAAATTCTACACAGAGAGAGTGATTGCCCATTGGAATGGGCTGGCCAGGGAGGTGGTGGAGTCACCATCATTGGAGGTATTTAGGAGGAGACTTGATAGAGTGCTTGGCTACATGGTTTATTTGATTAGGTGGGTTGGATGATAGGTTGGACACGATGATCTTGAAGTTCTCTTCCAACTTGGTCTATTCTATTCTATTCTATTCTATTCTATTCTATTCTATTCTATTCTATTCTGATGGAATACTTAATACAGAAATAAAGATGTAAAGCTTTATGATATATACACACATGAATGAATTGCCTTGAGAACAGTAATTCTTCCACATGTAGGTTTTTCCATTCTTTATCAGCTATGAACAAAAAATATCCAACCCAAACAAAATAGGAGACTGGTGATTGGAAGTCTCAGTATTTTACAGAGTTAAGAGACCCAAAAATTTAATTCCAATGAATGCTGTATGATTATGGCAATATCAAAGGCCACAATTAGGAATTTCCTTTTACCTAAGGTATCTTACAGCCACTATAGGCTATAGAAAAATAATACCTGGTGTCTCTTTATTGTCACACGAACATAATGCTCAGAAACAGAAACAAGTACCGGTGAGTGCTATTACTCCTTAAGCTGAAATTCAACCTGTCTTGTTGGTTGTGGTGTGATTTCTTGGACTGGTGACCTGTAAAAGCACAGCTCTCTGTCCTGTTGTGCAAAATCCAGCAAAAATTTTTACTGGTGCCCTCTGGTTTAGTGTATTAGACCTGAAGAGCTTTTACAATTCAGCGAGGCAGCTCTTTTGCCTGCTAAGGCACATGCACACTCCTATTGACAGGACATATAAAAGGAATAATGTGTTAATGGAAATCTAACCACCTCATTTACCAGGTTAAAACATTGTAGACCTCTTCTCAAGCAATCAGATATACCCATCTCACAGCCCTGCACAAGTAAAATCAAAACATTATACTTAATTTTAGCGGTAAATTAAAAACATTTAATTTCTTCAGAACTGAAAGAATACCTTACCTGAATTGGATCTTGCGTCAGCCTCATAGGCCCAATTTGTACGTCTGTAGTTGAAGCCTGCTGAAGAACAGGAATACCAATAATTATTTCCTATCTGCTTCTTAACAACATACAAGAATGAAGGATCAAACAGAATCCTGAAAGACTCTCAAAGGCAGGCTGGCATATGATTAGCAGCCTTCATTTAGTTGCTTTGAAGTGTATCAGTGATGAGTATATTAGACCAAACTCCTAATTTTGTTTTACCTCTAAATTAAAACTTGTAGTGTTTTAAATAAGGAAATAAGAAACAATTCTTTCCCCATCTTTCCCTAGCAGAGTACCTTGGTTACATAGAAGGGTACTGTGTTTTTGTTTCAGACTATAGAAAGCTATTGTTTTCTGACAAAAAAAAAAGGTGTTATTCATTTGAATGTAATACAGGAGTTATAGTAAAGATCTTGTGGCATCTATTCAATAATAATATTTTAACAGGTTTGGTTACAAGACAAGTGGCTTTGCAGACAACATGACTGGTTTCGATTGCAGATTTTAAATTGTTTTCCAGAATCACAACCTTTAGTTTGCAAGAAAGAACATTTCTACCATGTGAGCCGTAACAGTCTCAGAAGACATGAAAACACATCATAAATTAAAGCTGCTGTAAGAAAGTGAGCAGACATTGTCTTGATACATTTCAATATACTTCTCTTGTGCACTACTGATGTGTTTCACTTCAGACCATTAGCTTCAGAAGGCTGTTAACTAAACAATACCTCTGTCCTCCCCCAGATGCATATACTTAGGGAAAAGAGTCTTTGAACTCTTAAAATTCTGTTCCTCTCATACATACACAGTATTATTTGAAAGTTGGCAGTCTCTAAATGGGCAGATTCTTGGCTTTCCTGGTACCAGTTACCATAGGTGCCTGGTGTAGGCCAGTTAAAGTCATCACCCTAAAAGACACATAATGTGAACAAAACCCAAATTGTAGGCAAATTCCCAGGACTAATCCCCGACATACAGGAATCCTGGGGCCTTATTTTTGCAGCATTTTTCTCTATGGTGCTCATTAGTTTAAGCCTTGTGTCCAGGTATGTTCTTATTCTTAAATTTAGTATTTTTCAAAGGAATGTGCATAAACATTCAAAATAGAGGAAGTTACCAGTTTCCTCAGAGAATACACTAACTTGCCTGCGTGTGAGACAGCGACATTAAGTATAACTACAAATGAAAAGTTGGAACTTTCGTCCACCCCTGGGAATCGATTCCTCTCACCCAACATAATGTCAGAAAGTAGTAACAGGCAGTACTCCAAAAGACTGAACTACAAAGCCTGACACAACTCTCCAGTGTAACGGTAGTTAATCTCTCATTTTGTCACAGAAAAGCGTCACTTCCCACTTGAGCTTCTGCCACAGCAGAATGTAACTTAGTACCAGTAAGCATAACAGAAGAGAAATAAAATTTAGCAGCCATCATCAGCTACGAGTAAGGTTAGCCAGTTCCTTGAAAACTCCCAGCCCCGCTTCCTCACACCAAGAAAACAGCTCATGCACACTCCAATGAGAAACTCTCAAATACATTTTCAAGATACAGTTTCCTATCTACAGGTGCGGCTGATTTGTTCAAAAAAGGAAAAAAAACCAAACCACAAAACAACAAACAGACACCACCACACCAAGCATTCGAAAAGCAAAACATCCTCCAGCACTAATTTTTCACTAATTAGGTGACTAAATTATGGCAAAAATCTCATCCATCAGCTTTCATTAGTATTTTGACTAACTATTCCTGCTCGCAAAGCAGGAGGACACATAAATTAGGAGCTTACCTTTCTCTATTGTAAACAGTGCCTCAAGGTCTATAGCAGTGGGAAACCTCCTTCTTTTCCCACAGGCACTCAGAACCTGAATAGGAAGAAGTGCCTGACATATGTTCAGAGGTGGTCAGTAAAACACCAACACCAACAAGAGCCACAAAACTGTTGGCTTGATGGAATCCCTTAAAGTCATCTAGTCCCTCCAACTTGTGCTTCTGCAATGCTGGATCAGTCATGCTTTTACCTATCCATTTTCAGCATGGCTGTTGCTCAGGCAATCCTAGACTGTACTGACAAAGAAAGAGATTAAAATCCAAAAACTAACCAAGTGCTTTACCTTCTGAATTACAATGTAAGAGAAATACCTGCTATCATAATATAGCCCTGTTTTATTTCACTCCTCTCCTCTTACCTGTACTATCAAGTAAATTCAGACTAAAATAGCACTTTAAAAAAAAACCAAAACAAAAAAACTCCAACCAATATGCAAATAAATTTAACTTTAAAGTACTCTTCAAGGTCAACATTACTCCTCCAAAGAGAGGAAATTTCAGTAACTCTCAGTATAACTATTGTGTCAAGTTAAAAATCATGGGTTCTTGAAGAAAACTACACATTCACATTTCAATCCACCAGCAGACAAGAAGAGAAAAGAAAGAGAAGTAATGAAAAATACTCATGTCATGAACAGCAACATTTTTGGACTTGTACAAAGAAAACCATTACAGAACACAGTCCCCTATGATGTCAGGTTTACTTCGAATACTGGCTTGACTATCAAGAGAAGTTTCTCTGAAAGTGTGTTTATTTTGTTAGCACGCATTTCACTTTACTATATATGCACAGCAGGTAAGTTATGTTAATATCCTTGCAGTGTGAAGAGGCACAAGAAAAACATACTTCTCCAAACATCTGTTAAAGTAAGCAGCATCTGCCAAAGACTTGTGAATCTCAGCATGATGAGACAGCTTTCTTAAGTCCGCTTGCCATTACTGTCCATTCTGAACTTTAATAAGAGCATGAGTCACAGATGCTACTGGAGGGTCCAGTCAAATTTCCTTATATCAGTTTTAGGCAAAACCACAGCATCTGGAGGTCATCTCTAACCACACAGAAAACAAGAGGATTATCAGGAGTAGCCAGCATGGGTTTACCAAGGGGAGATCCTGTCTTACCAATCTGATAGCCTTCTATGAAATTATGACCAAGTGGGTAGATGAGGGAAGAGCGGTGGATGTCATATACCTTGACTTCAGTAAAGCTTTTGATAATATCTCCTATAATCTCCTCATAGAAAAGCTCAGGAGATGTGGCATAGATGGCTGGTCAGTGAGGTGGATTGAAAACTGGCTCGACAACAGAGTTCAGTGGTGTGGCCAGTGGTGTTCCCCAGGGACCAGTATTTGGTCCAGTTCTGTTCAATATCTTCATCAACGACCTGGGTGAGGGCATTGAGAGTACCCTCAGCAAGTTCAATGATGATGCAAAACTGGGGGGTTGGCTGACACCCCATCAGACTGTGCAGCCAAACAATGTGACCTGGACAGACTGGAGAGCTGGGTGCAGGCAAACCTCATCAACTTTAATAAGGACAAGTGCAGGGTCCTACACCTGGGGAGGAACAACAACAGGTTAGAGACTGCCCTGCTGGAAAGCAGCTCCACACAGAAAGACCTTGGAGTGCTGGTGGGCAGCAGGTTCTCCATGGAACAACAATGCGTCCCAGTGGCCCAGAGAGCCAATGGTATCCTGGGATGCATCAAGAAGGGTGTGTCCAGCAGGTCTAGGGAAGTTCTTCTACTCTGCCCTGGGGAGACCACACCTGCAATATTGTGTCCAGTTTTGGGATCCCCAGTTCAAGAAAGACAGAGAACTGATGGAGAGAATCCAGCAGAGAGCCACAAGGATGATTAGGGACTTGAGCATCTCCCCTATGAAGAGAAACTGAGATCCTTGGGGCTGTTGAGTCTTGAGAAGACTGAGAGGGAATCTCATCAATGCGTATAAATATCTGAGGGTTGGGTGTCAAGAGGATGGGACCAAGCTCTTTTTGGTGGTGCACAGTAATAAGACAAGGAACAACAGGTTCAAATTTGAACACAGAAGATTTCACCTCCACAAGAGCAGAAACTTCTTTACAGTGAGGGTGACAGAGCACTGGAACAGGCTGCCCAGGGAGGTTGTAGAATCTCCCTCTCTGGAGATTTTCAAAACCCACCTGGATGCATTTGTGCAGACTACTCTAAGTGACCCTGCTTTGACAGGGGGGTTGGACCAAATGATCTCTTGAGGTCCCTTCCAACCTGTAATATACTGTGATATGATGACGATGATGCCTGAACAGAAATTAAGACACTGGTGTTTAGGAGAGCGCAAAATCCAAAAACACAGACACACAAAACCCAAAAAATTAATATTATTTTCATCTTTGAAAACACACAGACATTCTCTTGTGAGAAACTGTCCTTCATGCCATCACTTCCAGGTCACAAGAATTTCCATAGCCACAGTGGAAGTACAACTACATTCCAGATCACCATGCCTAAAAACTGTGCTTATAATCTTTATCATGTCCTGCTGAAAGATTTCAGGGTGGTGGGGAAAATGTGACTGGAAGAGGAGAAAAATATTATAAGTGATAATTCAAGCTGAGGAGCAATTACCACTAACTGAAAAAAAAAATAATAATTTGCTATTCTCCTCTCATGCTGTAGGGCTGGAGGTTTTTTTGGCCATCCTGCTGAGTACTGAAGGATGTATCTGAAGTTCTTTGTGTGTCCGTCTTGCTCCTCCTTATCATCCAATGCCTGAATTCTTACAACTTTCTTTGTAATTCATGCATGAGCTGCTTTTTCCATTCCCACACACTGAATAACCAGCTGAGCTGTGATGTGTATCTATTGTCTTTCTTTCACTTTTTTCTTCTCTCTCAGTAGTGAAGGTTATGCTTTCTTACATGGAACTGGCAGCCTGTCTGGTTTCCTGTCACAAGCAGAGAAAAGGATGCCTCTAAACCTTTGCCAAATTCAAATCCTTTCTTTTTTATCCAAGGACAAATAATTTAAAAATGGCTAACTGAAGTCTTCTCAATTATTGAGACACTTTTTACTCATATCTAAAGTACTTCAACTTTAGAGGCCTCCTTTTCTGTTCACCTACCCCTCTGGTATTTATGCACATGGTCCACCCTCTGCCCTTGCACAGGGCTTTTCTCTTGCCATGTGCATAACTATATTCTCTGGTCTGCTTTTTACCACTGGAGAATGCACTTCAATGTACTCCTTGTAATCTCACTCCTTAGCACCCACTGTCCTGGGTGGCTTGCTCTAGGCAGCCCTGCTTGAAGCAGTGGGGTTGAACAAGATGATGTCCAAAGGTCCCTTTCAAGCTCTGGGCCTTTGCTATGGCAAACAAGGGGTGAGTCCTTCCCCCTGATAGCTCTTTGAGGAGCCAAGTCAGGGCACTTCATTGCCACTGAGGTTATTTGGGTTCCAATTCAGCCTTGCTGGCTGGTTGTTGCTAGGTTGCAACACCTCCAACTGCTGCAGGTTCTCTGCCATTGCCTTTGGTCCAGGGCTCCTTCAAGTGCACACGTGGAGTGTACCCTCTTCCAGGACTGTGGACCTCCATGAGGAGTGCTGCCTTCATGAAGAGCTCTGCCTAACAGGAGTCCTGTGAGAAGCGACAAGCAGCAAGTCATCCACCAGCAGAGGACTCCAGCCAGGCAAAAAGTGTGCAGCAGATTACCGCAGACGCACCACAACCTGCACAACAGGCCCAACACCAAGGGGCCCAACATCAGTGAGCCTGCTGTGGGGAGAAGGGGGCTGGTGGGGAGGCTCTGAGGGGCAACACAGCTCAAGGGCACCCCAATGCCTCTGCACAGCAGACTTCACGGGTGCATTTAACCAGACCAACAGATGTACCTGACCCCCAGAACCATCTGCTGCTGCTGCTGCTGCTGCTAGTGAGGCTACTTGCCACTACATGAAACATAAAGCTGATGAGTCTCACACCAGCTAGATCATCCAATTATGGCAGGATTATGATGCAGATGCTCCTAGAAACAATGCCAAGTCACATGGAAAATAAGGAGGTGACTGGTGACAACCAACATGGCTTCACTATGGGCTAATTCTGCCTTACAAATTTGGTGGCCTTCTACAATAGGGTTACAGTGCTGGTGGGCAAGAGAAGAGCAACTGACATCATCTACCTTGACTTGTGCAAAGCATTTTGGCACTGTCCTGCACAACATTCTTGTCTCTAAAAGGGAGAGACACTGATTTGACAGGACTTCTTATTCACTGAGTGGCTGCATGGCTGCATTCAAGTGGTTGTAGTCAACAGCTTGATGCCCAGGTAGAGATCAGTGACAGGTGGCATTCCTCAAGAGTCAGTATTGGGACCAGCAGTGCTTTAGTGTCTTAGTCAGTGACATGGAGATTGCGATGTTGACTTCACTGTCCTTACTCTATTCAGGTAAATGCTGGTAGGATCAGTACCTTATGATAGGGTTTAACTTAGCACACAGCTGCAGCCCAAATCAGCTCTGCAAAAATATGGAAAGAAGCATTGCATGGTTCTTCAGCTGGCATGCTGTGCCAGAGCAAATTACTACTTATGTAATAAGCAATAATAATTTTGGTATTACTCATTACTATTTCCAGGGTGGGGGAAAATTATTTAACAGACTTCTGGAAAAAGAAATTTTTGGACATTTTATTCTCTCCCCAAAGATGAGTTACAGCTGCCTATTTTCAATGCACCTTATCCTGCAGAAGCTATTTTCTGTGCAGCACAGCCCAAGCTCAGCAATTTGTTTAGTTTTATGAGCAATACCACTGGAGACAAAAAGGGCTTCTTGTACAGTTCAAGGTAGCACGGCCCGAATGCTCAGCATTTTGCAGAATTAAGCAACTATTAAGCAGCAGGAATGAACTGTAACAGGAATGAACAATGAACTGTATGAGAGCAGCAATTTCCTCTCCAAGAGATCATATGCTCAGTTCAAAGTCTGACACTTTTTGACTACTTTTATCTAGATATCCTATCTCTGAAAGTCATACAAGATTTTAGTTCCAATTTACTGGCAAAATTTTCACCAACAAAGCCTTTATAAGATATGATCTCTTCATTTTAGTGGATTAGACTCATACCACATATAACTGCACTGAAGAATTGCTCATGCGTAGATTATCCATAATGTAACACTGCTATGTGTATGAGATTACAACAGGAAAATATATTGCTGGAGTTCTGTGTCATATCTCTCTCACATATCTATTTTACAACTGTCTTTGGATGGGCTCTGCAGGGGAATATATTGTATTTCCTCTTAATGTTGTACTTGTTCACAAGAGCATATTATAAAGCAGAGAACAGCGAGTTCAATAAATTTCTTGATGAGCCCAATTCAGTTTCCAGAGCAGTTGAGAAATACTTGATTGACAGAAGCTGGGGGAAATGAGCTGTCAAGAGAGCAGGGAAAGTGATCTGCGCAATCATAGGCCCAGCATATTGGCACTCATGCTAAAAGTCTGTGCCAGAGTTGTATAGAAGAATATACATTGAGTTTTATTGAACAAAAGATTCAATTCAATATAGTTTTACCAGACTTACCGGGCCACCCTAATATGAGCACTGAAAAGGACATAAAAAATAATAGAAGTGATTTTCTAGAGAAAGGAAAATTAAATCTGTCCTGTTCAAGAGTGCTGAAAGACACTTGTTGGGATATGACAGGAAAAGCTATGAAAAAAGCTGTGGAAATGTGGTGAATAAAAGAAATGCAAGGTAGGTAAGGCAGCAGAGAACTTTGATGGCAGGAGTTCCAGAAGTGGGCTAAAATTCAAACAATACAAAGTGCCACACTCTGTACTTAACATACATTGCTGTATGTCACAAGCTTCTTAGCCAAACACAACAGAAGAAGCAGATGTATCAGTTTAGAGAAGTCAGACAGGACCCTAAACAAACTTTTCCAAGGCTTTGATGAAGTTAAAGGGGCTAGTCAAAGTGGCTTCCTACAATTGCATGGGCCATCTCTCTGACCCAAGTGTACTCTGTAATAACCTACATTTTACTTCACATAGCAAGTTACTGCTAACATTTAAATGTTTCCCAAATGTGAATGAAATGTTGAGCTGGAAGGCCTCTGAAAAAAAGTAACGAAACACCTGTAATTGTTACAGCTGTTGAACATAAAAAGCTTACTTCTGGGCACACACAAAATAATCTGACTAGCTCACCGGTCCAATCTGCAGAAAGCTTGTAATGAAGTGATAGCACAGTATGGACAGCCAGATCCTTCACAGTGAGTAACACAATCGCATCACTGATTATTTCAGTCATAGCACTGTAAGTGTATGAATAGAATAGAATAGAATAGAATAGAATAGAATAGAATAGACCAGGTTGGAAGAGACCTTCAAGACCATGACGTCCAACCCGTCAACCAATCCAACCCACCTAAACAACTAACCCATGGCACCAAGCACCCCATCAAGTCTCCTCCCGAGCACCTCCAATGATGGTGACTCCACCACCTCCCCAGGCAGCACATACCAATGGGCAATAACTCTCTCTATATAGGACTTCTTCCTAACATCCAACCTAAACCTCCTCTGGTGCAGCCTGAGACTATGTCCTCTTGTTCTGGTGCTGGCTGCCTGGGAGAAGAGACCAATCTCCGCTTGTCTGCAACCTCCCTTCAGGGAGTTGTAGAGAGCAATAAGGTCACCCCTGAGTCTCCTCTTCTCCAGGCTAAGCAGCCCCAGCTCCCTCAGTCTCTCCTCAGAGGGATTGTGTTCCAAACCCCTCACCAACCTTGTTGCCCTTCTCCGGACATGTTCCAGCAAGTCAACATCCTTCCTAAACTGAGGGGCCCAGAACTGGACACAGGACTCAAGGTGTGGTCTAACCAGTGCAGTGTACAGGGGCAGAATGACCAGCACTCCCAGGTCCCTCTCTGCCTGGCTGCTCTCCAGCCACTCTGACCCCAGCCTGTAGCTCTGCATGGGGTTGTTGTGGCCAATGTGCAGAACCCGGCACTTGGATGTGTTCAATCTCATGCCCTTGGACTCTGCCCATCTGTCCAGCCTGTCAAGGTCCCTCTGCAGAGCCTCTCTACCCTCCAGCAGATCAACTCCTGCCCCCAGCTTGGTGTCGTCAGCAAATTTACTGATGATGGACTCAATGCCCTCATCCAGATCATCAATAAAGATGTTAAAGAGGATGGGGCCCAGCACTGATCCCTGGGGCATACCACTAGTGACTGGCTGCCAGCTGGATGTGGCACCATTCACCACCACTCTGTGGGCTTGGCCCTCCTGCCAGTTCCTAACCCAATGCAGTGTGCTCCCTTCCAAGCCATGGGCTGACAGCTTGGCCAAGAGTTTGCTATGGGGGACAGAGTCAAAGGCCTTGCTGAGGTCCAGGTAGAGTACATCCAGAGGCCTCCCACATCCACCAGGCAGTCACCTGATCATAGAAGGAGATCAGGTTGGTCAGGCAGGACCTGCCCTTCCTAAATCCATGCTGGCTGGGCCTGATCCCTTGGCCATCCTGTAAGTGCTGTGTGATTGCACTCAAGATGACCTCTTCCATAATCTTGCCTGGCACTGAGGTCAGGCTGACAGGTCTGGAATTCCCTGGCTCATCCAACCGGCCCTTCTTGTGGATGGGCACCACGTTGGCCAGCTTCCAGTCATCTGGGACCTCTCCATCTGGGACCTTACCTGTGTTCAGAGCACATAAGAACTATTTCTCCATTTCTCATGCATGCAAAGGAATTTTATGCTGGTTCAAGTAACCATATTACGCTATGAACACAGTAATTCCACTGGTACCCACCACAAATTATTTTATTATCCTTGCAAGATGCTGTGCCTATGTACTGAAATAGAGCAAATACACTCTACTTGGCAAGGATTTATAAGTAAGCTCTAGTGAAAAGGCTAATTCTAAGAAAATGTAACAGCTGCAAGAGCTTATTTAAGATGTCTTGGTTTAATGACTGTCTTATGCTGCTGTTGAAAGGTAGACTGCAGACATTTCCACCTGAAGTTATTACTTATGACTGAAAAGTGTACAGCATGAAGCAGTACAGAAGTCTCAATGAATTTTTATGTACAGCAGGACATACCCGATTGACTGCTGCTCACTTTACCATTCTGTTGCTGACAGTAACGTTAGGTAAGCATTTCATTTATATGCTTCCTCATATGTCTATGTTCTCCATGAAAAGAAACATAACAACAATGGATTGAGTAACAGCCTGCTAGTCAAATCTAAAATTTTGCTTGACTTCTTTTGACTGATTTGGATTCAGATGTGAACCAAGTCAGAAACCGTATTTATTTAAAGAGAGCTTGCTAAATTCTTCACCTTCGTGCTCTGCTTCCTCTTTTCCTTCAAAAGGAACAGTTTGCCATTTTGTATGTACTCACTGCACATATCTGCAAGCAATAAACACAGACAGCAAAGCCCAATCTGTAACAACACAAATGATGTTATGGCTGAGAGCATTTTTCACACTGAATCTAACAATGCAACCTCTACCAAAGATGCAAAATACATCATAACAAAACCCAAAACACTCAAGTAGGTTACCAAGTGAGGAAAAGCAGCAGCAAGCTCTGCAAACCCACATGGTAGTGCCTGGGTAGGTCTGATACAGTTGTCCAAGGCCACCTACTTGTCCTTTACAACACTGGCACAACAGAAGTGCTCAGGCTCCTTAGTACAAAGTTGGCTGTGTCTGAGCAAGAACTATGAGATCTCAGTCCCATGCTTCTGACTTCGAAAGCACACATCACTGGATTTTAGTTAGATGTAGTCAGTGCATCCAGCTTCCAAAGCATGTATCTCAATGTGTGTTTTACAGCTGGTGTCACTGTAACTGTTAGCCCTCAAGCTTTAGTATTTTGAAGCTGGTTTAAAACTACTGTGGGTATCCCTGTGGTAACATGTCTTTGGACTTCTCAAAGGCAGCATGAAGTGAAATTACCAAAGTTAGCATTGCCAATTAGCCATTTTCCAGCTGGATCCTCCCAGACACCAGAAAATTTTATTTTATTAGAAGAAAAAAATAAAATACAAACAGAATCTGAGACTAACCACAGTGAGTTCTGATTAACTCAAAGCATTTTTCCACAATACTATCTTTGAAATATTTCTCTTGTGGAACTGACATTTCCAAATACATAGGAAATCCAATTCCCACTAACAAGCTAACTAACTAAACAAGCCAGTTGCCAAGCAAATTTCTGAGAAATTAAGCAGCAAAATTTTGGAAGAAGTCTAGAAGAGTATGCTAGGGGACTGTAATTTCTCTTTTATGCTCATTTCTGTAATTGGCAGCAATTAAAGTACTGTTTTAAGTCACACACTTGTGCTGTGATTTTCTTGTCTCCATGGCATACAAGATGGTAGCAGAAAAGAAGATATGCCTACTGCTATCAGATACTCATCAGTTTGATAATTTTTGGATTAGATGGATAGAACTTATCACCTCCAGAGAGAGAAAAAAACTAACTGATCATCAAAGACAGTGAAGAGATTTGGCAGCTCTTGACATCTTGACACCAAATATGAACTATGACCAACAAGAGCCAGGTCCACTCATTTAAATGTATCCTGCTTTGATCCTATTCTCAGCAATGGCAGCACTCTGCAACTGCTCAGATGGTAGAAAGAAAAAAACAAAACTGGAGGGTAGTGTTATGGATAAAGGGATGCAGGTGGGAAATAGCCAAAATATAATTTATTTTATTACTTTAGAAGTCCCACCTCCCACATAACTTATACACAAATTTTAAAAATGTTATTTACAGGTTCATTGCTTGGTTGCACAATACCTGCCAGAGTACAGGAGCAGTACAAATAGTTGAAGATCAGTATTTGGAAAATGATAAAACCCAAAAGCGGTATATTGCCTCTACTAACAAGAGAAGGTATTCTCTGGAGACTCAGGCAGGTTCCAAACATACTAACAACTCTGGTTCCAGTTGTGGGTGTCTCTGTCTCTTGAGGAATCCTTCTGGACTGCAGAGTGTAGTCTACATGTGTGAGGGGAGGAAATCCCAGGAAGAGCCTTCAGTGCTCTCCAGCAAACCCATTTTATGTCAGCTCATGGCTCAAATGTCCTCTGTCACAAATGCCACAGATCATATTTCATGTGCCCCAAAAAGGGGCAAGAAACTTACCAGCATCAGGCTCTGTATTGTGCTGGCCCTGGAGGCTGCCCCTGACATGTGACCTGGGGGAAGGGACTGGACATGTCTTCCTCCTTACCCCTCTTCCCACAATTCCTGATCTTCACCCCCTCCCCAACTCCACCAGGGGCGAGGGGTGGGGAGGTGTCCATAAGTGTTTTGGATGCACTGCCAGAGGGAGATACCAGAAAATGGCTCACCCAGTCCACAGGGAAGCATCCACCGCATATGCATACAAACATACAAAGGGATTGCACATCATTCAGCAAAGGCAGGCTAATCTCTTCTGTGACCCAGTGCGGAAAGAATGAGTGAAGAAATAAAACTCCTTCATGAAAGCCAGTGGTAAATCAACAGAAGGGAGTGGTTGCAAGCAGCATTGCTGACAGCACTAAGCGATGCAGATATGGTATTTTGTACCTGTGCTATGCCACCACCTCCTTTGCTCATCAAGAAACACTGAACACTTACCAAAGAAAGTTAGGAATGAAGTGGTACTGCCCAGCCCAACTTCTAGCATTACACAGCTGAAATAGCTAAGGGTTGAGTGGAAGTTACACAGGCATATGTCCCACGAGCTGCCAGCTGGTTCTGTCCCTCCTGCCCATTAATGAGAAGAAGAGGTATTCAGGCAAATCATCTATTTCTGTTGAACTAAAAAGTGGGGAAATTTTCAGAAAAATTAGAACAGTCTTTTGCCCACTGCGGTCTTCCTATCTGAAAAAGGCCCAGCCTTCATCTCACTGACATCAGTGGAGTCTTTTTGAGGAGCAAGATTTGCAACATATCATATGGATGGATGACTTCTGAATTTGGCTGGTTTTACAAGACTTACACATGTGAATTACAGATTTTTGCACCTGGGCTGGAAATGCAAAGAAGTACAAAGTTTTTACCAGTGTATTGTTGAACATGGTTTTGTATTTCAAGATCATTCATTAGATTTTGAAATAAAATGCTGTTCTTTCTTCAACAACAACAACAAAAGAGGGAGACACAAAACCCCAGAGTACTTCTTGGTAAACACCTTAAAAAATAATCACATTTATTTTCTGCATGTTCTCATGTTCTCATAGGAAGCTAGCTTTGGCAAATGTTCTTGTTATGTGTGTCCACAACCACAGTTAACCTGGATCACTCTCCTAAAACTTTCTGAAGTGCACAGAAGCTTATTGCTGCTCTTTACCACTCATACACTCCTAAATCTGGCTGATGACAGTATCTTGTAGAAATAGCTCTCCAGTTCAAACTCAAAGATCACAGAATCATAGAATGGTTTGGGTTGGAAGGGACCTCCAAAGGTCATCTAGCCCTACCCCCTCTGCAGTTAGCAGGAGCATCCTCAACTACATCAGGTTGCCCAGAGCCCTGTCAAGCCTCACCCTGAATATTTCCAAGCATGGGCTCCCAAACACCTCCCTGGGCAACCTCTTCCAGTGTTCCACCACACTCATAGTAAAGAACCAGTTCCTAACACCAATCTAAATCTGCTCTTCGCTAGTTTGAAGCCATTGCCCCTCATCCCCTCACCGCAGGCTTTTGTAAACAGTCTCTCTCTCTCTCTTCATCCTTCTTGCAGGCTCCCTTCAGGTACTGGGAGGCTGCTATGAGGTCTCCCTGGAGCCTCCTCTTCTCCAGGCTGAACAACCCCAGCTCCCTCAGCCTGTCCTTATAGCAGAGATGCTCCAACTCCCTGAGTCTTTGTGGCCCTCCTCTGGACCTGCTCCATCAGGTCCATGTCTTTCCTGTATTGAGGGCTCCAGAGCTGGACACAGTACTCCTGGTGAGGTCTCACCAGAGCAGAGTAAAGTGGCAGAATCACCTCTCCAGATCTGCTGGCAGTGCATCTTTTGTTGCAGCCCAGGATGTGATTGGCCTTCTAGGCTGCACACACACACTGATCATGTCCAGCTTCTCATCCATCAGCACCCCCAAGTCCCAAGTCCTTTTCCACAGGGCTGCTTTCTATTGCCTCATACATGTCTATTAGTCATTTTACAACATCAGTAAAACACATTGTAACACGCTGCAACTGTGAGCAAGTTGCCTCTGTTTTCCTTCATTGTATTCCAGTGGATCCTGTGCAGGACATGAGTTCCCAAACAAAACAAGCATATGTTGGAGGTATTATTTACTCAACTGCTGTTTAAAATGCCGTATGTGAGAAAACCAGATGTGTATCATAAAATACCAATTTGTAAACATATGTGTATCTCAGACATGGAAAAGTAAACTGCGTTTTGCATTGACAACAGAGAACAAGCGTAAGCAGGCAATCATCTGCATTAACTATGCAGGAAGCCAGTGTTCTCTGGCAAGTGCTTTTCACTTTGAAGATATCTGTAGATTATTTGCAACCAAATGAAAAGAAACAATAAAGTGTACATGAAAGGATGTCACCTTCAGTACAGTGTATTTCTCAGATCTAAGGTGAAGCCACAGGTATCGCACAGCTCTAAAGGGAAAAAAAAATCCTTGATCTAAAAATAGCTTCTTGCATAAATCTGGTGTAACCTATGAAAATAATTTCTTTCTTTGAAGATGATTCATCACTGAACTCTTTGAACTACATGGATGGTCCCTAAGCCACTAAAAAGCCAGAGGGCCAAAACAGAATGTTATAGTCTATGTGTATCTGCAAACAAGACAACCAATAAGTCTTCTGAATTGATAGAGTAGGAAGGAAATAAGCCCAAAGTCTAAAACCATTGGTTGGAACCTCTTATAAAGATATTAGGGCAAAACCAAGGAACAAACTGAACTACAAGACTTTGTTCCACATACATTTGTGAGGGCCTAAATCCCCAAGAGCAGCGTAGACATATGCAGGTTCTTACCAAAGGTCACACACAACATTCGCCCTCACACTTTCTGGTTGAGTGTAACACTGATCAATCCTAGTAGCTTTTACATTGCTGGTAATTTTGTTGTATTTTCTTAGACATCTAGCTTCACAACTGAAAGAAAAAAGTGTGATCTCTTTAACACCAGAGTGCATTAACTCAAAATTATGAAACTTTGAACAGATTATTTTTAAGACTGGCAAGACTCTTGGATTGAGTTTGAGTCTTTGGCACTAGATATCGAACACGTTTTTCAGTCTGCCAATGGTATGAGAAACAAATGGGTTCTACTGTTCACTCCAGGATCACCTAAAGGACCAGAGTAATAAAAGGTAGCCCTGTCACATTGAATTGAGTAAAAATGTCAAAATACATCAAAGAAACTGTTGCACCAAATAAACTGACAACGTTCATACAAAGCCACTTTTGAAAGAGAAAACTACCATTAGGATTAAATTTACTCCCATGCACCAAACCCACGGAGCTAATACACTGTGCAAGTCCTACGTGGGAATGGAATATAGGAGTGGGCATGGAATATAGGAGTGCATGCTGTCATTTCATGAAACTGTACCAGAAGTATCTGGTTTTGATTGCCATGCCCTGCTTGGTTGTCTTGAGGGCTTTTTGTTGTTGTTTTGTTCTGGTGAATTTTTGTTTGGGTTTGGGTTTTCTTTCCCCTCTTTTTGCCAAAGATCTTGTCAATACAAGACCCTCCCAGCAAGCTCTTTCCCATAGAATACATAGAATAAACCAGGTTCAAAGAGACCTTCAAGATCATCGCGTCCAACCCATCAACCAATCCAACCCACCTAAACAACTAAACCATGGTACCAAGCACCCCATCAAGTCTCCTCCTGAACACCTCCAATGATGGCAACTCCACCACCTCCCCAGGCAGCCCATTCCAATGGGCAATCACTCTCTCTGTATAGAGCTTCTTCCTAACATCCAACCTAAACCTCCCCGGCACAGCCTGAGACTGTGTCCTCTTGTTCTGGTACTGGCTGCCTGGGAGAAGAGACCAACATCCGCCTGGCTACAACCTCCCTTCAGGTAGTTGTAGAGAGCAATAAGGTCACCCCTGAGTCTCCTCCTTTCCAGGCTAAGCAATCCCAGCTCCCTCAGTCTCTCCTCGTAGGGCTTGTGTTCCAAACCCCTCACCAACTTTGCTGCTCTTCTCTGGACTTGTTCCAGCAAGTCAACATCTTTCCTAAACTGAAGGGCCCAGAACTGGACACAGGACTCAAGGTGTGGCCTAACCAGTGCTGAGTACAGGGGCAGAATGACCTCCCTGCTCCTGCTGGCCACATTGTTCCTGATGCAGGCCAGGATGCCATTGGCCCTCTTGGACACCTGGGCACACTGCTGGCTCATGTTCAGCCTACTATCAACCAGCACCCCCAGGTCCCTTTCTGCCTGACCACTCTCCAGCCACTCTGACCCCAGCCTGTAGCTCTGCATGGGGTTGCTGTGGCCAATGTGCAGAACCCAGCACTTGGATGTGTTCAATCTCATGCCATTGGACTCTGCCCATCTGTCCAGCTTGTTGAGGTCCCTCGGCAGAGCTCTCCTACCCTCTAATAGATCAAAAGCCAGGTAAACAACATCCATGAAGTTGGCATCTTGCTGTTGATGGAGACTGGGTTCATCAAGCACAACCTGCCTTGCATGAACCCATTCTGACTGGCCCTAATGATCTGGTTATCCTGCATGTGCTGTGTAATGGTACTCAAGATGATCTGCTCATAACTTTCCCCAGCACCAAGGTCAGACTGACAGATCTGCTGTTGCCTGGATCCTACTTCCAGCCGTTCTTGTAAATGGGTGTCACATTTAGGATGAGACACAATGGCCTGAAGCAAGAGGAAATGGCCACAAACTGCAGTAAGGAAGGTTTTGATCAGATATTAGAAGAAACTTCTTCACTGAAAAGGTTAATCAGACATTGAAAGAGGCTCCCCAGGGCGGCAGTTGCATCTCCACTGCTGGAGGTGTTTAAAAGACGCATAGATGGTTTAGCACCAGACTTGGTAGAGCTAGATAATGGTTGGATTCTATAACCTAAAAGATCTTTTCCAACCAAAACGGTTCTATTATATCCTAACCTTCAGTCATTTGGAGCCTCCCCAGTTAGCCAGGACTGCTAATAAATGACGGGAAGTGGTTTGATGAGCACCTTTGCCAGCTCCCTCAGTAGCCTCAGGTGGATCCCATCCAACCCCACAGAACTGTGTGTGTCCAGCTGCTGTAGCAGATCACTAACCATTTCCTTGTTTATTATGGGGCTTTCATTCTGTTTCCTGCGTGTCTTCCAGCTCAGGGAGCTGAGAACCCAGAAGACAACCACTTCTATTACTAAGTACTTCAGCCTTTTATGCATGTTTGACCACTGTGTTCTCCACTGCATCCAAGAAAGGAGGGAGATTTTCCTCAGTCCTCCTTTTGTTGCTAATGTACTTGCGAAACTCTTTAACAGGAGAAGCCAGATCAGTTTCCCACTGGGCACCAACCCTTCTAATTTTCTTCCTGCATAGGCTCATGACATTGTTGTAGTTCTCCTGAGTTACCTGCCCCTTCTTTCAGATACTATAAAAATCTCCTTTTCGTCCTGAGTTGCAAAGTTCTCTGTTCAGCCAAGATGGTCTTTCCCACCAACTTGTCTTTTGACAGCCAGTTTCTGCACCTTTAAGACTTCTTTCTTGAAGAATTACCAGCCTTTCTGGACAAATCTGCCCTTCAGGAGTGCTTCCTCCATGTCTCCTAAACAAGATGAAGACTCCCCTCCCAAAGTCCTAGGTGGCTGTTCTACTCCTTAACTTAAGTCCCAGCCTCCTCCAGCCCATAATAGATAGTCCTTCCACTACCACCCCAACTTAGGCTAGGTTGATTACTTTCTTCTCATTTGAAAAACCACATCTCACTCTGCTTAGCCCGTGTCAGATCACCATTTCATCCATTTCTTCTCTAACCATCCTTTGTACCCTCACAGAACTTTAGCTGACCTTTTTTAAGTCTGCAAAAACTCCAGAACAAAGATGGCCACAGATTTCCCAGATTTCCACCAGTATGATGTGGCCACATGCCAGAGCTCTGTACGGATGCCAGAACTGTCCAGCAGCTGCAGCCCAGTGGACCACATCCACTTGTACCATGTCCACAAAACAGTAAGACATCAAAACGTTCCATATCTTGCTAATCCTGGCCATCCTTACTTTGCAGTCTGCTGCTGTTTAATCATGAGCAAAGGAGGCCTATCAGAGACCTTCTTCCTTTCTAAAACTCCCTGAAAGTGTCCAGAGAAGGGCAACAAGGCTAGTGAGAGGCCTTGAGCACAAGCCCGATGAGGAGAGGCTGAGGGAGCTGGGATTGTTTAGCCTGGAGAAGAGAAGGCTCAGGGCTGACCTCATTGCTCTCTACAACTATCTGAAAGGTGGTTGTAGCCAGGTGGAGGTTGGTCTCTTCTCTCTAGCAACCAGCACCAGAACAAGGGGACACAGTCTCAAGCTGCGCCAGGGGAAGTTTAGGCTCGAGGTGAGGAGAAAGTTCTTCACGGAGAGAGTCATTCATCATCAGAATGTGCTGCCCAGGGAGTTGGTGGAGTCGCCATCCCTGGAGGTGTTCAAGAAGGGATTGGACGTGGAACTTGGTGCCATGGTCTCGTCATGAGGTCTGTGGTGACAGGTTGGACTTGATGATCTTTGAGGTCTCTTCCAACCTTAGTGATACTGTGAAAGGAGGTTGTAGCAAGAGCACCTCTTCTCCCAAGTAACAATCAACAGGACAAGAGAAAATAGCCTCAAGTTATACCAGGGGAGATTTAGGTTGGAAAATAGGGGATTTGTTTTCACTGAAAGGGTTGTCAAGCACTGGAACAGGCCACCTAGGGCAGTGGTGGAGTCACCATTCCTGGAGTTATTTAAAAGATATGTAGATTACGCACATAGGATGTGTTTAGTTGTGACCTGGCAGTGCTAACTTACATGTTGGACTAGATCTTAAAGGTCTTTCCCTAATAGACTTATTCTAACCATTTAACACACATGAATGGTTTTATCCTGAAATGAAACTCAGCACCTTTTCCTGAAAGCTTGCATTATCCCCCAATACAACTGAACTTATGCTTAGGGAATGGCTTGCTTTGTCACAGGAGGAAGCAGTGATTCATCTGGATGGGACTCTTTGGAACGGATGGATTCCAGGGAAGCAGAGTCAGAGCCAAGAGGAACAGAAATGCACAGTAAGTAACAGTCCAGGAGGCAGGATACTCATGAGGGAGAACCTCTTCAGACTCCTTCAAAACAGAGAACAGAACTTGGCTGTCTCATATCCAGAAAACATTCTAGCTGCCACATTACCACCTGCCCCGGGGTTCATGAGTTTGAAAAGAAATTTGAATATACCCAAAAGATAAAGCCTCATTTCCCCTCTCCTTCTCTAAAAGAAACTTCTTGGTTTTCTGGCTAGCACAATGGTTTAATAAATTATATTTCATAAGTGGACACAATAATTATTAAACAAAAGTGCAAGAGAAAATGATCATTGATAATAGTCAAGTTCACAGTGCCTTCAGCCAGCCTTCTGAATCTGCGACAGGGAAAGAAGAAAGCGTCTTTTGCTGTCCCTATGGTGAAATGGCTGAGGTTAAAGCAAAGACAAAATGGAGTGCTGGAAGCAGCTCCAAAGCTACCTTCAGGTACCTCATGCCCAATTTCACGTTCAATTAAGCGTATTTGTTTACAGCACTAAAAGATATGCTTCTGGTGAGTATATAATTAATAAAAAATGCATGAAGAGAAAGGAATCAGACTCCACCCCTCCCAAAAGAAGCAAATAAATTGTAATTAGCAGGTTACAGCTCTACATTTAGACTGGTTGTGAGGACAGCTTGTCCTAGGCTTATAAATATGTGTTCAATAGATTGTTTTCCAATAGCGAGATAGCTTCAAAACTCCATTCTGCCCATTTCAGCTCCTTGCCTTACCTCACAGTAAACATTACTGACCCTAACAGTGCAGAACCTTTCATCTAATTGCTGCTGCTTTGAATTTCTTGGTGAAACACAATTCATAATATCTACACATGTACTCATACTCGGCTGCATTCTCTGTGAACTCTGTATGCTGGAGTCCAGGTGGCTCAGATCTTTGCAATTCTTGCTCCACTGTTCCATGCTATGAAACCAACTGATATTGGTCCAGTTTCCCCATCCTTCTAGAAAGAGTGCTGTCTCTTCAGAGGCAGTGTGAATCCAGGACAAGAAATAATGAATCATAAATTTTAATCCTGTATTTTCAAAGTAAGTAACACAGATTATTAGAAGCTTAATACTGAAACTGATTCTAAAGTAGTAATATTTAGCTGAGGGGTTTCTTGGCATACATCTAAGCTGTACTCTTTCTATATTCAAGATATTTAGTGCTGTATGGCTAGATCAGTGGGTAGAGATAGACAGGAAATATTTTTTAAACAATTCCCCAAAGCAACTCTCTATTCACAGAATCAGAGGTAATATAAAGGAACAGAATGTCTCCAATACATTTTGTCCTTTTATAGCTGAAAATAGAGGTGAGAAAGACATTTATAAATAATTGGATGCAGAAGGCTGAGGCAGCAGTTGACATAAATGGCTACCTTGCAGGGGAAAAAACAGAGCTCAGGAGCAAATTCACTAGTGGGCTTCTCAAGTGAAGAAAGCTACCTGACCTAGACACTATTTCTAGAAGTATGTGTAACAGGCCATCTTACTCAGAATTAGTAGTGTGTCTCTGGGCAGCACTTCTTCCTCACACAAATGGAAAAGTGCCTCAAGCTTCTCAAGCCAAAAGCACCAATGTTTTGGGGGAGTCGTGGGTGCTCCTGTAATATGAACTCCTTGTACTTTATGATCTCTAAGAATTGCCTCAATTTCAGATGGCCTCAGAGAAGCAAACAAGTGATCATCTGTTGCTGCCTCCAAGATTGGTGACTGAGCTACAAATGCATCCAGTGTATTGGGCCAGAGGGAGAGAGCACTACAGAAGAGATCATCAGGTGACAGTTGTTACTGTAAGCTCAACCACAAAATGATGAACGTGCTGTGTTCCACAATACCCTGTACACTTCTCTTTCTATTAGTAAAGGTGACATTGGTGCCCCTCCTGCCTGTTGCCCATGAGAAGACAACCATGGATTTACTAGACAGGAGGGAAGAGAGAGCTGGGGTTGTTTAGCCTGAAGAAGAGGAGGCTCAGGGGAGACCTTACTGCTCTCTACAACACCCTGAAAAGAGGTTGTAGCCGGGTGGAGGTTGGTCTCTTCTCCCAGGCAACCACCCACAAAAAACAAGAGGACACCATCTCACCAGGGGAGATTTAGGCTTGAGGTGATGAGAAAGTTCTTCACAGAAGGAATAACTGGCCACTGGAATGTGCTGTCCATGGAAGTGGTGCAGTCACTGTTCCTGGAGGCGTTCAAAAAAAGATTTGATGTGGCACTTGGAGCCATGGTTTAGTTTTCAGGTGGTGTTCGGTAGCAGGTTGGACTTGATGGTCTCTGAGGTCTTTTCCAACCTGGTTGATTCTGTGACTGTTGATTTTCTGAAGCCATAATCCTGCTACTTTTGACTTATTTTGAAGTCCAGAAAATTCTGGGGTTGGTTACCATGACAACATTCTCCCAAAAGAGTTAAAACTCTGCTACATCATAAAACACTTCACACACTATTTCCTAGCAACCACACAGGTACTTACAGCTTTCACTGAAGGCAACTTTAGAAAAGTTGTATGCACATTAAAGACAATTCTACAAATTTCAGATACAGCATGCATCTTTCACTTTGGGCTACACTGAGAAGCCCTGCAACTGAGACAGACTTGAATCCTTCCAAGAAACTAAGAGGAGCGATCAACATGCAGACAGGAAACACAAGCAGAAATGATCAACATGAAAAATGAAGTACCTTGAGATCCAGCAGTAGTACAAGTGGTGCAAGAGGAAAAAGTAACCTAAAGGAGGCTTTCTCTTCCATCTGTTTTTCCCCTACTTACTGTGTTTCCCCTGTGTTACACCACTACTACTTGCACTTTCACGAAATCTTACTCTCCTGGACTTGACTTTTCAAGTGGCAACACTTTTGAGGGAGTACACAGATAACAAAAAATGAGAATACAGTAGTCATGCAAATAGCATATCATCCTTGCACTATGAAGATTTTAATTAAAAAACCCTCAACAACCTACACAAAACCACCAAACCACAAAATCTCCCAACAAAACACTCCAGTCTGATTCTTCTTTCACATACAGAACTAACTCTTATAAATGTCCCCACCCCTGGGTCCATTAATCTGACCTGCTTCGCCATGTACAGGCAGATTTCAGATATCACTACGATCTAAATAAAACCAATACTCCTTTTAGCTTCTACTGGCTTTAGGTATCATTACACAAATTTCAGGACTACTTCATACAGCATTTGCAAATTATTGAAAACACACACTTATGTTACTCCTACTTCAGGAATGCCTGTGCTGTATCATCCTGCCCCTGTAACTCAGCACTGGTTAGGCTACACCTTCAGTCCTGTGTCCAGTTCTGGGCCCTTCAGTTTAGGAAAGATGTTGACTTGCTGGAACATACCCAGAGAAGGGCCACAAAACTGGTGAGAGGTCTAGAGCACAAGCCCTATGAGGAGAGGCTGAGGAAATTGGGGTTGCTTAGCCTGGAAGAGTTTCATGGGAGACCTTGTTGCCATGTAAAACTAATTGAAGGGAGGTTGTAGCCAGGTGGGGGTTGATCGCTTCTCCCAGGCAACCAGCACCAGAACAAGAGGACACAGTCTCAAGCTGCACCAGGGGAGAATTAGGCTGGATGTTAAGAAGAAATTCTTCACAGAAAGAGTGGCTGGCCATTGGAATGGGCTGCCCAGGGAAGTGAGAGAGTCACCATCTCTGGAAGTGTTTAAAATAAGACTGGATGAGGCACTTAGTGCCATGATTTAGTTGATTAGATGGTGTTGGGTGATAGGTTGGACTCGATGATCTCAAAAGCCTTTTCCAAGCTGGTTAAGTCTGTGATTTAGATCCATCTTGGCACAACTACCTGATCCAGGAACCCATGGACACAGAAGAGGTATGACAGTCTGTCTGAAGTAACAAACTCCTGTGGAATTTGAAGCACCCTGATCAGGTACAGGAAACATTTTTTTAAACTCATGTGTTTAAATGCTTGTTACAACAATAAAGCAAGCTCATCATCTCTGTGTGACATATATCCAAGGTGTGGAGGGGCACTCAAGCCAGATGAAAGGAAATGTCTACCAGACACATGTAGTAGCCTTGTCTCGCTTTCTTAAGCCACCCACCAATCAGGTGTGATGTTTAATTTCACAATGTAAGGCTCCTCCATTACTCTGCTGTCTAAACCACTACTTTAAAAGTATGATAGATGATTAGATTATTCCTCACCTGAGGGAGGGGAAACTCTGTGCCCATTTTCTGTATCACACCCTAGTGATCATTACATATTCTCAGTTGCAGGAACTCAAACATATCCTGTATCCCCAAAGCATGTGTTATTCCCCATGGTAATATGGCACAATTTCTGAACTTGCATTACATCTTCAAGCTGTGTCGTCAGTTTGATATTCCTCTGCTCTGCATGCAGTGTGGCCATGGAATATTAGAAACTGCCAGAAGCTTCTGGTACAAAGCAGAAAAGAGATGCTACCAACACTCAGTTTACCTAAAATCGTTTGTTATTTAGGGCAGTTAAAGCAAATGTTCCAAAATAACTTTTTAATGGAGGATTTAGAGGAGTGCAAGGTTCCTGAGCCACCTGCTGATTCTCAGTGCTGAAATGGTTGAGGCTTATTGTTCTTACAAGCTTCCAATTTTTCTCTTTCTATACAAAGTAAGGGAATTAAAAAAAATAAAAATGCATTTTATATTCAGTGGTACAAAAATCTATCACACAGAACTGTTTTGGAAGTCCTGAATGCTGTGTGATCAATACCAACTCTATTTAATGTACCAGGCTGCTCCATTTCCTTTGTCAACTGGTTTGCTATTTTCTGGTGAAATTATTTTCTCCATTCTGCATACTTGTCCTGTCTAGCATTGTTTAAGAGGACAGCCACAGTGTTTGTTGAAGTTTACCTGCACCATTTGAAGGAGAAATGGAAAGATCAGATATGCAACACCACATCTTTGGAAAAAGTCCTTTATTCATTTAAGAGTCTGAGCTTGGTCCAAGAAAAGCACTTCTCCACCATCAGTTTTCTTTATAGTACCTGTTATTTAGGCCAGCACCTCTCAAAGAGCAGCTAAACTAAATAAAAAGTGCTCTTCACTGAAACATAGCTCAAAACTTTTTGGCCTGCTCATTTTTTTTTTTTTCCCTGTAAGCTTTGCAACCCTCAAGTACATTCAAGAGGACTCTGGTGTCTTTCTTAGGTGTACTCTTGCGTTATGAAATAGACCTTCAGTAAGTTACAGAGCTGGGAGGTTTCTTTTCCAAGTTTTTTCTTCTCCTGCTATATTCCATATTCTAAAGCATACAATAGCAGCCCAATAAATAGTAGCACACTTCAAACAAAAGAAGAAATGCATGGACACACTGATTTTTCTTACACAATACTGCTTTTAAAAGAACTGTATTTGAAATCAAGGCAATGTTCAGGGCTGCATTCTCCAGAACCTGTGGACCTGATGAAACTCTCAGTACCTAGATTTCTCAGTCCCCTTCATAGCACTTTGTATTTCTATTTGGTAGCTGCATCCTTGTCCCTATTCCCCTATACTTAAAAAAAATAAAGTGTATAACTAGGTGCCTGACATACTCCCTTGAACCCTTCTCTTTAATACATGCACCCAGGAGTTAACAGACAAACAGTGGTAAGAGATTCTGTCCCACTGTATTTTTCATATTTCTGAACATTGTTTCTAATGAGTATTTTACTACACAAAAGCTTGAAAACTGTCAAAAGACGTTCCTAGTGCGACTTGTTCATAAACAAGTTTTTTTTTCTTCCACAAAGAACACAGTATAAGAAGAACCAAACAACCACACCTGCTGTTCTTGTCAAGATGAAAAATAATCAATAGAATACTGCAGTGTGGTTGATTTTTCCTTGCAATAGGCTAAATGTCACCAACAAGAGTCTTAAAACTTGTTTGTTCTTGCAGTCCTTAGGCTTGGCTAATGTTTAAGAATCAAGCTGTTCACAAAAAGTAGATCTATGCATGAACTTTTGCTTAAGATTTGTATTTGGCCATAACTACAAGATGTATTGCAATCATGAATACAGCAAACTTCTAGTGTATTTTCAAGCTGGTGCTGCTGCAGCTCAGAATCAGCAGCAGTTGACCAATGGGTCAAGAAGCCATTATATATTCAGTGTCATCTCATGCTTAATATTATGCTTCAGTGATGTACGATATTTGGTGTAGACTTTGTGATATTAATAGTGTTTGCTGTCACATTATCATCTGGGTTTATTAACAAGGTAACATGGACAAGGAATGCCTGCTTTTTGCTGAAGTGTTTTCTGCCTAAGTGTGAGGAGCAGCTGCAGGAACCAGGGTTGTTTAGTCTGAAGCAGATGAAGCTGAATGGAGACCTTATTGCTTTCTACAGCTACCTGAGATTGTAGTGAGGTCAGCATTGGTACCTTCTCTCTTGTAACAACTGATAGCATGAGCGGAAATGGTTTCAATTGGATATTAGAAGAAACTTCTTCACTGAAAAGGCTGTCAAAGACAGGAAGGGGCTCCCCAGAGAAGTGGTTTTTATCCCCATTCCTGGAGGTTTTTTAAAGGATGCACAGGTGTGGTGTTAAGGGGCACGGTTCAGCACTAGACTTGGTAGTTAGATAATGATTGGACTCCATGATCTTAAAGGTCTTTTCCAAGTCTCGAAGCATGTCTGGGCACCAACTGTGGCTCCTATTCCAAATTAGGGAGCAGATGCATCTTCTAATACTTAAGAAGTCCACTGATAAGCCTTGTCAGGTAAACTGTAGATATCTGTTACCATGCTTTTAAGATCTAGAAAGTAAGCATACACACCCTGGAACTGCTGAATGGTTACTCACAGACAGTATGAGCAGGATGCAGCCAACACATCTGAACACTATGGAGAATTCAGAACTTTCAGAACTCTTTATTAAGGAGAGAAATAGAAAACAAAAAAATTTGGTTTTGTTTTGGTAACGATGATTTCACATCAATTAATAGAGATTACAGGATCACAGGATGTTGGGGGTGGGAAGAGACCTCTAGAGATCTTCGAGTCCAACCCACCTGTCAGAGCAGGACCATATAATAATCTAGCACAGGTCAGACAGGTTAGATAGATTTTTAAACTAAGGTTTATGTAAACCATGTATTTTAAGTGAATTGGGATTGTGTAAACAACTGGAGAACAATTTAGAACAGAATAGGAAGATAAACTAACCAGCATAGTTTAAGTGAGTTGGACAGTTAAACAGCTGGAATATTTTACTGATGTGTAATAGTGCTAACAACCATTTGACCAGTGTATTTGCTGTCCCCCCTAATACAATTAGAAGAGATTTCCACACAGCAAATATATGTAACCAACCACTACAGCAGTTATAACAATGTGGGCCTAGTGGTTACTTTTTCTAAACCAAAAGACCCAATATTTGTCTCCATTTTTGAGTTTACACAGAAATAAATACTGTTTACATATACTATTGGAGAACCTGGATTTCACATTTTTCTGCTTCTTGCAGCCCATTGCACAGCTTTGCCTTTATGATGTTCTGTTGCAGAACCTGAGTACTTGCTTTGGTGAAATACTCAGGTATACTATTGACCTGTGAAAAATCATGTCAGGTGTAGCAGCCAGAGTAAAATAGCTAATTAATTTTTTAAAAAGGATATAAAAGATTTTAGATATCTTGATTCTTCTAAGAGTTGAAACATTTTTACTGTCACTGAAGCAGTTGTAAATAAAAACACAGTAATACATCGTGTGCTTGGGACACTAGACTTGTAAAAAGAACTGACACTATCCAAAATAATATTACAGTGACAATTACAAAGTTCAGAAATATCTGAAATAAATGTGCTGACTTTCTGGTTACTCGAAGTGAATATATTTGGTTTTAAGAGCACATGATACAATAACAAATAGTAAATGATTTAGAAGAGCAGAAGACAGCATTGCCACTTCTAAAACATTTAGAAGTTCTTTTTTATAAATCTCAGTTCACAAGAACTGTGCAAGCATTTTCATTCTGCTCCCACTCTGGAATCGAAAAATAAATTCCCAAATCCAAGAAATATGAGCCTAGCAGTGATTATGTATGTTCTACTTCTGGATGACCAAAACAGCCTTGGTAACTGCCAACAATTCTGCAACGTTCTCAGCATTTGAACGAACAGCTGGACTATGAGTGGTGCTTTTTTCTCTTTCTCTCACTTTTATTTACTTTATATGATTCACGTTGTTTGTGGTTTTTTTAATTATAGAAGAAGAATATACAATCTTCTAATGTCTTAATTATATTCTGAGACAACATTAGGATCTGTTTAAGCCCATGGAATTACTGTGACATGACTATCCTGCTTTATTGGTACCAAAGAAAAGTAACCTAAGATGCAGCTGGGATCATGACATGGTTTTGCTAGTAAGTTTTGGAATACAACAACAAAGCAAGATCTAGCTCTTGGAAAACTTTCAGGAAAATTAATGAAAAATCTACTCAGATAGTACTTAAATAAATAAACAACCCCAAACCTAGCAAAACAAACAAAAAAACCCCACAAACCAACCCCCAAAAACCAGACAAATAAAAACAACAACAAAAAACCTGTCCAGAGCAATTACCGCTTTCAACTGCTAAACTCAAGATCTTGACGAATAGGGAGCAGGTTGCATCAGTGCCTACCTTAGCACACTGAGAGAAGGACAAAGTGTCCAGATTTGAAGTGACACGATCCTACAAGGCCAGCTCCTACCCACCACCACCGGGAATACCCCGCAGCCCTACAACAGCAAGACGTATTTGCCTGCATGTGCGTATCACGGTGCTTAGGTTCTCAGCTGAGCATCCACGCCTAGAAGCAACAATTCATTTTAACCATACATGGGGGGCGGGGAAGAGATGAAGAAAACCAGCCGCAAGCACGGGGTTTATGTGCTTTCTATGTTCCCCTATCCTTAGAATACATAGAATAAACCAGGTTGGAAGAGACTTTCAAGATCACCGCGTCCAACCATCAACCAATCCAACACCACCCAAACAACTAACCCACGGCACCAAGCACCCCATCAAGTCTTCTCCTGAAAACCTCCAATGATGGCGACTCCACCACCTCCCCAGGCAGCCCATTCCAATGGGCAATCACTCTTTCTGTAGAGAACTTTTTCCTAACATCTAGCCTGAACCTCCCCTGGCGCAGCGGTTGAGAATTAAGTTGGGGGAGAATTCATCCGGCATATTCGCATTTTTCCCAAGCGTTTGCTCCCTGCCATCAGTCAGAATGTTCGAAGCAAACCCTCGATCCCAGATGTAACTCCAAAAGTGGCTCCGGCACAGGGCACTCTAGAGCCAGGCCGAGGCTGCGGGCGCGGAAGGAGCCTAAGGGGCCCCGCACCAGGTGGCCCCCGACTCATTTACCCCGCAGCAGTGCCAGCCCAGCCCGGCCGCTGCAGCTGCGGTGAGTCAGTGGGCACCAGGGCAACCGCTGTCCGCAGCTGCAGTCCGTCCACTCAAGCCTCATCTCCCTCCTCAGGGGAGGCGAGGGAGGCTCTGGCTCAGTCCTACCGGTGCCACGGCCGGCGGGGACCCATCCCAACCCCACGGGGGACCGCCTCTGGAGCGGCCGTGGTTTACCTTGACGCTGGCGCTGCTGGTCTGGGTCTCCGCCTCGACGCCGCAGCACCGAGGGGCCTTGGCCCGGGAGGAAGAGTGGGGCTCCCTGCGCTCCCTGCGGCGGGGGCCGGGGGAGGGCGGTGGCTGCTGCCGGCTCTGGTAGGCGAGAACGGAGGGGATGGAGTCGGCCGCGTCTGTCTTGATGAAGAGGCCGTGCAGGGTAGCTGTGCCCTGCGAGATGGTGGTGGTCTGGTGCGGGGAGTTGGACTCGTCCGAGTCCCGGCAGTAAATCACTCCGCTCTGCGAGACGTGTATGCTGGGGGCGCAGCCCATCCCTTCCCCACCCCACCTCGCTGCACCGCCGGCGTGCCACCTCGCTCCCACCTGCCACACGCCCGGGGTGCTCGGCCGCCCCTCCTGCGCCGCGCTTCTCGCGGTGGCACCGGCACCGGCGCCACCCCCGGCCGGCGGCGCTGTCTCGGCCGCTCCCGCCCATACGGCTCCTCCCTGGCACCCCCGCCCATCTCCCCTCGCTGCCTCCACGGACTTCAGATCCGTTAAGCACTTTCTCCTCTGCGGCAGCGTCTTACTAACCGCCTGCCACCACGGAGTCCTGCAGCCGGCAGGGAAGAGAAGCAACATCACTAGTGCAGAGAGTCTGCTTTCAAGCCCTCTACACGTACAACATGACACCACAATTATGCCCTTTTTCCTTTTATTTTCTCTTAAAAATCCTTACTTTGACAGTCAAAACATGCCTACTTCTCTTAGCCATTGGTGTGTAAATTTCAGTTTGTGAGAAATCGTTATATTCGGCTTTCGGAAGGGGACAGTGGGTGCCTGGGGGTGCCAGCGTTGCTGGGGACCGCGGGGTTCGATCCGTAAGCTGATTGTCTGGTTGTAGCCTGTGTTGTGTAGGATGTGTATTGGGAGAGAAATGCAGGGAGGGTGAAGCATCGAGATGTCTTGAGTCTGGCAAGGTCGAGGGTGCAAACCTTTATCCCAGCCCTGAAGACCTCAGTCAAAACCAGGCAGGACTGGAAATGGCAAGGGGGATGTAGGAGGGGGTGGGGGGGATGGGTGTAGGGGGAGGTGTGAGCGTTCTTGAGAAATTTAAAGGGATTTGTAGAGGTCTTTATGAAAATGTATGTTTGATGTCTATATAAGCTCAGCTCGTGTTGTTATGGCACGCCTCTAGCGAATCTGCTATGCACCCAGTGCTGTTTTGCCTTTATTTTATAATAAACTATTTAAAATTTAGCAGTGACCTTGTTTCTCACAAGTTGTTTAGGAGAACTACAAGGAGGAGTTCAGAGCTGGATAGCACTGTGGTGGTTGCTCAAAATCATAACAAGTCCTGGCATGTCCAGGCGTGATCCTCCTTCTCCCACTCCCTCCTGCAGAGGTCCGGGGAATACAGGGAAAAGACAACCAAGGCATCAGAAAGTCTGGTGAACATGGATATGCCCTCCCTTTGTGGTAAACAACACATGCCTGCCCATGCTTCACCTAGACTATACTTATGTCTTTACCTAATATGGTCACAGCCTGGTGAAATTGCTTTTTATTGGTTGCCAATTGGCCAAATCGATCCTCAGGCAAATGATAAAAGCAAAGCCAAATTGTAAACAATGGGCCTTGCCATGCCTTGCCTAAGATCCGGGAAAAGAAGCCATGAGCCTTGCAACTCAGAATCCTTGTGACTTAGAGAAAGGCACACAAGACACTCAGCAAGTTTCTTGTATTATGCTTCTATTTCAGCGCCGGACACAGGTAGAATCATTTCAAAAGGCCTGTGTGTCTTCAGACAGTTTTGGGCAAACCTTTATACAAAAAGTTGTCTATTTGTCATGACAGAGGTATGTCAATATTTTGCAGAAAAGTCCAGATGCTTCCTATCTATACAAAGGTTATCTATCTAAAAACAGCAGAAGTATACATATCATCCAGGTGTCCATTATCTAATACAAAAGACCATCTTGTCTAGGACTAACAGAAGTAAATCACTGAAAAATCCTGCTATTCCTTATCTATGCAGAGGCTGTCTGCCAACTCCTCTCCCCCTCCCTGCATTCCAGCATTCAGCTAACGAGGAAAATTCTTATCTACTTGGTTATTCTGTTAATGAGAATATTCTGTTCATCAATTCCCCCCTTTCTTACAGCCAAGAGTATATTCCTATACTATATTTTCTTAAAATAATGTCCTGTTTCCAGCTCATGTCTGAGTTTATAATTTTTACACTTCTGGTAGGATTCTACACTACTCTTTCCAGTACATAAATTATCTTAACCAAAACTAACAATAATATTATTAATAAAATAATCATTACAATTCCCAGCAACAGCTGTTTAAGCCAGAGCATATTGGGCATCCATGAGGTTAACTCTTCCCAGAGATCTGATAATCCATATGACGCATCATCCTTGCTCACCTCATGTAATACTTTCCCCTGTTCCCATATATTTTGTACATCAGTTTTAATTTGTCCTGACTTATCTACATAGGTGCAACAAGTGGTGTTTATCAAGGTGCACACCCCTCCCATTTCAGCTGTAATCATATCCAAAGCCAGCCTGTTTTGCAGTGACACACTGCTCACAGACTTAACTTCCACCTGCAGATTCTGCACCGCATCAGCTGCTGAATTAGCAATGATTTCCATTGCAGCTGATATATTTACTATTGCTTTTTCAAGTTGTACAACGCCCAATGCAGGGATCAATGCTCAAACAAAACTGTGATATCCAGTGTTGTATCTGACAAGGGCATTTGCTGTCCTTCTGTGTCTTCTCCAAAGAGTTTTCCGATATCCTCTAGGCAGGATCTCATGATGGACAGTGATTTGTGGGGTTAAGTAGCCTGCAGTGCAAACTCCTGTCCATTTTGGGGGTAAGCTTTTTCTGGCATACCCATCTCCACATAACCACCAATATCCATAAGGGAGTAAGCAACTAATTTGACTTAATAGGGCTACACCAGCCCCTACAACATGCAGCCTGTTTTCTTTAGAAGAGGTACAGCCATTTCCCTGAACCCATGGTCTGACACCTGAGACTTCTCCAGGGGAAGAGTAATTCCAACTGCAGCCCAAGCCTGTTAAGTTTCGCCATCCTACCTTATTTTCACTATTTTCATTACTTTCTACAAAAAGGGTTTGTGAAGGATCTACAATTAAGAAGTCAAACTTTGGACCCAGGCTTTCTGAGCTATCTTTCCCATGCTGACAATTGTGGAAGTTACTATCAGATGTAGTCACCCAGTCTGATGGCCCCCAAGTCCAATTCATTGAGGGTACCCCAAATAAAGGGGTCCTCATTTGGCCTCGAGGAAGTTCAGTGCATATCCAACAGTTAGAGAGATTAGTTTGCAAAGCCAATTCTTGACTAACATTTGAGTACATATTTCCTTCCCATCCCTCAATAGTATCAATCAACAAACAAATCACTATTATCGATACAACTTGAGCTTCAGGGGCCCCTGGGATTCGAGTTTCCATTCTCTCGCTGAGGTCTTCTTGACTCTGGTGTGGTGAATCCAAGCAGCTTGTTCCTTGATTTTGATGGCTGTGAAGGATGTCAGTAACACCTGGTATGGTCCAGTCCACTTGGGCTCCAGAGGGTTCTCTGAAAGAGATCTGATATAGACATAATCTCCAGGTTCCACATCATGGACTGGTCTGTCTAACCCTCTCACATGGGTTCCAATCACCTGTTTGTTAACAATGCTCAGGTTCTTATAAATTTGCTGAACATACTTGTTCAACATTTCCTCTCTAAATTGCCCTGGTTCAGAAGGGTCCATAGTGCCTACTACATAAGGTCTTCCAAACAGGATTTCAAATGGGCTCAACCCTTCCTTTATTCTTTGCTTAGTTCGAATTCACAACAGGGCAATTGGTGATGCTTGTGGCCAAGGAAGGTTTGCTTCCTGTCCAATTTTTACTATCTGATTTTTGATTATGTAGTTTGTTTTCTCCACTTGCCCACTCGAATGTGGATTGTAGGGGGTGTGGAGTTGCCAATCAATCCCTAAAATTTTGCTCACTTGCTGTACCACCTTGGCCACAAAATGAGGTCCCCTGTCTGAGGAAATAACAGCAGGTACCCCAAAACGAGGTATTATCTCTTGTAACACTGCCTTAGTAACCTCCCGTGCTTTGTTTGTGCGGCAGGAAAATGCTTCTGGCCAACCAGAGAAGGTGTTGGTGAGTACCAACAGGTACCTGTATCCCCCCTTTCTTGGGAGTTCAGTAAAATCAATTTGCCATTGTTGTCCTGGATAATTTCCTTTGCTAATTTGTCCCAGTCTAACTCCTCTTCTTACTTTGGTGTTAGCCTTAAGACACACCTCACAGTGCTGGGTTACCTGTTCTACTGTGGTGTATAACTTCTGTGCTATACACTCCTGAACCAATTTTCAATACAGGGCTTCTGTTCCCCGGTGAGTCTTTGCATGTTCCATCTGAACAAAAGCCCAGAGAAGGTTAGTGGGAATGATTAATCTCCCATCCGGTGTCCTGGCCCAGCCCTTTCCTATCCTATTCCCCAAAAGGTCTTTAATTAATTTCTGATCCTCTGTGCTGTACACAGGTTCTGGCTCTTTTTGCTCAATTGACAGTTTACCATCTGGGATCAAAACAAACTCTGACACCTTCCTCCCCTCCCTGGCTACCCTTTTTGCTGTTTCATCTGCCAGTCTGTTGCCTCTTTCCTGACCAGTATTCCCTTTTTGGTGTGCTTTGCAGTGCATTATGGCTACTTTGCTTGGCTTCTGCACTGCTTCTAGCAGCCTCAGTATTTCTTCTGCATGCTTAATACCTTTTCCTTGAGATGTCAACAGTCCTCTTTCCTTCCAAATGGCTCCATGGGCATGTACCACCCCAAAGGCATACTTGGAGTCAGTCCATATGTTTGCACTTTTCCCTTGGGAAAGCTCAAGGGCTCTGGTGAGTGCTATTATCTCTGCCTTTTGAGCGGAGGTGTTACTTGGTAGGGCTTCTGACTCGATTACCTCTTCTGCTGTAGTTACAGCGTACCCAGCTTTTCTTTCTCCCTGGATCACAAAACTGCTTCCATCAGTGTACCAGTTATGGTCTGCCTTTTCCAGGGGTTCTTGCTTCAGGTCAGGTCTGCTGGAATAAGTGGCCTCAATTGTTTCCAAACAATCGTGAATAAGTGGTTCTCCATCACCACCCTGGAGGAAAGAGGCTGGATTGACAAAGTTAGCAACTTTAATTTCTACATCATCCTGCTCCACTAGGATGGCTTGGTATTTAAGAAATCGTTGTGGAGACAGCCAGTGTCCTCCCTTGGCTTCTAGAACAGCAGAGATGGTGTGTGATACCAGGACTGTGATCTTCTGCCCCATTGTGAATTTGCGAGACTCTTGAATGTTAATTGCAACTGCTGCCACAGCCCTCAGGCATCCTGGCCCTCCCTTGCTTACCTCATCCAGTTGTTTAGAGAGGTATGCCACTGCCCTTCGGTAGGGTCCTAAGGTTTGTGCTAGGACTCTGAGTGCTATCCCTTGGCTTTCATGGGAATATAATAAAAAAGGTTTAGTGACATCAGGTATGCCTAGTGCTGGTGCCCTCATCAATTCCTTCTCTAAGGTATGGAAAGCTTGTTCAGCTTCCCCTTTCCATTGCAAGTCCTTATCAGTCTCTTTCAATAATTCATAGAGGGGTTTCACAAGCAGGCCATAGTTATAAATCCACAACCGGCACCACCCTGTCATTCCCAAAAAGGTTCGGAGTGCCTTTACTGTGTTTGGCAGTGGGATAGAACAGATGGCCTCCTTTCTTTCGGGGCCCAGCACTCATTGTCCTGCTGTTAATTCATATCCCAAGTAGGTTACTTGCTGCTGTACTATTTGGGCCTTCTGTGGGGAAACTCGATACCCATTCAGTCCCAGGAAATTCATCATACTCACAGTCCATCTTTCACAATGCGTCCTGGTCTTCGTGGCCAGCAGGATGTCATCTACATACTGTAGCAGAACTCCGCTGCCTTCTGGCTTGTTCCACCTTTCTAATTCTTTTGCAAGCTGATTTCCAAAGATCGTAGGACGGTTCTTAAATCCTTGAGGCAAGACTGTCCAAGTTAATTGACACTTTCGGTTAGTTTCTGGGTTCTCCCATTCAAAGGCAAACAGTGGCTGGCTCTCGGGGGCCAGGGGTAAACAGAAAAAGGCATCTTTTAGATCCAAGACGGTAAACCATTCTAATTCTGTTCTTAATTGAGTCAAGAGGGTGTATGGGTTTGCCACCACAGGATGGATATCCTTTGTTATTTTATTTATAGCCCTTTGGTCCCGCACTAACCGATACCCTCCAGCTGGTTTCCTTACAGGTAAAATTGGAGTATTGTAAGCTGTTAGCAGCCCATACTTTAGGAATTTTTCTACAATAGGCGAAACTCCTTCCCTATCTTCTTTCCTTAAAGGATATTGTTTTAATCTAACTGGTTGAGCTCCAGGCTTAAGATCTATTATCACAGGTAGGGCATTTTTAGCCCTTCCAGGCTGCTCAGTGTCCCAGACTCCAGGACATACTTGATCTTTTATGCTTTCTCTTATTCTGTTTTTCTCTTGTCGAGGGCTCATTAATGCAAGACTTAAAACCTCAATCAGCTGTTCCTCCCTTACTCTGAATTCTACCTTCCCCTTATTAAATTTAATTTCAGCTCCCAATGCTTCCAACAAATCCCTCCCCAGCAATGACTTTGGGGTATTTGGCATATATAAAAATTTATGTAAGCCCCAAGTTTTACCATATATTTAAGAGGTTTAAAAAAATATGCCTTCTCAGTTTGACATGTAGCCCCTACCACAGAAACACAGCTCTCATCCAAAGGCAGCAGTGCTTGATTTAAGACTGAAAAGGTTGCTCCAGTGTCCACTAAGAATTCCAGTTTATTTTCTTGTTCCCCTAGCTTCATTATAACCAGAGGATCTGCTAGGGTATTTATAGTCCCTTCCGGTCCTCCCTAGTCATCCTCTTCTAGTTGTGCCTGAATTCTATTTTTCCTTTTCCTCTCTGGACATTCTCTTTTCCAGTGTCCCTTCTTTTTGCAGATCGCACACTGATCTTTTTCCAACCGTACTCCATTAGTCTCCCTACTTTCCTGTAATGCTGCTACCAACATTCTCTTTTCTTTTCTCCTGTTTTCTTCTTCCCTGTTAGAGAATACTCTCCATGCTACATCCAAAAGTGCCTCTAAATCCCTTCCCTGCGGGGGTGACAACCTTTGCAACTTCTTTCTGATATCACTAGCAGATTGCCCAATAAATAGTGATACCAGTTGTTGTATACCTACTTCTGATCCAGGGTCAAGAGAGGTGTTTTTCCTCTTTCTGTTGCTAGCTCCAATCCATGTTTTTCAACTAATTGTTGACAGTTTTGGGCAAACCTTTATACAAAAAGTTGTTGTCTATTTGTCATGACAGAGGTATGTCAATATTTTGCAGAAAAGTCCACATGCTTCCTATCTATACAAAGGGTATCTATCTAAAAATAGCAGAAGTATACATATCATCCAGGTGTCCATTATCTAATACAAAAGACCATCTTGTCTAGGACTAGATGCCAGGCTGGATGTTAGGAAAAAGTTCTATACAGAAAGAGTGATTGCACATTGGAATGGGCTGCCTGGGGAGGTGGTGGAGTCGCCATCACTGGAGGTTTTCAGGAGAAGACTTGATGGGGTGCTTGGTGCTGTGGGTTAGTTGTTTGGGTGGTGTTGGATTGGTTGATGGGTTGGACGCGATGATCTTGAAGGTCTCTTCCAACCTGGTTTATTCTATGTATTCTATTCTGTGTATTCTATGTATTCTATGTATTCTATATGGACTAACACAAGTAAATCACTAAAAAATCCTGCTATTCCTTAACTATGCAGAGGCTGTCTGCCAACTCCTCTCCCCCTCCCTGCATTCTAGCATTCAGCTAACGAGTAAAATTCTTATCTACTTGGTTATTCTGTTAATGAGAATTTTCTGTTCATCACTTGCTGTGCCTCAGTTTACCTGGGAAGATGCAAGCCCCTTCGCATTAGGTGCACTGAAACCATAGCCAGCCTCTTCATGTTGTAAAAGCCCAGGAGCAGACATAAGTGTCTCACTGTATAGAGGGACAAATTGCAGGTGACCCAAGACCCCAGGAACCGTCCCCTTGCAGTGATAAGTCATGTCCAGCTTAAGTGCCTGCTTCTCAAACTCAGACCTTTCAGCGAAGCACCAAGAGAGGCAAGCTACTGTTGAGAGCCTGAAACCTCAAGACAGCCTGCAAACCCTGGGAAGCTTGAGAGCTGCCTGCTGTCGTGCAGACACTGGGACAAGTGTGACAACCCTGCTGGCAACCAGCGCTTGAGAGTGCCCCAACAGCTGTTACTGGCTAACGTACAGCAGCACCCCCTTCATTTGGGAGAAATCCCCATTACTCCGTGTAACTTGGACTGTACTGCAGCCCCAGAGAGAATTCCGGAGAAACACTATTGTGTGTAATTGTTTATCTCTATAAAGCCTTTTTGTAAAAGGTTCCTGTCCAGTCTTCCCCTAGTGGACAAGCAGCATAATGATGTGGCAGATTCTCTTTCCCATTGTTATTTTCCCCAGTTCATTTCATACTGTTCAAATTATTAGTATTGCCTATATACTGTACATAGCCATTGTAAATATACTACATCTGTACACCGAACCTATTAGTAAAGTTTTGGCACATTTTCATATTAATAAATAATAACTTTTATTGTCATATTTGATGCATTAATAAATCATAATCCATGTTCATAACCATTCCCCACTGCAAGTTAGGCAAAAAGGCCAGGACTGCTCTACAGTTTTTAATACTGCTTTTCAATTAGGCCAGTATTCAAAGACAGAAACTTCTATTACGACCCATGTATCTGATAGCTGCCAACATCTGTTTCCAGTCCCAAGGTAGATAATCACGGAAAATGTTTAATGCTGCAGAGATTTACACACCTTCTCAGCCTTATGGAGTGAATAGTTTCACTGACCTCACTGAGGTCACTACAAGCTGTGAAGCTACACATGTGGGTTTTAAGCTTTTGCAAGATTTAAGTCTCTCATTTTTTAAATGGCATGTTATAAATCTTTCCAGAATTGATACTGTCACCCAAGCAGTATGCTGCCTGCCTAATAAAGCATTTATCTGACAGCCAGTTACCAACCAGCACTTGTGTATACACATTTTCTTCTCAGCAGGGCTGTTACTTGATGTTTGATCACTGTTTCTCCATCCAGCTTTTAATGAGTTGATGTAGAAACACTAGAGATGTGAAGCACCATTGATGTAAGGACTGTAATGCTCTGAGCATGTTATTTTGGCTCCTGATAGTCCTGAAGCACTTCCATGGATTACAGAGCAGTTTATTCAGAAGTGAGGGATTCATAGCTAAAATGTCTTCTTAAAGAGATTGTTTCAGCCTTTTTTAGCCTCTGTCTCAGCTCACCCAGTCCATGGGTCATTGTAAATGTTTCATTTAGACACTGCAATATGGACATTCACTCACCCATCAAAAACTGGATTCAAATCACCAACCCAGTTGACAAAAAGTTTTCCAGTTACCAGAAAGAACCTGTGTTTGTCCTGGTAATCAAATTTATCTATGTAGGCTTTTTTTCCCCCACTAGTTGTCAGTGTTTGCAAACCAAGTTGTGGCTCATGTCCTACATGTGCTGCATGTTAGCATGCTGCCGTGCTGCTCTGCTGATGGCTGTCTTTGAAGACCATTTTGAAAATAGGCTCAGTACAGTCTATATGAGACAGAGTACACCCAACCTTGCAACTCGTCTTGCTGCTTAGGCTGTACTTCTGGATGAGACCTTCTGGTGCCCCAGAGTACAATGCACCTAGTTGCAGATGAAAATGTCCTAGAATTGCACTTAATAACAAACAAACAGTTGTATGCATACCCTGCAATGTTTTCAAGTCCTTTTCTGTTAATGGTTTGGAAAGTAGTGTTGTTACCTGCCCTAGACCATGTTATAGAATTTTATTAAACACAATACATCACAGTCTCAGGCTGCGCCAGGGGAGGTTCAGGCTAGATGTTAGGAAAAAGTTCTATACAGAAAGAGTGATTGCCCATTGGAATGGGCTGCCTGGGGAGGTGGTGGAGTCGCCATCACTGGAGGTTTTCAGGAGGAGACTTGATGGGGTGCTTGGTGCCGTGGGTTAGTTGTTTGGGTGGTGTTTGATTGGTTGATGGGTTGGACGCGGTGATCTTGAAGGTCTCTTCCAACCTGGTTTATTCTATGTATCAACGAATAGAAAATTTTGGCAATTTATTGAGTAGCAAGGCAGGAGCAAACACAGCGCTGGGCGACAGGGGAGTCTCCGCTCCGCCGACTGCCGCACTTACGGTGAGTTCCAGTCCCCCTTTATAATCTTCGTCCTCTTGGTTGACCCCCTCCCTCTCAAAACTTCGTGACGCTACTCTGTGCGTGTGTACTCAGTCTCTCCAGGTCTCCCCTGCCTCCTGTTGGTCGCAGTGACGAAGATCCCCGGATGGCAGCCTTGGTCCCGCCCCGTGGGCGTACCCATGTACACAGAGTATGGCTCTATGGATAAAACTAATCAGGATGTACATCCCATTCTATCACAGACCACACCTGAGATTTGCAGCAGAGCCAGTTCAGGAATGCCACTTTCAACCCAGACATTGGTGTAAATGATGTTGACTTAAAAGACCTCTAAGAATTTTAGACTGTCTATCACTTTGTTCATAGGAGTTTACCACACCACACACACACATACCCCCTGATAAAAACAGCATCTAAAATTTTAGCAAAGGATGTGAATATAAACCATATTTTGACTTAGAAGACTGTGTTTCGTGAAAATGTCATGTCACACACTAAACTGTGTTGTCACCTATTCAGTGATAAATTATCCATGTCTAGGTTTCCTTAACATCCCACGACTGGGGTTTCCACCTTCTTACTGAATTCTGTGACAACTTTGCTATTGACTTCACACAACGCTGCAGATATTTGTCCACCTTGACATGTACTCCTTTTGCTTAGGTGCAACATTTGAATAGATGTTAGAGAATAAGTTGTAAGAATAAGTTGTCACAGCTCTGGAGGATCATTGCTAAATACAGCTCTAAATAGCTCTCCCTGCACTCTTGATTTTGGAGCAGGAGTGAAGGATCACCACCGAAGAAGATAAGCCTGCCTGTGAAAAGCACTAGAGTGCTTCAGAGGTGCAAAGACTACGTGAACTGCTGAAGAGCAACGTAAAGGTAGGGAGAATAACAATGCTTGGTCTAAGAGCAGAATCACAGAATCATAGTGTGCTTAATGTTGGAAAGGTCATCCAGTCCAACTCCCCTGCTCATTAAGGGCTACGTGTTGAGCATGGGCACATATGAACATTTGTTTAATATCTCTAAAGATGGACACTCCACCTAAGCTAGGGGCAAGCTACTCCAGTGTTCAGTCACTCTCACTTCCCTCCGGATCTTCAGAGGGAGCCTCCCATGTTTCAGTTTGTGCCCACTGCCTCTGGACCTGTCAGGGCATCACTGAAAAGAGCTTGTCTCCATCCTCTTTGCACCATCTCTAAACATTGACGGTATTTCCCCTAAGCCTTTGTAGTGGTTTGAGCCTTAACTGGGACTTAAGAGCTCAGATGGGGGCAAGGCTGAGAATCCTGCCCTCGCTCTCCCCTCCTCCCTCCCAACAGAGAGGAAAAAGAAAGGAAAGGAGCAAATTCACCAAGAAACAATTTGGAGTCGGCTGGAAGTAGAGAGGTAAAGAGTTTTTCTTTAAACTAAATATATATATAACAATAACAGATAAGGTTCACAAGGGCAAGGAACAAGGATGGATGGGTGGAAAAGAGAAAAAAAAAACGAACAAGAATACAAAACCAGTCTCTCTGAAGAGGTGTGGAGGCAGCAGAGAGAAGGATCAGGCCCAACCATGTGGCAGAGGAGCAGGAAGGCAGCTGCAGTAGCTCTCATCCAAAAAAGCAGGAGCCAAAAAGAGACCTCATGGCTGCAATGTCCTCCCTTTTATACCCTAGCTGGGCAGGGAGGGGGAGTGGAACAGACTCAGTTTCCCAGGGGGAAAACACCCTGCAGGGAGGGCAAAGCACTCGCAAGCCCTTCCCCCACTTTGTTTTCAGGATGGGCATTAACCCATTACAGCTGTCCCTTCTCTAGGCTGAACAGTCCCAGCTCTCCCAGTCTCTCATTGTGTGTACAGTGCTCAGAAGGAACTAAAGAGAACAAAGTAGCAAGGATTAACTTGATGTGGTGGGTTGAAAATTTCCCCCTGTGGTGGTGAGAGAAAGTTCAGTTCTCCCCCCCCACACAAAGAAACCACGGCTAAGTCAGTCAGAGAAGCAGAGATGCATTAAAGCTGTATTTACAAGCAGGATGAGATGCAGTGAATATATACGCAATATACAGTATTTACAATATATACAGAACTATACAGCAAAGAACGTAACACAGAACAAAACTCCCTCCTCCAGCCAGGAGGGTCCCCCCTGCCCTGTACCCCCTCTCTTCCCCTAACCTCCCTTTTTTTCCAAAAAGGGTTAGAGAGAGAGAAAAGGTAATTATTAAGGAGGAAATTCTGTTCGCTCAAAGTGTACGCAAGAATTATTCTTATCTGTTATTTCAAGGTTAACTCCATCCCGCAGCTGTTGCTCAGAGAGAGACAGAGAAACAGACAGTCTGAAAAAGAGAGAACAGACTGAGACTCAACCAGAACTAAAACTTAAAGTTGCATCCTACCAATCTAGCAATGAAATTCGTTTAGAATATCTTGTTTTCATTGTCTTCACCAAAACATTCAGCCAGAGTGTTCCAGCAACTGTCCCTTTCTTAAAGGCACAGCCTAAAATATACATAGAATATACATAGAATAAACCAGGTTGGAAGAGACCTTCAAGATCACCGCGTCCAACCCATCAACCAATCCAACACCGCCCAAACAACTAACCCACGGCACCAAGCACCCCGTCAAGTCTTCTCCTAAAAACCTCCAGTGATGGTGACTCCACCACCTCCCCAGGCAGCCCATTCCAATGGGCAATCACTCTTTCTGTATAGAACTTTTTTTCTAACATCCAGCCTGAACCTCCCCTGGCGCAGCCTGAGACTGTGTCCTCTTGTTCTGGTACTGCTTGCCTGGGAGAAGAGACCAACATCCGTCTGTCTACAACCTCCCTTCAGGTAGTTGTAGAGAGTAATAAGGTCTCCCCTGAGTCTCCTCTTCTCCAGGCTAAGCAACCCCAGCTCCCTCAGCCTCTCCTCATAGGGCTTATGTTCCAAACCCCTCACCAACTTCGTTGCCCTTCTCTGGACTCGTTCCAGCAAGTCAACATCCTTCCTAAACTGAGGGGCCCAGAACTGGACACAGTACTCAAGGTGCGGCCTAACCAGTGCAGTGTACAGGGGCAGAATGACCTCCCTGCTCCTGCTGGCCACACTGTTCCTGATGCAGGCCAGAATGCCATTGGCCCTCTTAGCTGCCTGGGCACACTGCAGGCTCATGTTCAGCCTACCATCGACCAGCACCTCCAGGTCCCTCTCAGCCTGACTGCTCTCCAGCCACTCTGACCCCAGCCTGTAGCTCTGCATGGGGTTGTTATGGCCAATGTGCAGAACCCGGCACTTGGATGTGTTAAATCTCATGCCGTTGGACTCTGCCCATCTGCCCAGCCTGTCGAGGTCCCTCTGCAGAGCCTCTCTACCCTCCAGCAGATCAACTCCTTCCCCCAGCTTGGTGTCGTCAGCAAATTTACTGATGATGGACTCGATGCCCTCGTCCAGATCATCAATAAAGATGTTAAAGAGCATGGGGCCCAGTACTGATCCCTGGGGCACACCACTGGTGACTGGCTGCCAGCTGGATGTGGCACCATTCACCACCACTCTCTGGTCACCCCCCCCAACATTAAGTTTACCAGACCAGCTCAGTTGGAAGTAAGTGAATGCTGTTTTTACAAGCAAAACTACAATCTACAATGAAATGCAACGGATATGTACAAAATATACAGTATTTACAAAATGTACAGGTATTTACAATTAATAAACAGCACAAGGACCCCCCTGGCCAAAAACCAGGAGAAGCTAATAGCTTCTCCCTCCCTGCCCCCCCTACCCCCTCTTACCTCCTTATACACAAAAGGGACATGAGAAAGGAGCAGAGAGCTATTTTGTTAGATTTAGCCAAAATGATGCAGCCAAGGCCAAGCAGAAGCCAGTTAGTATCTCCCAGCCTGAGGAATTGAGAAGAGAGAGAGATTGTTTTGGTACTAGTTTAAGTCCCTTATTTCTCCAATGGGACTGTTTAGAACTACTGTGTTCAAAAAAAGATTGGATGTGGCACTTGGAGCCATGGTTTAATTGTCAGGTGGTGTTAGGTAATAGGGTGGACTTGATGATGTCTGAGGTCTTTTCCAACCTGGTGGATTCTGTGATTCTGTGAATGTTTAAGCACATGTATGCACACTTGCACCACTACTCATGGCTCACAGAATTCATGCTCCAGAACTCATCTTGCCCATCTCTGCCCTAGCTGAGGCCCACTAAAGCAAGAAGGTGTTACTGTGAGAAGGATGTATTGATTCAGCTATGGAAGAGACACAGTTATCACACTGTAGCAGATCTCCTCTCATAAAGGTGTATTTAGTATGGCCCCAGAATTAAGTCAATGCATCCAATTGCACCAGTTTTCCTGCTCCTGAAGAAACTTCATTTACTTTATTTGCAACTGCATAAATCCTAGCAAATCTTTTTTCTTACAGGAAACCAGTTTCTTGCACATGATGCACATGATGCACATCAGGATGATGAATTTCAGTATTTGAGTAATTCTGGAAGCTATCAGTGGAATTCTGAAGCATCTTGTCTTTATTTTTTTCCCCACAGTAAAAAGAAGCACATACACATTCTCTATGGTGTTTGCACCTGCAAATCCCTCCACGATGAGGAAAATACACTCCTCCAAAGTTTATATCCCTTCCAAAGCCAGTCATAGGCTTCATGCTGACCTCAGTATTAAGACTCTGTGCTACTAGTAGATTGCTAAATTTGTGTTGACATTATTTGAAGTAACATCGGTAAATCCCAGTTCACTGCAGTAAGAATAAAAACCTTTAGAGGTTGCATCTTACAGAGACTTAAAAATCTGGTACTTGACAAGCAGCTACTGAAGGCAGTTACCACTATTCATGGTTCATTTACTGTAAAAACAGTTTAAGAATGTATAAATAAGCCTCTACAAAAACAAACACAAAAATACTGGGCCCTTCAGAGGCTCAGCAGTTTCTCAGTCCTTTCATATTGGTCCAACAGATTTAGAATAGAATAGAATAGAATAGAATAGAATAGAATAGAATAGACCAGGTTGGAAGAGACCATCAAGATCATTGTGTCCAACCCATCATCCAACACCACCTAATCAACTAAACCATGGCACCAATCACCCTACCAAGTCTCCTCCTAAACACCTCCAATGATGGTGACTCCACCATCTCCTCGGGCAGCCCATTCTAATGGGCAATCACTCTCTCTGTGTAGAACTTCTTCCTAACATCCAGTCTGAACCTCCCCTGGTGCAGCTTGAGACTGTGTCCTCTTGTTTGGGTGTTGGCTGCCTGGGAGAAGAGACCAACCTCCACCTGGCTACAACCTCCCTTCAGGGAGTTGTAGAGAGAAATAAGGTCTCCCCTGAGCCTTCTCTTCTCCAGGCTAAGCAACCCCAGCTCCCTCAGTCTCTCCTCATAGGGCTTGTGTTCCAAACCCCTCACCAGCTTCGTTGCCCTTCTCTGGACATGTTCCAGCAAGTCAACATCTTTCCTAAACTGAGGGGCCCAGAACTGGACACAGGACTCGAGGTGTGGCCTAACCAGTTCAGTGTACAGGGGCAGAATGACCTCCCTGCTCCTGCTGGCCACACTGTTCCTAATACAGACCAGGATGCCATTGGCCTCCTTGGCTGCCTGGGCACACTGCAGGCTCATGTCCAGCCTACAATCAACCAGCACCCCTAGGTCCCTCTCTACCTGGCTGCTCTCCAGCCACTCTGACCCCAGCCTGTAGCTCTGCATGGGGTTGCTGTGGCCAATGTGCAGAACCCGGCACTTGGATGTGTTCAATCTCATGCCGTTGGACTCTGCCCATCTGTCCAGCCTGTCGAGGTCCCTCTGCAGAGCCTCTCTACCCTCCAGCAGATCAACTCCTGTCCCCAGCTTGGTGTCGTCAGCAAATTTACTGATGATGGACTCAATGCCCTCATCCAGATCAACAATAAAGATGTTAAAGAGCATGGGGCCCAGCACTGATCCTTGGGGCACACCACTAGTGACTGGCTGCCAGCTGGATGTGGCACCATTCACCACCACTCTGTGGGCTTGGCCCTCCAGCCAGTTCCTAACTCAATGCAGTGTGCTCCTGTCTAAGCCAGGGGCTGACAGCTTGGCCAGGAGTTTGCTGTGGGAGACAGTGTCAAAGGCCTTGCTGAAGTCCAGGTAGACTACATCCACAGCCTGCCCCACATCCACCAGGTGGGTCACCTGATCATAGAAGGAGATCAGGTTGGTCAGGCACGACCTGCCCTTCCTAAATCTATGCTGGCTGGGTCTGATCTCTTGGCCATCCTGTAAGTGCTGTGTGATTGCACTCAAGATGACCTCTTCCATAATCTTGCCTGGCACTGAGGTCAGGCTGACAGGCCTGTAATTCCCTGGCTCATCCAACCGGCCCTTCTTGTGGATGGGCACCACGTTGGCCATCTTGCAGTCATCTGGGACCTCTCCAGTGAGCCAGTACTGCTGAAAAATGATGGAGAGTGGCTTGGCCAGCTCATCTGCCAGCTCTCTCAGCACCCTAGGATGGATCCCATACAGTCCCATGAACTTATAGGGATCCAAGTGGCTAAGCAGGTCTCTAACTACTTCCACCTGGAACACACGGGAACTATACTGCTTCCTGGCTCCATCTGCCAGCTCAGGAAGCCAGCTGTCTGGAAGACATTCTGTCCTGCCATTAAAATTTGAGGCAAAGAAGGTGTTAAGTACCTCTGCCTTTTCCTCATCTTTTGTTATTACGTTCTTCTCTGTGTCCATCAAGGAGTGGAGGTTGTCCTTGCCCCTCCTCTTGCTGTTAATATATTTATAGAAGGATTTTTTGTTGTCCTTCACAGCAGAGCCCAGTCTAAGCTCCAAATGTGCTTTTGCCTCCCTATTTTTTTTCCTACAAGACCTAGCAACATCCTTAAACATTCCATGGGTTGCCTAACCTTTCTTCCAAAGGTGATACCCCCTCTTTTTTTTCCCTTAGTTCTTTTAGAAGCTCATCACCCATCCAGGCTGGCCGTCTGCCCCGGTGGCTCATCTTCTGGCACACTGGCACAGCCTGCTCCTGTGCCTTCAGCAGTTCTTCCTTGAAGTAGGTCCAGCTCTCCTGGACCCCTTTGTTTTTAAGGGCTGTTTCTCAAGGAACCTTCTGAGTTAGTTCCTTGAGTAATGTGAAGTCTGCCCTCCAGAAGTCCAGTGTGGAGGTTTTCTTATTGCCTCTCTTAGACTGACTGCGCATTGAAAATTCAATTATTTCATGGTCACTGGACCCCAGACAGCCTCCGACCACCACATCACTCACCAGCCCTTCCCTATTTTTGAGGAGGAGGTCAAGCAGAACCTTACCCCTGGTAGCCTCACTGTCAAGTTCACAACGGAGATATCTAAGAGGTAACAAGCTATAAACCTCAGAAATAACCAGGTAAAATAGTGTATTTTACTCACGAACCACCGAGCTGCTAAATACCAAAACCTTTGCTGAACGAAGAGGTATTTGAGTTCATAGTTATAGTCCAAAGGGCAGTGTCCACACATTGAGAGAAAATGAGAGGGCAGGCTACTGCGGTGAAGGCCCAACTTTAGCACTGCACTGCTAAAACAAAAGAGGCTGTTTGCTCTGAAGATAGGAGCAAGTAGGGTGCTTGTTGCCGCCTTGAATCCCATTAACGAATGGGGGAGAGAGGTGAGAGAGTTACAAGCTTGCAAGCTGTGAGTGTAATGAGCAAGGAGTGAGTGAGCAATGAGCTATGAGCACAGGAGGACTTCCTCTAGAAATTCCCTTTTCGAAAACGGAACGGCCCAATGGCACATTAGCCATTCAAATCCCGCCAATCAATCCAAAATGTTTAGGTGGCGAGTAAACTGCACACGCCTTCTCTCATGGTGTCTGACATGTGCAGTCACCTGTCTGGAACATGAGGCTCAGGAATCGGGTTCAGCTTCCGCTCCCCTCCAGGCAGCCTTAATGGCGCCTGCCTATTGGGCTCCTTGACCTCAATCCGGACCCTGTGACAGAGAGGGAGGAGAAAGGAGCAGTGGCTCAAAACAGATTTAACTGTCTTATTAATGCCTCTTCCAGGACACTGAGGGTGGTAAGCTGGAGTCAGGGGTGAAACCAGCAGCCCAGCTGAAGGGCATGTACACTAATGCATGCAGCATGGATAACAAACAAAGCTTCCAAGCCTTGTTACAGCAGAAAAGTTATGATGTAGTTGGCATCACAGAAATGTGGTGGGATGACTCACGACTGGAGCACTGTAATTGATGGTGACAGGTTCTTCAGGAGAGACAGGTGAGGAAGAAGGGGTGGCCCTGTACATCAGAGAGGCTCTAGACGCCATGGAACTAGAGATGAAGGATGATCAGGTTGAGTGCCTGTGGGTGAGAATTAGAGGGAAGGCTAACAGGGCAGACATCCTGGTTGGAGTCTGTTATAGACCACCCAACCAGGATGAAGAGGTTGATGAATTATTCTATAGGCAGCTAGAGGCTGTCTCAAGATCACCAGACCTTGTCCTTGTGGGTGACTTTAACCTGCCTGATATATGCTGGGAACTTAACACAGGGGCAGCAACAAAACCTCCACTCTGGACTTCCTGAGGTCAGACTTCAGGTTACTCAAGGAACTAACTCAGAAGGTACCTTGGGAAACAGCCCTTAAAAACAAAGGGGTCCAGGAGGGCTGGACCTACTTCAAGAAAGAAATCTTGAAGGCACATGAACAGGCTGTGCCAATGTGCTGGAAGATGAGCCACCAGGGCAGACAGCCAGCCTGGATGGGTGATGAACTTCTGAGTGAATTAAGGGGAAAAAAGGAGGGTGTATCATCTTTGGAAGAAAGATGATAGAATGTTTAAAGATGTTACTAGGTTATGCAGGAAAAAAAATTAGAGAGGCAGAAGCCCATTTAGAGCTTAGACTGGCCACTGCTGTGAAGGACAACAAAAAATCATTCCACAAATATATTAATGGCAAGAGGAGGGGCAAGGACAACCTCCACTCCTTAGTGGACACGGAGGGGAATATTGTAACTAAAGATGAGGAAAAGGCAGAGGTATTTAACACCTTCTTTGCCTCTATTTTTTTATAGCAAGATAGGTTGTCTTCCAGACAACTGGCCTCCTGAGCTGGTAGATGGAGTCAGGGATCAGTATAGTTCCCCTGTGTTCCAGGTGGAAGTAGTTAGAGACCTGCTTAGCCACTGGGATTCCCACAAGTCCATGGGACTGTATGGGATCCATCCTAGGGGGCTGAGAGAGCTGGCAGATGAGCTGGCCAAGCCACTCTCCATCATTTTTCAGCAGTACTGGGTCACTGGAGAGGTCCCAGATGACTGGAAGCTGGCCAACATGATGCCCATCCGCAAGAAGGGCCGGTTGGATGAGCCAGGGAATTCCAGACCTGTCAGCCTGACCTCAGTGCCAGGCAAGATTATGGAAGAGGTCATCTTGAGTGCAGTCACACAACACTTACAGGATGGCCAAGGGATCAGGCCCAGCCAGCACAGATTTAGGAAGAGCAGGTCCTGCCTGACCAACCTGATCTCCTTCTATGATCAGGTGACCCACCTGGTGGATGTGGGGCAGGCTGTGGATGTAGTCTACCTGGACTTCAGCAAGGCCTGTGATAATAGGTTGGACTAGATGATCGCAATGGTCTTTTCCAGCCTGGTTAATTCTGTATTCCTGTAACAAGAGTGGTAGATCCACCCATGACACAGAGGTTGCTTTTCAGCAACCTTCCAGTTGAGGACAGGTGGGACAAACTGCCCAGAGTTGAGAGCAGCATGGGTGTGATCTGGAGCAAATCTCAACAGAAATGGGACCAAAGATGTAAGTTTAAACAGCACATTTTCATATTTGAGATATTCCTATTTGCAGTGAATACCATTTAGGTGAAAAGTGTCATATTGGGAATGACAGCTTTGGGCTTGTCTGGACTAGACTGTCTTACTTGGTTACTCTCTCCATACTTTAACAACTACTTACTGCTTTTGGGGTATTGCTATTTCTTGGAGATTCATTAATATCATTACCATCATTGCTCTGTAATAGTCTGCAAGGCCTCACTGAGGGAGCCCTGTAAGATGCTCAGCAAAGACAAGAAGATCCAATTTCTACCTCAAAAAAAGTCAAAGGCCTGCATACAAGAGAGTGAACAGCATGTGAATGTCACAGAAGTAAAGCAACATTAAAGATGGCTGGGAGCTGTGGGGCAAGCAGTCAAGAGAGACCACTTATCAGCAAAACTTGAGATAAGCATTACTGACTTACTAACAATGCTTTTGAGCTAACTGAATTTCCTCTAACATCTTTCCTTTTCTCTTCTAATTAACCAGAGGAAAAAGGGACGGGAGAGTTTGGGGGGAGGTGAGGTGGAATCTTCCTGCCCAAGGAGGATTTCTGTACTGTTTGCTTTTTGTAAATACCTGTATAGTATTGTAAATACTGTATACTCTGTACATATTCATTGCATTCCATTATTGCTTGTAAAATACAGCTTCATTTGCTTCTCCAACTGGGTTTGGCTGAGCTTTTGTTGATGTGCGTGGGTTAAAGCATCACAGATACCTGAAACTGCAGCCCTGGTATGGTGTCAAAGGTGGTATAACCTTTCTTTTTCAGCACCTCTGCACAAGTGCCAGGTATCAACCAGCCAACTCCAAACCTCAGAATTAGCTTTGCCTGCTTATTTGAAAGGACTGTCAGATAAGCAATCATTGCAGCCAGCCCTGGGACCCAGTGGTCCCTGGGTGGGCAAATTAAGGACTAATGAAAGCATGCCTCTTACTCCTGCTGTTCTGATCAGCCAGGCTATCTTCCCAACAAAGACTAAGGAGCAGAAGGAAGAATCTCATATAGACATGGCATCAAAATCAGTGCAATTTAGTCATCTGTATACTAGGGTTCAGAAGTTCCCACTGCATTAAGTTTTTTATACAACCCCATAGACTTTTGCAGTTCCCACACTAAAGCTGTTCCCTGCACCATTGGTTCATTGCACCATCTTCTTTGAGGTGATGTGGATTCTGAAGACCAGCTAGAGGAATGCTGAGACCAGCTAGATCACCAATTCTTTATAAGCACTGAGAAGCAGGCACAGGAAATGCAGAAGGCTCTGCCCCATAGCTAACAACTACATTCAGTATGTGGTAGACAAGTGCCGTTTTGTATGCAGTCTGAAAGGAGGATGCTGCCTTGCAACAACTGTGCTATCAGCAAGGCTTCCCCAGGCCAAAGAGGCACAGGTCCCCTCACTTTTTATTCACCTGTGACTTGGGACTAGTCTGCTGACACTAATTATAGCAGTTGACAAGATAAAAGTAATTCAGTCTTTGTTTCAGGGGAAACAGCCCAAATGTGGGGATTATTCCACCTACTTTTCTGTCAGAAGTATAGGTAAAATACAACGTAAATTTTCTTCCATTTTTTTCAGTACCTTTTCCATGCATGTAGATTTCACCATGCACTAAGAAGCCTGCTTCAGTGGGGTTTCAGTATATATTCTGACTGAATTTAATGAGAATGTGTCTGCTTGTGTTTTATTAGGGATGGAATTAGGCCCTTCATTTGAATTTTATGGAATTTTTCTTCCTTTTTAAAAATATTAATCTATTTTATCATTCTTAATTTGCTTCTGCTATGTTCTGAGAATATCAGCAGTACACTGCAGCATCTTAAAACCTTTAAATTCTAGTATGCAAACATTGTGCCTCCTAGTGGGTAATGTATACAGATTTCAACTCTCCTTCAGGTTGCATTTCTTTCTAGTTTTGTTGGACTTTCTTCTGTTAGTATGAAGGAGGTAATTTTCAGTATTTTTGTCACTCTGAAAGTCCTTTGTTTCTTTCTTATGCTCTTCACTTTGCACTTTCTTGCACACAGCCAGTTAGGTTCTGAACATTCAGTCTTTGTGATTTTGTTGTGCAAAAATTTGCTATTAAAATTCCTCTGATCCACAAATTTGTTTGTGAGGGACCCACTCCTGACACATTATTGCACTTATGCAAACAGTAAGAAAGTGTTTGCATATCTGTGCCTGAATTACATAGAATACATGGAATAAACCAGGTTGGAAGAGACCTTCAAGATCACCGCGTCCAACCCATCAACCAATCCAACACCACCCAAACAACTAACCCACAGCACCAAGCACCCCATCAAGTCTCCTCCTGAAAACCTCCAGTGATGGCGACTCCACCACCTCCCCAGGCAGCCCATTCCAATGGGCAATCACTCTTTCTGTATAGAACTTTTTCCTAACATCTAGCCTGATATCATGACAGCAACAGAGTTCATGTTTCTTATGGAATCAAAATACCCACTCCATATATTCTGGTACTGTTGAAAGAGATATCCAAGACATGTCACAGACAAGACCCAGGATACTACATTTTGTTGGGTGCATTGCCCCACCCGTGGAAGCAAACTACAAAATTCAGCAGCAGACTAGGAAGTCAGCTCTATCAAGGTCCATAATCCTTTTCTGTCTCCTTAGCTGGCTGCAGCTTCATCTCAAAGCATCCCCTGTAGTTTATGAAGGCAAGCTTCTGGTTAGGCTGAGGCATGCTTGCCCAGACAGTCCTTCCTGCCCCTATCGCAAGGACCATAGCTTGGTCCTTCTAGGCTTGCGAATACTCCAGAACTCGGATTAAGTTTGGACTTGAACATGTTTACCATTAGCAAACCAGATGCTAAAACATTCCTGGTCTTGCAGACAGCCTCAGTCCCATGAATCGCATCTTCACTCATTTATCTGCCATCAGAATTTCCTGCTGTCTGGAAATAATTTTCATGGTAGACAGGAGTAGTATATCCTTGACTCTTAGACAAGAGCTATTTTTTTTCATTTCTATTTATCAGGCATTGTAAATGCTGCTAGATCTCAACAGATAAGAAATCACCTAATAAAGATAGAATAGCTTAGCATAGCATAGCATAGCATAGCATAGCATAGAATAGAATAGAATAGCATAGCATAGCATAGAATAGAATAGAATAGAATTGACCAGGTTGGAAAATACCTTCGAGATCATTGAGTCCAACCTATCACCCAACACCATCTAATCAACTAAACCATGGCACCAAGCACCCCATTCAGTCTCTTCCTAAACACCTCCAGTGATGGTGACTCCACCACCTCCCTGGGCAGCACATTCCAATGGCCTTTCACTCTTTCTGTGAAGAATTTCCTCCTAACATCCAGCCTAAACCTCTCCTGGCACAGCTTGAGACTGTGTCCTCTTGTTCTGTCACAGGTTGCCTGGGAGAAGAGACCAACCCCCACCTGGCTACAACCTCCCTTCATGTAAACAAATATTTTTTTTCTTTCTGAACTTATCTAATGTGCCTACATTTTATAATATTAATCCTGAAAAGGATATGGTTTGCCAGACTGCAAGCCAAACTGGAGCACAGAACACAGCTTCTGTTTTGTTTGGAATTTTTGTTTGTTTGGTTGGTTGGTTTTGTTGTTGGTGGTTTTTTAATCCAGCCCTTATACAACAGCTTGCGTTTAATCTCTCCTCAGGTTTTAAGGTCATCACAAGTACAAACAGAAAAAAAAAAATTAAATTTGAGGCAAATAGATCTCTAACAATACTCTCTGGCAGAGCACAGCTGGGTGAAAACACTGCCTGATGGAGATTCGTCATGTGATGTGTGCTGAAGAAAGCATTGCTTTTGTCACTGGCTAAGAAAGAACCATTCTTCAGAGAGGAAGTGCCATTCGATAAAGGCATCATAATAAATAGTAATAACATTTTTATATAAAAGATAAAGACAATAATGCTGTGGGCTATATGCTGCATTTTAGGTGTTTGTTTCTTGCAAACACATCACTTTTTCCAAGTTCTTCTCCAGCGTGATGCTATTTCAAAAGCCTTCAGAGGAAATGAAGGGATAATTCTCTCTCAGTGCTGTAAATCTCCATGGACTTTCTGACACTTAAGCCACCCTTCCTTCTTCCCCCCCCAAAAAACCCCAACAACAACCACAAACAAACCAACCACACACACACACACACACACAACAAAACCATCCACAAAAACAAACAAAAAACCAACAAAACCCCCCACCAAAACCCCAAACCAACCAACCAAATAAAACCAACCAAAAGCCCCAACCCACAACAACAAAACTCCAAACCTCCAAAGAATCCACAAAAAACAACAACCACAAAAGGCATGAAAAGTTAAAGCATTTGAGCCAGTTGAGTCACTCTCAGTCCCACTTTTTGAGCTGAGTCTGCTAAAACTAGGGGTGGCACAAAATGGTCACTGGTGACTTTGATCACTTCAGAGTGAGAGCTCACAGTTCAAAAAGTTTTCAGCAGGCTTCATAAGGTCCTAACAAACTTAGACTTTGCTGGGACTGCTAGCATGAGGTGAAATCTGCAGGATCCTTCATTAATCCTGTTGTTATCTATAGCCCTCAGAGTATACACGTTATTTAATTTGCCCTAGTTAATCTTTTACAGTGTAACCTTTATATGCAGTCAATGCTATAATATTTTAAGTACATATCAGCATATAAATTGCTTCAGTACATATGTACAGTAGCTTCTTGTCTTGACTTGGAGTGGTTCATTTGATTGGTAGACAATCAACATATTGTTACATGTGTCCTTCACTCATAGTCTGATTAGACTCTTATGTTCTTGTCAAGTAAATATACAGTAACGAATTATAACACAAGGAAACAATAGCACAAGAAAATTTGCAAACTACAAGACAGAATGCCACCAACATCACCCAAAGTAAACTCTCAAGAAGGATATAAATTCTTTCTAGACTTACCACAAATGAGAAGAAAACACTATGCCATGCTGTGAAGAACTTAACACCCAAGGAGCTGTCTAGCAGAATTAAGCCATTGGTATCTAGAACATGGAAGATAACACCTCACCACATATTTCAGATGAGATTCTCGCTTCCTCAAGCATCTATAGGATACCTAAGTGCAGGTCCTTTTGTCAGTGAAGTTCACATTGTTCTCATAACTAGGCAACACAAGGCTTTGGTGGAGCATATGGTCCTGTTCTCTGGACTAAACTGTGCCAGTAATAAAATCAGATGAAGGAGACATTCTCTAATTGGAAAACAGTTTTAAAGAACCCATAATTTCCTGACTTATACTGCCGTATCTTCAAGTAATAAGACATTGCAGAGCAAGCTCCTCTATATTAAACAATGTTCTCTACCCTTTTTACTGTCTCCCGCAAAGACTACTATATAACAGCATTGGGGATTTGCTGTTGAGTAGTCAATGATGCAAATTTTGCTATAAAATAGTATTAGGAGTATTCATTTTAGCCATCACTGGGAAATTCCTCCTCTGTTCATTTTTGCAGACTGTGTACTTACCGAGGATATCTTCCCTCTTAGGAAGCCATAAGTACAGCTTTCAAGAACTACAATGCTTGGCAGAGCCCTGTTGTTGGCTAGGACGCAAAAGAAGGAAGCAACATGAATCATTTTGTGCATAAACTCTTAGGGTAATGCTTCAAACACATAAACATTAATTCCACTATTTTAGAGCACTCCACAACAGAACTGTTTTGTAAGCAACCCTTTGTCAAAGATGATGATTACATCACAGACCACATAGTTGTGTGACACCCGCGCATGGATGGACAAGCACAGAGCTCAAGCCAAGGCAGCTATGACAACTACAAACTTCACAAGAGTCATTCGCATTTGTAGAACTCATTTGAGTTATGGGACAAAGGACAATATGCCTGTGCAAAATGCATGTTAATATGATGTTTACAAATGAATGCTTCTGCACCTGCTAGAATATAAATATTCTGACAGGTGCATTTGAAATGTCTCCAGTGTCACAGCTCTGAGAAACCACTACACAGCTCATTGTATAGAAATAATCTGATTTTTTTTTCATTGCTTTGCAATGATGCAATGAACCTGAACAAACACAATCAATTCTGAACAACTAAGGAGACAGATGCAGCAGAAGAATTCTTTTCTTTGCATGCCACAGTGTCTAATCCAGAGCCATCAAAATAACTGATACTCAGGTCTGCAAAGCATAGCTATCTACCAACATTGTCAGTTTAGGAAATTCAACACTGTTCTTGGCCCTTTTGCTTTCTATTACACACATGGATGAATTAGTGTAAGCACACACATGGAAGAGTAATATTATGTTACTCTAGGAATTTAATTTTATAAAATGTTATAGTGAAGATCCACTAGATCCAACAGTTGACAAAAAAATACCACTGAACTCTTCTACTTTGTGTCACAGTAAAATCCAAAAGAAAAGCACCCCCTGACAAAAGTCACAGACAAAGCCACTACTCCTTTGAGTGTAGGCTTGTATTCTAAAGACAAAGGGCACAAAAGCTAGGACTATTCCTCAATGCTTTTCTGGTAACACAATGTGCATATAAAATCACAAGTCAGAGAGCAGTGCTACTGGCTTCTGAAAAACACCTTCTAGAAAATGTAATGAACTCCAAATGTGAAAAAGACCAGGCATTTTCATTCCCCATTGAAAATCTACAGTGCAAGACCATTTGCAACAACAGGCAGGTATTTACAGGTGTTTGCTGACCCAGACTGTTTTCATCCACAGGTCAGATGGTATAATGTTCTTTATTCACAGTCAAAAATCAGTGTGCAATGTTTCCAGGCTCATATCAATAAGCCTGGGGGAGGGGGATGGAGGAGGAAAGCCCCATCCCTCCATCCCCGATCCCTCCTAGTGGGGCCAGTCATCTTAAACCAATGTAATGACATAATGGTTTCACAGTGCGTTGTATGAGAGTGATTGTTTTTCCATAGTGGGTGATTTCAGATGCTAACAAACACTGCAATTTCAAATGCAGAAGGAAACAAACTCCAAGAAAAAAAAAGTCAGAGTCTTCAATTTATGACACTACTAGTTATTTGTAACTGAAAAAAAAAAAAAGAGAGAGATGTGCTTTCGCTGACATAATCCTGCCTCAGTTTCCATTCAGATTTCCAGGTAATCTCAATACTTCTCCCTCCCTTACATCTTTTTCATTTTAGCAGTTTCCCTCTTCTGGTTTTTGCTCTTTTACCCCATCAGCCCAGAGATACCCCTTGGCCTTATGAAAAAATTTGCTGTTCCTTTGCCATATATTTTTTTTCAGACTACTGCCTTCTCTCACTGTCCTTCCCTAACTTCCAGGATTGTGGATTATGCTGTTCACTTTCTCTGTGTAGCCTTCCTGTAATTAAATGGTGACCCCATAAATCAGGCCTTTGGCTTACATTTTCTCTCTGTTCCATCACATTGCTCTTTTCAAGGCTGATGATGTTCTCCATCTATCTGAATCTCACACACTGGTGGAAGAGTAAACAGCAGAAGTGATCATTCCCTCACAGGACAGTTGGGATTGCTTGGTCACTTGTGTATAACCAGAAGTACGATTCAACACAGGAAAGATCAACTGAAAACCAGGAATGATCAAATACAACCAAGAAGGAAAGCTATCCCAAAACACATCTGCCTCTTCTTATCTGCAGCCATCATTGCATGCTCATGCTGTCTGATGGCAAAAAACAGCAGGTTGATCAAACTAAAAATATATTCATGACAGCTCTGTTTGTGAGAATCTACAGCTACTGCTGGTCTTTTATGCACATGGTCTTAATGAGACTGGTATGAACCACCAAAGGCAGATGGTTTGTCTTCTCATCATCCTTTGTGCAAAGAGTAGTCTAGCATCAGCTAATAGTTAATAAGATCAACATTTTACAGACAGGTTTGTGTCAGCAAAACTTTCTTGAAGAAATGATACCCTGTTCTACATAAAGGCAATGGAAAAAAAGAACCAGAGATACAATCCAGTATCAAAGGGAGTTACTTCCATGAAACCCTAAGAAAACTCTTTGTCCCAGAAAAGTTTCATTCTTGGCTCAAGTAGGTAAAAACTCTCTTGTGCTCTAGAACAATTTAATGTAAAACACAGGTGCAGAGTTGTGTACAGCAAAGACACTCAGTTTTGTATCCACAGATACTTTACCTTCTTTTTATCACCCATTTCTAAATACTGCAAATGACCTACGGTCACACATGCTTTTCCTTTTGTCCATTTGGTGCTCTTCCCTTCTAATCTATTAATTCCAGGAACCTCATAAAAGGTGGGCTTTTGTTGGTTTTGGTTTTGTTTTGTTTTGTTTTGTTTTTTCATCTGTAATCTCTAAAACTTAGCTTTAATTAAGTGATTGCTCTCTACAATGTCTTACCCTATCTTGTAGATTGGAAAAGAAATGGGAAAAAATAATGTTTTGGGCTTGTTGTCACTATGTTGATATGTCCGTTCCACACAGTATTTAACTACTGGTAAAGCCTAGTTGAGCTACATGGCTGGTGCTAATACTCATCTCTCCTGATTATGGAAACCTCCTCCTTGTCCCTGGAGAGTGTAAACAGCCTACATGGAGGTATTTAGAGTCACTAGAGAGGCTTCCCACTGTGGTGAAGGCACATTATGCCCAGATACTGAATCTTGTCCCAGCATGCAGACAAGTTCCCCCTCTTTGATGAGGGAAACAAAGGCCAAGGCATAAGCCAGGCCGGCGCAGATCACTGCACGCACTCATCGCATGGGATGCTCATGCTAATACCAAGAATGGGCATAACTCTAGCGTCACACTTCCTATAGGCTGAAGCTAGTTATTTACAAGAGGGCCCATTGGTCAAATACAGCCTCGAGGAAACTATTACCCAAGTTGGTAAATAGGTTGCCCCCTCTTTCACTTTGCTCCCTCTCCGTGGTGGAGAGGACAAACCCCGTGCCATAGCCTCTGCCATCAAGCTCATTGCTATTAAGTCTTCTCTCTCATATATGCCAGCAAACCAGTAGCCTCTGCACGACGAGGAGAAGCCTGCATCCAGGCAGGCTCATTGAGCCTCAGCCCTGAGAGTATCTCCAGAGGAGGGTCCTTCGCTGAGCCCGTGAAGCTCCAGCATCGTACTGCCAGTCTCACTGACCGGGAGAGTCAAGAGGACTGGGCCCCCGAGGGTAAGATCTGCCCAGCTGCCGGGGAAAAGGGATTTAGCCGAGTCTGGCAGTCCACACGTCTGCATTAGCCTTAAGCAGCAGACTGACGAGCGGACACAACCCTGTGTGTGTCAGATCGGAAAGCAGGATTGCATGCCTGCATAACCCCGCTATCGCAGGAGAGGAGTCGTCACTTCTGCCACTCCATGCCCTGTAAACCTCAGGGAAACCTCGAGCATTGTCCATGCTCCAAAGCCGGCACTGCTCTGAGAAGGTCTCGCTGCTCCTTTGAGCCAAGGAAAGGGTCTAAGCCGCCGCTTCATACAGCTGCACTTCTTCCCCGGGGCCATCCATGCCAGCCCCGCAGGCCGTTGCCGCATGGCCGACCCCGCTGGGTCCAGCCCTGCCTGCTACCGTGCCAGGTCGGAAACCTCCAAGCCCGCCTATTGGGAGCTGTCGCCCTGCCCTGCCATGCGAGCTGACTCCGTGAGGGCCGACCCAGTCCCGGGACCAGCCCTAGCGGCTCTGCTGGGCCAACCCCGCAGGACCACTCCCTGTCGTCTGGAGGGAGCCTGCCGGAGTCCTGCGAAAGGCACCTGCCTACCAGCTAAGCCTAGGTTCCATCTCCTCTCCACTGCCGCAGAGAGAGCATTGCCACCCAGTGTCACCGTCTAGACCAGCCGAGGAACCAGTCCAGTGACAGTATGCCGGAACATAACCTCACTACAAAAAAAGGACACAGTGCAGCTTCCACGTGCTTTCCACCCACTAACATTCAGTTCAAAGCATCTGCGTCTAGCAGAGTAACCTCTGACACATAGCAGACCTCATTGCCCTCTACAACTACCTGAAAGGTGGTTGTAGACAGGAAGGGGTTGGTCTCTTCTCCCAGGCAACCAGCACCAGAACAAGGGGACACAGTCTCAAGCTGTGCCAGGGGAGGTTTAGACTCGAGGTGAGGAAAAAGTTCTTCACTGAGCGAGTCGTTCGTCATTGGAATGTGCTGCCCAGGGAGGTGGTGGAGTCACGGTCCCTGGAGGTGTTCAAGGGGACATTGGAAATGGCACTTGGTGCCATGGTCTAGTTGTGAGGTCTGTTGGGACAGGTTGGACTTGATGATCCTTGGGGTCTCTTCCAACCTTGGTTATACTGTGATACTGTGATACTGTAGTATCTCCGTGTGTAGTTAGCAGCCGCCAGAGCCCCGCTGCATCGCCATCTGGTGGACAATCGGCAGAATTGCACCCCTCATTATCTAAATAGGAATTCTGTAAATATTCTAATTGAGTTCTGATTATAAATACTAACCCACTTATGGGATATATTTCACAATCGTGCACTAGAATATGTATATAAAATAGTGAATAATCGGTTATTAATTTTGATAAATAATAACGATAATATTTACATAATTCATATTTCATATTGAGAAATTAATAACCTCTTCATCACACCCACCTGGTGGAGATTTTTTCAACACAGGATGGTTATGGCACTGCAAAATGCACATACTTGAAGGGTTGCAATACTCATTATGTGTGAAGCTTATGCATGTGCTGTGTATTTGCTTAGGGGTTTTAGCATGGGTAACAAAGTGAGTAATTTTAGGACACAGACTGTCTCCTTGCATGTGACACAGAATTTGGTAAGTCTGGAGAAGACAAATATGCTTAGTTTTGAGCGGGGACAGAGAAGGGAATTAGCCAGGTACTACATGTTTATTTACCCTGAAGTGGTCCTCGATTCCTGGATTCTGTCACATTTATTTTAACCACATGGAAGCTGTTGTCTAATGCTGTTTTCATATTTGTGGTAAGTCATCCTTGGCCATGATGTGAGAGGAGTGAATGCAGCAAGACTATTTGTGCTGTGCTCACAAATGCCGTTAAAATAGTGTCAAGACAGCTAGACCATGTGCGGTCAAAGGATTATGATCTGGTGGCAACAACAGAGATGTGGTGGGACAGCTCACATGACTGGAATGTGGTCATGGATGGCTATGCCCTTTTTAGGAAAGACAGGTCAGACAAGCAAGGTGGTGGAGTTGTTCTTTACATGAGGGAGCAACTAGAGTATTGAGCTCTGTCCAGGGGTGGATGAAGGATGAGCTAAGAGTTTTTGGGTGCAAATTAGGGGGCAAGCTAGCATGGGTGATACAGTTGAGAGTGTTTTTTACAGGCCACCTGATCAGAATGAGGAAGTTGATGAGCCTTCTACAGGCAGCTGACAGCAGCCCTGGTTCTCATGGGGGATTTTAACTGCCCTGATAATTGCTGGAAGGCCTACTCAGCCAGCCAGCCACAGTCCAGGAGGTTCTTCCAGTGCCTTGGTGATAACATCTTGATGCAAATGGTGGAGGAACCAACTAGAAGAAGAGTACTACTGGACCTGATACTCACTAACAAGGAGGGTCTGGTTGAAGAGGTGAAGGTTGAAAGCAGCCTTGGCTACAGCGATCATGAAATAGTGGAATTTAGGATCTTGTGTTGTACAAAAAGAATACCAAGTAGGATCGCAACCTTGGACTTCAGCAGGGCCAACTTTGGCCTTTTCAAGCAATTGCTATGGGAAATCTCATGGGACAGGGCACTAGAAGGTAAAGGGGCCCAAGATAGTTGGTTAATATTCAAGGACCTCTTCTTCCAAGCTCAAGATCAGCGCATTCCAATGAGTAGGAAATCAAGAAAGAGAGCCAGGAGACCTGCATGGTTAAGTAGGGAACTGCTGAGCAAACTCAAGTGGAATAAAAGCATCTACAGCTCATGGAAGGAGGGGCTGGCCACTTGGGAGGAATATAAGACTGTTGTCAGAGGATGTAGGGAGGCAATTAGGAAAGCTAAATCTCCGCTGGAATTCAACCTTGCAAGAGAGGTCAAGACAACAGAAAGGGCTTCTTCAAATACATTGGAGGAAAAACTAATACTGAAGACAGTGCAGGCCCACTGATGAATGAGGTGGGTGTCTTGGTGACAGAGGATACAAAGATGGTGGGGTTACTAAATTCCTTCTTTGTCTCCATCTATACTGCTGCAGACTGTCCTCAGAAGCCCCAGCCTCCTGAGGCCCCAGAGGAAGACATGACAAAGGAGGAGTTTTCCTCGGTTGATGAGGACTGGGTCCTAATGGCATGCACCCATGGGTGCTGAGAAAGCTGGTGGAGGCTATTGCCAGACCATTCTCCACCATCCTTGGTAAGTCATGGTGGACAGGAGAGGTGCCTGGGGACTGGAGGAGGGCAAATGTCACTCTTCAATCTTCAAAAAGGGTAATGGAGCAACTTATCTTCAGCACTGCCCTCAGGCATATCAAGGGCCATAGGGTCACTAGGAGCAGTCAACATGGTTTTACCAAAGGGAAGTCATGTTTGACCAACCCGATAACCTTTTGTGAGGACACAACCAGGGAGATAGATGATGGTAGAGCAGTGGATGTGGTTTATCTTGATTTCAGTAAAGCATCTGACACTGTCTCCTACAATATCCTTGCAGGGAAACTGAGGCAGTGTGGTCTGGATGATCAGGCAGTGAGGTGGATTGAGAACTGGTTGAAGGGAAGAAGTCAGAGAGTTGTGGTCAAGGAGATGGAGTCTAATTAGAGGCCTGTATCTAGCAGGGTCCCTCAGGGGTAAGTATTGGGACCAGTTCTATTCAGTAGATTCATCAGCAGCCTGGATGAGGGCACAGAGAGCACTGTCAGCAAGTTTGCTGAGGACACAAAACTGGGTGGAGCAGCTGACACACCAGAGGGTTGTGCTGCCGTTCAGGGAGACTTAGGCTGGAGAGCTGGGCAGGGAGAAAATTAATGAAGTTCAACAAGGGCAATCATAGAGTCTTGCACCTGGGAAAGAACAACCCCAGGTATCAGTATAGGTTGGGGACCGACATGCTGGAGAGCAATGTGATGAAAATACTATAAATTTATGACTTATGAAACTGAATTATGAACTTTATTTTTAATGATTAAAAATTATTTGTAACCAATTAATCACTTTTATATAGATATTCTAGTACATTATTGTGATATCTATCCCATAACTGGTTTAGTATTTACAATTTGAACTCAGAATATTTACAGAATTAATTTCGATTGAAGAATGAAGGGTGCAATTCTGGCACTTGTTCACCAGATGGCAACTCGACAAGACGCTTGCAGCTAACCTTAACTACATACAGGGAAGTTACAGTGTGTCAGAGGCAATTCGAGCAGAGGCTTGAACGGGGCGGGGTGGGCTTTAAACTGAATGTTAGTGGGCGCTGCACTGGTGATAAGATACACTGTGACTTGTGTTTGTAGCGAAGCAAGTTGCTAGGTTAGTAGGCCGGTAGTTACGCGGGCTGGCTGCCCGGTGTGCCTAGGGCTGGCTCCGGGGCTGGTTCATTCTGCAGGGCGGGTCCCGGGGGCTGAGGCTGCGGCTGAGCTGCTGGCAGGCCCACAGGGGAGCTTCCGCCTGGATGGTGACTCTGAAGGCAACCTTCTCCTCCGGCGGTGGGGAGGGGGTGAACTTAGACTCTCTGCCAGTCGGCAGGTTCCCTTAGAAGGCTTGGGGTCGCGGTCCGTCCTGGAGCTGCTGCCTGGAGCGGAGGGGGCGGTGTGGAGCGGTCCCTCGGCGCGACTGCGGCTGCTGGGGGCTGGTCCCTGGCGGAGCGGCCCTTCGAGGTGGGGCGACGGTTCCCGGTGGGGCCGGGGTCAGGCCTTGTACGGTGACGGGCTTCGGGGCCGGCGGGAGCGGCCCCGGGGAAGGAGCGCAGCTGTGCAGAGCGGCGGCTTCCTCTTGCTTAGCTCAAAGGAGCGGGCGATGCCCATTCTTCTCGGCGACTGCTTTCCCGTTTAAGGTTACGAGGCAGTCCTTTGCTTGGCTCAAAGAAGTGGGCAGGACTCTCTTGAGGCGGTCCTGGCTGTGAGTTGCCCTGGGATCTACAGGTTTGCGGAGCAGGCGCAAGTGGTCTCTCCCGCGGACGGCAGGGTCAGGCAGCTAGGCAGCTAGGCGCAGTTCCTGCTCTCCGAGCTGACACACAGAGTTGTGTGGCTCACTCTCTGCTGCTCGTGGCTGTAGCAGGCATTTGGACTGCCGAATTCGGGCTAGTCCCTTCCCTCTCTGGGCTAAAGGCTTAGCTCGGGAGTCCAGTCCTCTTTAAGACATAGCCGGCTCTTCTTCTGTCTGGTGGGGCTGGCAATACAGCGCTGGCTTCTGCAGCTTCAGCGACGGACTCTCCTTTGCAAATTCCTCGGGTAAACTGAGGCTCAACGTCCCTTCTCAATTGATGGCTTCTTCTCCGTACTGCAGAGGCCACTAGTATGCTTACAAGTGGAGTGAGAAGACTTAGTAGCAATAACTGGGGAGCTTAGCAAGAAAGGCTTAAGCACAAAAGTAACGAGCTTACAAGCTCGGACAAAGAAAGAGAGTGACTTGCTTACAACTTTGTAAGTTTGTCGAAGCTGGATATGGCCAATGGGCAATCTCATCAACAACCAGCTTTAGTGTGACGCTAGCATTATGCCCTTACTTGGCAGTAGCATGAGCATCCCATGCAGTGGGTGCATGTAGTTGTTTACCCCTTAGAAGGCAAGTGGGGGTTGTTTTTGCCAACTGACTGGCACCTGGGCCTTTGTTTCCCCTCAGCTCTGGGCTGAGTACCCACTCCGGTAAGTAGAGTGGAAGGGCGTATGTGGCAAACATGTTGGGACAAGTTTTACAGTATTTGGGGCATAATTCTGGGCATATGGTACCTCCATCACAAGCAGAAAAGGACCTCTGTGTCCTAGTGAATGGAAGGATGACCATGAGCCAGCAATGTGCTCTTGTGGTCAAGAAGGCCAATGCCATTCTGTGGTGTATTAGAAGGGGTGTGGTCAGTAGGTCGAGAGAGGTTCTCTGCCCACATTGTTCGGCCCTGGTGAGGCCACATCTGGAAATTCTGGGCCCAGTTCTGGGCTCCTCAGTTTAAGAAGGACAGGGAACTGCTTAGTGCAGAGCCACAAAAATGTTTAGGAGAGCAGAACATCTCCCTTACGAGGACTGAGGGAGCTGGGCAAGAGGAGACTGAGAGGTCACTCATCCATGTTTATAAATGTGTAAAGGGTGAGTGCCAAGAGGATGGAGTCAGGCTCTTCTTGGTGATACTCAATGACAGGACGAGGGGCAGTGGATGGAAGTTGAGGCATAGGAATATCCACGGAAACATGAGGAAAAGTTTTTTTTCACTGGGAGGATGACAGAACACTGGAACAGGCTGACCAGGGGGGCTGTGGAGTCTTTCTCTCTGAAGATACTCAAAACCTGCCTGGATGCATTCCTGTGTGATCTGTTATAGGTGATTCTGCTCTGGCAGTGGGGTAATCTTTCCTCAGTGCCAGGAAAGATTATGGAGCAGGTCATCCTGAGTGCAATCACACAACACTTAGAGGATGGCCAAGGGATCAGGCCCAGCCAGCATGGGTTTAGGAAGGGCAGGTCCTGCCTGACCAACCTGATCTCCTTCTATGATCAGGTGACCCGCCTGGTGGATGTGGGGAGGCCTGTGGATGTGGTCTACCTGGACCTCAGCAAGGCCTTTGACACCGTTCCCCATAGCAAACTCCTGGCCAAGCTGTCAGCCCATGGCTTGGATGGGAGCACACTGAGATGGGTTAGGAACTGGCTGGAGGGCCGAGCCCAGAGAGTGGTAGTGAATGGTGCCACATCCAGCTGGCAGCCAGTCACCAGTGGTGTGCCCCAGGGATCAGTACTGGGCCCCTTGCTCTTTAACATCTTTATTGATGATCTGGACGAGGGCATCGAGTCCATCATCAGTAAATTTGCTGACGACACCAAGCTGGGCGCAGGAGTTGATCTGCTGGAGGGTAGAGAGGCTCTGCAGAGGGACCTCGACAGGCTGGGCAGATGGGCAGAGTCCAACGGCATGAGATTTAACACATCCAAGTGCCGGGTTCTGCACATTGGCCACAACAACCCCATGCAGAGCTACAGGCTAGGGTCAGAGTGGCTGGAGAGCAGTCAGGCTGAGAGGGACCTGGGGGTGCTGGTCGACGGTAGACTGAACATGAGCCTGCAGTGTGCCCAGGCAGCTAAGAGGGCCAATGGCATCCTGGCCTGCATCAGGAACAGTGTGGCCAGCAGGAGCAGGGAGGTCATTCTGCCCCTGTACACTGCACTGGTTAGGCCGCACCTCGAGTACTGTGTCCAGTTCTGGGCCCCTCAGTTTAGGAAGGATGTTGACTTGCTGGAACGAGTCCAGAGAAGAGCAACAAAGTTGGTGAGGGGTTTGGAACATAAGCCCTATGAGGAGAGGCTGAGGGAGCTGGGGTTGCTTAGCCTGGAGAAGAGGAGACTGAGGGGTGACCTTATTACTCTCTACAACTACCTGAAGGGAGGTTGTAGACAGACGGATGTTGGTCTCTTCTCCCAGGCAAGCAGTACCAGAACAAGAGGACACAGTCTCAGGCTGCGCCAGGGGAGATACAGGCTGGATGTTAGAAAAAAGTTCTATACAGAAAGAGTGATTGCACATTGGAATGGGCTGCCTGGGGAGGTGGTGGAGTCACCATCACTGGAGGTTTTTAGGAGAAGACTTGACGGGGTACTTGGTGCTGTGGGTTAGTTGCTTGGGCGGAGTTGGATTGGTTGATGGGTTGGACGCGATGATCTTGAAGGTCTCTTCCAACCTGGTTTATTCTATGTATATGTATTCTATGTTGGACTAGATGACCTTTTGAGGTCCCTTCCAGCCCCTAATATTCATCAAGAGTCTCTCAGCTTGCAGAAAAGGGGAAAACAAAAAAAAAAAAAGCAAGCAAAGAAACCAGCCAGAGCAAGTAGGAAGGTGAGGATAAAAGCTACAATTAGCTGCATAAAAATCAAAAGTCCCAGAAATGATTTACAAATTCCCAGTAATACTGCTATTTGAGCACCCTCTAGTGGTACAGGGCTGAGAATAAACAACTCCAGAAATGAAAATGTGATCCCAGAGGGAAAAAATAAGCAGAAGACATATTGTCTCATTGACTTCGTTCAGACAATTAATCACTGCATATTTGTTTCCATTTTCAAGGCAGGGAAGTAAGTCAACATTCAAACCCAATTTAGTTATTTATCTCCTGGCACTGTGTTCCTGGAATTTCTTGAATTTCCACATCATCTGTCTGGTTAAAGACTTCTGTTCATTTTAAAGTGTTATATTGATTTGTTTTAAACTAATTTTCTCTGGAATGGGAGACTAGAATCAAATTAAAAATAATAAGGCAGTATAACAATACAGAGGGAAGATACAGAGGGAACAGAAGTCCACCCAACTAATTTCCAGTCCCTGTGGCACCAAGCTACATTTTAACTTTATTGCAGATACATACTGAACTTGTTTGGTTTGAAGACAAGGCTCTTCAGTATTTTGCACTTGTATTTAACCTAGAGAGGGAAGACTGGTCTAATCATGCACTGATCACACATCACAGCTTTATAGCTCAATGCTTCTCAGGAAATTTTTTAAACTTGATATTATCTAAGCCCAGAATATGTTTCATGTTTGGTCTTTTCCACAATTTTTTTGACTTATGGTCTTCTACCAGTTGGGTTTAACATGTGAGAAGTGTATGATCTTAAGACCATGGTGCTACAACTGTAAATTATTTTTACTGTAAAAACAAAACAAAAAAACCCCACCAAAAGCCAAAAAAAAACCCACAAAACCCCACATTCACCCCAGTGAGTGCAAAATCACTCCTTTCCTGTGGAAATCTATACTTACATTTCAAAATCCATCAGACATTAATCCTGGAGACTTTGCCACAGTGAAGGCCCTTGTAATCAGGAAGAGGTGAACTGGTGGTGCAAGAGAAAACTTAAGCTCTTATTTTCTCCTGTGTCAGGGACTGTGGGCAACCTGCTCCACAGCAGCACTAGCCCAACACACAGAGAACAGCTTCAAGGAACACAGACACTTGTAACTATGGGGAGACTTGACATACTGAAGCATCAAATCAATCCTACAGCAGGGCCCAAGCTCCTTGAAGAAGGGCAGGTCATTTGATAAAGCTCCCTAAATCTGAGATATCTGTCTTTGGTGCCTGTTTTGCCAAGTGACTGGATCTGGCCAGCAACAACAAAAAAATGGTGGCTTCAGAAGGGGAAAGGCAGCTATATCAGATTGTATCCGCAGGGGCTTCTGGCTGTGTGAGGACATGTGAATGGAGGCACATCTTTATCAAACCATGTATCTGAAGACATCCTTACTCTCAACAACCTTCTTATCAGTGCTGGAACTCATGCCACCACACCCTCATTTTTCTTTTCCATGGGAAGTATGGAAAACACATGCCACCTCTGTAACACCTGACCTAACTAAGCTTCCCATATCCAGTAATAAATTTTCAATTACTATCCTGCTGTTGATTCCTATGGAAAACAAACATATTCTCAGGGTTGTGGCATGAGAAAACATAAAAGATCTTATGTCCTGGATGAAAGGTGTGGAGATCAATTACTCGCCAGAGTAATTAAAAAATCCAGGATAAAATACCACTCTGAAATTGTCTTCATCCTGAAAGTTGGAGATCTAAATTCTGGAGTGCTTCAGACAGTTCACAAAGTCATGTCACCTGACTATTTCTCAGAGTCCTAAATACATAGAATACATACATAGAATAAACCAGGTTGGAAGAGACCTTCAAGATCATCGCATCCAACCTATCAACCAGTCCAACCCACCTAAACAACTAACCCATGGCACCAAGCACCCCATCAAGTCTTCTCCTGAAAACCACCAATGACAGCGACTCCACCACCTCCCCTGGCAGCCCATTCCAATGGGCAATCACTCTCTCTGTATAGAACTTCTTCCTAACATCCAACCTAAACCTCCCCTGGTGCAGCCTGAGACTGTGTCCTCTTGTTCTGGTACTGGCTGCCTGGGAGAAGAAACCAACATCCGTCTGTCTACAACCTCCCTTCAGGTAGTTGTAGAGAGTAATAAGGTCAACCCTGAGTCTCCTCTTCTCCAGGCTAAGCAACCCCAGCTCCCTCAGTCTCTCCTCATAGGGCTTGTGCTCCAAACCCCTCACCAACTTTGTTGCCCTTCTCTGGACTCGTTCCAGCAAGTCAACATCCTTCCTAAACTGAGGGGCCCAGAACTGGACACAGGACTCAGGGTGCAGCCTAACCAGTGCAGTGTACAGGGGCAGAATGACCTCCCTGCTCCTGCTGGCCACACTGTTCCTGATGCAGGCCAGGATGCCATTGGCCCTCTTGGCTGCCTGGGCATACTGCAGGCTCATGTTCAGCCTACCATCGACCAGCACCCCCAGGTCCCTCTCTAAAATCCACTAAAAATGCATATTCCATCATAACCAGTTATCTGCTGAAGAGAAAAAAAAGTGAGTACCCTAGAAAATATGTCTAGTTTCCAATTATCTCTTACTTTTTCATCTTCTCCTCACATATGTGAGATAAATAATTTCTACCTTGATCATAAGATATGCAGCCAGAGGAGTAATTTAAAATCTTTGGTGGAGCATGTATTTGAGAAATACAAGAAAAAAAAGAAAAGAAAAAAAATCTTCATTACAGGTAATTACAGATAAAATGGATTTGGAAAAGAAACTGCTCATATTTTAAAGGCAGTCACAAAAAAAATTTCAAGACAGTCAGACCCTGATCCACACCTACTCCAGTTTGCATTGGTGTAACCCTGCTGCTTTGGGAGAGTTTCTCTCCCTTTACATTCCTCCAAGTGAGACGAGAATCGGGCCTGAAGCCTACCTGCCCACCCTTGCCATGCTGATGATGATAACAATAATGAAAAAATTAATGGTCCTGGAGCCAGTATTAAAAAAATTGTTTGTACCTAATACTAATTTTCCTCATGGCTGTGAAGCCCTGTTTTTGACAAGAAGGAAAACAGAACAGTTACCAGCTGTTCATACAACAACAAAAACTAATAAGAGAAGATATGCATGCTAATGAGCTGGGGGAGGGGAATCAGAGGGGGCATTCATTAGTATGCATCGCTAAGTGCAAACCCTTCCCCCAGGTATTTTGGAAATCTGATGGCATGTCATGATGGCAAATAGGCTTGAGAGTGAAATCAGCCACAGATAAGGAAAACAGCACTTCCAGAACCTGCTTCCAGCCCTGACCAGGCAAAGACCAGCCTGTTTTTCACCATGCTCTAAAGAGTATCAGGACAGGTACTTTCCACCTCATGTGATATCTGCTAAAAAATTATTATTGCAGTCACAAATGAACAGTCAAACTGAGATGACCTCATATGTCCAGTGGAAAATAACAAGCAAGGAAAGAAGATGTCTGGGATCAGAGTTAGTGGGGACAACAATGATGCCTTTTGTACTCTCTGGTCTATATATCACACAAACAAATTGAAGGCTGCCAGCATGCAGAATTGTAGAGTCTTTGTTCCAAGAGTGATTTAAAACCTGATCTAGAGGATTCAGTTCCAAAGCCAGTGAAAACTAGTCCCTTCATTTAAAACTAGCTTATTTTTATTAGGCTTATGTTAGACAAGCACAGGCTTACACTGAAAGATGCAATTCAGCCCAAAATAAGGTCTGCATACATGCTTACAGAACTCTAACTAAACCATCTTAATTATGTGCAGACAGGATCTGCTCCCCTGTTTTGCAGAGGTGATGGACTTCAGGCTACCATAGATTCAAAATTCCTGCTTGCAATTAACTTCCTCTCAACTTTCTGTAAACAGTTTGAAGGGGCATTCAGTTCTTGGAAGATCTCAGCAACACATGTCCTGGCAGCTTTATTAGAAGAGAAGTCTATTCAATTTTTTCATCTTCAGCAACCTTAGGAAGCTCATGATCAGAACTGAGCAATGTTAAGGAGCAGGTATACAGAAAAACAATCTTGCTCCAGAGCTTTTGACTGTCTGAGCCAATCCTCTAATCTACAGATTGTAGTTCTACATAGACAGAGGCAAGAAGACCAGTATGAAGGAGTGTGAGAGACTAAATCTTGTCTCTCTTGATGTGACTCAACAAAGATAAAATCACCTTTGCTGTTTGCCCAGACAATAGGTGATGTGCACTGGGCAGATGTCACTGGATTCACATTTATTTTTAGAATGCCCATAATGGAAGATCTATTATAATTGTCTTCCATGACACCAAGTTAGGAGCAGATGTTGGTCAGTTAGAGGGTAGAAAGGCTCTGCAGAGGGACCTCGACCAACTGGACAGCTCTGCATGGGGTTGCCATGGCCAAAGTGCAGCACCTGGCACTTGGACTTGTTAAATGCCATCCCATTAGACTCTGCCCATCTGTCCAGTCGGTCAAGGTCCCTCTGCAGAGCCTTTCAACCCTCTAACTGACCAACATCTGCTCCTAACTTGGTGTCATCTGCAAATTTGCTTATGACTGACTCAGTCCCCTCATCCAGATCATCAATGAAGATGTTAAAGAGGATGGGGCCCAGCACTGATACCTGCAGGACACCACTAGTGACTGGCCACCAGCTGGATGTGGCACCATTCACCACCACTCTCTGGGCTCGGCCCTCCAGCTAAGGGCTAATTGTGTATCCTAGGCTTGGCTAGGCAAGGGTTACTTTTCTCACCAGAATTTGGGAGGGTCCACACCCAGGACAGTCAACCAAAACATGCAATGGGATATTCAGTAACATTCGACATTATGTCCACTCTCTAAGGGGAGGTCTGGCGCGGCAATTGTTTTGGTTTTGGTGTGGACACCATCTGGTTAGCTGTCTGGGTTTTATGCCACTCCCTTTATAAATAACTGTCCTGGTGAGAGTTAGAATAGAGCTAACTCTGAATTTTACTTTTCATCTCAGTCTAAGTAACTCCATTCCAGCATGTATTTGCAGACAGTGTCTAGCAGTGATCACGCACAAGGTTTTTAGCTAGCACCAAGGATCAGTATGCAGACCAAGGTCACTGCCACGAATGGTACAACATTGTATGGGTGCAGAGTAAAAGGCCACACCAGTGGTGAGGAGTGGGCAGGACAGGTGACCCTAAACTGACTAACTAGGTATTTCATGACATATTTATCATACTCAGTATAAAGATGAGGAATCACAAGGGTCAAGTTCTTCAATGTCTGGTGTCCAAGGAGGACTCTGTCCATTCTGCCTTCAAAGTTGCAAACTGTGAGTTCCTGAATCCAGTTTGAGAATTCAGCTTGTGAATCTGGTTCCCATCTGCTGTTGAGTCCAGTCTGGGACTTCTGTCACAGCATCAGTAGTGATGGTGATGTCTTTGCTGTCAGGGGTTTCGGTTTGATATTGGCTTTCTATATATTTGCATGCATTTAATTTTATTAAAATTGTTGTCATTTTCTTTTCTAGTTATTAAGTCTCTCTCCCTTATACCCTTTTTCTTCCCTTGGGGAAGAGAGAGGGATTAATAGAGAGCAGCTGCTACTTGTTTAGTGGCTGGCATAGCCCTTACCCTTGACAATTACTTTGTTAGCATTAGTATTATTTTTATTTTCTGTGATTTTGGTTTGGTTTGTTTTTTTCCTTGTATTGTTTTTATTAAACTCTCCTCATCCCAACTCATGGATTGTGCTCCTGATTTTCCTTTCCATCCCATCGGGAGGTTGGGGCGCAGTATTTGAGCGGCTCTGTGGGGCTTGGCTGCCAGCTGGGCCTAAACCATGACAGAAAGTTTGTGGATGACACCAAGTTGTGTGGTGCAGTTGACATGCTGGAGGGAAGGGATACCATCCAGAGGAACCTTAACTGACTTGAGGGATGGGCCTGTGTGAACCTGATGAACCTCAGTAAGGGCAAAAGCAGGATCCTACACCTGAGTGGAGATGGCTAAGGTACTCAAAACTCCATCTTCGCAAGCAAGTTCTCCAGGCAAGCAATCCTATTGTGAAAGCCTCAAGTGAAGACTGCTGTCTTCACCTTACAGAAAATTATTTTTTTACTCTAAACAAACCTTGTAGGTTCCAAGTTTCACTTTGTAAAATCCCTGCTGACTGTCAGATGATTGAGGCACTCCAAGTGAAGCCAGTAAAAAATCATGCCATTGCAGCTGTCAAGAGTTAGAGTTTAAGGCTCTAGACTATTTTAACAGCATGTAAAAGAATATAAACCATGCCATTATTCAAATGAGAAATGCAAAATCTGAAATGTGCAGTGTTTTGAAAATAAGCAAGCATCCTGACACCTGTAACATTGGTACAGTTTGGCTGGCACTATGATTACACCAGCTATTAGAGCAGCTGTCACCGTGAATGCTGAGTACAAGCAGGGGGTAAATGCTTCATTTATGTGAGCAAACATACCAGGACTTCTAAATGAATGACAGTAGAAATATCTTCTCTGGCTAATTCCTGTGGTGCCACAGATAGAGTTTGGCAGAAGGATAGTGCTATGAGAGAGAAACACATTTCTCAGTTTGGTGTCGTGTGGTTCCTCTGATGTCTGGCATAAACTTACTTCAATTCTCCTCCAGCTTGCAGAGTTACGGCATGCATATGTATGTGTAGACTTACGTATCAACACCCATGCTAGCATCTGTTTATAAACATGACCCTGGGACTATCTGGGGCCAGATCCTTAGACGCTGGAGGTTACCACACACTCACTGAAGACACAGTGACATTCCAGTTGAGACTCCTGCCCTTATAGTCTGGAATTTGAAGGCTGTGCTTTTGAGCTTACACATACAGGACCACTTGTCTGTATACATGCCTGCATAACACAACTACCTCTTCTTTTCAAAGCAAAACAAATAAAAAAATAAGGTGAACAAAATGACACGACTCATTAAACTCCCTCAAGAAAACACATTCTTTGCCTAAATCAGTTGTGTCAGCTATTAATAATCCTGCCAGCTGTTAGAATAGGCCTCTTCAAATGTATCACAATCCCAGCTTAAAGGTCTCCTGACAATGTATCCACTGCAGCATTTTAAAAATACACTCAGTGAAGCCTTCTTCATCTTTAATTGTAATGACTGAAGTGTTTTATCTAGGCTTCAAGAGTTCATTAGTTTTAAGGTGAATACTGGGAATTGGAATATTACCATCAGCCCAGTGGCAGGGTCTCTGCAGGCTGACACATGGGAATACAGACAAAGCTGGAACAGTCATCACCTGTATTTCTTCACTGAGTCAAAACACACAGAGAGTATCTTAATCTTTACTAAACCCCAAATATAACAAATTCACTAAAATAGCTACCCTTCTTTAAATACCCTCTAAAATGTCACAGTATAGACATGTAGTGGACAAAGCTATTTTATAGAACTTGTGATTTTTCTCCTGATGTGTACTGTGAGTGATTTCTAAGACAAGACTGTAGCATAATGACACATCTAAAATGAAGTATTTATATAGTAAAATGAAAAACAGAACTACTGTCTCAAGAAAGCCATACTTTTCAACAACCTCTCAACTACATTCTCCTCCTCATGAAGTGCCTTAAACAAGCTCTAAAAATGTGGCATTCATTCTTTTATGATTCTTGTCAACCCAATCAACTTGTGCTTAACCAAAACAAAGAGAAGCAGCCCACTGCTAGTGCTTCCAGGTTATTCCACATTATACTGACCTCCTTGGTAGCAAGTTTTAACAACCCAAGCTCTGCTTTCCTGCAGCCTCACCCCCGCTTCTTGGCACAGATCAGAAAATCCTGCATGAAGAAAATCTCCAGAGAACATACTCCAGGACACTGCAGTGGTGTTTTCCCTGCCACTGCCTTTGTGGCGGGTCAGCGTGTGTACATCACGCAGAGCAGCCATCTAAGAACAGATAGCTATATCCAGACCTGCATCAGAGCTGAAGTTCAGAACATCAGTCCAAGACTTTGCAGAGTGTCATGCAACAAAGAATTGCTCATTATAAAGCTTGTGGCAACATTTCAAAGAGCTGAAATGATCCAGTACTGTGCCACTCACTGGTGCAGTGTATTATTTTTTTTCTCATTTATTCTTTCTCTGTTATGCTGTGTAGGGGAATGCTGGAGGGGGGTGTTGGCCTGTGGTGCCTACCATCACGGCCTCTGGTCTTATTTCCTCCTGTAATGGGTTCTTCCACTCCTGAGCTGCAGGAGCTTTCTAGGCACTCCGAGCCCACACCATGGCCCGGAGGCCCACGTGCAGCCGGTGGGTAAGTGGAGGAGGAGGAAAACAAGGAGGAGGAGTTTTAGGCTCAAACGCCAGACGCAGCTGCCGGGGAAATGTGTGGCGGCCGCAGGCTGGATGCAAGGGGATGAGACCAGACAAAGATGGTGGCGAGCTCTGCACAGAGGTGAAGGCAGCTGAGGAGGTAAAGGCTGCTGGGACCACGCGGCTGCCCACGCTGCGAAAGCAGGCTGAGGTGGGCGTCTGGCCGGCGCCAGGAGGGAAGCAAATGGTCGTTAGCTATACCAAGATCAGTGCTATCTGGGCCACAGAAACTGGTATGCAAGTTGTGTGCAGCAGTTACTGCTGGATTAAAATAAGACGCAGCTAAAAACATTTACTAAGACAGGAGTTGGATGAGAAAAAAATTCCTGCATTCAGGGGTTACAAAAATATGTAGCACTTAGAGGAAGGACACAGTCTCGTGGTATGCACACTTAAGTATGCCTTGATCACAATAGGATGCTGGTTTTAACATCCTTCGGTGCTGCCATGCATTTGTTAACTGCTGGGTGGAAGGGGTCAGGTACACTTTGTACCGGTTGCAGTAGCAAAGGGTCTGTTCTCTCTAGAGCAGAAACTCCAGTCTGCTCTATGGTGTATTCTGTAAAAATGATGTGTGTGCAACAGTTCAGAGCTCCTGTTGGCATAGGTGTTTAGTTCAGTGTCTTTCACACAATGATGAACGTGTTCCCTGTTTTTAATTGACAGCTGGGTTGTTCAGCACTGAAGATAGGAACATACACTTCTTAGCTGACTTTGAATTTCAGAAATGTTTAATTTGAAATTGGTGCTCTGCAAAATTCACTGTTAAGACTAGAGAAAGTAGTTTATGTGAACTGATGTATGGAATGTCACTCAACAGCTTTAAGATTATATTCAGTATCAATTATTTTTACCCAGTAAACTGCTTAAACTTTTTACTTTGGATTTATAAAATAAGCAACCTTGTGTAAAGGATCAGTAATCAGGTACTGTAAGGTGGAAAAGCCAAGAGGATGGTTGGAGGACTGAGAAGGTAAGACAGTTAAGTTTTATGCTGTATCTTACTGGTTATAGCCTCCAAAATTACAACAGTGCAATGGCAACTCGTGTTCCCCTTCTCACATGAGGGAAAGCAGTACTGCATTTGCATATAAATCTTGCACACCTTTTGACACTTCCACCTCATTTGTACTTAGAAATTTCTAAGGGGTCACTAGGCTAGGGGATGAAAAGCCTCATTTAGCTCATGTCTTCCTACTCTATTAACACAACTGCTTGATGAGGATTCTTTTCAGTTAACAATGCTCTGTTAATGGCACCACTTTTTCCACTTCAGTGGAAACTGGGGATATTATCAAAGGATAATTGGGGATTTATCACAATGCCAAACTGAGACTAAGCTTTGATCCTCTATATAAAACTGCTCGTTGAAAGAGGAAGCTGCAGTACTGAAAGCAGTCAGTGCCTGACTGCATGAGACCATGCCTCTGACAGAAGTCAAATGACGCCTTACTTAAAAAACTTAATGAAATGCAAACTCAGTTAAATCTTTTCAAGTTTCAACTTTGCAAGGCAACAATAAACCCATGACTGACTTTTCTTATAGCTTTTTCTTTAGTAATTGGAAAGAGGGAAAAAGATAAGGTACAGACTTGTAGTTTGATTTAACATGAAGTCCACAACGTTTAACTACTTTTCTAAAAAAGAAAAAAAAAAAGGTAAAACCTTTCTTTTAGCCTATTTGATTCTTCTTTCTTGGAGTAGAAGTCTTTTTAGATGCAGGATGAACTAAAATGTCACATGTAGCTGTTTCATACAGAAAAGATTTTTTTCTAGTTAGAAACAGGTAGCCTCTAAAAATGTGAAGTTGTCAATATGAAAAAATTACAGCAGCAGTCAGCTAAAAATTCATAGTTATCACTATAGGAGCAAAAAGAAAACCAAGCCAGCTTACAAAGGCAAACAGTGAATTGATACCAATTAAATTATAGCAATCCTGCTGCAGGCAGAGTGCTCTAACTATTTTCAAATGTTATACTGCTGAAGTAAGGCATGCTTGTGTGTGATATAAATGAGTGAACTTTTTGCTTTATATCCTGTGTCTATTGCATTTGTGTGGCAAGGTTTTTGTAGCTTGGGGGCGGGGCTACAGGGGTGGCTTCTGTGAGAAGCTGCTGTAATCTTCCTCCTGTATCCAATACAGCCAGTGCCAAGTAGCTGCAAGACAGACTTACTGCTGGCCAAGGCTGAGTACATCAGCAACAGTCTAGCGACTTCAGTGGTAACATCCTTAAGAAGGGTAAAAGACACCTGAACAGCAGCAGAAGTGAGCATGTGTGAGAGAAACGACTCTGGAGACACCAAGGTCAATGAAGGAGAGTGAGGAGGTACTCCACATGCTGGAGCAGATTTCCCTGCAGCCTGTGAAGTCTGCAGTGAGGCAGACACTGTACCTGCAGCCCTCAGAGGTTAATGGTGGAGCAGATAGCCACCTGCAGCCCATGAAGGACCCTATGCCAAGGTAAGCAGATGCTTCAAAGAGGGTGTGACTCCCTGGTAAGACCGTACTGGAGCATGACAACAGGACCTGTGGACCAATGAAGACCCATGCTGGATCAGTTTGCTCTTGAAGCTCTATGTACTATGGAAATGACCCATAGTGGAGCAGAATGTTATGAGGTTGAAAGGGACCTCCAGAGATTATCAAGTCAAACCCTGCTGCCAAAAGCAGGATCACCTAGGGTACTCTGCACAGGAATGCATCCAGGTGGGTTTTGGAAGTCTCCAGAGAAGGAGACTCCACAACTGCTCTGGGCAGCCTGTTTCAGTGCTCTGTCACCTTCACTGTAAAGAAGTTTCTCCTCATGTTGAGGTGAAACCTCCTACATTCAAGTGTGTATGCACTGTTCCTTGTCTTATTACTGCACCCACCCCTCAGATATTTATACACATTGATCAGATCCCCTCTCAGTCTTCTCAAGACTAAACAGCCCCAGGTCCTTCAGCCTCTCTTCATAGGGGAGATGCTCAAGAAGGACTACCTGTGGATGGATGGACACATGATGAACTGACTGTGGCTCCCATCTGCCATCCCCCTGAAGTGTTGCTGGTGGGAGGATGTAGAGAAATCAAAAGTTGATCCTGGGAAGAACGGAGGAGTGGAGAGCAGATGTTTCAAGATTTGGGGTTTGTTTCTCATTACTCCAAATTGATTGCCAGCAGCTTTGGTGGACACCCAGGGTCAAGCCATCACAGCATCTAAATGTTAAGATCAATAGCTAGCAACTTACCCTGGTTTTACACAACAGTGCTTCACAGTTGCCTGTGTGACAAGTAAGACGGGGAGACTACTTCCTTTACTTGGACAAGTATCAGAACTTTAACTTCACTAGAACAAGATTAAGTTCTGTCCTATCCAGCATATGCACCAGACAGTATCAAGAAGCACATTGTTTAAATTGACAATGATTTATTATTTTTAGGAACATTCAATAAATACCAAGCTTTTAGAATCAGTTTGGCAATCCAATCCATCCCTACCGAAAAGCAGTTGGTAGGCTGGGACATTTTTTCTGGCGTAAACTCCATTGCCAGCAATGGATGTATCAGAACAAGTTGATAAATAATACACACACATGCTGGTTTTCTAAACATACCTCCTCTTCTAAAGGTGTGATACAGATTAGTTACTAAAGAAATCCCAAGTTCTTCACAGAAGAAAATTTTGCTGTAAGCTCTTTCTGAACATTGTTTTCTTCACCAATGCTGGTAGTTCATTTCATGAAGTACAGTACTTACTTTTGAACAGTACTGATGAATTGTTTAAAGCAAAGTTTTTTTCCCCTTTAATGTAAGATGAGCCATGTTACTAGTACTGAATCATACAAATTTAAGAACGGTGTATCCCTTGCTGAGCAATTCTCATGGCAAACAAACATAAAAGAGATGAAATGGCAATATGACACTGTTATTGGGGTCCAGGGGAATTTTTTTTTTTGTCCTTGGTTTGTTTTACCTTGCTTTTAAACCACTGTCCAAATGTTAAAGGTGCTGTATTTAAATTCAACAGATGTTTTACTTTCCATGAAGAACTGTGTTACAAACACATTTGAAGAAGCTTCCTGGTTAGGGTAAGAATCCCTTTCAAGTACTTAAATTTGAATATCCCTCTAAACTCCGTTATTAAAAATGTAGTTTTATAAAAGCATGAAGACTACAGAAACCCATGATCTTAATCTTGTATAATTTTCTCAACAACTGTATTTTACATATCACTAAACTTCTGCTTTAGCAAAAGAAAAAAGGAATAAAAATAAATTCTCTCCCAAATATTTACACACATGAAGGACCCTGCTGTAGGACCAGATACTTTACTTTACAGTCCCTCTAACCCAAGGCATAATCTTGGGTGTATCCTTTTGTGATTTAGGTTCTTGGAAGTTTTCAGCAAACCTTTCTCTGGCTTTATCCCAGTTCTTTTTGTTCTTGCTCTGGGTGATCTGAACATCTTCAATGGAGGCTGGTTTACTGGTACCCAAACCTGCATGTGTCTTGTGTATCTGAAGATGGATCTGTAAAATACATTAAATACTCTTGTAACTGCAAGTCAAATACTCTAAATACTTTATTATAAATGATATTTTAAAATACTAATTCCACTCCCCAAGTGCTTCTCTTCAAGGCTGTAATACACCTAGAACATACATGGACATTTAAAGTACTGTTAAAATGATGAACTATGATCTGGAGTGCTGAATGATGTCACCTGCCACTAACATTATCATGAATTACTCCTCACTGAGTAGTGTATGATCCCTGTGATGGGTAGTTCTAAAAGCTGTTTTTCTTCCCCTAGTTTCCTAATATATACAGACATCAGTGTAATTTTCTACTGAAGGGCAAAATCATTGAAAAAGCTCAAACTACTTCACTAGTCATTATTTCTTCCTAACCAGGATTTAGAAATGTTTCCAGTAAATAGTGGCTTACTGTTAAGACATATTTCACTGCAAATACATTTCTGTCCCTTTCACTACAAATAAAAATCAGAAAGACCTACCGGATCTTTCATGCCACCACCATCCTTGCCCAAGCCTTCACCTTTCTTCCATCCCATCTTTTCCAGCATTTTATGTCCTTTGTTGCTGTTGCTGATTTCACTTTGAAAAAAATTGAAACTGCTAAGCAAGAGTTAATACAAAGAGTATACTCTCTACTCAAATACTGAAGGCCGGAAGTGTGCATGCACATGTTGTTCTAGGAACCAGAACTCAATACCATACTGTTCCTACTTCTGTCACAAACTATTTAGAAGATGATAGTGCTGTCTTTTGGAAGTTCTTCTGCTAATACAGTAGGTTGCCAAAGCTATTCCGAGCCCCCTGTCAATATAAAGTTTCTTAAAATTCCTTGTGAACTACTTACTTACTGAAGGAGTAAAAAGATACAGCATGGGTGGGTAGAAAGTGACTGTACTAGGAAAAAAGCAGTATTGCTACCTCACTACCAAATCATTCCAGTACACAAATTTCATTGTCTTACACTTCCTTTTACTAATTTAGGAGCTCCTACAAGTTCATGCTTCTTAAAACCACCATCCCAATTACAACTACAGAAGCAAAGGAATAAATGAGGAGCAAGACTGTCATTTAAGACTATGTAAATGCATGTCTTATGGTAGGCTGGATATTGACAGTGAAAGAAGATGCAGGTGAAAAATCCCAGTATGTACTGGGACCTAGAAATTGGAAACCAGACACTATTAGAGGTGTTGATAGTTCAGCTGAGAAGCAATTGATGCATCCTTACTGCCACACTGAATGGAAGTATGGCAGTCGAGTTACTAAAAAGATCACATGAAATGGGAAGTGAGAATAGCTTGCCATTTTCTAGTTCTCCTAACCCATTAGGTACAGGTAATTCATGATCAACAAACCATATCCTAGTAACTAACTGATACTTACTTTATTATCACTCTTTAAGATTCATTGAGGATTCATGTTCCCCCAAATGAAACTTACATATGAACAGAAGCTGGACTATCATCTCTCTGGAAGGTTCCTTCACTTCCAATGGTCTCCCTCCGTTTTCTTGCTCTGTCTTTGTACTTTGGATTCTTCACTGCTTTGTTGTCTTCATACTCTGTGTTCTTTATGAGAAGATTAAATTCCATTGGGACAAAGAAAGAGGGCTTTAAATTCTTTCTTTTTGGTAATTCCACTGCTTCCCTCTAGAAGGAAGGCAGCTTCAGCCTATTTTATTAATTTTAAACCTTAACAAAACTCGAATCTGTAGTTCTCATCTAATTAGAGTCTTACCTTACAGCCATGCCTTAGTGAGGTATGTTATTGCCATCATCACATAATGTAATATTGCCAAATATACTGTTTTTGCAGAGGCTATATGTAAATATATTCTCTTGGTATGAAGAATCAGTCTCTCCATATTTAGCAGAAAACCGTATGTATGTGCCACTAGCTTTTTGTTTAAACATTTAGCCTGTTCCTCAGCAACTATTTCTTCAGAACAAATGACAGAACTAAGCGTGTGTTTTCTGTATCATCATTATTTTGGTAGCTGAAGAATTTTAAATAAACTATGGCCTTCTGTTTCCTACACAAATACATAACTACAAGCACAGAGATAATACAGTTACAATAATCTCTAATAAATGAGTAATTTGAATAGTCTTTAATACTTATGTAATAGGTAGCCTGTACATTCATGTTGGCATTCTCCTGTGGCAAAATGGATTTTCCTACCATCATCTGTCTCTGCAGAGGTTTGTAAGTAATTAGGAGTGTAAAAACGACAAGCTTGAGTTAAACTGACAGGCTTGAGCTAGAGTGCATTTGAAAACTTCTTCACTGAAGTTTATGGCTTAAAACAGGAATCACAAAGTAAACGGAGACTTCAAACATTTAATTAAACTCTACTGTAAACTCACCTGTAAACCATATTTTACCCGTATTTGTTTTAATGCTTTTCTTCTGACTAGCTCTCTTTCTTCTTTGCTAAGTGCTGGACCAACTGAAAGGAAGAACACAGGATTGAATCTCTAATTAATAATGTTACACTGTTTTGAAAACATGAGACAAACATGAGAATTTTTGTTCTAACATTATTACACAGACATACAGACCAAGAAGAATATACATCATCATGTATTGTAAAGCTAGTCCCAGCTGACAGGAAATTGGTAAGAAAACTGAAGTAATTGTTATGTTTATAAAGTAAAAAACCACATAACCCACGACGACCTTACTAACCAGAAGATTCTTTTTTCCTGTCCAAGCGAAGATGCGCTCTGACTTGTCCTGGTTCACATCCATCGCAGGTATCACTGCCCGGATGTATATGAAATGAAAGCACAGTTTCACCGATCTTCACTTCATCTCCATGCTCCAAGATACAGGGATCACATTTTGTTTTAGGCTACATCAAAAGAAAGTTTTGTCAGACATGTTACTTCGTTCTAATGAAGAGCACAAACTCTGTTGCATGAATGCTGCTCATAATTTATTAATTCAGTGTGGTCTCACAAATGCAGGCAAGTATCCAACTACAGTGGGTATTTTGGTCTGTCAGCTGCAATGGTAGTGGATTTTTGCAAACACAAATCAAATGTGAAGTATTTTAAGTGGCCCTAAAAACATGAAGGGAACCAAGAGAGCGCATGATGAATGAAACAAGCCATGCAATGACATTGTTAGTGATCTGCCACAACATAGTTAAAACAACCACAAGACTACAGTTCTCTGTGCAGTGTACAGAGCACTGTAACAGGTACTCACCTGGAGAATCTGATTTCCATTAACAATTGTTCCATTCTGACTGCCTTGATCCACGAGAACATAATTTTGCAAATCATGGTCAAAATAGACTTCTGCATGGAACTGATAAACAGAACCCTAAGTGAAATGTTCTTATTAAGCAAATACTTCATAATGTATATACTATTCTAAAGATTTCAGAATATATTTGAAGGCCTTTTAAATGGGTGACTGTGTTCTACACCTTGTGATTTCATCCATGTGAAATTCAATAAATGGGCCACAATAGCACAAACTACAGTATACTATCAATAATATAGCTTTTGACTGCAAACTGATTCAGTGCTGAAAATGTATGTATTTCTAATGTGGCAAGTATGCATTACTTAAAGGACTGCAAGATTCAGTAATATAGCATTTTAGCTGCTCTTAAAAGGCTGTGGGTTTTTTTAAGCAATTTTTTTTACAGCATTCTGCATTCTTCTCTCATTCAATTAAATAATTAAAAAAAAATCTGATCTCGGTCTCTCTTGGTCTTCCACATCTGAAATAGCTCCTTAAATGCCATGCTTTTGTAAATTTCATTCAATTAACCTTCACCTGCATCTTAATGACCAGGATGCCATAACTAGCCATCATTTGCTGTTTCTTGTGTATCCTGATACTGAAACTAGCAGTCTAATTGTTTGCTTGTTTTGTTGTTGCAGTTCTATACAGGTATTGCTCCCAAGCCCAAACAGAACAGAGAAAAGGACTCTGGCCAAACTCACAAAGATACACACGCCCTCCCAAAACAGCCACTGAGCAAATCAAAATAGTAACTTCTGCAGTTTACTGAGAGTTCCAGGAAAAAACAGAAGTTTAACAAAGTGATCGTTTCAATTTTGCTCTACTGGAGAAAAAACCCCCAAGAGTCAGTCTGGGAAGGAAGTGTTCATTTAAAGCCAAGTATCTTACTTTTGTGCAACAGTAAATGCTTCATTCAGTAATAAAAATACATTATGTAGATTAGCTGTCATTTACAGCAGAAATACTCCCATAATGGTGGAGACTGACTAACTATTAATTTAATTTGCACCTGTTTTATTGCATGGAGCGAACCCAAACTTCTACAGATGCTAAATCTGCAGGCTGTAGCTTTGTTTTGAATTTCATTTTACACTCAAGAAAAGCAAGTGCCTAAGTGGTGCACAGCTATTAAATATCATCACTGAAGAAAGAAGTGTTAACTTTTTATCTCTACAGTTCTGTCATTTATCTTCCTGTGTTTGACTTGGTATGTAAGAAATTATTTCACTTTGCAGATAAACAGTCAGGTACCAATGAAGTACTAAACATTGCAGGAAAATAGAAGCCTTCTGGTCTCTTTAAGTTCTCCGTTTCAAATGCATGCCTGATTAAGGCATTACTAGCAAGGAAAGATTTGCTTTGGAAATTGTTCAGTAAGAAATACACAGCTGATTGCTCTGATTATCATCTGGAACAGACATAGTAAAGCATACTTCAGATACATGCATTTGCAGATTTTTTTTGTTTGTTTGGATGGTATCTTTGTTCGTCTGCGTTTTTTTTAACTGCAAGTACTGTATTTACAGTCTGTGTTAAAGTAGTTAGCAAAACAGAACAGCTAATGTATCTTTAACATTTCTTGACCGGAAGGAAAATTTTTTACTACAAACTGTTGCTGAAAGAAATTCTCTTGAATCTTTAAATTCCCTCTACATCACTTAACATATTTACACACTTGCCTTGAAGAAAAATTAAACCTGTTGCTCTGACCTCAACTGCAAGGACTGGATTATTTTATGACAAATTTTACCTAGCTGACATCAATCTTTTATATGCCATTAGTATTTAACAGACTGACGTTTTCCTCAAGTTTGATAATTAAAAAATTCAAGACTCAGAGTATTTTTTTTACTATGTATTACACGGTGAATTAGTAAAACTTAAAATTTTTATTTAGCTTTTCTAGACTTTGAAACCACACTGCTCTTCATGTTAGATTCCCATTCTGTAAAAATACTATGTACATTTTCCTTTTTCTAACATTTCCTTTTTCTAACAATGTAGCTAAACCCACATCTCCTTCTAAAAGTTCTTTAAAATACTTAAGATTTTGCAAACTATAAGGTCATAAAATCTAAAGCTTCATTCATATTCTGAGCAGATAGAAACAAATTACCTTACTGACTCCAACTTCAGGAATCTGAAGTGTATGTCCAACATCTTTTTCTCTGAAAAGGAATGGTGACAGATAAATCACAACAAAGCAGAAATAAGCCTAGTAGATGACTTACAAAAGGTGTATTTCAGTTGAACCTTAATAACATATTTCAAAGCTATTATGGAACTTTTATAGATGTATACCACTATGTTGCGATATACACAATGTGAAGACTTGATTCAGGTACCTTCTTTCATCTATAACCTGTATACAGAAGGCAGTGAATAATAAAGCTGTGCTGTTAAAAGTTTTACCTATACACCTGATACACAAAGAAACTTCTTTACTTGTGAGGGTGACACAGAGCTGGAACAGCTGGCATAAGAAGCTATCTTCTATACACTCTAAGAACCTTCTAGACTGCATCCTCTCTGCTGTGTTGAGTTCCCAGCAGGTATCAGGCAGGTTAAAGTCACTCATAAGAACAACCTCTGGTGATCTTGAGACAGCCTCTAGCTGCCTATAGAATAATTGATCAACTTCTTCATCCTGGTTGGGTGGTCTATAACAGACCAGGATGTCAACCTTGTTGGTCTTCCCTCTAATTTTCACTCCCAGGCACTCAACCTGATCATCCTTCACCTCTAGGTTCCATGGCATCTAGAGCCTCCCTGATGTACAGGGCCACTCCTCCACCCTTACTCCCTCGCCTGTCTCTCCTGAACAGCCTGTACCCATTGATTACAATGCTCCAGTCATGTGAGTCATACCACCATGTTTCTGTGATGCCAACTACATCATAACTTTCCTGCTGTAACAAGGCTTCCAGCTCCTCTTGTTTGTTACCCATGCTTTGTGCATTAGTGTACATGCACTTCAGCTGAGCTGCTGATTTCACCCCTAACTCCAGCTTACCACCCCCAGACTCCTGTCTGGGGGGACTGGTTTCAGCCCCCTCCCCCTTCACATCTAGTTTAAAGCCCTGTCAATGAGACCTGGCTTGTAACTTACATTTTATACTGTGGGCTAACTTAAGAGTGTCTCACAAGTGCTGCACTCTAGGACAAGCAATTCTGAGAGGCTTCCACAGCTTTCAACATGAGATTCTTTCAGATATAGAAAATAACTAAATTAAGTTTTACCTTCCAATTGTAGCAGGTTTCACCGCTGTGATAATGTAAAGTGATCCAGTCTGTAGAACGGGTGATCGTACTACAATTACTCTGATACAAGGAGGCCAGATCTTTTCTTCATCTATAATTGTAAAGAAAAAGTTAACCACAATGTTAGTACCAACAAATTACAGTTTTGCTCTTATAGTCCATAGCTTTCACACAACTGATATGCACATAGCCATTATCTGGCTGAATCCTACACAACTTTCAGAAAAAGAAATGTATAAGCACATCTGAGAGAAAACTTTGATGAGACTACAGCTTTAAAGCCTTTCTGACTATACCATAAAGTATTAAAAAATGTTTTCCTAATTTCTGAATTTTTACACAACTACATTCACATAATTTATTAGCATATTGTAGATTTATAGACTATTAACCATAACAGATTAGAATGCAGTTTTACTCTGAGAAAAGACAGCAATTTTTTTGTTCACCACATCACAAACCTAATACATATCAAACTTTGTCAAATGTATTTTTTGCTAGTTTTAATCTTACTAAAACTGGGTGTCCATATAGGTAAGAAAAAACAATAAACATATGCTTTTTTCTCTTGGCACCTGTTGAGTAATTACATTTGAACAGCTGTATGAATCCTGTTCTTGGATGTCCATTTGCAGAAGCAGTCTGCAACGATCTCAGCTAGAAACAGATGCAGTAAAATGGAAAGACATTAGCTCAAAAGGTACTAGGGAGGAAAAAAATACTGTCTCCATATTTTATTACTCCAACATTACTGCAGAACTGATTATTAGAATAGAATAAACCAGGTTGGAAGAGACCTTCGAGATCATCGTGTCCAACCTATCATCCAACACTACCCAATCAACTAAACCATGGAACCAAGCATCCTGTCAAGCCTCGCCCTGAACACCCCCAGCGACAGCGACCCCACCACCTCCTCAGGCAGCCCATTCCAGTGGGCAATCACTCTCTCTGTGTAAAACTTCCTCCTAACCTCCAGCCTAAACCTCCCCTGACACAGCCTGAGACTGTGTCCTCTTGTTCTGGTACTGGTTGCCTGGGAGAAGAGACCAACCTCCGCCTCACTACAACCCCCCTTCAGGTAGTTGTAGAGAGCAATAAGGTCACCCCTGAGTCTCCTCCTCTCCAGACTAAGCAACCCCAGCTCCCTCAATCTCTCCTTGGAAGAGAAGGAAATTTAATCCAAAAGCGTCTGAGTAGTTAAGTAAAATAATGTAAGTAGAGGAAACGGACTCTAAGAAGTGTACAGACTGCAGCACAAACTCCTGTAGGTTGTATTTTGCTCTGATCTGAAATAGCCTGTGCACATACACAGTTCCAATTGGTTGCATTAAGCTTTTCACAGGTTACTTTCATGTTTACTCTCTATACTAACATGTGGCAACTGCAATACACACAAGACAGGATTTCAAATATTACTGAGCACTCTGTATTTGTCCTTTTCACTACAGTAGACTGATCTTACATTGAATTATACACGACTGTTCATGAACCATATCAGAAATAATACGCATTAATTGAATAGAGTTAATACACAGAATTACTCTGAGTTCTGTACTAAAACTTCTATTCTGGCAACAGACTTACTTTTTCCTGTCATTATCCTAGCCTAAACTAATCCAAATCCTAATTTGCCACTTGTTCCTGCACAAGCACAACACATACTCCTGAACAGCTTTCACAGCAGAAATTTAACCACTGCCTATTTCCAGCCACAGCACATATCAAGAGAAAGAACCAAACACTGTTACCTTACAGCATGTTTTAATTCAAAGTATCTCAAGTTAAACACCCCCTTTTTTAATTAGCCAAAGTGTTTTTTGTCATTTGTCCTTAATGGGCTCCTGGAAAATATAGTAATATCATACATATAAGCCACAATAATTCACCTCCATTTTCTGAATCTTCTGAATCAGCAGTTTCTTCACTTGTTACTTCATCCTCACTGCTGTAGGCTTCACACTCTGAATCTGTAATTTCACCTTCTTCTGGCTCACTCTCTGTATCTGCTGTTCTACTGTCATCTGTATATGCTGCAATATCTTGTGTATTTTTGCAAGAATGTGAATTTATACTGTCTGTACGAATTGATTCTTTGGCTGCTAGACGGTTTTGCGGGTTTGTGTCAACTTTAGTCCTCTTTCTTGTATTTGGAGACTCTTCTTCTTCAGTAGAGCTTACTTGCTCAGTAGTGGAAAAGCAATTCAGACTGTTAGATGATTTCTGCTCTTCCGTGTCCAAATCCTGAGGGGGAGTTACAGAATGTTACATTCTTTACGGACTGAGTTAACTTCAAGTCTGCTATCAGCCTATAAGTAAATTCTTCTCTAGGAAGAATTATTTTACATTTAAGAAATGGTTACATTTCCAGAAATTTTTGCATGTGCAGTCAATGGAACATTTAGAATTAGAATTCACCAGGCTGGTAAAGACCTTTGAGATCAAGTCCAACCTATCATCCAACACTATCCAATGAACTAAACCATAGCACCAAGCGCCCCATCCAGTCTCTTCTTAAACATGACCAGTGATAGTGACTCCACCACCTCCCTGGGCAGCACATTCCAATGGGCCATCATGCTTTTCTATGAAGAACTTCTTCCCAACATCCAGCCTAAACCTCCCCTCGTGCAGCTTGAGACTGTGTCCTCTTGTTCTGGTGCAGGTTGCGTGGGAGAAGAGACCAACCCCCCATGTGGCTACAACTGCCCTTCAGGTAAGTGCCGACAGCAACAAGGTCTCCCCTGAGCCTCATAGAGCTTGTGTTCCAACCCCTCACCAACTTTGTTGCCCTTCTCTGGACACATTCCAGGACGTCAACATTTTTCCTAAACTAAGGGGCCCAGAACTGGACACAAGACTCAAGGTGTGGCCTAACCAGTGCAGTGTACAGGGGCAGAATGACCTCCCTGCTCCTGCTGGCCACACTGTTCCTAATACAGGCCAGGATGCCATTGGCCTTCTTGGCCACCTGGGCACACTGCAGGCTCATGTTCAGCCTACCATCAACCAGTACCCCCAGGTCCCTCTCTGCCTGGCTTCTCTCCAGCCACTCCGACCCCAGCCTGTAGCACTGCATGGGGTTGCTGTGGCCAATATGCAGAACCTGGCACTTGGATGTGTTAAATCTCATGCCGTTGGACTCTGCCCATCTGTCCAGAAATTTAATCAGAAATATTTGTTCATCTTACAAGTCTCATGACTGAGATTTGGGAAAGCATAATTGCACTCTTCTAAAATTTTACATATTCCTTCCTCTTTTCTCACAAAACTTAAGATCCTTGTCCTCACTTTCAAACTTCTACACAGTATCTTGAATATTTTCCAGCTTTGCATTTATGACACTGATTTTTGTCCCTCTTACTCAAAACTCACAACTTGCTTGAAAGTTCTTTAATTGATCTTATCTTCCTCCTGTGTTTGTCTTCCAATTTTTTCCACAATTGTCCGGAATATTTGAAATGCCCAGCCATGCTTGCCTAACCTGTTCCTCCTCCTTTCAAAATTTCAACTTCAACAAAGTTGTTCACCAAGATACTGTAGGTAACTTTAAACTATGCTACATGAAACACTTCTAATGAGAATCCATTTTCTCCTGCAATGTATTTCTCCGCTGAACACCAGACAGATTACATCTCTGCAGGGTCTTCCATTGCTGCCTGATTTCATCAGCAGGAAAAAAAGATCAGCAACAGTTTATTAACCGAGAAATCTGAAGTTTCATACTAATGTTGACAAAGTAACTTGAAAATGTAACAGTCCAACAGCCTTGATGCCCACCAAAAAAAAAAAGGAAGAGAAAAGAAAGAACACCACAAACGGCTTTAAAAATTAAATTTAAAGACCTCTCAGGTTTCAAGCTATTTGCTGTCTTAGATTCAGAATGAATACATTCAATTGCCCTGAACTGTACCAGATACTGCAACACAGAAGTGAAAAAACATCTTTTATTTTTTTCAGTAAGTTTTCATAAGAGCATTTTATGTTCACACTAATTTATGTATCTTGAAATGTTAACAGAAATGAAAGCGGTCCCACTTTCCAGAACTGTAAAAACTCATCAGGGGCAGAGCTGTAAAACACAACTTCCTCTCATTCCAGCAGTCAGGCTGTTGGATAAGGTTTACAATATACTTTTGGAGCATTTTCAGTAAGTCAACAACTATGAGATTTTGAAGACCGTATGTTTTAACTGAAGAACCAGCAGTTTGTTTAGGGTTTCCCTGTAATACACTTGTGCTTTTCTCCTTGAATCCTCTATGTATCAAAATAAGGAAGAACCAAGGTCACTGCCTTAGGTTTTTTATTTTAAATGAGATGTAGTAATATTACCAAAAGTAAGTCTACACAGTTCAGACAAGTCAGGCACTAGTAATTCCATTAGAAATCTTTTTGATGACTCTGATTCTTACTTCTATAAATTATCTTTTCAGTGTATTTGTCTGTATTAATGTTCAGTATGACTATTACATTGATTACAACATATATTTAGGATTGCAGAGCACCTTGCTATTTCTTCCCATTAATACTGTGAACTACTGAGGTTTTACTATTCTAATCTGAAAACAGAGAAACTAAATGGTCTGCTCAAATCAAAACTGAGGCAAAGCAACAGGTAACTGTGGTGCACTGATGTCCAAGTATAATGCTTCAACCGCTCAGCTCTTTCATCACAGTGAATCCAGTGGTACTTGGTTTTGGCACCACTTTAGGTATTCTATACTACAAAATAAAAAGGTGCTGTTTCAAAGCTTGGCTACTAAAGAGTAGACTCTGTCCTGGGTGGAAAACAGGAATTAAAAAAAACACCAACAACAACATTTATAGGGTGACAAAGGATTCTATACTTACATTCTGCCAAAGTGATCATTAAGCCTGTTCTCAGCAGTTTCTGCATTTTTTTTTTCATTATTACTGCAATCAATTTTTAAGAAAGCAAAGGAAAAAAAAACCAAAACCAACCAAAACCAAACCCAGCCTAAGTAGGTCTGTTAAGTACTAATAAAATGTAATCTTCTCATTTAAAAATCCTTATACAAAATTGAATATTTTAAAATTGCATTCCTAAATAGTAAGGATTTTGAGTGCTTTACAGTTTCACAGATCAGTATTAAAATACACATGAATGTATTCTTAAAGCATTTAAGAGGGTCTTGCGCTGAACAAATGATTTTCCAGTAGTAACACTGAATATATGAATCATGAATGAAAGTGTAACCTATGCAAGCAGCACCTAATACCTTACCTCCATACAGCCACTTCCTAAACCCCAGAAACTGGCAGTAAACAAAATATTCATTAATACCATGCTGAATGACCTAACAGATACTAGCAATGAACTTAATTTCTCAGTGGCACTGTACTTACTGCTTCATCTGAAACTCATGACAGAACACAGAAAAGTACAAAAGTTTGTGCTCCATCTAACCACATCATCTCTGTCTTTCCTCTCACCAAGTTGAGAGGCAGGATGAATCTGATCCACAATCAACTATTTTCTTAACTGCAGGGTTCAGACAGCTCACATTTCTGCATCCCTGACAAAGCCAGCCAAAGTCCAAGTCAAATAAGGATTTTTAGATATCCCATGTAAGTGATCTTGTAAGAACTACAAATGATGCTCATGTGACGGGTTAGCAAATCTCATCCAAAGGACTGAGTCTGACCTTTAGCACTGACTTTCTCATTTTGAAACATTAATCTGAAAATTAGAATTTTACTAAAGAAACATTTTCAAATCATTTAAAATAGCTCCTTTACTCCGATGATCAAGGTTTCACTTGTTAGTACCATTTCACAAGTGCTTCAGTTACTGTCTTCCACCCTACACAATACTCAGATTTGCAATGGAAAAAAATTTAAAATCCAGAAAAAGAACTTTCTGGATCATAAAGAGCTGTTTTATACACTAGTGAACAGCTCTGAAATGTAGGAAACATAAATTTACTTTATTAAAGAATGTGTAGTTAAAGTCAGGACACTCTGCATTTAATACAGTGATGCTAAGTATGGCTCTTCCCAAATACTCTAAAATGCCATCAAAGTTTTCTTCAGATGTTTTTATACAGTGTTTCAAATGTATTCAAAGTTAATTTGTAGATGAACTGACTTTGGTCAAAGAGTTTAAAAAAAATTATTGATTTGTTTATGAAGCTAGGTATCTAAACATCAACTACTAGGTATTATTTTTCCTTTAATAAAACTGTCAAGATTAAAGGTAAACATCCACGGACTAATGTGTTTGTTGTCTCAACTCTACCTTTACCAGAAGCTGCCAATCCAAAAGAAGAAATCTTCAGATTAGCCATGGTTTGTGCCAACTGACGTACCTAAAGATGGGATGAATATTAGCAAAAAGTAAACTATATGTGATAAAAAAAATTAAATTAAAAATCACTACTTGTAGAGTTCTATGGGAAATGCTACAAAAACTTTTGGCTCTCCTACAGAAGTAGCTAGGATGTGACTATAATGGAAATTAATAGAGTAGTAGTTAATTTTAGCACCACAGAGAAATAAAATTAGACAGCAGTTTAAGAATAAACTGTAAAAATGATTTCTGGAAAAAAAGGCTTACATCAGATCCTACATCTAAATTTTGCTATATACTTCTAATGACCCCAATACAGCAAGTAGAATTATGTGATCATTGCTGCACAGAGTCTGCTATCTAACCTGTATGGAAGGATTAGATCTGGGTACTGGGCTAGGGATCCACCCCATTATCATTAAAAAAAAAAACCTCATAAGGTGGTATAAACGTCTCCAAATCTACTTAAAAGGCTTTTCTTGTACAGAAGGTATTATGGTATTACTTGCCCCACTTTTTGTTGTTGGTTTAGTTTGGGTTTGCCTACCACTACAAAGAGAGATCAGAACTGATTTACATGCTCAAAAGTTCCAAAGTATCCTCCAATCCTTTTATGTGACAACCACCTATTAAGCTTCCTGATCATGTTAACAGCAAGCATGTGGCAGCATGCTTAGTTCCACAAGTGAAAAGGTAACTAGTTGTAATATAGAAGTTTGGTGACTGAAAAGAATTTCCTTAAATGAAGTTCTTGCAATAAACTAGGAACATTTCTCAGGAGACACCATGCACATGGGCTTTTTTGTTTGTTTGATTGACTGGGGTTTGTTTTGTTTTGTTTTTTCAATTAGAGACACATTCATTTTAGCAGACACTCACTAGTATTTTTTTGTTTGGTAAATTCAGCTTTAAAAAATACAGTAGTATGTTAACAGATTTAATTTTATGCTTTGGATTCTCAGATCGAAGCGCTTTTTCAAGAAGGGTGCAATATTTGTGGATAATACACTTGCTATTTCTGTAGTGCTAAGCATCCAAAATTAGCAATTTTAAATAGATATTATAGGTAAGATAGCTGAGCACATCAAATTCTTCTCAACAGATACAAACTAAACCAGAAAGGTTTAGGACCAGAAAGTTACTGATTGGCCTGGTTTTTAGATTAACAGGGTATTAACTTGGTTTAAATGGAGTTAAAGTCGTTCAAAAATCACATACCATTTTTGTAAAAACTATTAACTATCAATAGAATCACAGAATTGTCCAGGCCAGAAGCAACCTCCAAAGGTCATCTAATCCAACCTCCCCACAGCCAGCAGGGACATCCCCAGCTAGATCAGGCTGCCCAAGGCCTTGTTGAGCCTCACCTTGAGTACCTCCAAGGAAGAACCCTCAACCACCTCCCTGGGCAACCTGTTCCAGTGTTCCACTACCCTCATAGTGAAGAGCTTCTTCCTGATTTCCAATCTAAATCTACCCTTCTCTAGCTTGAAGCCATTGCCCCTTGTCCTGTCACTGCAGACACTTGTAAACAGTCTCTCTCCATCCTTCCTGTAGGCGCCCCTAAGGTACTGGAAGGCTGCTATTAGGTCTCCCTGGGGCCTCCTCTTCTCGAGGCTGAACAACCCCAGCTCCCTCAGCCTGTCCTTGTAGCAGAGGTGCTCCAACCGCTTGATCATTTTCATGGCCCTCCTCTGGACCCTCTCCATGAGGTCCATGTCACACATCCTTCCTGTATTAAGGCTGCAGAACTATACGCAGTATTCCAAGAGAGGTCTCACCAGCACAGAGAAAATGCAGCAATATTTGTTGTGATAATCACCCATGCAGGTGCTTATTTATTGTATTTGGCAACATTTAATACTAAGTATCTATGGTTTATGTACTTGAGGTTCTATCACTACTGTTCACTCTCGTCTGTTTCTTATAAACCACCTTACCTTCATCCAGGAATAATAATGTTCAGTGGATGTACAATATATTCCCAGAATTAGACCCTGACATTGCTTTATTTACTGCCATTGGTGGTCTGCAAACCAGACAATAAACCAAATCATTCTCCTAGTCTACCAGCTGTAAAAAAAGTGAGTTGAGTAAAAACCTCCTTTGGCCAAGGAAGTAGGTAGTGTTTGGAGGCATTTTTCAGACTAGCAGCACAATTTTATAACCCATTAAAAAAGCACTTGGGAACAACAATAATGGATTACAAATCTTCAAAATAACTGTTGCATTTTTAATAATTTAATCAGTATTCAGGGACAGTTTTCATATTTTTGTCAAGAGTGGAAAATTAGGTGTGTGAGAAAGCATTTTAACCAACAGCACTTCAAATACAAAAATATAATTAACACCATGCATTCTTTGTTTTGCCTTAGGATGCCTTTACCAATAACAAACTAACAGTAATATCGTCAAGAAATACCAGGTATCGATGAAATAGATTGTGCAGCTTCTGAATCTTTTTTTTCTGTCTGATAAAAAAAAAAATCCATAATCACTCATTTTAATAAGTATCTTATTTGAATTTAACTTTTTAATTAATGAACAGATTTCTTAGAATCGAAAACCACAAAAGAAGAATAAAGTGTTTTAACTCAGCTACATAAAATAAGACATTAAGGTACCTTCTAATTTTTAACAGTGCACTTACGTATAAGTGTGCTGACAAAAAGGCATTATTTTCTTTCTAAGGTGGAGAGTATTTTTTTCAAGTTTCATTGCATTCTCCCTTTGTTTCTTTATAAGAGAAAAGGCCCTGATTCTGACTATGACACTAGCCTTCACTAAGTGTTCACAGATGCAAAGATCTGCACAGAATGCTTTAAATATCCTTCCTGTTAACTTGCTGATCAAAATAATTAAAAAACGATGCACTCAGTTTACTATCAATGAAACACATCAGAAAACATGGATGTTTACCTTCCACCTTGTCACTGTGTAAGCTTCACACAAAAGATCTGTTAACAATACCATCTACGTAATAATGAATTATCAACATAAAACAAGTGAAAGACAAGCAGCTATTTCTAGTATAACTAGAGAACAGAAATGGATTGTGATAGGATCCCCAAAAGTAGTCAACGTAACTTGTTAGGTCAAAGTTACATATGCCACAAAACTTCCATGAAAACATTTGGCAATTGACATAAATATGTAACAGTTCATTGCAGAACCTAGTTAAAGAGATTTATTAATTGAATTATATGATAAAGATTCATTTCTACAAACTTTCCATGATGAATAGTTACCTATTAATAATGCCTTTTGTGAGAGGCAGAATGCTAATTTAGCAGCTACAGCATACCCAGAATTGGGTGCTGGTAAAACCCCCAGCTTCAACTGCATTAGCTCCTCCCTCAAGTCTAAAGGATCATTACACTTAATGTTGCTAAGTATCGACCTCAAGCTTTCAGGAGGAGTACTTCATATGACACTTTCTCAAAGAGTAGAAATTTTTTCATTAGCTACATCCTATTTAGAAAATCTGTAACTGATTAACTAGCACTATCCACACTGAAGGATTTTTCCATCCTGAAATGATTCTATAACTTAACCTACTTTCAGTGGTTCTTAATGTAAAGAGTTTCCATTTTCAAATCTTTCAGAGGACCTCACTCCTGATATAAAACTTTAAAACACTGTACTGATGGTACTTAACTATTTTGTAAGAGTGCTAGTGTCCAGATGTACACCGACTTAATTTCAACCAGTCAGCTTCAGAGGCATACATAGTGAAATTAGGCAACAGTAAAGCTACAGCATTGAAAAATGCAAACTAAGAAGCACTGCAAATTAAAGAAATCAATACATTCTATAAAATCTTAAGTCATGAAACAAATTTGCAGAATAGGACTACATAAAGTTGGTTCAACATCAGTAACAGCATTCATGAAGAAAACGTTTCTTGACATTCAATAGCTCTGTTACAATAGAACTGGTGCTTAGGAGTAATGTTTTTCTAAAGCAGTCACTATATACTATGGGGTATGCTTTCTCAGGAACAGAAAAACAACAAAAAAGGAAGTTATTTTTTTTTCTAACTTAAAATACATGCTGATTACAATAGTCATTTATTAGAATGTACAGCTTACCCACACACTATGGACAAAAAAAATTATGTATGTTGACCAAAAGAATATAAATACGAGAGCGTAATATGCATAGAATTGGAACATCATAGACATTTCACGAATGTTAAATGAAGGTAGAAACACAGTAAAATGTCAGTGAAAAAAGCTCTGTGATGTAGTCCCAAAGAAGGGGTGGTAGATGTGTGCACATTTTCAAAACTTTGTCTATTTTGGATTCATCACAATTTTAAAAAACAGAGTAAACAAACCCCCAACAATTTAAAATAAAGAAAGAACCCCAAGCCAAAACTCTCAAACCAAGACACTGAGCTAGCAGTGAATTTATGATGTAAATTCAGTCTACATAGTACCCCGAATTCATTATTATTGAGCTTTGCTGACACTCTAATTCAGAGATCTATGCAGCTGTATAGTAATAAAGCAACACTGAAAACCAGTGAGAGGACCCAAGTTTAAAGTTTCATGCTTAATTACTCAACAGAATAATTATATGAACACTAACTACGTGTTAGCAAACTGCTGTACACTGTCCAAAGATATTTGAGGGCTTCAGAAAACAGGCATACATCTTCTACTTAAAACCAAGCCCCAGAACCCATAAATTCCATCATGAAAAAATACCCAGGTTTTGCACTTTCTATCTGCCAGTTCTGAAGTTACCTTATACTCATTTGCAGTATTCCGCTCTGGTTCTTTTCTCTTCTTTTTGCCTTTTTTATCCTTGATGTGGGGAGTATCAGAGGTCTGGTAAGACTGCAGATCCACTCGTGAATGAAACTGGTATCGGCCACTTTCCACATCACAGTAGTAATAAATTCCAGTTGCTGGATCATAATACAGTTGATTTTCCTTTGTAAGAAACAACAACGTTCTCATCACTTCAATAAATACACTGTTCAAATAAATACCTAAAACCACGTACTTTTTGCCCTGTTTTGCCCTTTCTTAAACATGCTTTCAGGGGCACCACCAGCTTCTCTAACAGGCTCAGCTGTGTCCTGCAGTGGAACCAGGTGCATCCCTGACCTCCTTTCAGAGGATGCCGCTGCAGCCCCCATCTCCACTGCCAAAACCTTGCCAGTAAAACTAATACAAGAACATTTCCTATAATTAAGAATAGTTACTGAATAGATAAAGATATTATTTTGTGTAATTGCACCACAAACTGTAATCTGTATTCCCAAACATTTATGTATCTAGCTGTATCCACAAACTAGGCCAAAAACAGTAGTATCATTTTAAGACTTTAAAAATTAATTCCAGAAATATCTCTGCAAACAACTATTCTGTGCACTGCACACATTGTCTTCGTTTTCAATTGTGCTGAATGTTATGCTGTAAACAAAACCTGTTTTCAGCACAGTAGTTCCACTGGGATTTGTGACAATGTATGTAGCCATCTGTATACATGCATCTACATACACACATACCCCCCTCACAGGACAAAATCTCCCCAAAAGCTGTCTTCTTAAGAACATACAGCAGGAATTAACCATTATGAAACAATGATTCACTATCTGACTTTTTCAAAAAGCATCCTTCTCTTTGCATTAACACAGAACTAGTTGGTAGCAGTACTCAAGTATTTCATGTGCTTTTTTGTGTGGAGAAGTCACTGACTTAGTTCAGCACTGTCTTTTTCTATATACAAGTCATCTTTTAGCTCAAGTTTTTTCATTTTCAAAGTTTTAAAGCTGCTTTGTAGTCTAAAATTTCTAAAATGACAAGGAAGTTAAAGATGTAGAAGACATCAAGAGCGGAGGTGTCTCATCTGGCTATCTTTAGTTTGGCTGAAATAATCTAACAACTGATTAGCAAACTTCCATTATTATTCATCCTCAGTAACAACCTTTTCCAATCATAGACAGCTTGGATCTTAGTTCTTTGTTCATACTGTCTTTTACTGCTAAGCTTTTGCCAGAGAAAAAATGCCTAGGGATTTGAAAACAACCCTTACCGAATTATAGTAGAATCCAGTGCTATGGTCGTAGTACAATCCTGTACTTTCATCATAAGCAAATCCGGTTTGTGAAACAGCAGCCTCTGCAGCAGCTCTCAAGCTCTCTGCTAAAGAACCCTCTGGCACTGATGTATCTTCTGTTTCCTGATATCATATAGAAATTAAATTTTCATTTAAAAAGAACCTCCTTATTTCTTTAGCACTGTACAGTTTCCTGTTTTAAATGAAATTAACCAGCACTCTACAAACTGAAGATTGCTTCAAGAAGTATTACTAAACAAGAAGGCAAAAATCAAGCTGTAATTTATGGATAAACTCCCACTGACTTCAATGGGAACAAGACTTCATTCCACGCCTTTTGTTTTCCCCAACCTTTATTCAAAAGTGGTTTACATCAAAATATGCAGAGTATCCCTCAATACATTCCTAGAACAGATTTCTGCTCTCCATTTCATTTCAGTTGCTAGGCACAAAAGCACTTAAGTGACTAAGGTGAAGTGATCCAAAAGGAGGCTGAATAGCAGGGGGGAAAAAACAACTCACAATAAAACAAACAAACAAAACACTTTTTTCCTTATACATTGCCACCTTGTGTCAATGGAGGAGGAAAGCAAGAAGTGACACTTTAACAACGTCAGCACAGCCATACTGAACATAGTCTGCTGATAAAAAAAATAAATGTTGCAGAGTTCCAGATGATGGAGGACATGTCTTAGAATGTCCTTCAAAAAACAACAAACAAAAACCCACAAAAACCACAACACAAAATCTAGGAGCAAGTTACAGTTGGAACATACTAGAGAAAGAACTAGTTACAATATACAATGATGCCTGTCTGTTAAAATCAGCACCAGGCCATCACAAAAAATCATGTCATGCGATATCATCAAGACAAAAAGCTTATGGGATGAAATACTAATGGAATGCTAACTGCAGAACTGGTAAAACCCTGAATGTTTCTATAACCTGTGAACTCTGGATGACATTTTCCTCTTCCCCGCCATCAGTAACTTTGATGCTATCCATCCTTGAAGGAACATCAACATCTGTCTGCAAGTCCTCTGTGCAGTTATGCTCAGTGCCTTCAGTGTCATGATTGTGCTGCACTGGCAGTTCAGATGCACAATCCTGAGTATCAGTGTGATCATAATAATTTTCATAGTAGTAATAATCTGCAGGGGAAAAAAAAATTCAAGTGGCATAAATTAGCAAAGTAGTATTTCACAAAATGTGGTCTAAGGATCCTGAATCTTAAACTGACAATTTATGCAAGTGAATAGCCTAATGAAAATCAATTATTAAGCACCATTCCTGCTTTGAATTTACTCAGCTCTTACTGAACAGATTATACCTTGTTTTAACATGCTTTCAAAATTAGTAAAATACATATGTGCTATGTGTGGACTGCTATGGCATGAAGTTTGCTACAGTACATGCTGCACTTTATCCTGTTCTAAAAGGAACAGTGTAAATAAATAGAAAATTATTGAAAAGATAATACAGGGTTACCATGTTTAATGCAGCTATAGTCTTAAAATGTACTTTTAAAATGTCAAAATATGACACTGTTGTAGATGACAATTTGAGCAATCACCATCTTCTCTACCTGCTTGTGACCACACAGCATAGTCCTCTGTTTGTACCGCTATGCTAGATGTACTTTTCTCCTTTCTGTTATCAACTTCCTTAGTAAGATCTTCAACCTGAAAGAACAATAGCATGTTACAAAACACAACACTGTATTTTAGGAGTCTATGTCAGAAAGATGCATCAGTTTATTTTACATTCCTTAATATATCAAACAAAGTATAATTGCATCATAGATGTTTCAAATTATCTTTGTTTAGAAAGAGTCCATTTTCTACATGAACGGCTGGCACAATGAAAACTACAATTTTTTCTCACCAAGGATAAAGGCAAACACTTGGAAGCAAAAATAAAAACTTAAGATGTCCACCCTGATAAGCTGGACTTGAAGCCATAATCACTGTTCTGTAGTGGCAAATTATGGGATTTACAAGAATTCCCTATTCTGCCATAAGCAACGCGACTCTTCCTTTACCTCACCTTGTTTATGAAGTTTCCTGTCTTCTGCTAAATCAGTTTTTCTTTCTAACTGTGAAACCAACTTGCTCTCTCTACGACCACCACTACCTGTCGGGACAAACCTTGACTCGGGAGAGCAAATTCAAGCCAGCAGTCTAGAGTTTGATGGCTAAAGGCTATTTTCCTTCTCTGCTCGACGAATTTCTGCAGGCCAGGAGAGCCTTGGGAAGCCGGGATATGTCTGCCCCAGGAGCTGCGCCCGGACAACAGCGGCACGCCTAGGCGAGCAAGCAAGCGTAATGGGGGAGCAAGGAGTACGCACTCGGGGGAGATGAAGGCAGCCGTACCTGGCAGGGCCGGAGCCGCATGCTGCACGGCCCGGAAGGGAAACGAGGGTCGAGGAAGCTGGTTCCCTTGGGCGGGGGCCTACCTGTCTCCTCAGAGCCTCGCTGCGCTCCCGCGCCTCGCGGTAGAGGCGCTCGGTGAAGCGCAGCCGACGTTGAGTTCGCTCTAGCTGCCCGCGGCAAGCGCCCAGGTCCGCTTCCAGCGCTGCCACTCGTTCCCGCAGAGCCGGTTCCTCGCCGCCGTGCGGGGAGGCCATGCCTGCCCGCTCTTCAGTGCCCGCCTGCTCCTCAGTGTCCGGCCGCCGGCCGCCGCCCGGAGCCCGGGACAAAGGGGCAGCCTCGGCCCCGCCCGCCGGCCCTGGCCATGGCGCTCTGCCGGGCACGAGGGCAGCAGCGGCGCGGGCGAGAGCCCACCCCGCGCGCGAGAGCCTCTCTCAGCGATGCCGCTGCAGGAAAAGTTTACCCGCGGCGCGCGAGGACCTGCCGGCGGGGCGGGAACGCGGCGCAACCCGGAAGGGACCGGGAGAAGACGGACGTTGCGTGGGGAGAAGTGCGCGTGCGCTCGGCGCGCGGTTGGGGTGGTGGCGCGTTGCGCAGGGGGCTGGGACCAGTTGTGGGCGGAGAGTCCCCAAGGGTCCCGAAGAGTTCTGACTCGTAGTGTGGGGACTATTGCAGGTCGTGGCAGGGAAGGAACGTCGTGGGGAAGCCCTCGAACCCGCCAAAGGGTTATGAAGCTCGGGGCCTTCACGGGGCGGGCTCGGGGCTAGAAGTGCTTAAAGTCTCTTAACAAGTCTTAACTGGCATCTGCACTTGGTTGCACCGGGGAGAGTTTGTTGTCTTTGGCATGTTCCGAAGTTTTACCTGTAATACATGATGTAGTGAAAAGTAATTCTAGCATGTACACCGTTCCACAAAAGTACCGTACGGTCTTGCATGGTATTTGTGTGATGTTTTATACCCTCCCCCCTCACCCCCCCGCCTCCCCCGCCCCTTGAGAGTTCTCTATATTGTGATAAGCCACTTCATATCCTGGCTGAAAAGGGAGTTCTCTGGAGATTATTAGAATTGTAGCCATCTGAACACCATACAGTGCTATCACTATGTTAAATCTGTCTGCAGAATTGCAGGATTAGGGTTCTGTATAAAGTTACATTGGTGGGATTTCTGGAGACGGCTGCAGAGGGTTCTTAGGTTTTCTACTGATGTGAGGAAACAAACTCTACAACTCTTAGGGAGTTATAAAACAGTTGTGGTTTATTTGCGGTGCTGGGTGCAAGGGGATTTCTCCACAAAGCTTGTGCACCGAGCAGTGTTGGTAAGAAATTTTTACAGTGTCAACTCATACATATTCATTATAATTCCGCAAAATGGTGGGGTTAAGATAATTCTAAGAACGCATTTACATAGTCCATCTCCAAAATTCCTTCTGCATTTGTGCGAAGCCATCCGGTGGTCATGGGTAGGGGTCTCGGGAATGGAATAAATAGTCTCCCTCGCAACTGTACATTTCATCTTGTACCTCTGAACTGGTCTGGCTGCTTGTTCTTCCATTGTCTTCTTGCCAGGTGTCATGTCCCCTTATCCTTTAACAGATACTTTCTTTTATGTGGTAGTTGATAATGAACTACTTTGTCAAGCCTACACCCTGATAATAACCTACTTTCCCAGGCCTACTAGTTCTCATTATAAAATAGTTAAAATAGTTTGCCAAACATCCGTAAGGTTAGATTCAAACAGCTACAGAGTCAGATCCCTATATGATTTTTTGCTATTATATTCTGCTATATGTATTTATCTGCTAATACCTGATCTAATACATACACCTAATACCTATCCTTATGCTAATACATAGTCTAATATATATTAATTTACCTAATCTAAGGCCTATATCACCCCACAACCCCATCTCAATATAATAATTTTTCAAAACCTCACCTCGTACACTTCTGTTTATTTAGTGTACTTTGCTGCAGAAACAAGAACTATGTAGTAGATCTTAGTCTATATTTCACACATGGGTATTTAAATATTGACTGCTGGTTCTTGCTGTGTTGAAAGAGCCTCCAAAGGAATCACATAATCATAGAATGCACTAGTCTAACCCACCTGCACTAAGTGGGGAACATCCCCAACTAGATAAGGTTGCTCAGAGTCCCATCAAGCCTGACTTTGAATGTCTTCAGGAATGGGGCTGCCACCACTACCTCCCTGGGCAAGTTGTGTTCCATCACCCACCGAGTAAACAATGTCTTCATAATGTCCAATGCAAATCTATTCTTATCTAGTTCAAAACCATTGCCCCTTGTCCTAGGGCTACATGCCTTTGTAAATAATCCTTCCCCAGCTTCCTTGTAGGCCTGCTTCAGGTACTGTAAGACTGTTCTTCTGCAGGCTGAACAAGCCTGGCTCTCTCACCCTGTCTTTGTACAAGTGGTACTCCAGCTCTCTGACCATTTTTACGGCCATCCTCTGGATACACTCCATCAGGTCCATGTCCCTCTTGTGTTGAGGATCCCACAGCTGGACAGAGTGCTTCAGGTAAGCTCTTACCAGAGCAGAGTGACAGAATCACCTCTCTCGACCTGCAGGTATCTTTTGATGCAGCCCCAGATATGAGATCAGGGCTTTAAAGTTTGCAGTGTGTCATGATGTAAGCCACAAAGTTGTAGCCATGCTTCTGCGACCTGCTTTTTGGCTGCTGATTGCAAGAAGCTGGCATTATATCTGTCAAAGTTGTCTTGGCATCAAATTAGTGATTAGTTTTGCCCCTGCAATCTATCTAGGCATTTCTGAAATGTTTTTAGTTTGGGCTCATGTCACTGGTTGATAGAGCTTGGTAACAGCATGGACTGCAGTTAGGTTTGGATTAGGCTTAATAAAAGCAAGCTTGAGCCTTGCTTTTTGAAAAGCAGGTAATACAACACTTTGAGTCTCTGAGTTAAAAGCTGAGGTACTGCTACCTTGCATCCACTTGCTTCTTGCAGACACTGAAATAATAACCCATTTCCAATAAATAAACCCAAAGACATATGAGCTTAAAATCAGTGTGTCACAGTTTTGTTTTAGCATGAATGCTACTTTTCACTGCAAAGGCAATGGGTTTGTGCACAACTCATGAAGTAACATTCTGACCAGAAACTGCCTGAACCAAATACTTGATCTCCAGAGGGTGGCCTATATGAGCAGGCAAGAGGCAAATCTATGGCTGTTCATACATTAACTGAAAGGAAATAGAAAAAAAAAATACATGCAGCTTGCCTCCTTTAAAGCATATTGTAAGGTGATAAAGCTCTAGAGTGGGCTATCAGTGTTACAAGATCTTAAAACTAAACACACAGTTTCAGATCTCAGTTTTTCTCCTCTGTATTTTCTCACTGGAAAAGTATGTCATGCCAGCTGAGGATTAGTATATTGCCTGTATCCAAAAAAGTTTAATTTCAGGTATAAGTAAAGAAGGACCTGAGCTGAGTAGCATACTTTCTGAAAGAGCAAAGATTTCATCCACTGTCCTATGTGAAGTTGCTTTAAGTTCAGAGAATCATGTTATCTTCTTATTAAAAGATTGGTCTGATCTTTTTCCCCCCCCCCTTCTTTTTTTTTTTCCCCCTTTTTTTTTTCTTTTTTTTTTTCCTTCTTTTTTTTTTTTTTCCCCTTCTTTCCCACCCCCCCGTCCCCCCCCCCGATGTGTAAGTCACAGAATCAGAATCAACCAGGTTGGAAGAGACTTCCAAGATCATCAAGTCCCACTGATCACCCAACCCTATCTAATCAACTAAACCATGGTACTAAGTGCCTCACCCAGTCTTAAACACCTCCAGGGAGGTTGACCCCACCACCTCCCTGGGCAGCCCATTCCAATGGGCAATCACTCTTTCTGTGAAGTGCTTCTTTCTAAGATCAAGTCTAAACTTCCCCTTGCACAGCTTGAGACTGTGTCCTCTTGTTCTGGTGCTGGTTGCCTGGGGGAAGAGGCCAAGCCCCACCTGGCTACAACCACCCTTGAGGTAGTTGTAGACAGCAGTAAGGTCTCCCCTGAGCCTCCTCCCCTCCAGGCTAAACAGCCCCGGCTCCCTCAGCCTCTCCTCATAGGGCTTGTGCGCCAGACCCCTCCCCAGCTTTGTTGCCCTTCTCTGGACACATTTGAGTAACTCAACATCTTTCTTATATTTGTGTCAAATATTTGTTAAAATAACAAATTATAAAGTGTAAGCGGTAAAAACAAAACAAAACAAAACAAAAACTGGGATGAAAAAATGATGCCAGCACTTCAAATAGTATTCCTAGATGTTTTCAGTAGATGAAAATAGGGAGGGTGGAGGAGAGGTAGGTCCATGCTAGCTGGAGTAGATGTGTTGAAGTCCTTGACTGTCATCACACGCTATTATTTCACTGTTCCTTGCTGTCAGGAAGCAGCAGTTGGCAATAGCAGCATATCAAGTGGAAGAATAGGCTATACAGAGTGTTATTTGTGTCTATGTGCAGTGGTATTAAGTTTGAAGAAGGAAGAGGCAGTAGCTGTTACCACAACTAGTCAATTTCGCAGACAGACCTCCTGATGGATGAATAGTTCAGCTACAGCTATAAGGTCTCAGTTCTGTTCATCTTTGGTCTCATGATAAAAGCCACTATGTTGGTGCTTCTGAACGTTCCCCTTTGCTGTGTTCTTAGTGGGCCTTTGACAGGGACTGATGAGAGGCTCTTGCAGCAGCCCTTGTCCATACTCCTAGCTCCACTGGGATGGGGTAGTTACACTTGGAAGTACTGGTGGCATCCCAAACCATCTGAACAGAAAACAGATGCCTGATTCCTGCGCCTTCTATGTTAAAAGGAGGAGAGGACTTTAGTCACAGGGATGTTTGTCACCAAAGGGCTAGTCATAATAGAAGAAAGATGAAAGGTGAGTACAGTGAGGCTGCTGAAACACAGATTGTCTGGCTAAGGGCAAGATCTGCAGGAGAACTCTCCCCACTACACATCTCTACAAGCCTGAACTTGAATGAAAGAAAATGCCACTGTGCATGATGCATGAGCAAGATGCAGGAGCCCAAAGGCTACAGAGGGAGCCTGGAACAGGAGGAATGGGGAGGACACAGAGCTGTCACTACATGCTCCTTCCTCAGGCTGATGCCATGCAGGAACAACCACAGACATCTTTTAACAGCAAATTATATGGTGGACAAGAAGCTCAACATGAGCTCTCAATGTGCACTTGCAGCCCAGAACCTGGGCTGCATCAAGAGAAGTGTGGCCAGCAGGTCAAGGGAGGTGATTGTCCCCCTCTACTCAGCTCTGATGAGATCCCATCTGGAGGACTGCATCCAGTTCTGGAGCCCCTATTACAAGAGGGGTATGGACATGCTGGAAGGTGTCCAGAGAAGGGCCATGAGGATGATCAGAGGGCTGGAGCACCTCTCCTATGAGGACAGAGTGAAGGAGTTGGGGCTGTTCAGGCTGGAGAAAAGAAGGCTCTAAGGTGACCTTATTGTGGCCTTGCAGTATCTGAAGGGGGCCTACAAGAAGGCTTGGGGAGGGACTTCTCAGGATATCAGGTAGTGATAGGACTAGGGGGAATGGAATGAAGCTGGAGGTGGGGAGGTTCAGGAAGAAGTTTTTCACCATGAGAGTGGTGAAGCCCTGGAATGGGTTGTCCAGGGAGGTGGTTGAGGCCCCATGCCTGGAGGTGTTTAAGACCAGGCTGTATGAGGCTCTGGCCAGCCTGATCTAGTGTGGGGTGTCTCTGCCCATGTCAGGGGGGTTGGAACTAGATGATCCTTGTGGTCCCTTCCAACCCTGACTGATTCTATGATCCTATGATTATTAAGACCTGTCTGTCTTCCTCTGCAATGACTTGTAAAACTGGACCTGCTTGGCCTTCTCTTGCTGTCCGCCACTGCATATCTCACACAATCTGCATTTGCCCATGAAACATGAGTCTGCTCCTGCTCCCTCAGAGCTTGGCTGCTTTGCTCAGCTCTCTGGCTCTCCATACATTCTATTTTCTTGTCCAGATAAAGCCTACTTGCCTGCAGTAGCTGTCACTCTATGTGTAATTTCAAATTAACTGCCCTGACTATTTTCTGTACTGCTTTGGAATAAATAAAATGAGGGATTCTCTGATGGGCCTTTGTGATTTTGTTTGGTGTTTCAGTGGAGGGCTCTATGCCTGGATCAAAAGTGCCTCTTTTGACTGAGGCAATTGCTTTGTCTCACTTTTGAGATATTAAAGGATTCTGTGCGTGATTTCACACGTATAGCAATGCAGATGTTCTCTGTTGTAACAGTAATCTTAAGCACGGTGATTCCCAGTTTCGTGCAGTTTGCAGGCTTGATGCTCATCATTCTGTATCCTTGTGCTGCTTCTCTATATGAGTTGCTGGAGCCAGCCCCACTGCATTGCATGTTTTGGAACAGATTTCTGGCTGCTTCTTCCTGGGTTTGGGTTTCAATATGGAGATTCTCCAAAAGTTATTTAGGTGGTGACAACATGGCTTGAGCTTTGCATTTTCACAGGGAAACACTCAGAAGTCTTCCTGGAATTTTACTCAGTGTATCACATTTAATCAGGCAATGACACATGCTGGGTTCAGTGCCTTGACAATCTGTTTGAATAATAGTGACAGTATTACGTGCACCAGTGCTATCACACATGTCTTAAAGAGAACACAGCTGCAGAGAAAATGAATGGAAAAGTGTGACATGTTAGGCTGTGCCTTTAAGAAAAGGGCAATTGCAATGGATTAAACTACAGGTCTTCTCAGCAAGGAATCCGGAGACCGACTTGTTCTCTCCTCACACTATTCTCCATTTCATACAAATGTACAAGGCTTGAAAAATAGATGCCTCCAAAGAGATAGGCTCTCTTATGTTGTCCTAAGCTTTCTTAAGGTCAGAGGCACTGGCTAGAGTGTCATGAATTGTGAGAGAGCAAGTGCTTGACTTGAGTGTATCCACTGAGATTACATTGTCCACCTCTTGCCATGGTCCTCCTTCAGAGAAGGCAAATTGCCTTTGATGCATTAAAGGCTCCTCTGCTGTAATATGGAGTTGAGAGTACACTATGGCAGTATGTCTGTGTCATGCCAGAGGACTCCATCCAGTTCCTTAAAGTCTGGGCAGATGACTGGCCCAGCCTTGATATGGTCTCAGGCTGGACAGGGGCCTCATCTGTGTTGCCTCTGAGACATAAGGAGTATTTGTCCCAAAACACTGTGTATCGAAACAGGAAGCAGCTGGTCAGTGACCTTTCTTCTAATAGGTCCTGAGAAATTGGGGTAGAGGATTTTTGTCAAGCAGGACCAGGAAGTGTTAAAAAAAACCTGCAAGGTGCCACCAAGAGGTCATCCATTTTAGCTGGTGTTCATGCTATCTCTGAACATGCATGAATGTTATGTACTGTTTCAGCTGATGTGGACAGCTTGTTTTGAGGTAGCCCACAGATTTTAAATAGAATCAGTGGACTGCATCTTGGTGCTTTCCTTGATACTGCTTGCTATAGTCTTGCTGCAGCATCTTTAAACCTGTTTGAGGATACCACAAAGCATATCTTGGCTTTCATGTTTCTGCATATGACATTCCTTTTTATCTTGCATGATGTGTAGCTGTCTTCTGTCCCAGCGTACCGAGGTTCTGGGTTCAGGTGAACTACTTGTCGTCCTACTGCAAGTACAGGCTCACTTGCAACTAAGGATCCTGCTCCCATGTTCAGGCACCAGGAAGTGAGACCTCACCATACAGAGCACTGCAGGGCTTAAATCCTTTGAACATATTTTGAACATATTTCCAGTATTTCTAGTCGTTCTGACCATACAATATTCGAGGATAGGAATCCGGAGGAACTTCCGCAAATCCGAAGAGGTCTGAGAATGGCCGCGCAATGCTCCTGTTCCAGTTCTGTTTCGCTGTAAAGTGACGTGTAAAAAGCAAGAACGTTTACCACTAGATGGCGTTTAAGGACCGGGATTTTTTTAAAATTCCCAGAAAAAGGAGAAATGCATAACTAGCCGAAAAGATGTATTTCAAACCTAATTTTCTTTCTCTCTCCATGCAGTTTAGGCTTGGGCACACAAGTGAGTTCTTGATATAGAAGCACACAAATAGGACAACAGTTGAATAAACTGTGGAAGCCTGCTCAGTTTCACCAAAACTTTCAAAAAGAGCTGGGCAAAAGCAATGCAAGGGGGAAAAAAAAGGGGTGTGTGTGTGGGCAATTCTTGGCTTTATTGAATCAAAATTCCCCAGACAGTTTGAAGGCCCAGCTTGACAGGGTGCTGGGCTTTCTCATTTAATCTATGTTCTTACTCTGAAAGGTTGGACTAGATGATCGTAGAGGTCTCTTCTAACCTGGTATTCTGTGAATCTATGAATCTGTCAAACTTGTATTGGAAACAGACACCAAAAAGGGGTTGTACTATCCTTGGAGATGATCTGATCCTAGTACAGTAACAGTACAATGTCTTGCCTGTTGGTTGTATCTACACTTACTGGTACCCTAGAAAAAGTGAATCACCTATGCCTAGGAGACAGTCAGCTTCTTTGTACCTTTCTTCTTAGGAATTGCTGTGGCTGGGAGATACCTGTATCTCCTGTGAAGTAGAGTGAACAAACACCTTAACACAGGTGCCCAGGTTGCTCCAAAGTTGAATGCCCTCCTCTGAACTTGTAGCAACAAGCATTAGCTGTGGAGGAATAGATGTGGATGCCCCTTTCTTGCTGTACAAGCAAAAGTATTGCCTGTATTTTCTCATTACCGCCTGAACAGCTATCTCAAAGAGCACATGCACATACCAAGATGTTGCTGTGAGTCCTTTTGCCATGAAAGGCAGGTAACAAAGACAGCACCAACCTAAACTACTTGACTTAGATGCTTTATAAACGCTATTCAGCTTTTTTGCCCACTCCCCCCCCCCCCGCTTTTTTTTTTTCTCTCCCTCCTGGAATAAAGCTGCCAAATGTCTGGCATCTTCACTTTGTGATTATGAGTAAACTGACAACTCTTCTTAGTTGCAAAGGCAAAAATAGATTAATGCAGGCAGGAGTCAGAGCAGTAGATGTAGACTATTCTCTGAAGAGAGCAAAGCTCAACACCAGGGGTCCAGGCTGGAGATCCCAGAAAGCAGATATGTCACCAATGTTGCCAGAATTGCAAAATACAAAGAACCCTCTCTGGATTGGTACAGCCTCTTCCTACAAGAATGCTACTGGCGTGACCATCATGGTGGACTTACTCAGTTGTGTCGTTCATGCTACCTTGTCAGTGCAGCAGTGGGAGAGATTGTTCTTTCTTGGGGTCTTTTTATGGTCTCCAATGCCAGTGGTATGCTTATATTCGAGGAACATGCCTTCTTACTCTGCTCTTTTTAGGTACCCATTTGCAGTTCCACTTCCATCAGCTTGGTCTGCACTTTTGTGCCAACTCTGCTGATTCTCCTCTTGCTCTTCACCTGCACTTTTGGCAAATCAAGGCCTGGGCAATGACGTAGACCAGTGTGGTTTGTTTGCACACTGTGTACATGGCCTTTTTCTGCCTGTATCATGCCCCAGAAATTAAGATGATTCTGCTTGTTACAGGAATAGAAACAGTCCCAGAGGCCAACATAGAAGCAGACAGCTCAAAAGCAAGAAAACTGCCTGTGGCTTAGTTGTCATCTAATAGGGGGGCAATTCTGATTTTAACGAAGATTTGAAAGGAACACAGAAATACTGGATGGTGTGCAGGTATGGATCTGCAATGTATTGCGAACAAACCGATGACAAAGAGCTCTCTTCAAAAATGTGTTTTTCTTGCAAATGCAGTCCTTTTTGATAGAGATAATTATGGAAAAAATTAATTAGTCTTATAAAGAAAGTTAGGAAGCAACCTCATGAACTGGGCTAATGTAACTGGCAGCTTTGTTCACCTGACTCATACCTGATGAGAAATTCTATAGACACATTATCAGTTAGTTTGAGAGGAACAGTGATCACAAAACTTCTGTAGTCATTTATAGCCATAGAGAGATGCATGTAACTAGTTGTATTGCAATGTGTTACACTGAGAATCTAATTAAGAAAAAATCAGGAATGACCTAGTTTAATAAGTATGTCCTATGAATTATTTGATCTTCCATTGGAAGCCGGATGAATTAAAATGATCTCAGTATCTTTCTTATCTGCATAAATATAAAACTGGATTTAATCTAGGTAAAACAAAAAAACCCCAAACAAACCCAACCCACAATTATTTTTACATTTTTACTCTTAATTGTTGGATAATTTAATGAGATCCAAATGGAAATTAATATCCAGGCTATCAATGGTATTGATATGAAGCCACATACTTAATTTTTACATTTCTTTGGGCTGAGACAGGGGCAGTAAACTGATTTTTGCCTACTCTGAAAAAATTACTACCTTTTCTATTCTGGGGCAAAGTAACATTTAGGATTGTTGGCTTTTATCTCTTTTTCATTCTCAGCAGCCTCTCGAGACTAATTCATTCTTCATATCCAGAAGAGCTTCCAGCTTTTTGGAACAAAAGTTGTGTCAAATAAGCAATGTTCAACATGATATCCTGTTCCCAGTTATGCCTCTATGATTTTCTGTGTTTTCTGCTCCAGGGGCTGTGTGCCCTGGAAGAGAAAATTCAGGCTGTAGTTTTTTCAAAGTTTCCCCCCCTGGAACAGGGTCTTGCAGTGTCAATGTTAAAAAGGTATTTGTAGGTGTACTGTGAGAATTTGTCTCCACATTTAACTGGGAATTTGTGTTTGCATGTCACACACATTTGAGTCTAAGAGAGTTTAGTACTTTTATCCTGCAAATGCCTTATTTCCCTGCTTTATTTCCTCATTAGAAATAGTTATATAATCTTTCTAAAATATTCCATCATGTTCCATAGCAGATCACAAAGAATACAAATAGTAAGGAGGACAAAAAATATCACTAGGAAAGCTATGCCCTCAAGGAGATGCAACGTACTTTGAGTCAGTGGTTGAGCTTCAGCTGACCTGTAAAATGCTGCTGAAAAGCCATAAAAAGGGAAAGGCAGCAGGTGTTTCAGAGGGATTGCTCTGCGTTGTGGTGAAACTTGTGGTTTCTTTCATTTCTTACTACTCTGCTTAGTTGGCTTCTGAAACATTAATAAACCACATAAGCAAGATAAATAATATAACTATAATATAATTCATATAATATAACTAGAGCTCTGCAGAAGTTTTCTTCTTGCAGTCTCTTAGAAGAGTGCAGTAACTGTGCAGGAATGCATCTGTGATTTGAAAGTAGTAAGGTTTGAAGAGCAAATTCCCCCAAGACCTGGGTTTCAGAGGAGTTCTCAACTCAAATATTTTTCTGTTCTTCAGAGGCTATTGCAATGTTTTCATTCCACATTCATTTCATTCTTCTTGCAAGCCACATGCTTCCAGCCTTTGGTTTAACCAGGACAGTCTCTTTACATGATATTCATGCCTATTCTTATTCACTTTTCCTGAATTTTTCATAGTTTCATGAAATAGCCCAGTTTGGAAGGAGTATCAAAAGACATCTTGTCCAGCCTTTCATGGGAAAGGGAGCCTGTATGAGATTATATAGCAGCCTGTCCAATTGCATCCTGAAAAGTTCTAGTGGCAGGGACTCCAGCACATATGTGTGGAGGTTGTTCCAGTCACTATTTTTTCTCAGTTCATGCTTACTAGGTGGCTCTTACCTTGGGTGTCGTGGGATCATTTGCACCAGAAGTGTGTAATCCTTGTTAAATCTTCCTTTGTCATTCTGTCTTTCTGGTCATATGCAGCAGAAACAGCAAAATGGAGGTTTACTTCCAATGTAAAACCTGAGTTACTTACCATAACTACATGGTGGATTTTCTTGTGGTTGTGGTTATTTTTTTTGGTTGGTTGGTTGGTTTTAGTTTTGTTTTGTTTGCTTATTTGTTTGGTTTTGTTTGTTTAAGACCTAACAAGATTTAAATAAGCAACAGTTCTCTTACAGATTTGTACTGTGCGGTAGTTCTAGGTGGCGATTTTGCTGGCCTCCAAGCTCATACACAAGGGGACAGACCAACTCAGTGTGAATATGAAAAGGAGCATGTAGGAAAAAGCTTTTCTCTCTTTTCCAACACAGTTACACTAAATTCCTTTGTTAGAACTATCTTGATAATGAATAGTCTATACTGCCTGTTTTCTACTATATTATTCTCTTAAATTCCCTTTATGATTTATGTGTGCATATTCACACACAAGTGACCACAAAATTTCTGTTGTTGTAAAGCATTAGAGTTGCCTCTTGTTATTAACCACATAAAAACTCTATTTTTGGACTTGTTCGGGTTCCAGAGTACCAATTTGCATGCTCATTTTCTGAGGGAGTATAAGACTGGCTACGAGTGAGACCAACAGAAAATCCAACTTCTCACCATTACTGATGTGCTTGATACCTAATCCAACTACTGAATTAGTGATGATGAAACAACTTTGAAATAGTACCAAAGGCTGCTAACTGTTATTCTCCTTTACCTTCTACTTTTTTCCTGTTCCTTCCTGTTAGTGTTGGCTATGCTAAGTCTTTCAGCAGCCCTCTTTTTCACTGCAGGTGGAGAACAAGCACTTCTAAAAGTTGCTATTCATGCCCATAATGGTGCTTATAATAGAGCCTCTCACATCAGGAATGCTTTAGTACAAAAGTGTAATGTTACTCACTGCAATGTCTCTATTCAGATTACTTCTTAGTTATTAACTAGCCCCAGCATCATAATTCTGGGGCAAGCATCTATATTTTCATCTACTGAATAAGAGGGCTTAGATGAGAATTCTGTTACAACATTGCAAACGTACACTAATCACTTCTTCCATGAGGAACATACTGATATCTTTTCAGCTGAGAGGAAAAACATTCTGCCTTATTCTACCTTGATTTTTCAAGATATTTTAATGACAAATTCTTTGTCTTTTACCAGAGTAGCCATCAGGGACAGAGTTATAAAAATATTGTGTTACACCTTGGGTAATTTTGAATATGAACTGGGAAGTAATTAGGAGCTTATTTTTGACAGCTATCATATGCTGAAAAAAAAGTATTCTCAGGCTATTGAAACCCTCAGAAGGCACACATAGCTGCCAATGACAAAAGTCTGTGACTTTGATATACACACTCTTTTTGTTGTTGCACTCTTTGGAGGAATCTGGAAAAATTCACAAGACAAAAATTCTTAGATTCAGGCCTCTCAGACCGCTACTTTGTGCTACGTGGTAGAGATGTTTTCTCCTAAGCATTCTGATCTTTTATCTCTATCCAGTCTTTCTGATCCCCTACATACTTGAAAACAAGTTGGAGATGAACTGCCAGGACTGACTACAGGCAATTACAACTAATGGGAAAGACCTTCTGAACTTCTCAGGGCTGATATCTGGGGCCAGGAGTTAGTTCTTTCAAAGTCGTTGTCAGCAGCTGGGGATCCAGGCTCTCAAGTTTGGATTTGGTAAATGAAAATTGGGTCTGAGGTTGCCAGACAGGAAGAAAAGGGGCCTATGTGGGACATAGCATCTTCTGAGGTCAGTTTCTTGGTGAAACTGGTTCTTGGTGAAATTGATGCTACACAGAGGTAAGAAATCTTCTTAAGGGGACGGGGACTTGTTATACTCTGAAGTGACAGTGTCCCAGGGCAGAAGAATCAGGAAAGCATATTAGTGCTGCTACTGACTGGAGCATGGGGCAATTTGCCATCTTTCCCATCATTACATTGTTGATCACAGCAAATGCAATGAAGTGCACAAGTGCACAAGTCTGCTCACTGACTGAGATGCTCCTGGACTGCTTCAGCAGGAGTGCCCAGAAAGGTGTCTACAAGGAAAAGCAATTCCTCTCACAGCAATAACAGGACAGCTGACAGAGCAGGTGGAGACCACAATTGCAGGCGTGACTGTATTCCGCAAGGCCCCAGCCCTCAGCCCCTCAGTCACTGTCCTGTGACTGCCTCTTGCACATGCAGAAATAAAGTGAAAAGGGAAAAGCACCTACTTCATGGTTCTGCCCCTCATGCTCCCAACCTCTCAGCTCCTCTGCCAGCTGCCTGCCACCACAGGACAAGAGTGGCCAGCAGGGTCCTGCTTTCCCGTGCAGGAGCAGTGGAGCCATGGGCACAGACTGTGTGATACATGCTCAGGACTCTCCTTAGACGTGTTTGAATTTATTAGTGTTGTGCAGCTATGCTGTTTCTCTCTGCAGCCATGTTGTTTCTCTCTTCAGCCTCCCTCAGCATTGCCTCAGATTCTAGGCTTACAAAGGCAAGCTTCCTCCTTCCCTCCTCCTGTATAGCTATGTGTAAATAGCTGAAGGTGAGAGGACTCTTCAAGACTCTTGTGATTCTCCCTCCTTGAGACCTGCTGTTTTGAGGCATTGTGGTAAAATTAAGATTAATGATTTTTTCATGGTCTTCTAAAAAACAGGTTTGTGAGGAGGAAGTATTTGAGGACTTGTATGGGCTGCTGAGATGTTGTGTCTTTCATAGTATCTGCAGGATCTTACCAGCAGTGTGAGGTATGGGAGTGGCTGTGAAGGACAACAGCTGAGACCTGAGCACAGCAAGGTTTTGTGTCTGGACTCAAGAAGCATCTGATCTCCCTGCTTCATCTCCGACTAATTCCATCTTTTAAGTGAAGAACTGTAGTTCTCCCTAATTTTCTATTCCTCAAAACATCACAGACATGACCTGTGACTAACTAGCTTCAAATAATTAGCCTAGTCTTGTACACATATACTACAGACCTTCATCTGGGGGAAAAAAAATACCTGTAGCTGAAATCTTTTCATGACATCCTTTAATGATGAACTTAAGGTTGAGCTGGTTGAGCTGCTGCCTGTAATATGCCTGGACCTGGGACATGGTGAGAAATGTAATTTGACCTGCACAGTTATCACGCTGTAACTGAGCCACTCCTAAGACTTGTGACAGCCTCCACCACAGCTAGCATTGTGCTTTGTAAATAAAACTGCTTGCTAGCAACTGGTATATAAATTGCTAATGCAGGATACACTGCACAGCACAGATACAGCTTCAGAGGTAGATCTTAACAGAGCATCCAACATGCACAAGCAGCAGTAGCCATGCACTTTCAGTTACTCCCCTAATGAGATTAGAAAGCCTGTGCTAAACTTTGAGGATGTGCAACAGGCTCTGTGTCTGTCTGATGTGTTTGCCTACTAGTTTAAGCATATAGTGAAATGTTTTATGTACTTCTGAGCAACCTGATGGCAGGGGGGTTGGAACTAGATTATCCTTGAGGTCCCTTCCAACCCTAACAATTCAATGACTCTATGATTCTCTTAAAAAAATCAGATTAAGTGTAAAGTTACGTATATGGATCTTAATCCTGTAAGTTATCCCTGCATGGAATTGATATGCAGAAATGGTACTATTTGCAAAGACTGACATTCAGACGTGTCCTGTAAAACAAAAACTTCTTTTGTATGTGAGTACATGGTATTACTTAAGATACCTGAGTACAGTGGTTGAAAATATGATCATTCCAGGCTGTTCAGAAAGACCCATGTATCATGTTAGGTGCTGGTGGACTGCAGACCAAGCGCATGCTGCTGGCTGAGTGCTTTTCCAGGGTGATGTGACTTAGCTTCATCTCTCCAGGTGCAACCCAGCCCTTGGCCTGTAAGACCAAGTGGGACTGGAGCAATTTTAATGGGGCTACAACAGGGAGAGTAACTTGATAGTCAGGCTCACATTTTCTATTATAGTCAGAGAATCTATCAGTTACCAACTAGGAGGAAAAAAGAAGGCTGAGGCAGGGGATGAAGAGAAAAGGAGCTTGCTATTCTTATGATGCCTTTGATGTGCAAAGATCCCCCAGGTCACAAGAAATCTGAAGGACTCCCCAGAAAGGCCCCACAGGTGCAAGAGATTGGCAAAACCCCAACACTGCAACACATGGAGGAACACATTGGTGCTGGGCAAAGGTGTCAGTAGCTGAAAGAAGCATGCTGTATGCACATAAGGCATGACCCATCTTTGCACACCTTATACAAGCCGATGTGAGCTGATGCAAAGAATTCTGTGTATTCTAATTTTCACCGAACACATTTGTCCCCTTTTTGTGAGATCCCAGTTTCAGACTGTTGGGTTTCTTTCAAAATAAAAAGCTGTGGTGCAGCTTGAAAGCCATCTTTGCTATATGAAGAAGCTGCAAATCATTAATGTTCAGTGCTCCACACAAGTTATTAGTGCCTATAACTCATCTTTACAGACAGTAACAGGACTTAGTAAGTCCCACAAATTATGTATTCTTTCCCAAGGCTGAGAAGATGACTTCAGTAATTTTTTTAACAAAGTGCTCCACAGATAGTTTGGAAAATCCTGATCAAGCAGATGTCTACAAAGTCCTTTCCCTAGGTATTTATTCTGTGAAATCCTTTGAATTTTTTTTTTTTTTAATTTTTTTTTTTTTTTTTTAAATTGAGACCTTTGGAGGCTTCTTTAGATTATGTTTCCCCTTGAAATCCAGTAAGGCAACATCTGCATTTTCCTGAGAAGGCTTTCAGGTGAAGTGAACCATAAGATTGCTCCTGAGTAAACATTCATCTTTGCCTAGAAATGGCCTCATTACACAGCGGGTCATACATTCATTACTGGTTCTTGTCTCAAAAGCTTGCAGAGTCACCTGGCGTCTCCTCTAAGTGTTTTAGCACTGGCAAAAATGGGTATTAATGATTTGCTCTAATAGGGCCACATAGTAAGATTTGATTTGAATGCCACAGAGTAAGTGGGCCATCGAGGGTTGACCTGCCTGAAAATGTCAGCACAGCATGCAACTATTGAGAAAGTGAGGCACTGCTGTTGTGATTAGTCATTTTATGACTCTATCCCTAAATCCACCCATTCAGCATTTTTTTGGCTTAAAGCCAACACCAGCTGCTCAGGCTGGGAACAGCCTTGTCTTAGGAAGACTAAAGGAAATGTTGAGTTGTACTGTGTCTATTTGTATCAAAGATCAGCAGGGGAGACTTTCTTCCAATCACAAGTGAATTTGAGGCTGTGGGTGACAGGCCAATGCTGTAGCTTATGATGACTCTAGTTAAATTCCCAGCTGCATACTTTAATTGCAAGTTAAATTAAGATATTGTGCAAAAATATTCCAAATGTAGGTGTCTTCCTTTCTTAAAACAATGTAAAGCAGTCACATGCCTAAACCCCTGTGATGTGATAGAGTTTTCTGTCAAGCCATGACAAAATCTGATAGGATATGCAGGGTTTGAACGTAAACCTTACTCCAGCTACGACAGTAGCAGGATGCTGTCTGTCACCGGAGACATCGCTGTTACTCATATGTGTAGTTACACACTTGATTAAATATAAAGATCACACTTATAGACTAAGGGAAGTGGTTGCCTGTTGCTAATTTCAGAATAATGTGGTGGTTTCCACTTTTCAGCAATTATATCCATATAGGCTATGTCTGATTATATCATCACAGCATAATTCAAGTTGGAGGGGACCTTCAGAGGCCACTAGTGCAATCTCCTTCTCAGACTAATGTCAGCTATGAGGTCAAAGATGGTTACATAGGATTTGTCCAGTTACTTCCAAGTGCATTAGCTTCTGCAAGAGGTTTGTGCAGCTCACCCTTAGTTTTTGTCCTTGCCCTCACCTCCTTTCCTCCTGTCCAAACAGATGTTGGTCTCTTCTCCCAGGCGGCCAGTACCAGAACAAGAGGACACAGTCTCAGGCTGCACCAGGGGAGGTTCAGGCTGGATGTTAGGAAAAAGTTCTATATAGAAAGAGTGATTGCACATTGGAATGGGCTGCCTGGGGAGGTGGTGGAGTCGCCATCACTGGAGGTTTTCAGGAGAAGACTTGATGGGGTGCTTGGTGCCGTGGGTTAGTTGTTTGGGTGGTGTTGGATTGGTTGATGGGTTGGACGCGATGATCTTGAAGGTCTCTTCCAACCTGGTTTATTCTATGTATTCTATGTTACACTTAGCAAGACAGTCTTCTAAGTTTGCAGTAGATTGTTTAATATATGTGTTAGCTAAAGACTGGAAAACACAATTGAAAATGTCCCTATGCTTATTCATACCTAATTAAGCAAGTGTAGCTCATCCGTAGTTTTGATTCTTGCCTCATCACCTTTCTTCAGGCTTAGACAGGATGTCACACAATAGCTTTCAATTTCTGCAGTAAAAAATGTTTAGAAGAATGTACTGTATGTCTTGGCATGCAGCTGTCACTTTAATATGAATGTTTCATGTTTTAAAAAAGGGTTTTATACACAGCTTAATTAGATTTCTGAGTTGCACACTGTCAGCAGGTCTGGAGAAAGTGGCCTGACAACTGTTTCACAGAAGTCTGTTTTTATGTCCTCAAACAGAGACTTCTGGCTTATTTTCTGTGATCAGAGGTGTCTGTTCAGCTTGGCAATTTGTTACAGCGTAGTACATATTTGATGTCCTGTTTCCACTAGAGCCTGGCATGTCATTAATTTTCCCTGAAAAGATCTTAAACAGGTGATTTTTTTACTTTCAGGCACTTCAGAGAGATATCCTAATTTATTAAGCTGCATGTGGTAAATCTTGAATGTAACATGAGCAGAAATGTTTCCATATCAACACCAGTCCTTCCTGTCTGCATATGAATTGATATTTGAACTAACCGGGAAAGGAGCTCCACCCTGAAGCAGCCTAGATGCTCTCTCCTCAACCTCAAAGAACTTGGCTCCCAGCTGCCTGCAAATGGTAGTGCTAATGTTGGAAGTTATCAATGCTAGTAGTTAGGAAAAAGCATTCAGGCAACTTTTGCCAATTCTTCAGCTTGTGTACACCAAGCACACTCTCCTTTTGGGCTGAAAGTATGACTCAGATCTGTGTGAGGAAATATTTCAAGATCCTCATGAGTCTTAATCATTATCCTCTGCCAGATGACAGGGAGCTTGCAAAGCTTTTCAGAGGCAAAACTCCAGTTCTTATCCATCTGGTCAGGACTAATTAAATATAGTCTGGACAAGACCAAAAATATATTTAGAATTATTTAGAATAAGAAGGAAAAATGATAGCAAGACAACTTCTCTGAGACATTTACTACTTTGCAAACCACAAACATGCAGAGCTGATGTTGCCACCTTTTTGCACAGTAACTGTAATAAGCCATGCTTTTGACTCTTTGCTTATGAGGATTGTCTTAAAATTATGAAACTACTTTGAATATCTATTTACAGGCCCTACAAGGCCATTGTGGACAACCAAAGCTGAACAGTGCTGGTGACTTTCATGTAACTTTCTTGTGTCCTGCTGCAGGCTGATATGGAGAAGTGGCAAATTTGCCATGGGGCAAATGAAGACTGCCTTTTGCCCTTCCCTTTTTTTCACTTCAGAGAATCTAAAGTCAAGAAACAGAGAAAAAGCACCCAGGACAGTTGCTGAAACAATTAATCTACAGGAACTGCACTCAACAACAGTGTGCTTGAGGGAAAGGGTTTTTCTCTAATTTGAGTTAGGAAGAGGGTTTTTATGTTTGCTTGATGGTAAGAAATAAAAAATTTTAAAAACCCCCAACAACACATTTTTACAGATACCTGAGACACTTAGTAGTCATAATTCTTACATAAAATCCAGCTTCTACTGGCATTTAAAAATGACTCAAAGTGAAAATAATCAGCATTATTCCATACAGTGGGTAAAAAAGAAACATAAATTGCACAGGATTCAAGTGGAAATTTAATTCTGGTGACTAAGATAATTATTTCCAAGCCTGTACATAAGTCATGATAACAGAAACATAACTAATAATTTTCAAAATCTGTAAATTGCAGGCACTCCTTTTTCCTCACCTTATCTGCTTCACCAATGCCACCACAAAGTTATCATCCAGCCAGCAGAGGAGGTAACACTGAAGCAAATATGTGTGAGGAATTGGGAAGCAGATACTATGACAAAATGTAATTATGCTATATAAAAAATAAATTTCTTTAGAGACATTCATATTAAAGTGACAGCTACATACCCTGAAGCAGCCTAGATGCACTCCCCTCAACCTGAAAGAACTTGGCTCCCAGCTGCCTGCAAATGGTAGTTCAATGCTGCATATGGTGTCTGCACACATTTGTTCATATTTGGCTCTTTAGAGAAATAAAAGTGAGCAGACCAATTTCAAGAGCACCATGATGACTGATAATGTCAGAATGGCCACAAATAGTGATCTGATAACTTTTATTTTTTTGTCCTAACATCTAGGGAAAAAAGCAGATGTAACAGCCACCCACAGCTCCCAAACATGATGAACTTGTGAACAGTTAGTCTATCAGGAAAATGTGGGTGGATTCAAGAAAGGACATTAGAGAAATGGGCTTGTATCAGGTTGTCCCCCAGTACTGAGCACTCTTAAGACTGCACCTTCACAGTATCACAGTATCACGGTATTGCCAAGGCTGGAAGAGACCTCGAGGATCATCGAGTCCAACCTGTCACCACAAACCTCATAACTAGAACATGGTAGCAAGTGCCATGGGCAATCTCCTCTTGAAGACCTCAAGGGATGGTGACTCCACCACCTCCCAGGGCAGCCCATTCCAATGACAAATGACTCTCTCAGTGAAGAACTTTCTCCTCACCTCGAGCCTAAACCTCCCCTGGCGCAGCTTGAGACTGTGTCCCCTTGTTCTGGTGCTGGTTGCCTGGGAGAAGAGACCAACCCCTTCCTGGCTACAACCACCTTTCAGGCAGTTGTAGAGGGCAATGAGGTCACCCCTGAGCCTCCTCTTCTCCAGGCTAAACAATCCCAGCTCCCTCAGCCTCTCCTCATAGGGCCTGTGCTCAAGGCCTCTCACCACCACCTTAAATACTGTGTTCAGTTTTGGGTCCTTCACTACAAGAAAGATGTTGAAGAGCTGGAGCGCATCCAGAGAAGGGCAACCAGGCTTGTAAAAGGTCTAGAAATTAAGTACTACAAGGAGTAACTGCGGGAACTGAGGTTGTTTAGTCTGGAGGAGAGGAGGCTGAAGGGGCTGGAGGCGCTTTCTCCTACTACTTCAAAGGAGGCTGTAGCAAGGTGGGTGTTGGTCTCTTGTCACAAGCCATAAGTGACGGACTAGAGGAAATAGCCTCAGGTTATGCCATGGAAGGCTTAGGATGAACATTAGGAAAAAATTCTTCATTGGAAGGGTTGCCAAGCACTGGAACAGACTGCTGAGGAAAGGGATATGGTTTAGCAGAAGACTTGGTAGTGTTAGGCTAATGGTTAGGCTTGTCATCTTACAGGTTTTTTCCAGACTAAATGATGCTATGATTGTATTATTGAAAGATATGGTCTGTTTCGGGTGTAGAAGGTAGCAGTTCCCTAAAGCTGCCTTACTTGGTGAGGCATGATTCTGATACAGAATAGCTGGTTTCTCTCTGTCACAAGTGCTTCTTGCTGAGTGCAAAGGCTGGTTTGCAAACCAGGAAGAAGAGGTGTTGGTCATAAAGAGGATAGAACAACTGATTTCCTATCAGTAATGGCAACTCTGTGGCTAATGTTTCCCATTCTGAGGAATGTCTTCTCTAGAACTGTTATAATGGTGATTCCTGGTACTTGATTCGTGACTCAGTGACTTTAAAATGGGGCTTTTATCTACAGTGGGTCTATACTATAATCTGATTGAAAATGTTTTAATTCAGACCTGAGTTGTGTTGGCTTTTAATCTTGATTTCTGAGTAAAATAATTAACACAATGAATGGGCAATAATATATCATGCACGGCCAATTTAGACTAAAGCATTTTAAACTGAAAAAAATAGAGCTAATTAAAAGTGAAGTATCTTTCAGCTATTTGAAGTAAGAGTCTGGATATATTGAATACCAACTTCCCTCCTTCCCCTAAGCACAGAAAATATTTGTTTCTTTTAAAGATCAAAATGTTACAAATGTGCCTTTCAGCCACATTTGTTAATAAACTCACTGAGGGGTGGTTAGAAAGAAACACAAGTTTTAAATGTTCTTAAGTTGTTTACACTGATAATTGTTCAGAGTTAGAGGTGATTCATCCCCATTTCAGTAAAAGACACAGATTTTATTACTGTGACTCACAAGTAGTTAAACAAATGTGGTGTCTTTAGGTACTGCTCTGAGGTTTACTTGCTCCTTAAAATAAAATTATATTCAAAATTTGTTTAAAACCCACTTTGATCATATCCCTAGGCCTAACAGTATGGTAGCAGTCACATTCAGGAGCTCAGAATGTTGGCACAGCAGTCAGATGTCTGCTCTTGTATCCCAGGTTTTGTCTTCACTGGGTACTAGGCAAGACACAATCACACAATCAAAGCTTTAAAAAGATAAGTTAGCCAGACATGAGCATGGTGTGAGTAGAGACCTTTATGATCTTTGTAATTTGAAAATGATTGCTGTTGATGAACAACTTCCACATGAAAAACACAAAGCACTTCTAATTTCTGTAATCTATTCTACCAATGCAGTAAAAGACATCTGGAACGTCAAGAACTGATTTCATTTAACCAGCATTTGTACTTATGCATCAGTTGAGATATTTGGTGGCCACTCCCCAGAGCTGCAATATGGGTGATACTGGATGGTTTGGAGGAAAGATTAGGGAGGCAGCTGATGCATCCTTCTGACAGTGGAGCTTGAAACAAGACAGACATTCAGAGACTGCGAGAGAAAAGAACATATAAAACCCCAGCTCCACTTCTGGTGGTGAGCCCCTTACCCTCAGCTTCATTGCAAGCAAAATGCAAGTGGAAAACACTTAACCCTTTTAGCTTTTCTATAGTCTCACAATCACTTGTGGAGCTTTTAAGGTCACTCACTCTATGGGCTTCTGGGTCACATCCTTCCAGTTGATTGGCAAATGATACAGACTAGAAAAAAGATCTGTGATGAGAAAGGTGACTCAGATCTCTCATCCTGTTGAGGATACATCTGTCTCCACAACATCTGACAGCATCTTGCTGACTGCAGTGACCAGTTCTGGGTGGCTTTGTTTGGTCACTGAGGCCACCCTGATCTGGGAGCCATCAGGCTGGAGCAGGCCATTGGAATCTCCAGATCTTCCCCAGTAAATTCTCCAGAGTGTATCTGGTACATGCCTCCCCATTCTACATAAGTATCTCACTCAGCCTGTGACATTAGCTGCTGGAATATCCCAGCAAGGTTTATATGAAGGGGACATTAGAGATAGGAGAGTATGGAGCTAACACCTCTCACTGACCTTAGCTAGTTAAGGTCTCTCAGCAACGTTTGCTTTGTTTTACTACTGGGCATGTTAGTTTGACCTGCAATCACAACAAGGTTTTACATCTCCCAAAGATGGTGTCTGAGGGATATCTCAGGGTGCAAATCCTGCTGGAGACTGATTTTTGGTAGAGTGAGCTGGTCACATGCAGGCTGGTCCATGCTGCCAGGGAAGAAACATGTCCAGGTTTTATACTGTAGAGATTTGGACTAGAACAGAGGCTAGCAGCAGGTCAACAATTGCCCATGGTGGATGGCAGATCATTCTTCAGTCCAGTTTGGTCCCTGGAACCCTCTTATTAAATGACATAATTCCAGTGTATGGCAATAATCAACACCCAGGATAAGAAGTCTGTACCATTCCATTCATACATCCCCCTGCTTTTATGCACTTAACTGAATTTCCTTTAAAGGGACAAATGGCTTCCCTGTGCTTGCCCACAAAGGAATATCTGTATTTCAGCATACAGTTTTGGTCTATAGATTTTCCCATCCTGTGACTGTCTTGTTTGACAGATGTGAAATCAGGCTTTGGCTTGGACTAGTTCTATTTTTATCTATCTGAATAATTTTTGCTATTCTAAATGACGTCTGATACCATTGGACTGCAATGCCTACATACATCTTCAAATAATGGTCCTTCCACTTTATCCAAGTATCAGCAAAAATTAATGGAAGAAACTAACACTGTTAAAGCTAAAAGATGATCTCACTTTGTATCTCAGAGCTCATTCTCTTGAAGTCAGCATGCATGGAAGAAGGGTAGAAGATTTTGGACCTTTGCCAGGGTCCCTATTAAAGGCCAATTTACTTTTAATTGTTTAACAGACAAGGTTGAAAATACAAATACCAGTGGGATAAAACATGTTTTATGTAAGTAGCAGTGGGAAAACTCTGTGGTAAACCAGAACAGAGAGGAGTGAGTAATAATAGCTGAGTCAGACAGAGCTAAGTCTCACGTCCATAAGCAGCAGAGTGTTTCTTATTCCATGACAGTGATCACTACAGGAGGCTGGACCTACAAGAGCAGTGAATTGTTTATGCACTGGAACCCAAAAGGATGATAAGGACTTAATAAAAGCAATTCGGAAACGACAAGCAAAATGACTGCTTGAATTTCTAATGAAAACTGACCAAATGGATTTTTAGCTATCTGTGTAATTATCACTGAGAAATATATTACTGGGGTTAAAAATACTCCATGGCAGTCCTGCAAAGAAGAGAAGATTCATTACTATACATTTATTCTAAAAGGCCAGATAACCTGTTTAAGAGTGCTATAAATTCAGAAACAACATCGTCCAGAACAAGGGACCTATTTCTACTGGTCAGTTAAGAGCACTCCGTTTAATAGCTCTTGATGAAGGTGTGCCACATCAGGACAGAGTTAATAAGCTGTTTCTCAGTGGAGTCATTTGCTTTATGGTATCTGCAACTTGCAGCTTCAAGTTGCTCTTTATTTCTCTAGCTTTCCTGAGAACACCACATAAACACGAGAGGGAATATTGATCCCTTCTTCCTAGGTATTGATACCAAATAAATGAAAACAGGTGGCTGCTTCATGCCCAAATTGTGATCTGAGGCTTGCAAAAGAAAGTAATCACTTACAATATTCCATGTACAAACTTCTGCCTCATGGGTTGTCCCTGGAAAGCAAAGGTTACCTGCCATGTGATCCTAAAGTACTGTCAGATCATTGGACAGCTGATGTTCTCTGTTCTTCACAACAGAGATGGGCTCAAGCTGTTCCAATGACTTACCACTGCCAGAAAGGAGTGATTTTGTTTCCACTTTCTCCCAGCTTCAATGGAATAGAATAGAATAGAATAGAATAGAATAGAATAGAATAGAATAGAATAGAATAGAATAGAATAGAATAGAATAGAATAGAATAGAATAGAATAAACCAGGTTGGAAGAGACCTTCAAGATCATCGTGTCCAACCTATCATCCAACACCACCTAATCAACTAAACCATGCAAGCAAGCATCCTGTCAAGTCTCCTCCTGAACACTGCCAGCAATGGCGACCCCACCACCTCCCCGAGCAGCCCATTCCAGTGGGCAATCACTCTCTCTGTGTAAAACTTCCTCCTAACCTCCAGCCTAAACCTCCCCTGGCACAGCCTGAGACTGTGTTTTCTTGTTCTGGTACTGGCTGCCTGGGAGAAGAGACCAACCCCTACCTGACTACAACCCCCCTTCAGGTAGTTGTAGACAGCAATAAGGTCACCCCTGAGTCTCCTCTTCTCCAGGCTAAGCAACCCCAGCTCCCTCAATCTCTCCTCAGAGGGCTTGTGTTCCAAGCCCCTCACCAACTTTGTTGCCCTTCTCTGGACTTGTTCCAGCAAGTCAACATCCTTCCTAAACTGAGGAGGCCAGAACTGGACACAATACTCGAGGTGTGGCCTAACCAGTGCAGTGTACAGGGGCAGAATGACCTCCCTGCTCCTGCTGGCCACACTGTTCCTGATGCAGGCCGGGATGCCATTGGCCCTCCTGGCTGCCTGGGCACACTGCAGGCTTATGTTCAGCCTACCATCAACCAGCACTCCCAGGTCCCTCTCTACCTGGCTGCTCTCCAGCCACTCTGACCCCAGCCTGTAGCACTGCATGGGGTTGCTGTGGCCAATGTGCAGAACCCGACACTTGGATGTGTTCAATCTCATGCCGTTGGACTCTGCCCATCTGCCCAGCCTGTCGAGGTCCCTCTGCAGAGCCTCTCCACCCTCCAGCAGATCAACTCCTGCCCCCAGCTTGGTGTCATCAGCAAATTTACTGATGATGGACTCAATGCCCTCGTCCAGATCATCAATAAAGATGTTAAAGAGCATGGGGCCCAGCACTGATCCCTGGGATGCCTGGACCTGCCCCGCACTTGCTTGCTGGATCCTTTGCTGAACTGAACTCTCTCCTTGGCTCAGCAGAGAACTGACATGCCAGGTTGTGGTGGTTTTAGGCTATGCCTTTAAAATTTAGTTACAGATTTTGAGCAGAAAAATATAAATAAATCACTATTGGGTATAAAAAGGAAAACAAAAGATTACTCTAAACAAATTCATTGGATAAATATCTAGAGTAAGATGAACTGTACCATAACAATTCTCTCTCTTCTCTTCTGATCTTGGCTGTTTTGCTTTGCTTGGGAGGGATAATGTGCTTCAGCTGGCCTTGGCTAAGTCTAACCCACTGCTTCTCTCTCTGGTCCTTTTCTCCCTTGGGATAGGGTGGTATGTGGGGGGCAGTAGAACAGTTTCCCCAGTCTCTGACCATGGGGATTTTTCGTGTTGTTAGCTGATTGAAAATATCTGTATAATATTGTAAATGCTGTATATATTGTACCTATTCATTGCATTCCATTGTAGAGCGTAGATGGAAGTCTATACTGTGGAGTCCAACAGGTTAAGTTGCAGAGGCAAAAGATAGAGGAAGAGAATCCAGTCAGTTCTCAGAGGTAAAAGCTGTCCAGCTAGCTCTTGACGTAGCTGAACGTGACACTGACTCATGGATGGTAGCCAATGCTCTGTGGGGTTGGCTAAGGGACTGGAAAAAGGATTGTTGGCAGAGGAAAGGAAAACCCATTTGGGCTGCTGATCTGTGGCAAGACATTGCTGATCGAGTCGAGAGAATTCCAGTGAAGGTGAGACACATTGATGCTCACATTCCTAAGAGCAAAGCTACTGAGGAACAGCAGCACAACCATCAGGCAGATCTAGCTGCAAGAGTTTCTCAAGTAGACACAGACTCTGATCTTGATCTTGACTGGAAACACCGAGGTGAGACGTTCTTAGCTCGGTGGGCTCACGATTTGTCAGAACATCAAGGCAAAGAGGTAACCTACCAGTGGGCTCATGACAGATCCATAGACATTTCCATGGATGCTATCACACAAGTCATCCATGACTGTGACATTTGTGCTGCTATTAAGCAGGCAAAGCGAATTAAGCCCTTGTGGTATGGTGACAGATGACCCAAGTACAAGTATGGTGAGGCCTGGCAGATTGACTATATCACTCTATCATGTTCTGGTAAGCAATATGTTCTTACTATGGTAGAGGCAAACACTGGATGGTTGGAAACTCATCCAGTTCCACATGCAACTGCACACAACACCATTCTTTGTCTGGAGAGACAAATCCTGCGGAGACACAGAACTCCAGAGAGGACTGAGTCAGACAACGGAACTCATTTCAAAAACAATCTTGTGAAAAACTGGGCCAAAGAGCACAGCATCAAGTGGATATTCCACATTCCCTACTATGCACTGACTGCAGGGAATCTTGAATGCTACAATGGTTTGCTGAAGACCACTCTCAAAGCCATGGGGAGTGGATCTTTGAAAAACTGGGAGAAACATCTAGCACAAGCAACATCTAGCACAAGCTGGTAAATAGTAGAGGTTCAGTGAATCAAGCTGGACCTGCACACTCAGATTTTGTGTTGTTTGCTAATTGTAAATATCTGTAGAATACTGTACATACTGTATATTTTGTACATATTCTTGCATTCCATTGTAGAGTGTAGATTTTGCTTGTAAATACAACTTCATTTGCTTCTAACTGAATTGGTCTGGCAAAATTAATGCTGGGGGCGAAACTTCAACCTACCACACAGGTTTACCAGGTGAGTTGCACAGAAGACAGTCAGATACATGCTGCAGAAGTTCAGAAGGGGAAAGAGGAGACAGAGGAGAGGAGGAGAGGTGCAGTGTGACTCCAGCCTCAGTCACTGGCACCTTCTGACAGCTCATCAGAGCAGTCAAAACCTAATTGTTTCCTGGCTTCTTTTCTTTTTAGAGAAGGAAATAGCTTTAGACTCTCCTTTCCCCTTGTCTCCAACATCATGAGAAGAGGATGATGAGATGAACAAAACTCACTTGCTGGCCTCAGTTGCTGGTGTGTTTGGATAGGCTCCCATCACCTCATCTTGGGTGGTCTGGGGTCTCCACACTCCCTGGCAGAATCCCAGTGCTCTTCTACCTTCATACTGATTCTGAGGCTTACCTGATCTTGACAAGGGGAAAAAGCAAAAGGGTGAAAATAAACCATTCTACAGATTCCAGTCAGATGTTCTCTTTTAAACACAGACTTGACAAATAATGCTTTATCAGTATCAATGCACATCAGTGATCACATTGTTCAGACTTGCATTTGGGAGTGCTTTCCAATTAAAAGCAAATCACTGAGAGAGACTTTCAAATTGGTTTCATTGAAGAAGAAGAAATTAAGGGAAGCTACTTGAGATCTGACAATAGCTGAAGTGATTTGTAAGCATGAAGCACGCAAGATAACATTTAATTAACAGCAGCAAAAATAGAACATCGCTTTGAATTTACGTAAGTTCTCTTGTTCTGTGTATGCGCAATGCCCTTTCTTTAAGTTTCTCAGAAAAAAAAAATGAATCAAGCCTCCATTCCCATAGATGATAGGAATGGAGTCACAATTTGGGCAGCATTTTCCAATCCTTCTTCAGAGACTTCAATACTGACTTGTAGGGTTTCACCCAGATAGTACTTTCCAAAAATCAAAATCTGGAATGATTTTCCTTATGGCAGTGAAGGAGACTGTGTGGGAGATATGACAAATAAATGCCTTTATTTGTTATGATTGTGCAGAAGCTTTCTGCACAACTGACTGCTGAATTTGAAATATCTCTGTGGCTTAATCAATTAATAACTCCAGAGCACATGGAGACACTATGAGGCCTGCAACTGAGGTGATGATCCTGGGTCCCCTGGTCAGCAGAGCCAAACAAACAGGATTTTGGTGCCACTCACCTGATCCATTTTGAATGTCTTCTTCAGAGAGGCATGAACCAGTACCTGGACTCTGCTTCTTCCTGATGATCAGTGAGAGGGCCCTGACAGTGCAGATGGTTCCAGTTATGCATATCATTTATTGAGGGATTTTGGGGATCTGCAGAATTCATATCCACCTACTTCTGGTGGCTTGCAGTTGGTGGCAGCTGCAGGTTGTGGAGCTGCACGTCTCCAGCACTTCATGTGACTCCTCAGCACCAAAACTGATTTGTGACCAGAGGCAGCAAGGTAGGATCTGGTTGATAGTAGGACGAACATGAGCCTGCAGTGTGCCCAGGTGGCCAAGAAGGCCAATGGTATCGTGGCCTGTATCAGGAAGAGTGTGGCCAGCAGGAGCAGGGAGGTCATTCTGCCCCTGTACACTGCACTGGTTAGGCCGCACCTTGAGTCCTGTGTCCAGTTCTGGGCCCCTCAGTTTGGGAAAGATGTTGACTTGCTGGACCATGTCCAGAGGAGGGCAATGAGGCTGGTGAGGGATTTGGAGCACAAGCCCTGTGAGGAGAGACTGAGGCTGGAGTCACACTGCGCCTCTCCTCTTCTTCTGTCTCCTCTTCCCCTTTGAACTTCTGCAGCATGTATCTGACTCTCTTCTGTGCAACTTACCTGGTAAACCTGTGTGGTGGGTTGAAGTTTCCCCCCTCCAGCATTAACTTTGCCAGACCAACTCAGTTAGAAGCAAATGAAGCTGTATTTACAAGCAGGGTGCCTACATCATTAGTCCTAGGAAAGAACTAGAGGGACTGGATAATTCTGAGCAGCCAGGTTGTGGCCTCTGTCCATAAAGTAATACAGCCTCCACTGGTCTAGAGCAATGTGGTACAACTATGCAGCTACTACCCAGATGATTTGCTGAGGTCCTCTCCAACCAGAACAATTATGTGACTGTAGTGGGCACACAGCTGTTGTCCACGGGGCTAGGCCCCTGTTCAAAGCTCCCAGCAAGGGCCTGGCATTTGCACCTGAACCTGAACCTCCCTGAAGGTAAAGACTCCCCTTTCCTTTAAAGGAAGAACAGATCTCTGTGGTTGTGATTTCTTCTTTCCCTGCACCAACATGAACCTTCCCACTATTTTCCCCTGCTGATATTCTGCTGTGGTAGGAAACATCAAAGAAACTATTTCCCGATATGAAAACCAGCGGTATTCAATAGTAAGTTGCATGGGAATTAGTAGTTCATCCAGTAGCAAAAATAATTAGTAACCAATAGCTACTTATGCATAGCAATTAGAATAGAATAGAATAGAATAGAATAGAATAGAATAGAATAGAATAGACCAGGTTGGAAGAGAACTTCGAGATCACTGAGTCCAACCTATCATACAACACTATCTAATCAACTAAACCATGGCACCAAGCAGCCCATCAAGTCTCTTCTTAAACACCTCCAGGTGTTCTATTCTATTCTATTCTATTCTATTCTATTCTATTCTATTCTATTCTATTCTATTCTATTCTATTCTATTCTATTCTATTCTATTCTATCAGCTGAGGGTCTCAGAAAGTTCCCCTGCCAACCTAGCTGAAGCTCTTACATGTGATCAGGATGTCAGACACCTAGATTTGGTGTCTGAATTCAGCCAGATCTAAGGCTTCTGTGGAGGTATCTGCCAATAGTTGTCAGTTAATTAAAGCTGAGATTCCCAAAGTTGGAAGAGTTATCCTTCAGACAAATTATTATGATCTATTATCACTTGCTATGGGGATGGTTCTGTACTTTTTATTTCTGTTATGTGAAAAATACTCAGGCATATCCTTTACTATTGCATCCAGTTGTTTTAATAGCTGAGCTTTACATAATATTTTATTTATATATGTGCCAGTGCCTGCCTCTGGCTGCATGTGTCCAAGACTAGTGGGCCCTCATGGCCAGGTTGGATGATAGAGCAGCTTCTGTTGCTTTTGTGCACAAAGGAGAGCTAAGTGCAAGCACTTCCTTACCACCAGCAATGGGAAGTGTCCCAGGGTATAGGCAGGTCCAGCCTAAACATCTCCCACGTGAGAGGAATTAAGATAACCCTTATTTGACAACGGTTTGCTCAGATTCAGGCACAAGGCTGTAACTCTGCAGTCTCCTGCCATGGGGCTCCAGGAGCCTGGGCAAGGCAGAGACAGAGATGTGACAGCAGAGAAGGAGGAGATCTAGGGTGCTGTGCCTGTGAGTTTCTCCTCCAGCTCTGGGTGTCTCAGCTCTTGACAGGGAGTGGTGCTGCCAAGCACCAAGTTGCTTTGAGAAACCTCCAAAATGTGAGACCTGGGGTAGGCCTGTGAGTGGTGGGACATCTCTGAGCAATTGTGTTCTGCATGAAAGAGGCATGCTTTTCCTGAAGGACATGCTTGGGTCCTTCAAACCACCGTGTGAGTCCCAAAGCAAGGCAGTGAGTATCAGTGTGTCGATGAAAGGCAAATTCTGGTGACAAATCTGCTTGCTTTTCTGTTGCGGGGCAAAGTTACAAAAAACCCCAAAACTATTAGTCAACACTGTAATTGATGGTTTGATGGTAATTTGCAGCAGCACCCTACCATGAATACCAATTTTATTCAAAAGAACAGATAAAGAAAACTTTTCATTTTCTAGTGACTCACGTGTAAATACACTGCATTTCCTTTAATAGGAAATGATGCGCGTACAAAATCCATAGTTGCTATGATTAGTTGTTGCTGATCTTTAAAGATAAGAAGCAAAGTGGGGGGAAAAAAGTTAAAACGGTGTCAATTTATCAACAAAAAAAGTTACTTGGATACCAGAAGTAATGAGGCTCTGAATAAAAATGACTATAATGAATCACTTCCTTGAAGTATAATTTAGCTTGTGTTTGGAACTGAATAAGTACAGCTTTCAGCTTTGAGGTCCTAAGAAGTGTGCGTTTCATGAAGAAAAGTGAAATTTCTTTAAGTGCTTAAAAATTAGTTTGGTCCCTGTTACGTAATTGCTGCTGCATATATTCCAGTGTAAGATAATGGAGCTCAAAGTCTTTTGTGCCCTTGTGTGCACAAAATAGTATGATCCTTGTAGGCTGCATAAAATCCATTTGATGTGTGAAGCTAGTGCAGTGTGATGGCCCCAGAGATGTATTTCAAATTTGCATGAGTAGATATTCAGTGCAAAGCAAATTACATGATCCAGCACCTACTGTGTTCTGCAAAATTTCTTTGCTTTCTTTACTATTTACTTAACCTCCATTATGATTCAGCCTCCATGCTACACCTTCCTGACTATTAATCAGAACTCCACTACAGAGAAAGCAGGCGTGATTTCAGGGAATTACTCATAGCAGAGAAATTTACAAGGTGTTTTAAAGCTTGTTTAGACTACCATTCAGAAAAGTCTACACTTGTCTTGGTCTGAGAGCTTATTTTTGTAGTCTGCTGTGAAAGATAAAAGTCAAGATTGGGTTAGCACTTTAAAAATATTTAATATTATGGGAAGTTGCACTTTATTTCCAGCAGTTTGATTTTTTTTGGTCACTGCTATGGGAACAAAGAATCTAATTTTGGGAACAGTTGGTCACCTCACAGAGCAAAAAATCATTGTAACATCTTACTATCATCGACCTTTTTAGCTTTGAAGGAATCAATTTTAACTTTAACAAAACATTTCTACTTGACCTTTACATATTTAGAGAAATCCATATTTCCTGAATAGCTGGGGGGTTGGGGGGGGTGGATTTGTATTTGTTTATTTTACTTAAAAACTCATAAAGAGCTTGAATAAGTGTGTATTATCTATTCCTGTATTAAGACCTATTTTACACTGCTTTTTGGCACAAATCCTATGTTGGTAGGTTCTGTGACAATTGGTCTGTTTTCATTGCCAGAGAACTCTTGACAAACGCTATTTCACCTGACCGATGCTTTCAAATGCTACGGGGCACTTCTACAGGAACAAATGCTCTTTGCGCCCCCTCCCCCCAGCTAGCTGCAGAGTATTTTCATCTTCTCTTGTAGGTAATTTCAACAACAGAGGCTTACCACTCTCCAGTAAATTCTGCAATTGTTATAAATGCATTTCTTTTATACCTGGTGAAGATGGAAATAACATTTAAGCTGAAGATTTATTGCATGTTCTTTAAGTAGAAGAATTTTAATCATTAAATCTTAATTAAGGTGGGAAATCTGGACTACTGCAGAATTTGCTATGTTGTTTTTCTCTGAACATCCACCTTGAATTTCATGTTAGTACAGAAATGCAGGAGTTGATTCATATCCTGCATCCCTCTGTCTTCCAAGTTTGAGATTCCAGCAAGAACTGATGATTTTTCTATTTCTGCAAACAATTGTTAAACCTAGGTTCTTTTGTAGTTTTTGTGGTGCTGAAGAGCAAGGCCTGACCCACGAGCTCAAGTTCAGCAGTTTTCTTTCTAAACCTATTACAGCAGTCCTATGCTGCCTAGTGCTGTTGTAGTATCATGTCACCTTATAAGTCACTTCTCTAGGAGAAACAAGCCAATCAGCCTGCTTCCTTTTGTATATACTGACAATGACCTTAGTCCAAAAGTAGCTTTTACTTTTGCTGGACCTAATGTTGAAGTTAGCCCGTATGTGGTAATGTTATTAATGGGTTGGACCACATGACCTGGAGAGGTACCTTCCAACCTTCATTGCTCTGCAGTTGTAATTACATGGGACTTAAGTGAAAAGTAGTGCTTTAGCATGCTGCTTTTAGGGGGAATATTGGGATAAAAGACAACTAAAAGCCACAATGTTTATCTGCAACATCTGGACCTTTCAATGGTGTTGTAGATGCAATTGTTTATGCTTCATAATGCTGTGTTTCGTTCTTAATATAGAAGAAGTTTTCAGACCATACATGCTGAGCCTTGTGCTTTGAGAAGCAGGAATAAAGTTCATAAATGATTCCTTGCAGTTTTAAGAGTTGAAAAATTTCTCTCATCTCATGCTTGTGTGTTACAGCAGTTTTTCTCTGGTGAGATCAAACTCAGCCATACTGGTCATTTCTGCATGAATCACACAACTCTAAAGGGGCACTTTGAGTCCAGGCAGTTTGTCTAAAGCTGATGTGTGTATTTTGTTGTGAAACCACACTTTACGCTCTGAACACTTACACAGTGAGAGGTTTTTTGGGTTTTCTGTTGCAGCTATACCCACACTATCTGGAAATAGTTTCTTTGGAAACATTGAGGTCAAATTTACAATCATCATTTATACCTTGAAGATCTTTCTCTGACCAGCTTCCCAAGGGAAAGCAATCACAAAATGCATCAGATCTGATATGCCTGTGTAAGTGCAGGTATGAATGCCTTTCCTTAACTATCTTCTCCAGAAGTGCTGTTATGGTATTGTAAGTAATGAAGAAAGTTTAATTTTTCTAGTTTCTAGGCATTTAATTCAAGAGAATTAGAAACCTAATAGAACTGGCAGATCTTGGTCTCTTCTCCCAGACAGCCAGCACCAGAACAAGAGGACACAGTCTCAAGCTGCGCCAGGGGAGGTTTAGGTTGGATGTTAGGAAGAAGTGCTATACAGAGAGAGTGATTGCCCATTGGAATGGGCTGCCTGGGGAGGTGGTGGAGTCGCCATCACTGGAGGTTTTCAGGAGAAGACTTGATGGGGTGCTTGGTGCCGTGGGTTAGTTGTTTGGGTGGGTTGGATTGGTTAATGAGTTGGACGCAATGATCTTGAAGGTCTCTTCCAACCTGGTTTATTCTGTGTATTCTGTGTGCAACTGTAGATACTCTGGCAAAACAATGAAACTCAATATAATTCATGTAACAAGTTAGCCAGTCATTTTCCATTTGCTGTTGTTGATAAACACACTCATATCCCTCAGCAGAACACTTCTCAACTGCATGTCCCCTGCAGTATACCAACAGTGTTGGCAGATACAGGTTATTTTGGGGCATGCTGGAAGCAACTGTGAATCTTCATGTGCTCACTGAGAATACACCATCAGCTGTCCTCTTCCTGCTTTGAAGGACTCTGGTTGTCAGCAGTATGACAGCATTGGTGCTAAGAGCTAGCAAATCCTCAAGCAGGTCAGTCTCATGCTGCTTAAGGTAATCTATCATAATTAACATCTTAGACATGACCCAAGACCAGTAGGACAGTGCCACTCCTGAAACTTCAAGTTTTTTTCAATCAGGCAATTTGTGTAGCCAGCAGAGATTGTTTCTTTGCTCCACTCTAAACATCTGGCTTTGGTTCAGACACTGAAGCAATGAGAAATATGGTCTACTTTTGCCAGGGTCCTGACATGCTCATAGGTCTCAGTGGCTGCGATATATCCCCTGGCACCCTCACCATCCCCGGCTAAGGGAGGCCTGATCAGCCTGGGGCCTTCAGTCCCTTCCTGAGTGATGCTGTAGGTGAGCCTGTCCCTGTTTCTGTCTCCTGGATGGGGCTGGGACCTGCACTGCAGAGAGCTGCTCTGCTGGATGGAACCCTTGGACCTGTGTCAGAGTTTGTCACTCCATTTCACTCCCTGCATGCACTGTGAATCGGGCAACAGTAAGACTGCCATTTGCCTGATATGTCAGGAGGTCTTCAGCTCCAAAAACTCTTTCAAGAGCACACAACACAAAATTACAGGTGGATAGAGGATTTTATTTTTGTTTTCCTGTACCTGTTTCAGAGCTGAATGTTCACTAACACAAAGCTTATTGTGTAGCCAGGAGCAGGCTGATGTGTTCTCAGTTTAGTTGGGAAAAACATCCTTTGCAGTCTGGCAAAGGAAAGGCACAGAAAGTAGCTTCTCTGTCCTAGGAGCATAGAAAGCCTTCTCCCCCTAGATGCAGGTCACCAGAGGCTGTCTCCAAAGAACTGAGCCAAAAGGGCCCCAAGGAGCACTGACGAGGGGCTGTGCACAGTGCTACAGACAAAAAGAAACAACTCCTGGGGAACCCAAGAAGCTTCCCAGTCCGTGTAGCCTAGAGAGTTTCCTCTCCCCAGATGCAGGGCCCAAGAGGTCGTCTCTGTGGTGCATGGAGCAGCATGAACGGAGCCAAAAGGGACCAGGGAAGCCCTGACAAATATCTGTGCTCAATGCTACAAAGGAAAGGAAGCAGCTCCAGGGGAACTGCTTCCTGGTCTTAGGATCATAGAAAGCTTTCTCCCCGCTGGGTGCAGGTCACGAGAGGATCTCTCCATGGTGCATGAGTGGTAGCAGCAGCATGAACTGAGCCAAAAGGGCCCCAAGGAGTGATGGTAAAGGGCTGTGCTCAGTGCTGCAGAGGAAAAGAAATAATTCCTGGGGAACCCAAGAAATTTCCCCATCCTGGGAGTAAAGAAATTTTCCTCCCCCTGGATGCAGGGCACGAGGGCCATCTTTGTGGAAGCACAAAGCAGGCACCTGGCCAGCATGGCCCAAAGGAGGCCTGGCAAGGGGCCATGCTCAGTACTGCAGAGGAAGGCAAGAAAACCCTGTAGGCATTTGCTAGCCCACTTGGGGGGAAAACAGCCTTCCTCCCCCCAGCTGCAGGGCATGAGAGGCCATCTTCATGATGCATGAGCACCAGGACAGTCACCATCACTGGAAGTGTTTAAGAAGAGACTGGATGGGGCACTTAGTGCCATAGTTTAGTTGATTAGATGGTGTTGGGTGATAGGTTGGATTCGATGATCTCAAAGGTCTTTTCCAACCTGGTTAATTCTATTCTAATCTATTCTATTCTATTCAAGACAAAAGGGACCAGAGGAGCCTTGAAAAGTGGTCATGCTCAATGCTGCAGAGGAAGGCAAAAAATCCCCAGGGACCAGTGCCAATCCACCCCAGGGGAAAAAATTCCTTCCTGACCCCAGCACTGGAGATCGGCTATTCCCTGAGCATGTAAGCAAGACCTGGTTCCTCCTCCCACAGGCTGGTCACACCTCCCATGAGCTGCCTGAGCCCTATTCTCCCTCAACCTGGAGCCATCTCAGAGCACTCTGAAAATGGTCAAATGCCCAGGTCTGATCGACCTTGGGGGCAGGAATCTTTTCCTGTGACAGGCAGGACACCAATGGGTGCTCCAAAGCATTGGATACCCTGGCAGCACCTCTACATACCATTTCTTAGAGCTACTGGCTCCATGAGGGATGCTCTGCAGTGCTCCTCAAAGCTGAAAGATCCTGATTCCCTCAGGCACATCCAGAAATTGGTGGTTCTTCTCTTCTTCAGCAGCCTAGTCTAGCTTCTGGTCTTCCTCCCTCCACCCTCACCAACTACTTCTATTGGCTTCTCAGGGGCCTCTTCTGGGACGTCTCTGGGCTGCTCCTAGGCTAGGATCTGTCATCAGACACAGGAGGGTGCTCCCTTTTATACTGTCCATGGGCACTGTTACTGTGGTGCTGCCATTACCAGGTGATGGCACGGTGACATCAGGGTGATGTAACCCCATGCACAGCCCTGCCCATTGTCACCCTGACCACCTCCCCTCTGCCCAGCATCCTTCAGATGAAACCTTTGGGCTGCTGTCCTTGAGGCAGTACCTATCCCTAGGAAGCCTGGGAGGCTTGTTCCTGCCATAGGTGGCTATGCACTAGGCCCTCTACTATGCATCCCTGATATGTCCTCTGCCACTTGGCTCTCAAGTACAAATCTTGTGCTGTTACCCTTCTCTCAGGTCATGGCAGAAACCAACCTTGTAGCCCAGAGACTGCACCTATTAAGAAGGACATCGAGACACTTGAACGTGTCCAGAGAAGGGCAACAAAGCTGGTGAGAGGCCTTGAGCACAAGCCCTATGAGGAGAGGCTGAGGGAGCTGGGATTGTTTAGCCTGGAGAAGAGGAGGCTCAGGGGTGACCTCATTGCCCTCTACAACTACCTGAAAGGTGATTGCAGCCAGGAAGGGGTTGGTCACTTTTCCCAAGCAACCAGCACGAGAACAAGGGGACACAGTCTCAAGCTGCGCTAGGGGAGATTTAGACTTGAAGTGAGGAGAAAGTTCTTCACCGAGCGAGTAGTTCGTCATTGGAATGGGATGCCCGGGGAGGTGGTGGAGTCACCGTCCCTGGAGGTGTTCAAGAGGAGATTGGATGTGGCACTTGGTGCCATGGTCTAGTCATGAGGTCTGTGGTGACAGGTTGGACTCGATGATCCTCAAGGTCTCTTCCAACCTTAGTTGTACTGTGATACTGTGATACTATTAGCTGGCCCCTGTCTGCATTGGAGATTAATGTCCATGGAGCTCCTGTGGGCTTGCCCAGTCCTCTGATCTGGAGAGTCATAACTGCAGAAACAGTGTTTTTTTCCATTTGTAGACATTAAAATAGTAAGGGACCAGTTGTATCAGCCAGATATCCATGGGACCTGATGGAATTCACCCCAAAGTACTCAAGAAGCTAGGCAGATGTTACAGCAGGACTTTTCTCAGTTACCTACTGAAGGAGGTCCCTGCTGACTGAAGGTGTTATTACATTTTAGGACTTGGGAGCATAGGTTGTCTTCTCATCACTGTGAGTGAGCAGACATCACTCAAATACTTAAAGCTTTGATGTTACATGCAACCTGGGGTTGTCATGTTTAACAGATCTGCCAGACAAACTCTATGTATTCCTGGTAATGTATTTCTGGAAGTCAAGCTCAGCTGCCCTGTGCAGCACTTTTCTGGGACAGCATGTAATCAGCTCCACACAGGTACAAGCCAGCATGTTGTTCCTCAAAGTGAGACCACATTTGCAGGAGATGGAAGGCCACAGCTTCTTCCAACAGCCAGCAATGTTGCCACTCACTAGCCTGCAGATCCTTTGTTCAGCAGAAGTAGCTCAAAATAAGTTTTTCAAACGTTACAAACCCCAGTGGATTGTCCCACAGGAGAACAAAAATTCTGGTAGTCTTACTATTAAGCACAATGGCAAAACAAGTGAAATACATGAAAATTTATGCTGAATTTTCATGTAGTCCAGGAAGCCCATGAACTAGCTATATTTTGTATTGCAAGTCTTGATCAGATTATTCCTTACCAACATGGAGCTTAACACCAACTGCTTATGCCAGTCTGTGCCCATAATCTCTATCTGCCTAAGTATCCAGATACTACTATTTCTGCTCTTAACAGTGATAATAAAAATACCTCCCCTACTTCAAGCTCAGTGAGAAATCAAAAACTGAGAACATTTCAAATACCATCAGCCAGGAGCATATGGCCTATGAGGAGCATCAGGGGGAGCTAGGGTTGTTGAATCTGGAGGACGCTGGGGGAGACCCTACTGCTCTACAATTACCTGAAGAGAGGTTGGAGCAAGGAGGGGCCCAGCCTCTTCTTCTTGGTGTCAAGCAACAGGACTAAAGGAAATGGTTTCAAGCTGTGCCAGGGGAGGTTCAGGCTGGATACGAGGAAATACTTCTTCCCAGAAAGGGTTATCAAACATTGAAATGGTTTGCCCAGGGCAATGGTAGAGTCACCATCCCTGGAGGCAGTGTGTGGACCTGGTGCATAGGGACACAGTTTAGTATTGACCCTTCAGTGCTGGGTTGAGTGTTGGACTGGATGATCTTTGAGGTCTCCTCCAACTAGATGCATTCTGTGATTCTGTGAAGCAGTCCATATGCCTCCCTCACTAGCTTCCTAGTGATCTTCAAGCTTACCCTCTCTTCATCTGGGTCATCAAAGGTCTGGAAAAATTAGTCTACATTTGCTTCCACATGTCAGCAGGACATCTGACCAAAAACCTTAAACAGGGAAGGTTCCATTAAGTGTACAGCTGGGAGGCACTCTATGTGAAGGTGGGTGCGAACTGGCAAACCACATTTCTGCCCTAATGCTGTTGTCTGCACTTCTACAGCAACATATGTTCAAAAATTATAATTTTCAGAAGACTGCACAAGAATGAGGAAGTTCAACCAGAATGTTAACAGAGCTCTTCAGAAAAATACAACACAACAACATTTTGCCAACTCATTGAATGCATTTATTTATGTTTGGATTTGTGTAAGGAAGTTTCCATGCTATAAATTTTTATTAAAAACATGTCATTAGAAATAAATAGTACATTTATAATCATAAACAAACCAGTAGCTTTTACACACACTAGTGCTGGGTTTCCTCTTGCAAACTGGAAGGGTATTCCACCATCTATTTTTTTGTTTATATTTGATGAAAAAGGATATCAAGGATATTTGTATGGGAAATGTAGCCTCCTCTTCTTGCTGCTGGTTTTTGGATGTAGTAAATTAGCTTAAATACTGCAGAAAAAATATAATGATATTAACAAAGATTAATATATTGATTTTTTTTTTCTTGCTTGCTCGTGGGAATGACTGATTTATATGGAAAAAAAAAAAAGGAATCTGTACCATAGAAAGGCTTGATAGTATTAGATGGTTAAAGGAAAAAAGTAATTCTTAATGCATCAAAACATTGTTTTCATTAGCTATGTGAACCTATGTGTCCTGCTTTCTCAGATACTAGGAAAGCAGAATTCCTCAATATTGTTCTCCTTTCTGTCTTCTGTTTCCTGCAGATTGAGTTGATGATACTCAAATGTCACACGGTTGATGTGCTTGCCGCTGGAGACCATTCGCAGCACGGTATTGTCACAGCCAATCTTCATTTGGGCTAGGTAAGGAAAAGAGATATAAAGAAAATATATTTATACACTTTTATGAAATAGAGGAAAAAGAGGTATATAGTGTTGGGAATTCAGAAGTACTGAGATATACAGTTATGGAAACAGAGCAAATTTGTGTGTAGTTATGGCCAGCCAGTGATGGTACTGCTGACTGAATACCTTCTTTGAGATTTCTTAGTTTTACTGCACAGTGGCTTGGGTGTTTAATCCAGTGTTGAAACATCTTCTCATGCAAATCCACACACTTCCCTTCCCCCTGCAGTCTCATGCATAGACATGATAAAATAGAATAGAATAGAGTAGAATGGAATGGAATGGAATGGAATGGAATGGAATGGAATGGAATGGAATGGAATGGAATGGAATGGAATGGAATGGAATCAACCAGGTTGGAAAAGACGTTCGAGATCACCAAGTCCAAGGTCTGTATGTGTTTGCACTTGAGATAGTATGCTGCTGCTAGATACCATGAATGGTGGGTAAGGGTAATGGCACCCCATCCTGGAGAGATCCAAAATCATCAATATTGGATTGTTTCCTGTTAGAGGGACGAGTGGTTTTGTGTGAAGAAAGGCTCTTCACAGTAACAAAGGCATGTGGACGCCCCACCATGACAAAACCAAATGGTGCTGCCCCACATACAGACTCGCTCTGGAGGAATCAAGCATATCACTAACCATTGCCCTAGATGAACCATTTGAGCAGAATTTTGGCAAAGCCTGTGTCAGTTGGGGAACTTGGGAACCTTTCCTACTGGAAGAGAAATCTGGTGGGCCATTGTTAGAGTGGGAGCTGCCAAGATGGGATTTCTCCTCCTTCACACCATGAGGAAAGTACATTTTATTCTACCTGAAGTGCTTGAGAAGTGCTTGATATTGACTTGGCAGTAGTGTTTGCCAGTAAAACTCTGAACAGTGACTGGACAGTTAAGATGTGGTGTGATGTCCCAACAAGGGAGACCACAGGGTGTAGTACCAGACACAATCATTTTCTTCAGCTCAGTGGAAATGCCACTTCTCTGGTGCACCTATTCATACTGCCAAGAAATAGTACAGGTGCCAAAGGGGCTAATCTGTTTCATTGGGGCAACGCTTTGTACTCTACTGTACTGAATCTTAGAAAAACTGGAAATTCTTATTTTTATGGGGAAAAAGAGGTCACCAATCTGGCATGATAGTCAAACAGGTTCACAGTTCCAGCAGGTTTCAAAAAACAGAGAGTGGGACCTCTGAGGCTTTTGGGATTTGTATTACTCCTGCAGCAGAAAAGTAGGCTTTGGGAACATTAAGTGAGGGGAAAAAAAACTCCTTAGCTGAAAATGCAATTGCTTTACCTTAATTTGTTATGAATTTTCAGGCTCATTTTTCTGTTGACACTCTGATCATCATATGCATCATTGGACAAGCATTTTAAAAATGCACATAACTTAACCTTTCTATAAGGAATATTGCAGGGCCAGTGAAGGTAGTCATGGGTGTGCTGTATCACACAGCCCAGATGCAAGCTAGAATAGTCTTAGATTTCATGTTCTGCTACATGCAAGGACTCTGCATGACTCCCTTTGGTTAATTATTTTATCACATGAAGATAAGTGCAAGAAGTTCTTACCAGACCCATGAAAGGAGTGACAGAGATCAGCTAGTGGAAACATCTTGGATGGGTCTAAGCCAGTACCTCCTAGCAGCTCTACAAAGTCTCCGACTCCTGCACAGCCTGCTGATGGTTTCTAAGAAGGCAGAGATTATAAGTTGATTGTCATTTATCTTCAAAAGATAGCAGTTCTCTAGACATGATTACAGCCAAGAGTAGGTTTTAGAAGACCTCTGTGATCAAACTTGTGTGAAATCAAGCTGGTCTCATCCTGAGCAAAACTACTTTGTTTTGACATTAATCAGTTAATTTCCCAGAGGAATTCCAAAGAAAGACCTAAGTAGGCTCTGAAAATTACAGACAAGTAGTTAAGGTGTTGACTCAGCTGCTTTTTGTGCAGGCAAGCAATCTGATTCTGGGTACTTGGAACTATTATCAGTATAGGCATGGGCTGCACGTGGGCCCACACTCGTCTGGCTGGCAGACAGGAACTGAAGTTGCACTACACTTTACTTATTTTTAAGCAATAAGTGTTGCTAAAATGCACTATTCTGGCAAAGTTTAATTAAAGCAGGAATTAATCAAAAGAATAATTTTGTATGATGACAATGGTTTACTGTATATTAGACCCATGACTTGCACAGATACCTTGTGGCCCTTTTGGCCTGTCACCTATAACCTGCTGTTTAAGTGTCCAATTTCTTTATTGTCCTCCTGATGTTGTCCTTTTCTCCCCACTGCTGAATAAGTCACCTCACTTGCCCATCTCTCAAAGCCTGGTTTGTTCTGACACAATTTCTGTGAAGGACCTAGGCTGTCAGTCTTACTGTCAGGAGAAAAAACCTTTTTTGCTCCTATGATCCTGGATAGCTTGGAATTTGCACCTTCTTAGACCTCTCAGGCACAAGATGTCACCAACAGTTCTTGTCCTCTCCTGTCTGACCATCACCAAGCACCAAACACTTTAGCCAAATCCCAGCCCTGTGCCATACATCATAGCAGATGGAGCAGAGGATGCTCAGCATGCAGGGAATCATAAGCATGTTTGTATTTTCTCTGTGCTTTCACCTCACTGTCTAACCCTTCCTTTCTTTCTGTGTTCATGTGGTTGCTGCTTTCATTAGTTTAAATACAGACAGCTTTCTGGGAGCACACTCCTTTCCTTCTAAAGAAAAATGTACATGCATTAACTATACTTTACATAAGTGGATTGCCTCTGCGGCGTTAAAACGGAAATAGCAACAGAGTGACCCAGGGAAATAGCAACAAAGTGACCCAGCTCTTGTGTCTAGAGAGAAACCAGAGCCCTCAGCCTGTGCACATGTGGACTGAAGCACACCTGCCTTAGTAGTCATTGCCACAGGCTATCCTTGCTTCACCCTCTTCCCTCTCCTGTGCCCAGGAAAACTGCATGTGGTAGTAATTTCTAAGGAAACAAACAACTCACCTTTAAAAAGAGTCCATTTAAATGACCCAGGATGAGATCAGATATTTTTATCACCACTGGGTAGATTATGGAGAAGCTGCAGTTTCTGTGCTGATGAGGAATGACCATGGTGAACCTTCCTGAGGCAGTCTGAGAGATGACATTGCAAGCTGGAGGATGGGAGAAGGTACAGGAGTTACTTGTGCAGTCATTGCTGCATGTAGCAAAATGATAACGATGTACTTTCAGAATGACAAAGACCTTATTATTTAATTACTGAAAGTCATAACCAAATGCTGAAACTTTTGCATGTCACATTTTCTGGGGTTCCCTAAAAAATCCCTGTCCATTGCTTAAGAGGACATGAGAGTTCTGGCAGAAATTAGGAGTGAAGCAGTCAATGGGAGCGCTCACACCCTTTATTCATGCATCAGGGGCTCATGTTGTTGAGGGCTTGTACTCTTTGCCAGTCTGAAGGAGGCTAAATATGAATGCAGGGATTGTGTTTAGCTTTGACTGGTTATCACCTGACGTTGCCAGCAAACCCTGATGTTCTACTCAGCTCCTCTTAATTCTTAGGTTGCAAAAGATCTCATTGAAACTATAGCAAGTACATGCTGATTTTACAGTTCAGGTAACAGAGTAATTTACCTGCATTTGTGACTCAGCAGATCCTCCACACAGACCTAGAGGCTATCAGTTGCACACAATAATTACAGCAGGAAGCTACACCATTGTGGAGACCAAGCTTGCAGGCTTGTGGCCAAACAACTCAGAGTAAAGACAGGGCAAATGTGCCATCACCTTCATCCACTCCATGGTGAGGCAGATAAATCAGACTGCCCTGAACAATAATTGTCTTGTCCCCTCTTGGGAAAATGATTAAAGCAGCCATGATTTGTGCCCTGCTAGCTCACAGGCTTAGGGAAAAAACTTGCAAAACAGATCCATGGGATCATAAGTCAGTCATAACTGTCAGATAACTATTCAATACACTGGTCTTGCTGTTGAACTTTTTTCCCCTCATCATTCATCCAGATGTTAAAACTGCTGAGGTTAAACTCTCTGGATTAATACCATTTGTTCAAGTAAATTGTGTTGGGACATGACAATATTAGAATGGAAAACATAGTCTTTGAAAAGAAGAGCCTTCTGGTCCTGAATATTGAAGCTATGCATAAGCTATCTCTTATGCTTCAATTATTATTGTATTTTTAATTTTCTTTTGAGACACACACTGGGCCTGATTCAATTCCCCTGGCATGCAGGAGTGCACAGTTCTACTGGCACAACTGGAGCTGTGTCAGTGTAGATAATGCCAGCAAGAGAATTCCATGCAAATGAATATTTTCAGTTTGCTTCCTGCCCTGAATTCAAGACTGTGTGATGGCATGAAATGCAGACTTACGAAAGAGGTTGGTGTTTTTCTTGACTGTGACAGTAAATCCATTGCCTGGCTGGTGAATCCTGAAGAAGATCATTGCCACATTCTGTGATGACCTGATGCTCCTCTGAGTATTGCTACTTTCACAGAAGTCCACATATCTTTGGGAAGTGGGAAGCGGATGGTCCAAGGAACTGGGAAACTTTTCTCCCTTGAGTATCCAGCCATCAAATACCTACAGAAGTTCAATAATTGAAAACAAGGGGTTTGCTTAATACTCTGTTAGCAGAGAACAGAAACATGACAGATACTGTTTTATTTTGACACCAGGTAAAGCCACCAATTAAAACAAAAAATTCTTTGCATTTAGCAGTCCCCTAGGATTTAACTAATTATTCAAGTGTCAATCCATATTTAGGAGAGGGTTACACACACATTTTCATGATACCTTTATTTTTTTCTGGTGATAATTTTGATTACTTTTTTTCTTTTTGCTTCAGCAATATCGCATTTGCATAGCTTTTAAGATTTCTTACTATTGCAATTTCATTATTATGAAGAGAAGTTTTTGACCAGCTTGATTTCTTGATTTGAAAGCCAAATGAAAGATAAGCCACCCTCTCAAACTCTGTGCATTAAGTCCATTAATATGACATGCAATTTTCCATCATCCATGTTTTGCAGCTGTCATTAGTGGTCCAAAAGGCTTTCCACAGGTATTGGAATACAACACAGTTTTGGGGAGGAATTATTGGCAGACGAATTGCTTGCTCTCTCTCCTGTGTCTGTTCTTTCAGCTCATCCTAACCACTAGAAAGCAGAATAAATGCTGCTTACTTGGTTGGACCTGAAGCAGCAACCTCTACAAATCATTCCTTTGCAACAAAAATAGCAACAACTTGCTCTCTCTGTCTTTGACAAAATGTCTAAGAAGTGTGTCAGACCTATAAACCTGTTTTAACTCTATCACAGCTGTGCAATTGCATGCCTTGCTGTTTCAGCTCCCTCCTAGCCACTCTTACCAAGTAATTTCTTCTATGCTTTAGTCAATAATTTGAAAAATCCAAGGACCTGACCCTGTGGTCTTAATGTGAGCCTATGCAGGACCTCCTTATGGACCAGCTGCAGGATCAGTCTCTGGATTTGCTGGAAGTGTATATTTTCTGAAGTAATGAGATGTAGGTGCTCAAATTGCACCAGAGTAAAGCTGCCTGTATAAATACAATAGTATAATGCAGAAAGTGGGGCTCCATAACCAAAGGAAGAAAACCTCTATAAAAAGATCAAAGATCTCTTGGTATTTTTCTAACCTTCACAAGTAGCTGTAAAGTCTAGGCACAAAATCTTTGCAGGCACCTGAGGCTGAAAGCAGACTCCCTGTAGTGATGTGAGGAGAGATCCCAGATGGGAATCGGATAGTGGGACGGGATTTCCCAAGATAAATCAAGCAGGGGGACAGCATCTCTTTAAGGCAGGGAGGCAAGAAAAGGGCTGACATTATCGCTCCTAATTCTGCTCCTTGGAGTTCAGCTCTCCACTGGGCAGGATATGGTCTGCACTGTGTACACCCACCACAGCATAAAGGGCACAATAAAAGCTGAGGGGAGCAGCCAGAAGCTGTTGAGCCTCCCCTCCTTTCATGAACCAAATTCAGATCTGCACACCAGCAAAATGTGCTGGTAAAGTTTTTTGATACTGAAATATAAATGGCTCCAAGACATGAACCTCTTTCTGTTCAGAGCCAGCATCCTGTAAAGCTCTAGTAGGACCATTTGAAAAAAAAGTCTGTGGTGCTCCGCTCGTTAATAGCCGATGTTAAGGGACCTGTGAGTGGAGGTCCTTCAGCAGTAATAGCCATTCAGAGAGCTGTATCATAATCTGGAGGGCTTGCATGATTCATAGTGTGATGAGAAAATTCTCCTAATGGGGCTAAGTGGCTCAGCTCATACTGACCAAACTTTTTGCTTGGTCCCCAGGTATGGACACTCAGTAGAAGTGCTCCTGAAAGAGTTCAGAAGAGCCAGTGCTGCAGTTTGAAGAGGAAAGCCTCAACCTGCATGTGACTTTGCGTTATAGGGGTGGTAATGGGGGGGAGGGGGCATGATGTACCCAAAGCATTTTAAGCAGGAGAAACAGCAATCTCAGAGGCAGCTGCTTTGTGAAAGCCTGTTCTGCACACACAAGCACATATGCATTCACTAGGCCCTTTCCCATGTAACAAATGTCTCACATGTCAGATGAGAGCAGGGGAAGTGGAGCAGGAATTGCCAGTTTCTTACCTTCAGGAAATCACCCCCTTGGCAGTCGATGTTTACAAAGTCATAGTCTATCATGATGAGCTCCTCAGGCTCCCCAATGAAGAAAGTTGCACACTGCAGCTGCGGCTGCTCTGCAGTGAAGGTGAACTGCCCCTCTGTACTCAGCATGTCGATGCAGCCTGGAGAAAAAGACACAGAGCTGGGGAGGAAGACCCAGTGCCAGCTCTTGTGATGCAAGGAAATAGGGAGCGAGGAGAGACTCCCATGCTGAGACCACGCTGGCAGTAAGAAGAAGGAGACCTAGCTGAAGAAAGTAGCTGATGAGCATCAGAGAATGTATAGTAACTCACAGGTGTGATCACAAGTGTGTGATGGGGAAGATAACATGTCAAAGCTTCTCTGCGTGAGAAGAGAGAAAACTCTGTGTGTATGTGTGTGTGCACAAATGCACAAACATCCTGTTCCTTCAGGTTGCTTTCTAACTACAGCTTTTCCACCTTCCCTGTCCCCTGGAGGATTCTGCCCAAAGATTCAGGTGGATGATCTTCGTCCTCCTCCCATTATTGGGGACCCCCAGCTCTGAGCTCCAACCTCTTTTCTGAACCCCGTTTCAGTCTCTCTACCTCAGCCATGTTTTTTTTTCTGAGATTGTAACACTGTGTCCTTGTTCACCTCCTTGCAAAAAGTGCCTGCAGCTCTGTCACTCCCAAATAGCCCTTTCCCCCCGTCTCTGAGCCCCAGGCTCTCCCTGTAACTATCTCACCTACATTGGTCCCTACCAGAGGAAGCAAAGAAACTCACGGAGTGACCGCCGGTAGATCTGCCCTGCAGACAGCTCTCGTTTCAAATCTTCACTGAGGAGTAGAAAGGGCTCGTCTTCACCAGCATCCCTCACCTGGTGAAGAAAAGAGGGCAAAAAGAGGCTGGAACAAAGTGAAATGCAGCCCACTCCATGCGCCTCTCAAGCATAGACACCAGCAGATTAAATCCCTCCTCCAGAACAGTGCAGCTGTGGAAGAGCACAGCCAGAAAGCTGCCAGCCTGCTGTAGAGAGGAACAAACCTGGCACCTATGAAGTAAGCCCAGCAGCTCAGTGCATGGTGAGTCTCTTAAATCCTCAGCAAAAATTGCAAGTGTGAGAAAAAGGAGGATAAACAAACGGGGAAGCGGGGGGACATGAACAGGTGATGGGACTGTTGAGTTAATGTTACCCACGTGTAGGTTAAATGTAGGAAGAGTGAAGGTGGGAGGGCAGAGCGGAAAAAGCACAATGCTCAAAAGCTGGGAGTACAATTTAGAAGACAGAAGCTAAAGCCACAGTAAGTTGCTGAAGTTGTCAACCCCATTGCTCACCTCTAGGTATCTGGTTTCCCCCTTGGAGGCTGCCAGGAAGATGAGAACGAAGTGGCATTGAAACTGGAAAGCAGATGGCATGCTGACACCTCCTCTGGAAGCCTTCTCTCTTTCCTGGTGTCCAAGTCTCTGCCGGTCTGCACCCGTAGGCAGGAACTGCTGGGGTATCTTGGAGAGATTCTTTTTATAGAGCTGTCGGGAGGGGAGGCACTTGGTCCCTGTACTGATAGGGTAACCCATGGTAACTGAATTTCTCTTGCAGTGACACAGTATGTGGGCATGACGAGGGTCCAAATCACTGCCACTGCTGGTTGAACTCCCCTAGCTGGCAGATGTCTTTTCTACTTACCTGTGTGTCTGACTTGAAAAGCTCTGCAGAGGAGAACCTATTCCTGCGCAGCCAGGGCACTTGTGCTTATTCCCAGTTATTACAAAGTGAGGAATGGGGAGAATTCCTCACTCCTCCTCTTCTCCTGCTTTTCAGTCCCAGGGCAATATGAACTTGCAGAGTTCACTGCCTTCCTCCTGCTGCTCTGTGACACGCAGCTCTCCACAGCCCTAGCCCGAAGTGCTTCCCACCAGCCAGGCCTGGGTGGGTACACTTGCATCCCAAGCTTGCAGCCTGGGGCAAACATCCCCCGTGGGGCTGGAGGACTCACTGGCTTTCAGGTCCTGCATCTGCACCTGGGGCACAAGGGCTCTGCAGCAAGTACACAGGCAAAGCCAGACAGCTTTCACCACCAACACAGCTTTTGCACAGAAATGAGAAAAACTTGGGGTTACCAAGGGCATATTCCCCACAGCAGCTGATACTACTCCAGCCCTGATCCTCAAGGGAAATCTGAGAAAGGCTTTTAAAAGGTAAACCTGGGAATGAAAATACATAAATCTGCAGAGTATTAAAATCAGGAAAAACCCCAGTTTTAGGCTATATTTTTGTATTCTTCTGATCTGGGATGAACCATCAATGCTCTACATACAGTAACTACCTTTTGCCTATCTCAGGCTTCTTGCTAATGTCTCATTCTGTGCTCTGCTTCCCTGACAAATTGTCACTTTGGTTCAGCAAAACTTGGAATTCAATCCAAACCTGCAGATCTTTAAATTTGTTGTTTCTGATTTCATAGTCAGGACTTGTGAACAGACATTTGCTTGCTGTTTCACCAAACTTACTGGTTGAACAATGAATAAATGACTGAGTGCTTAATTACTGCATGAACCAAGGCTGAATTAATTCATCTTCATGTACCTGGCCTGAATTGTTTAAGCACTGGTTTTAGGCAAGGGAGTTCAGACTCTGAAATCCACTTATGTTCTTTGGGAAACGTATGTTTTGATGGAAAATCCCAGCTTTAGAGGATGGCTGGGAGGTTAATCAGGCTGTTGAGAGACCCTGGAGACCACTGGAATCCTATGAGGCCAGGAGAGGCTGCAGGGGAGCCTAGCCTCATCCACTTTTCTCATCACATATTCAGTTTCTGAGGGGGTGAAGAAAGTTAGAATTACAGTATGGTCTCTTCACTCCTCATCTTTGAGGCACTTTGCAGAACCCAGTTCTGGTTGAGGTGTCCCTGTTTGCCCTGAAAGCCCCCAGTCTAAACCTGAGGTGCTAGGTCCTTGAATGTCTTCAGCAAAGGAAAGAGATTGTTTGATTGTGTGCTAATTTGACCAGTTACTGAAGATTTGCTTAAATTCAGGTCCCAAATGTGTGAAGGACAAATGACACTCAGTATGACTGACTATTAAATCAGCTATGGCATGATCTACTCAGAATAAAACATGCCCACAGTGATGTCAACATATTTTAAACTGTTGCCTATGCACAGCTGAGGTCTGGGCTACTGTAGCATTCACAGGTGGAGGTCCTGACAGGTGAAGTGTGGAAACTATACTTCTCCAGCTAACAACGTGGTGAGAGGGAGGGTAGGAGCCATGTGCACCTCTGTTGCAGTTTCTTACTTATGTGGGACCTTTGCAATTGCTATGCTATGCCCACAGAAGTTTGCTATGGGCTTTACAAATAATCTGTATAACATCAGAACAAAAGTTAAACTCAAATGCCCCTTGCTATAGAGCTTGTTTTTTAACAGAGGTGCTAAGGCAACCTATCATCTACTCTGCATTATCTTCCAATAAACATTTTGTCTCTGGGTTCAGCAGGAGCAAATAGAATAGAATAGAATAGAATAGACCAGGTTGGAAGAGACCTCAAGATCGTCACATCCAACCCATCATCCAGCACCACCTAATCAACTAACCCATGGAACCAAGCACCCTATCAAGTCTCTTCCTAAACACCTCCAATGATGGTGACTCCACCACCTCCCCAGGCAGCCCATTCCAATGGGCAATCACTCTTGCTGTATAGAACTTCCTCCTAACCTCCAGCCTAAACCTCCCTTGGTGCAGCTTGAGACCGTGTCCTCTTGTTCTGGTGCTGGTTGCCTAGGAGAAGAGACCAACCCCCCACCTGTCCACAACCTCCCTTCAGGTAGTTGTAGACAGCAATAAGGTCTCCCCTGAGCCTGCTCCTCTCCAGGCTAACCAACCACAGCTCCCTCAGTCTCTCCTCATAGGGCTTGTGCTCCAAGCCCCTCACCAACTTTGTTGCTCTTCTCTGGACACACTCCAGCAAGTCAACATCCTTTCTAAATTGAGGGGCCCAGAACTCAACAGTACTCAAGGTGTGGCTAAACAAGTGCTGAGTACAGGGGAAGAATAACCTCCCTGCTCCTGCTGGCCACACCATTCCTGATGCAGGCCAGGATGCCATTGGCCCTCATGACCGCCTGGGCACACTGCTGGCTCATGTTCAGCCTAACATCAACCAGTACCCCCAGCTCCCTTTCTGCCTGGCCGCTCTCCAGCCACTCTGACCCCAGCCTGTATGGGGTTGTTGTGGCCAATGTGCAGAACCCGGCACTTGGATGTGTTCAATCTCATGCCGTTGGACTCTGCCCATCTGCCCAGCCTGTCGAGGTCCCTCTGCAGAGCCTCTCTACCCTCCAGCAGATCAACTCCTGCCCCCAGCTTGGTGTCGTCTGCAAATTTACTGATGATGGAATCAATGCCCTCATCCAGATCATCAATGAAGATATTAAAGAGTATGGGGCCCAGCACTGATCCTTGGGGGACATAACTAGTGACTGGCTGCCAGCTGGATGTGGCACAGTGACATCCTACCCAGTCTCATTGCATTGCTTTCCAGTGCTTGAGATAATTCCTTGTGTTCACAAATGCAGGACTGAGTTCAGCCCCTAAACTCTTCCATGCTTCCCTTTGTGCAGCCCTAATGCCTGTGGAAAACAAGTATTTGGGATGGGGACAGTGAACCACATGCAGAGAGGTGCAGCTGCTGCTGCTGCTGGCAGGGGCTTTCCTTTTCAGTGCCTCCATACCTGAATCAGGTGAAGGCTGAGCAGATAGACCCCCAAAGAGGACAAGACTCAGGGGAAGGAGGATGATCATCTCTCTGCCCTACTTGTTGGCTGTTAGATGTTGAGAGGATAAGGGACCACCTCCTCACTCAACATTGTTGCCTCCTCACAGGGTATCACAGGTCTTGTTTCCCTCTGCATCTTCCTTTGCCCACTCCAATGCTGCCTTCTTTTACGGCCACTGGCAGAGATGAGATAGCAACTATCAAAGCAAAGTAAAATCAGCAGTTTAAAAAGGGTTCAAAACATCCCTGCAGCATTTCAGAAGGGAAAAGCACATTCACTGTGATACAAAGCCTTGGGCAGATGAGGAGGGTGTCATTTTTCTTTCACAGAGTTGAATCATATCAACACTTCCTAGGACAATTATTATTTTTATTTTTTAATATCAACTTATATAACGTAGTAGAGTACATTCCTGGTCTCACCCTGTTAGAACCTAGAAAATCCAGCTGTTCTCATGCACCGTGACTCTGTCAGCAACTGTAACTTGCCCTGAGAGCGGCTCATTTCCCTGGCAGATGTGATGCCGCCATGCTGGCAAGAGGCTGGGCTTTGTGCAGGGTAGACTTATACAATCATTAAGGTTGGAAAAGACCTTTAAGATCATCAAGTCTGAATATCAACCCATCACCATCATGCCCATTAAACCATGTCTCAAAGTGCCATGTCTACATGGTTTTAAGATGCCTCCCTGCTCAGCCTGTTCCAATGCCTGACCACTCTTCCAGTATAGAAATTTCTCCTAATATCCAATCTAAACTTCCCCTGGTGCAATTTGAGGCCATTTCCTCTTGTTCTATGACTTGCTACAAGAGAGAACAGACCAACATTCACCTCACTATGACTTCCTTCCAGGTTGTTGTAGAGGGCAAGAAGGTCTCCTCTCAGCCTTCTCTTTTTCAGAATAAACGATCCAAATTGCCTCAGCTGCTCCTCATAAAATGTGTTCTCTAGACCCTTCACCAGCTTTGTTGCTCTTCTCTGGACACACTCCAGCAACTCAGTGTCTTTCCTGTAAGGAGAGGCCCAGAACTGAACACAGTATTCAAGGTCTGGCCTCACCAGTGCCAAGTACATAGGCATGATCCCTATTCCCGCTGGCCACAGTATTCCTGATCCAGGCCTGGATATTGCTGGCTGCTTTGGCCACCTGAGTACTCTGCTGGCTCACATTCAGCTGGCTGTCAACCAGCACCCCCAGGTCTTTCTCTTCTGGGCAGCTTTCCATCCACTCTGCCTCAAGCCCGTAGCATTGCATGGGGTAGTTGTGACCCAAGAACAGGACCTGGCACTTGGCCTCGTTAAACCTCATACAGTTGACCTCAGCCTATCAACCCAGCCTATCCAGATTCCTCTGCAGAGCCAACCACCTCTGCTGCAGCTCAGGGGCCTATTGCTGGGGCACCCTGCCTTTGCAGGGCCTCAGGCTGTTAAAGCAGTGTGCATGGGTGTTTTTTCCAATGCCATTCAGCTATGTGCTTGGGAGGATCTGCCTGCTCTGTAGTGGAAATCCTGTCTTGCACTACAAGCTTGTAGATGTCTTATTATCTATTACAGCAGAGAAGAGATCCCAGCTGTGGTGAGAGGTGGAGAAAACACAGTTGAATAGAATGAGCAGTAAAATAAACTCTATTTACCCTCCTCTGTGGTGATCAAGTGATGCTCTCTGTTATAATATGGGTAGTAAATGCAGCTCCTTGTCAAAACTGATACAGGAAGATTGTGAATGATGGTCTTAGTAGTAAGATTTCTTAATAGGCAGTGCTTGAGCTACATACACTCCTCAAGGATCCCTCCCTGATGTGGGCCAGGTGTTATGAATCTTTTTGCTCTCCCAAAGTGTCCCTTGAGTCCTCAGCTCACTAACAAGCACTGTACCATGCTTTACTTCTTGTAAAAGATTATTTATTTCAGCACTAGCTTCACCATAAACACACCACAGGCTGTCACTCCTATTCCCTTCACTCGGTGTGGAAATTTCACTTGCAGCAGATCTCATCCTGCATCCAGGAGATTCACTGGCCCTACAGAGCCTGTACAAACCACAGGTGCTGGACTCCTTACCAGTTACTTGTTGAAAACTTCAATCTTCTGATCCAGATCATATTTTAAACCCATTCTTCCTTCCTCTTCAGAGCACCTCCCTCCTGAGCTGAAGCCTGACTGGTGGTAAAAGCAGCTGAAGCAGACCAAATCTCCTTATAGTACTGGGACCTTAAACAAGAGTTGTTTTTCCTGTATAGATACAATGGCATGCCACAGGATCAGCCTAGCTGGTGCATGTCCCAAGTGGTCCTCTCTGCTTTTCTCTGCTCAGTGATTTATTGAGCTGATAGGATCAGCAGTGAGACCACAGTGCTAAACCAGTGACTGCTCAAGTCAAGAGGATTTCACCTGACTGTGGATGCTGTTTCCTTGCTGCTGCTCAGTAACGGCTGAAGGGATGTGGTGTGGGGTGATGCACAATGTGAAACATCTGGCTGGACTTCATGCTTCCTATTGTGGCAGCTGCTAAACATTGTGCTGAGCTACATTTATTTCCCTTACTGCCCCCACTGTAACTCAGAATTAATTCAGGGAGCAGCTTTTCCTTTCTCCCATGACATCTGGGAGATGTATGACTAGCCAGTCCTTACTTTTTACTGTGTGCCCGCAGGTCTCAAAGCAGTGTCTGTGTCTCTGCAGGGTAGAGGATTGCTGCGTGTCATTTGTATTTTATTATACATGGATATCATTCAACTGATTGCAGATCCTTCAGTATATTATTCCTGAACCATGAGATCAGTTAGTGCAGATTAAGGCAAGAAACAAACCTAGTGGTTCCAAAGTGTCACAAACGCTACAAGGGCTAAGTGTTTTGGTCCATCCTTGCTAGATTGTGTTATAAAAACCAGTTACTGCTCTGAAATAATACCACAGAAAAGGAAGCAAAGCAGAGGCTGTACAGCAAATTGCTGTACACAATTCAGCTAGTCAATATGAGTCAGATAAGAGATGCCAGCATATCTAGCATAATGCTGTATTTAGCCTTTCAACTGCTCTTATTGGTTAGTCTTTTATCTTCACAGGCATGTGACTCCTTGCCAGTTACCCTTTGTACTGTACAGGCTTCAGTGTCAAATGCTTCGACCAGTTAGACTCCAGACACTTTAGGTGAAAGTACTGGAATATTTTGTGTCAGAGTAAAAATCATAAAACTGAGGGAACAAGATTACCTGGTCAGCATTTTTCAGTGTCCTGAAGTTTAAAGGCAGCTTCACCTTTGATAGTGTCACAGACCATCTTTACCTTGGATATGCCAATGGATTTTTTTCATTTCAAACTGAAACTGTTTTCAGCAGTTTTCAAAGGCTGATGAGTCTTCTTCACACTGTGACAAAGAGGTTATTAATTTATTAAAATATGAATTATGTATTAATTTTATTTAAATTAATAATCCATGAATCACTATTGTATATGCATATTTTAGTGCACGATTGTGAAATGCATCCATAAGTGGTTTAGTATTTATAATTAGGACCCAATTGGAATATTTACAGAATTACTGGTTTTGTTGATTTGTTGATCTGTTAGAGGGCAGAAGGACTCTGCAGAGGGACCTTGACTGACTGGACAGATGGGCAGAGTCCAACATGATGGCATTCAACAAGTCCAAGTGCCGGGTGCTGCACTTTGGCCACAACAACCCCAGGCAGAGATACAGGCTGGGATCAGAGTGGATGGAGAGCTGCCAAACAGAAAGGGACCTGGGGGTGCTGATTGACAGCTGCCTAAACATGAGCCAGCAGTGTGCCCAGGTGGCCAAGAAGGTCAATGGCATCCTGGCGGGCATCAGAAATAGTGTGTCCAGCAGGAGCAGGGAAGTCATTGTACCCTTGTACTCTGCATTGGTTAGGCCACACCTTGAGTACTGTTGAGTTCTGGGCCACTCAGTTTAAGAAGGACATCAAGACACTTGAACATGTCCAGAGAAGAGCAACGAGGCTGGTGAGAGGCCTTGAGCACAAGCCCTATGAAGAGAGGCTGAGGGAGCTGGGATTGTTTAGCCTGGAGAAGAGGAGGCTCAGGGATGACCTCATTGCTCTCTATAACTACCTGAAAAGGGGGATTGTATCCAGGAGGGAGTTGGTCTCTTCTCTCAGGCAACCAGCACCAGGACAAAGGGACACAGTCTCAAGCTGCACCAGGGGAGGTTTAGGCTCGCGGTGAGGACAAAGTTCTTCACTGAGAGAGTTGTTTGCCATTGGAATGGGCTGCCCAGGGAGGTGGTGGAGTCACCATCCCTGGAGGGATTCATGAGGGGACTGGACGTGGCACTTGGTGCCATGGTCTAGTCATGAGGTCTGCGGCGACAGGTTGGACTTGATGATGTTTGAGGTGTCTTCCGACCTTGGTAATACTGTGTGATACTGTCACACTATTTCTATAACGAAGGGTGCAATTCCGCCGCTTGTCCACCAGATGGCGACTCGACGGGGCACTGGCAGAATTTCTTAACTATATTCAGAGATATTACAGTATATATCAGAGGATTGGACTGGGAAGATTATGCTGGTAGACGCGGGTGCTTTGAACTGCATGTTATTGAGTGGAAAGCACGTGAAAGATACGCTGTGTCGTTTGTTTGTAGCAAGGTTAAGTTGCGGCAGACTGCTGTCGCCAGGCTTGCTCCTAGCTGGGCCAGACGGCGACAATAGGTGGCAACCTTCTCCCTTCCGTGGCAGCGGAGAGGGAATGGACCTCAGGCTACCTGTTAGGCAGGTTCCCTTCGCAGGACTCGGGCGGCTCCCTCTGGACGGCAGGGCGCCCTCCCGCGGGGTCGGCCTGGGAGGGCCCTGCGGCAACGGGCTTCGGGGCCGGCGGGACGGCCCCGGGAAAGAAGCGTGGCTGCGCGGAGCGGCCGCTTCCCCTTTGCTTGACACAAAGCAGAGGCGGGACCCTCTCAGAGCAGTCCCGGCTTGGAAGCATAGGCACAGAGAGTGCTCTAGGTTTCCCTGAGGTTCACAGGGCACGGAGCTACGGAAGCAATGGCTCCTCTTCTCTCCCGCGGCAGTGGGGTTACGCAGGCATGCGATTAAGCAAGGGTCCTGCTTTCCGAGCTGACACACGGGGCTGTGTCAGCTCGTCAGTCTGCTGCTTAAGGTTGATGCAGGCATTAGGACTGCCGGACTCGGCTAAGTCCCTTCCCCGACAACTGGGCGATCTTTCCCTCGGGGGTCCAGTTCTCTTGAAGGCATGGCGGGCTCTTCCGACTGGTGAGACTGGCAATACAACGCTGTAGCTTCTCAGGCTCAGCGAGGTCCCTCCTCCAGAGATACTCTCAGGGTGGTATGGCCATAGGCAACGAGTTCTTCTTGCTTGAGCAAGGAGAGAAGACACGGTGAAAGAGGGTAATGTATTTACAAATTGGGGTAATACTTACAAGTTTCTTGAGGCTAGATTTGGCCAGTGGGCACTCTTGCAAATAACCGGCTTCAAGCCTATAGGAGGCGTGAAGCTAGAATTATGCCCATACTTGGTGTTAGCACAAGCACCCCATGCAGTGGGTGCTTGCAGGGGTCTGTGCCGCCCCGGCATTTATTCCCCTCATGAAAGGAGGGGGAAGTTACCCACGTGCTGGGACAAGTTTCAATGTCTGGGCATAATTCTGGGCATAATGTGCCTTCAGCACACACATCATATTATTCATGGGGCACCAAAGATGAAAATAGTAACAGTAAAAAAAAAAAATTCCCTGAATCAAAACTGCAGAATTAGGTTATTGTTGCAAGGGCAAAAAGATTTGTTTTCACCTAGCCAAGGCATTAATGGTTTAAAAAGGGATGGAGCTCTCCTACTCTGCATCTCATGCAGCCATTCTTTCCTCAGTCACAGGGACCAGTTTACTGCTGCCACTCATGAACCTAGCTGGAGCTTGGGAGCCTGCATCTTACTGTAGCATTCTCAAATTCTGCTCCCAAAACACAATCTTAACTAATGTCCTGGGTGGTCCAGTTGCTTTTCTGCTCTTTGCAGCATGCTCTACCCACAATTTTATTCCTGTTACAGCTTTATCCTGTGTTTCCATGTAACAGTTCTTCTGGGTTCAGGCAGCAGCTGGGAAGACAGTGATATATGTGGAGGTTTAAGGCAGATACCACAGATAGGTGAGAGCTAAATTATGGCAGCTTGTTCTGCAACCCATGAAGTTAACCAGGGCCTGAGAAGACAGCTTAGAATTTAAAGCAGATGCATCACAGGATCATTTTCCACTGCTTTTTCCCCAAAATTCCTGTGCTCTGAGGAATTGCTCCTCCCATCTTCCTCTTAGCTGCCTTGTTGCAACATTTGCAATTTTACAGACGTGTCCTTATTTAGACAACCAGCTAGCAGAAACAGCTTTCCATTGAAAACTAATTTAAAGTCTCAAGCATGTGTCCTCAGCTGCTGCAAAATTGTGCCACTAAAGTGCAATAGGCTCTGTCATTTTACATCAGCTGAGGATCTACTTGCAAGGGCAAACAAAGTGGATGCAGCTGCAGTTCTCTTCCTTGGGAGCTGCCCCTCATATGCAAATGATTGCAGGTGGCTGAGAGCTGACATTTTAAAATGATAACTTGGGGATTTTTTTTTTTTAAAGATTTACTGTATCTGGTAAAGTTCATTTATGTACTTACTCTGATGGCTGCCCATGGTCTGGAACCAACCACACTCCAACTCAGAGGAAAGGATAGGGATGGAGCTAGCTGAGAAAAGAGATTACCAGGCTGTAAATGAAACATTATCTCTCATGCCACATCATATGGCAGAAGAAGGATAAAACTGAAAACGTGACCACTTTTTTCTTCAAATCATACAGTACCATTCAATAGACTTAATTATCCCTAAAGACACATCTAAGAACTGTTGGCCTGCCAATCAAAACTCTTATTAGACATGCGCATGAGATCACATCACAGTCTTACAAATCTTCCTGCCAGTCAAAACCCTTTATATAGATTAGTCTGATTTCATAGGCAAGATTTGTGTGTGACTTTTTACCTGACTTCTTCAGGGCTGAAATCAGAGAGGAACTGAATGTTTTCTGTGTCTGCCAAGCTGGGACAATGAGCTCTTGACTGCCCCTAAGCATTTCCCTCTTGGCCACAGAATCACAGAATGTTAGGGGCTGGAAGGGACCTTGAAAGATCACCTAGTCCAACCCCCTTGCCAGAGCAGGATCACCTATACCAGATCACACAGGAATGTGTCCAGGTGGGTTTTTAATATCTCCAGAGAGGGAGTCTCCACACACCCCCTGCGCAGCTTGTTCCAGTGTTCCATCACCCTCACAGTGGAAAATTTTTTCCTCATGTTTCCATGAAAGTTCCTATGTGTCAGTGTCCAGCCATTGTCTCTTGTCCCGTCATTTGACATCACTGAGAAGAGCCTGACTCCATCCTCTTGGCACTCACCCTTTACGTATTTATAAACATGAATGAGGTCACCCCTTAGTCTCCTCTTCTCCAAGGTAAAGATCCCCAACTCCTTCAGTCTCTCCTTGTAAGGAAGGTGTTCCACTCCCTTAATTATTTTTTGTGGCTCTGTGCTGGACTCTTTCAACAGTTTCCCATCCTTCTTGAACTGATAGGCCCAGAAATGGACACAATATTCCAGATGCAGCCTCAGCAGGGCAGAGTAGACAGGGAGGAGAACCTCTATCGCCCTACTAACCACACCCCTTCTAATACTGACTTGGTTGGCTGACTGACCTGCGATGTGTCTGCACTGCTAGGAAGGAACACTGCTTACCCTTTTCCTGGCCTGTTTTTACCACAGTGTTGATTCCCTGGCTGCTTAGGCTATCATGAAGCTGTGCTTCACTGAGATATCTGCACCACATTTTGCAATAATAAAGTCCATACATCATACACACTGCCTACACCCACTGCATTGCTGTGGCCATGAAGCTGTGGCAATGTTTGCTGTGCTGAGCCTTGCCCTAGAAGACAATATCTACTCTGATAAGGTGAAAGTGTGTGCACCTGAGCAGAGCAGGCAATCTACTGACAGCCCAGGGATTTTGCCAGCCTGGGTGTCAGGGTGCCAAGGGTGAGAAGGAAATGCATCGATATTCACTGGGATTTGAAAGGCAGACCCATCCACATTTTCCAGACTGAACGGGCAGGCGCATCAGACTGATGTACTCTTATGTGACCCTGAGTAGCTCGGGGCTGAGTTGTACATGTTGCTCTGTGCCTGCCTAGCAGTTGTGACAAGCTTTGGAGATTTTGCTGGATTGCTTTTGCTAGTGAGTGCATGTTAACATAGATACTCCAAGTATTGAAGGCATCCCAGCAAGTGCAGCACCAAATTCCAATATGTAAGTATAAAATCAGTATTGGCAGTCATTATCAAATTTTTCTTGAATTGAAGTTATTGGAAAGCAATTAATGACGTTGCTGACTGTTAGAAACATCACCTGTTCTTTTTGAGTCTCCTAGTGTCACTTCTCTCTCCCTCCCCACAACCCCAGGCAACTTTGTTTCTCATCTTTGTAAGGAGGAACCGATGTAGGATGATGGCTGTCCCATCACGCTTGACAGCCTCTGCACGGCTGTAGAGATAAAACATGCTGCCTTCCTTGTGGACCTGGCTGGTAAGTCAGAGCTTGGAGGGACCACTCCATTGCAAAGCAGTTGTCATGGTAGTGTCATACAGAGCTATGCAAGATCTGTAGTGGATACCAAATCTGAGGAGGTTAAATATTTCTTTACCAACAGTGCATCGAGCTTCATGCAGTCAGTTACACTGGTACTTCAAGCCTCTTTCAAACTGAAATAAAAGCCAATGGCAGAGGATAAGGCTTTCAAGATAATGTTTATCTTCTGAAAATCTGCTTTTTAGATGTCAGGCAAAATAATTTCACAGCAACTAGAAAAGATCTTGTAGTGTTTCTTCAACTTTCTTCATGCTTGAAGGAGATATTTTTCCCTTCTGAGGGAAGCTAAACTCCAAATGGTCACATTTGCAGAACAAAGTGAACATAGTGAGGTTGGCTGAGCAAGTACCGTCTTGCACAGTCAATTTAAGTGTCTTCAAATCAGTTTTCCTTCCTCAGGATTGCTTACAAAAAAGTGGATTGCTCATAGCTTTTTTCCTAGTTCAGAGGCAATTTAAAACTCCCAGGTGATCTTGCAAGAAGTGTCTGCTAATGCAGCACTGGTTGACTTCTGTGGGAGAAGAATGGTTAGCCCAAGATTAGGGTGTCAAGTTCCTTACCCCAGGACCCCATAGTTTGCCAAGGCTTGTGTTCTGAAGCATCTGAATGTACTTTGCAGTATTTTCTTCCTTTTCACTTGGTCTCCAGTCTTTGTGCAAAAAGATCTCTTCTCTAAAGCTGATAGACTTCAGCAGTTGTCCTTGCAGTAATAACAGGAACAAGAAAAACCTAATCAGCCAAGCCAAAAAGGGTGATTTATGAGGTTTTGTAATAAAGATCATTTGAGTCATTCTCCTCTGATTCACTCATAGCTCATGTACAGCTAAGCTACTTCCACAGAGGAATTAGGCTACTCTCAATCCCTAGCAAATTCAGCTGAGATGGCTCCACTGACTCTCTCCATCATGACAGCAGCTCTCTCTGCCTGACCTGAAGGCATGTTGCTGCCACCAGCAGTGACTTGGCATAGTTATGCTTAGCACATGGGCAACTATGTTTCCTGAGGCTCATCAGAGAGGAGCAGAGGGTTTATGAACTTTCTGGAGCTTCCAAGAAGCCTCTTGCTCAGAACTTTTAATGAACATACTGGTCCTTACTGCAACAATCTGCTTCCTTTTAGCTTGGGTTTGAAGCTTTAAGCTTCTTTCCCTTCCTCTTGGAGGGAGGGAAAGGGCTTGGAAACTAGCAACATCTGCAGGATCTATGGGGAACCATAACAGCAGATTTACATTTTCCTGCTGGTTTTGCTGACGCTGCCATCCTAGTCCATCAACTGCAATGATATTGAGGTGCATGACATCACAGGGGAAAAAAGGAATGTAATTTGGGGTGGGGGTTTACTTTAATACTTTTAGCCATGTTACCCTAGAGGATCCTCTGTGAATCGTACACAACTTCTGTTACTGCAGAATTAAAGAGGCAGCACACTGTGACCCTGCCACCACCACAATCTCCCCTTTTTATCTGAGATGATGTCATTTGGTGGTGACTGGTGGATGATGTCTACCCCTTGTTATATTTATTAGACCCTATTGTATTCCCTTCTTGTAATATGTTGCATCTTCTTAATTATATATGACTTTATACAAGTATTTTAGTCTTTACTGAATGATGTCCAAGGATCTGTGGAGGGCAGTCAAGAGAAATGCATTAAATGCATTCTTTAAATGTTGTCTAACAGGGTGTGTCATCACTGGGGAATGTTTTTTTGTCAACCTCTTACACAAACAGAAAATCTTCATTGAATTCAGACGTCTTATATTACAGTTTGAATTTGCCAACAAAACAACATGGAACAAAGAGAAGTCTCTGTCCAAGAAAAAAGCCACCCTACCACTGAAGATTTGCAGGGCTTTGGAAGCATGCCTAATTCAAACAGGAGCATAGAGGTACTCTTAATTCAGACCAAGAGCAGTGGAACACATAAAAGCATTGCTCTACCTCTCCATGCTCAGCCATGAGGTCTTACTGCCCCCTTTGCATGGCTTCTATGCACTGATTGGATCAGAGAGAAATTTAATCATTGTTCCATAAGATGGCTCATGTTACAAATCTGTATCCAGGGATCCTGCCATTAAATCCCCCACAACTGGTCCTTTAAAATCCTTTCTTTTATGGGTGACAGACTATTGAAAGCAGAAGGCATTTACATTTCCCCTGGAGATCTAGGCCTTCCATCAGCACTCGGAGTGGTTTATTGATTAAATCTTCTATGTATTTGAGTAATTCATTGTATGAATAAATTAATTTATGGTGAATGGCAATAAAGCCATCACAACAAATTTGAAGCTGTAGAGGGAAACAAACCCATAACAATGGCCAATGGTACTCTCTGCTCAGAAGGCAGGAGACAGCTATGACTACATCCACAGGAGTGTGGAGAGATATGGAGCATCATCTAAAAATTACTTCAGAATAAACAGAGCTGAGCAAAAGCAAGCTGCACTTTTTGAAATGCAAATAGATGTTTGTTACTGATGGACTGAAGACTAAACTGCAAGTTTGCTGTTTCATGCAAAATTTTTCAATTGAAAAGTGTATAGGTAACATTCCTGTGCTTTCTACTTACCACGAGTCATTAAGAAATAGGAGTCTAAACTCCTGCCAAATTGTCACCTGAAGCCCATGACCTGGGCAACTGATGAATGCATGTGACAGATGCATGCAGTGCAAAGACTGAAAATGTTAGAAGACAGATCTAAAAAAAATCTGCTAATCTGCTCTGGGAGGGATGATGGCTTGCATTCACTAAATGCTGATGAGGGCTGCCTAACTAGACATGTTTCACTCACCTTTGTGACCAGAAGATTGACTATATCAAGCCTTTTAAAAATCCCTCTTTCTTTAGCTGTTCTTCAAAGAAATCATTGCACTTCACAGTCAAAGCAGCAACTGGAATGACAAATTCATTAAAATCCACTTCATTGTCTTTATTGGAGTCCAGATCTTTCATAATCTCGTCAACCAGAATGGAATCCTTTTGGTCCTAAAGAGAAGGAAAAGTATCTTAGCTGTGCAGATCTTGAATGCTTAATTTCAACGCACCTGGCAGTGCAACTCACTGCTATGTCACAAGGCCTGGTGCTATTAAATAAAAGGCTGCATGAAATTTGCACCTTAACAGTTGTATACCACTGATTACAGCATTAAAAACATAAGTCTGGAATGCCAAAAATGCACAGCAACAGAAATCAAAGACAGTGAAGCTGCTAGAAGGAATACAGCTACTAAATAGGCACTGAAAGGAGTCAGAGCAATTTTAGGAGCTTCTGAGCACTGATTTCTTTTGAACAGGTGGATCTATAATGTGTATTTATCTTTATCATCCCTTAACAAACAGTACTTAAAGTTTCAATGGGTTATTCATAGATGGTCTTATATATACCCATTCATCAGTTCAGAAGATTTGTGCTTAGCAAACAAGATATCCTGGTCAGCGGGAGTGAGAATAGCGAATCTTGTAACTACAAGATTCAATAGCTACAAGAATCAATAGCTAAGATTAAAAGAAAATCCAGTTCTGTGAAATAGATACAATGTAAAAAAAATCCTGATGATGGTGATAGGATCCACAACAATTTTGACAATTAGGAGGATACAGAAAACCAATTATGAATCCTGTCAGTATTTCATGAAAAGCATCCATGTTGTGCGATGAGGAACACAACACACATGCAAATGAATACTCAGATCAGCAAGTTAACACTGAAAGGATTTTCTAAGCATTCCTCTGCAGGGCACACAAACATCTGTACTGTGTCTGTGGCCATTGCACACAAGCTACTTTCTTGTCTCATAAGACAAAAATTGACAAACAAATCATTAAAGCCTGATTTAGGATCAGTTTTGCTGCTGCTTCTAGGCTGCCATTGCCCTCCTGCTCAAAAGCTCAGAGTAAGCAGAGCACAGGTACCCAGCTCTGCCACTGGTGGCACATGGCAAGACACTGAGGCTGGGCCACCGTCTGAAAACATTTCTCAAACAGGACATCTCATGTCCTTCTGCCCAGCCTCAGAAACACAACTGAGAGGCTGTAGCAGGAAATGCCTTGCAGAAGGAGTTGCTATTCCTGAACGCTTGAATAGCTGCTTATCCCATCCATGAAACAGTAACTCAAGAGACTGAGGAGCTCTTTGAGTTCTCCTTTACTGAGCTGTCTCTTTCTTTGCCAGAATAGTGATGGAAAATCCTGATCAAGGTTTCCATTGCATTCTCCAGTGGTGTGGACATAGCAGTGACTGGGAGAGCTGTGGGGAAAAGAACCAGTCAGTGACATTGCACGGGAACCAAACTGAAGGCCAGTCTCAGGGAAGGGAATGTGAGCTAGCTGAAGAGAGAAACTGTATTAATAACAAACAAAACAAAACAAAACTTTTTGTTGATCTGTCCTGTCAGCTGAGTGTGAGCAAGGCTAGACTGTTATCATTCTATTCTATGAAAAAACCCCCAAAGTGTTGTCCTGAACTCACTAGCTACTACTTCAAAAAGGTAAATGGAAGGAAGACCTTTATTTAAGAAATATCTGTAAAAAATAGGGGGGTGGGGGGTGAGAGTCCCCCCTCCTACCTGCTTATTCAAATGTTTTCTCAAGTAAATGAGAGCAATGAGTAACAGCAGTCAAAGTAGATGCACATTTGTACAAAAAGCTTTTCACCAGTTTCTTAGGTGGTTAGAGGAAAATCACCAGTAATAAGGAAAGAGACATCAGCTTTCAATTTATTTGGTCATGTTTGCTTGGGCTGACTTTTCCCCCTGTAAATTACCTGGAATAAACAATTGTGAGCTATACACCCCGAAGGCTTTGCTTTATCAATCATGCTGTAAGAAAGTACAGAGGGGGAAAAAAAAAAAGAAAGATGGAAATGCAGTTAGTTGCTGAGTAGCTGACTCAAAATATAACTAAAAATAGAAATCATGTGAAAAGACAACATTATGTTGATTGAGCCCTAGGAGAGAGTTTTAAAAGCCAAAATGACATTTAAGGTAATTCTGGAGTCCTGAGCAATATCACCATGCAAAGTTTAAGACTTACCTACTTTGCAGGCTATGCAAGAAAATTCTCAGATCACAGGAAGTAATGGTTATCTTCCTTATAAAACCCATGCACAGACTCTTGTTGGTCAGGCTGAGAAGGTGGATTACACTAATAGAGACAGACATATAACTGTCACAAGGATGACAGGGCTTCTGTTTCCCTCTGCCTTTGCTTACTCTGTCCAATAAAAGCCTCATGCAGTGCTACAGGCTGGGGTCAGAGTGGCTGGAGAGCGGCAAGGCAGAAAGGGACCTGGGGGTACTGGTTGATGGTAGGTTGAACATGAGCCTGCAGTGTGCCCAGGCGGCCATGAGGGCCAGTGGCATCCTGGCCTGTATCAGGAACAGTGTGGCCAGCAGGAGCAAGGAGGTCATTCTGCCCCTGTACTCAGCACTGGTTAGACTACACCTTGAGTCCTGTGTCCAGTTCTGGGCCCCTCAGTTTAGGAAAGATGTTGACTTGCTGGAACATGTCCAGAGAAGGGCAACAAAGCTGGTGAGGGGTTTGGAACACAAGCCCTATGAGCAGAGGCTGAGGGAGCTGGGGTTGCTTAGCCTGGAGGACGGGAGGCTCAGGGGAGACCTTCTTGCTCTCTACAACTACCTGAAGGGAGGTTGTAGCCAGATGGGGGGGTTGGTCTCTTCTCCTAGGCAACCAGCACCAGAACAAGAGGACACAGTCTCAAGCTGCACCAGGGGAGGTTTAGGCTGGATGTTAAGAAGTTCTTCACAGAAAGAGTGATTGGCCATTAGAATGGACTGCCCAGGGAGGTGGTGGAGTCACCATCACTGGAGGTGTTTAGGAAGAGACTTGATAGGGTGCTTGGTGCCATGGTTTAGTTGATTAGATAGTGTTGGATGATAGGTTGGACTTGATGATTTCAAAGGTGTTTTCCAACCTGGTTAAGTCTATTCTATTCTATTCTATTCTATTCTATTCTATTCTATTCTATTCTATTCTATTCTATTCTATTCTATTCACCTTCTGCACACATATGCCCAGTGAGCACAGCTGTATAGATTAAGAACAACACGGCACACAGCTTCAGGTCTTTCTCACTTCTATTCCTTCTGTCGAGAAAAAGAATTAGATGATCATTGTTTTCTCTGAAAACCTCCAGACACTTGCAATCTTGAGTGTCACCGGATATCTCAGACACACCTCTGCCTGCCTATTTTGCCTCCAAACACGATGTTCCTTTCATCTGCACTGTTGCGACAAGCCTTCACAATTTGAGAGGTTTTGGCTGTGCCTTTGGGTGTGAAGAGAGGGAAGTGGGGGCAAATAAAAATACTGAACCCCAGTGGTATGGGAGGTGACCTTCTGTAAAACTGTTTCAAAACCAGTAGGCTGGCTCTTCTGGTTAGAGGTCCCTGTGGACATACACAACACTTGGTGCAGGGTATATGTCTTCACTTCCCGTCACTGGGATTGTGAGTGCTCACCAGTGCATGAGGGGAAATAATGTTCAGGTAAATGTTAGAAAAGCTCCAGGTGGAAAACAGCCTGAAAATGTTGATATGCAACAACAGGAACCTAATTCATCCTGAAGTCAGAGGAGACTTGTAGGGGAGACTTGGGGAGGATAGTTGCTCTTCACTGTTCTTCTGTATTTGGGGATAGCTAATGAGTGCCGTTTTATGCAGCATGCGGGAGAAGAATATGGATGGTATTAGGTGATATCCCACCCAGATCGTGGCCATTTTCTGTGCCTTTGCAGATGCTCAGGAAAAGCATAAAGTCTCTCATGTAGCTATAGCCATGTAGGGCTGCCTTGCCTGTGATTCACTAATCCTGTTAACTATTGCTCAGAATTATTAACCAGATGAACATCAAAATACTAGTTGGTTTGGGGTTTTTTTGCCTTTTATTCAATGACAGTTTGACCCATAATGATAAAAAACCCCACAGCTGGGTCAATACATGAGCACAAAATCCTTCTGTTTGTCTGTATATTACATTGATCCTCTGGCTGATGAATATTGCAAAATAGTTAAGTAAGTAGAGTGTGCAGGAGGTACAACTTCCATGAGGCTGATATAAACTTGTAGAGCTGCCAGACTCAGGACTGAAGAAATACCAGTTTCCTATGCAATGAAATCATCTATGCAAGTCCCTTTCGACAGCTACTTTTGCTCCAGCTAATCGTATAAGAAATTCTCTGTTTCACACTAGTGGAAATACACATGTATATATGGAATGGCTGCACTGGACTTGTTTATTAAAGGTCCATCCAATTTTCTGTGTCTCTTTCTTTCCTCCCTGGATACTGAAATCCTGTCAGTGGTTCCAGCGACAGCAGAAATCTCCTAACATGTGTGAGGGCCCAGAGGCTACTCAAACCTCATAACTACCAGTCAAGTGTTTTTAACACTTCATCAAAAACATCAGCACAATCTGTTTTTGCATGGAATCTGATAAGCACTGAAGATAACTAAAGCAAATGCATCCTGTGAACACTTCTATACAAGGGCAAGACCTGATCCTATGTCACCAGCCACCTTTCCACAATCAATCTGCCCCTGCACTCTTGTTTCCACCAGACTAAACACAGGAGCAGCAGCAGACATAGGACTGACAGAGACAGCAAGACTGCAGAATCATTGTAGACATGGTAAAGACTGGTGTCTTTCTCATTCAAGACCAAACTATGTCCATCACAACATGCAAAATCACATCAGTATTGGTGGGAAGGCACCTCTGGAGGTGCCTAGTCTTACCTCGTGGAATGCTCACCAGTGCCAGGCCAGGTTAGACATGGCTTCGCCTAGTGCAATCTTGAAAACCAAGCTTGGAGATTTCACAAATTCTTGGGTGACATGCTGTAGTCCTTCTCTACCTCCCTTGAGAAGATATTTCCCTCAATACCCAGTCTGAGCATTCCAAACTGCAATTGTGCCCATTGGCCCTTTTTGCACCACCTACCACTACTACAAAGAGTTTGTCTCTGTTGTCTTCAAATAGTCTTGGCTCCTCACTCAAACTTAAAGATAAACTTGAAAGCACCCTGTCCCCTGACTTGCCTAATCCTGTTTCATGGTTTAGCTTCACATTATAAGCTTGTCCCTTGCAGGCTGCACCAGCTGTGCCCTTCTCCTGATGAGAATTTCAGTATGACAATATGTACTGCAAAATCAATGTCTGTCAGAAGTAAAAAGGCAGCTTTTTCACCTGGCATGGCACAAATTCTCTATAGGGCTGAATCTGGCCATCTTTGCTCAAGAAATAAGAGATGTTAGGCTTACAAAAAAGGTCAACCACCTGATTTCAGTGGAGGCCACTGAAAGAGGCAGAAGTTGAGAAAAGGACCCAATGATCTATGACTGCTTCCTTTAATTTTAGTTGGGGTAATGTAGAGGTGCACCTAGCTGAAAGGCTCTGTGGAACTGCTCCTCCCCTCTTACACTGAGGGGAGGCAGACCACAGGCAGAAAATCTTACTGCTGGCCTCCACTCCTAAAAGTATTGAGCAGAATCCTGGTCTTTGTGAAAACAGTCAAGTCTTTGACATAGGTCAGCAGCCTTCTTCCACAACAGCTGGGATGTAAAAGCTTTGGCTTCTTCACCAGGATTTTTCCTTTACAACATTAATACAGGCTACCCTTAAGCCAAAACTGCTTATGAAGTGACAGTCTAAGCCACAGTAAAAGACTTCTCATCTTAAGTGGGAGGATCTCATACTTAGGACATCTGGTTTTTAAACATTTGCCAGAATGCATGTGGGGAATATTTCCTCACAAACAATTGTTGTGCTTGGAAAGACAAGTCAGCCTCCCACTCACATGCTGTCATTATTTGTGTTTCCCAAACTCAAACTGTTCCTGGGATGCACATGTTTTGTACCCCTAAAGTGGCAAAAGGTATGATGGGAATATTGCAATGCTCAGGAAAACAGACATACTATACACTAGAAAGATTACATATTAGTGCCTTGATTAGCCTAAAGACCTTAATATAGATTAAAGAGTTTATAAGGGACTTACATAAGGGAACCCAGTGTGTGGCTGAGGAGAGAGAAGGCAGCACAAGGAGCTCAGCTCAGCCTTCTCACTGACAGGAAAAGAAAAAGAAAAAGGCCAAAAAAAAAAAAAGTCATGTGGAGAGGGTGGTTACTGAAAGATGGTTACTACTAGAGCAAAGGCTAGTAGGAGAACAGTGGGCACCCAAACAGAGACCACACACAAGCATGCAGGTGTTCAGGTAGGTGGCTGCAGTGAGTGCTGGAACCTGGCACTCGATATGGAGGATGGAAGGAACAACTCCTGTGTTAGGTGTGAGCAGATCAGTGATCCGAACTAAAAGAAGAGGTGGAAAGGCTAAGAAGTATAAGAGACAGCGAAAGGAAAATTGACTATTTCCATAATCTAACCTCTACAAAACCAGAAGAGGGGGTAACTCCTAGTGGAACAGGGAGTTTGATATCTTCCCATCAGCAGACCTCTCAGCCTCCATGTAGTAACCCACATGAGCAGGGCCAATGGGACCAGGTCTCTGCCCGACGGAAGACATGCGAACAGAGCAAGCCTGATACTTTGAGCAGCACACTGCCTACAGTGCACTTACAGAATAGGTATGAGGCTCTGCAGGAGGCACAGGTCATCGGTAAGGATGAGGACTCAAGAAGGTCAGAAGCTGCACCAGTAACAGGTTGCCTCAGGCCAGCCATCAAAACTGATCTGGAAAAGAAACCTCATAGGGTCATTGTTATAGGAGACTCCCCACTGAAGGGAGCAGAGGGCCCAATATGCAGACCAAACCCATTTCATAGAGAGGTCTGCTGCCTCCCTGGTGCCCAAGTAAAGGCCATTGCAGGTAAAATTCCCAACCTCGTGAGTCCTTCGGACTACTACCCACATCTGGTCTTTCAGGTGGGTAGTGATGATGCAACAATGAGAGGCTCACAATCAATTAAAAGAGATTTTAGAACCTTAGGGCAACTGCTAAAGGGATCAGGAGCTCAAGTTGTGTTCTCTGCTATTCCTCTAACGTCAGCGATGGATGAGGGACCATTGAGGAAGAGCCAACAGGTCAATTCATGGCTCCAGGGCTGGTGCCATGGACAGGGCTTTGGGTTCTACAATCATGGCTTGGTTTACAGGGCACTGGAGCTGCAAACAACTTATGGGACACACTTGTCCCAGAGGGGGAAAAGGATCCTGGGGCAGGAATTGGCAGGGCTCATTGATAGGGCTTTAAACTAGATTTGAAGGGGGAAGGGGTTAATAGTCTCCTGCTGGCCTGTGACAAACAGAGGGGCAGCTCACCAGAGGCAGAGGGATGGAGAGCTGGTAAGGGCTCTCAACTTGCTGCCCTGAGGCAAGCCACAAATGATGCACCAGGACATTCTGTGGAAACTGAGGGGAATTGGCACAAGAGGACGACAGGGCCAGCACAGCTGAAGTGCCTCTATGTTGCAGCTTGGGCAACAAACAGGATGAATTAAGGGCCACTGTGCTGCTGGGATGCCACAACATAGTGACTATTACTGAAACTTGGTGGGATGATTCTCATGACTGGAATGTAGGGATAGATGGGTATAAGCTCTTTAGGATAGGCAGGGAAGGAGAGGAGGAGGTGTTGCCCTCTATGTCAATAACTAGCTGGAATCAGTGGAGCTCCACCTGAGGAGGGATGATGAGCTGGTTGAGAGTATATAGGTTAAAATTAAAGACAAGACAGGGGAAGGAGATATTACTGTAGGGGTCTCCTACAGGCCACCTGACCAGCAAAACCAAGCAGATGAGGCCCTCCACAGGCAAATAGAAGCAGCTTCCAGGTCACAAGCCCTGGTCCTCATGGGTGATTTCAACCACCCTGACATCTGCTGGAGGAACAACACAGCAAGGCACCAGCAATCCAGGATGTTCCTGGACTGCATAGAAGACAACTTCCTCCTCCAAATGGTTGAGGAACCAACAAGAAAAGGTGCTATGCTGGACCTTGTTCTCACCAACAGAGAAGAGCTGGTAACCAATGTGAGGCTCAGAGACAGCCCTGGCTGCAGTGACCATAAAGCAGTTGAATTTAATATCCTCAGGGCAATCAGGAGGAAGTATTCTAAGCTTACGACCCTAGACTTTAGGCATGCAGACGTTAATTGCTTCAGGGAACTGATAGCCAAAGTGTCGTAGGACAAAGCCCTAGAGGGAAGAGGGACCCAGGACACTGGTCAGTATTCAAGGACCACCTCCTCTGTGTCCAGGAGCTATGTATACCAACAAAGAGAAAAGCAGGGAAGAATTCTAGGAGTCCTGCCTGGATGAGCAAGGAGCTGCTGGACACACTATCACTTAAAAGGAAACTCTACAGGAAGTGGAGGGAAGGACAGCTAGAACAGGGGGTATATAAGGAAGCTGCCCAAGCAGCAAGAGACCTGGTTAGGAAAGCCAAAGCAGAGTTTGAATTGAATCTAGCCAGGGAGGTTAAAGGGAACACTAAGAACTTCTACAGGTATATTAATGGGAAGAAGACGACTAGGGAAGGTGTGGGCCCCCTCAGAAAGGAAACTGGTGAAATGGTCACAAGTGATGAGGAAAAGGCTGAGGTACTCAATAACTTCTTTACCTCAGTCTTCACTGCAAGGGCCTCTAGCCACACTCCTGGAGTCATGGAAGATAATGGTAGGGACGGGGAGGAAGAACTGCCCATTGTAAGTGAAGATCAGGTTCGTGATCACCTGAAGAACCTGAAAGTGTTCAAGTCCATGGGACCCGATGGGACACACCCACAGGCATTGAGAGAACTGGCAGATGAGGTTGCTAAACCCCTCTCTATTATATTCCAAAAGTCATGGCAGTCTGGGGGAGTCCCCACAGACTGGAAAAGGGGAAACATTACTCCCATTTTCAAAAAGGGTAAGAAGGAGGAACCAGGGAACTACAGGCCATTCAGTCTCACCTCTGTGCCCAGAAAGCTCATGGAGCAGATCCTCCTGGAGGCACTACTAACTCAGAAGAATAGTGAAGAGGTGATTGGAAAAAGTCAGCATGGCTTCACCAAGGGCAAATCCTGCCTGACAAACCTGGTGGCCTTCTATGAACAGGTGACAACATTAATAGATGAGGGGCGAGCAACTGATGTTGTTTACCTGGACCTGAGCAAAGCCTTCGACACTGTCCCAGACCACATCCTGGTCTCCAAACTGGTGACACATGGGTTTGATGGGTGGACCACTAGATGGATAAAGAACTGGCTTGATGGCTGCACCCAAAGAGTGGCTGTCAATGGGTCCACATCCCAGTGGAGGCCAGTGACAAGCAGAGTCCCTCAGGGATCAGTCCTGGGACCAGGCTTTTTCAACATCTTCGTGGGTGCCATGGACAGTGGCATTGAGTGCACCTCATTTCAATGGTTTGCTCTGTAGACATCATTTGTAATGGGTTACTCTTCAACAGCTGCCCAAGTGAAGTGTACACTGATCTATTTCTCTACTGAGCTGTGTTTTGGACAAGCTCATACACTTCTTTTTCAAATACAGAAATTACTTTTTCATTGAAATGTCCAGATCATTGGACTCTGTGGTAAATTTCTCTTGTGATACTGTTTAGGATGGAAACTGGAGTATTGTCTGCACTTGAGGTACTACGTGTGTTACCAGCTACTGCTACCTTCCTCTCCTCACTGAAAATCAGTTGCCATTTCCCCCCTCTGGAAGCAGCTGCCTACTAGTAGTGTTTGAAGGCAATATCAAGTTGTATATGATTGTACTGTTTTGTGGGAAAAAAAGCCTACAAGCCTTAATTAACTCTAAAATGGACTTTGGAGGTAATATTCTGTCTAGATAACCCTTTTTTCCCTCCTAAACCTCTGAAGCAGATATATCTATGTCATGACAAGGAATTGTAGCCAGCTCTGCCTCAGGTAGCTGGCAGGGGATCCTGTTATGGAGCAGCTCCCCAGCCCTGTTACCAGGGAACACACACCCAGCACCAGCCAGCTTTGGTAGCTCATGTTACAGCTAGTATTTGGCAACACACCACCTTCTGAACAAAGCAAAGACTGTAAGTCCCTTTGTGTTAAATCCACTGATCTATATGCTAAATCCAGTCTTTTCCAGCTCATGTTTCTTCCTAACTGAACTAGTCTTCATCCTAGTTCACTCTAATGTCCAGCTCCTTCCACAATGTTTTCATAGCTAGGTTCAGTCCAAGTTTCATAACTATTGAGACCTTTTCTTGCAGGGGGTGATCCCGTGTCACAAGATGGTGGCCAAGTTACCTATCACTTGTAGTGGCAGGAAAACAGGTTTTCCCTGTTGATATGTGGGCTGTTGAGTGACTCCTGCCTCAATTTCTCCTTCCTGGTCTCTAACTATCCACACAGTAGATATTACTTTGGGAATGGATTTCCTAGTGCTTGTTTGACTAGCTCTTTGGTGACAAGAAGCATTCTGAGCAGCAAAGGCCCCTGGCCTGTACTTGCACTGGTCATACTTCTATCTGGCCATATCTTCTGTCATGTCATACTATGACATGCAGTTGGCCACCAAGGCTCCCAATGCAGAGCTCACTGCATCTTTTCAAAACAGCTTCTCTGCTCTCCCTGTGAGCTGTGTACTCAAGGGAGTCAGTCTTGAGATTACTGGCAAATAAACTCGCCTTGCTTAGCACCAGTGCCAAAATAATTACCAACAACAGAAAAAGCCTCTCCAGACTAAGGATTCAATCTTCCCAGGCACTGCTGTTAAATCAATACAGAAAAGTGAGGGAAATACTTTTTTTCTGTTACTTTATACGTATTTTAAAAATGAAGAAAGCTTCTTCTGGTCTGGGGCTGCCCCTTAGTGTCCTCCTGAAGAACTGCTGCTTCCTGATCTCATGCTAGCAATGACTAATAAAGCCACAGGGCTCCAGGACAAGCACAGATGTTTCACGGGAGCTGTTACAGGAACACTCTGCAAACAGCCGTGGAGTTTTGACCAAATGCAATGGGATCAAGAAGCCTGAAGAGGGCAATGACGGCCAGTAGTGGTCAAGGTATAGAAGGAGTGTTTATAAAAAGAGAAGACTGTAACAGAAAACCAAAATAAATATTTTGCAGGTGTTTTCTCTGTTATGGAGCCTGGGGCAGTTCCTACTGGTTGGAGAAACAGACATGCTGAAGGATCCTAGAGAAGAGAAGATTCCAGGCAGACATAATAGCAGCCTTCCAGTACCTGCAGAGGGCCTACAAGAGGGCTCAAAGGCAACTGTTTGCAAAGGCCTGTAGTGATAGAATGTCAGGGGGATTGGAACTACATGATCCTTGTGGTCCCTTCCAACCCTGGTTGATACTATGATAGCACTGTTTAAATCTTTTCTTAGCCATAGAACATTGCACAGGTTCCATTCAAATTTTGGTTCCTGTGAACTTTTTTCATTTGTCTCTAAGAGTTTAACAACATTTTGTTTTCCTTCTTAGAGGCAAATAACTCTGTGAATAGAAACTCCTTCATAACCAGAACTACATGAATTTCTGTTACTTGATTTTCAGGTATTTGATTAAAGACCCTGAGCTATGAAAATGTTAGTGACTGATATTGTGTGCAACATTTTTTTACTTTAAACTTTTACTTCCTCTGCAAATATTTTTCTGCCTCTTTTTGGTAGTGATTTTAGAGTGAGATCCAATTTTACCATTACGAAAAGTCTTTTCTAAACTAACACTTTTGCCATTGTTTAAAGGTTGTTTAAAAGTTTATAGTCCCTCTCATATTTCCAGACAGAGTGGGAAAATACACCAACACAAATGCTGGGGCTGGTATTAAATGAGATTTCAGATGTACTTTTGATAATAAAAATTATTGCCACCCCTGAACTAAAAATATCATGATGATGACATCACTGTCCTTCCTTGCTCTCTTTTTCTGGAGAATTTATGTTTCTTGGGGTAGCTGGCAGAAACAAAAGGCTTGTAGGTTCTCAGCAGCAAGTACATGCTGCCATCTTGTTCTGATTGCGTTGAGTTGATGTTTAAATATGTTCATTTTGGTACAAAAGAGTAAGTATTTTTGGTTTCAGATAAAAAAAACACAAAGCAATCTCAAACACCTGAAGCTGTTAAGACTCCTTGGAGACATACTGTGGCAGAAGTATGGCAGAAACAATTGTCACATCAATAGTGATTGCTGCCTTAACTGTACAGTCCTCTGTTTATGCTATCCCTATTAATTACTTGCATGTATTGGATTTTTCTATCAGCCACTGTAACAAGTCTAACAGGCAATGATGTCTTTTGTTCTAAGGGTTATCTAAGTAAAATGATGCTACTCAAAGATCAAACAAATGAAACCTAAAACTGCAGATGTTGCTGCCTCACTGAAAACTCCTAAATGATGATATTACAAAGTATCTAGATGATAACTGAAATTCTTTTAGATGCTAGTTTTGCCACAAAAAGCAGCAAGCTCAACGGATCTGCACATGATGTCCAGTTTTGGGGAATTAAATGCCTCTTGTCCTGCTGGGGGATTTCAACCACCCCAACATTTACCTGGAAAAGTAGTACAGTAAGCAGCAGGCAATCCAGGAGGCTCCTGAGTGCCTTGGTGATAACTTCCTGAAACAGAAATAGACACCCCTAGATGAGAGGATATTATTGGACCAGATGGTCACAAATGCAAGTGAACTGATCAGGGATGTCAAAGCTGAAGGCAGCCTGGGCTGCAGTGCACTAGTGCAGTTCACTGTCCTAAGGGGTATGAGGCCAATGAGAAGCATAGTCAGTGGTCTAAATTTTAGGAAAGCAAAATTCCAGCTCTTCAGGGAGTTAGTAAATAGGAACCAATGGGAAACAGCCCTCAAAGACAAGTGAAAGGAACAGAGCTGGCAGATCTTTAAGGATGCTTTCCATAGAGTATAAGAGATCTCATTCCTTAGGCATCGGTATTCTAACAAGGAAGGGAAGTGACCAGCATGGCTGAGCCATGACCTGCTGGTCAAACTAAAAGGCAAAAAGTATCTGTACAGGCAGAAGAAGCATGGATGGGTATCCTGGGAAGATCATAGGGATGCTGCCTGATTGTATAGGGATGAGGTCAGGAAGGCTAGGGCATCGTTGGAGCTGACCCTGGCAAGGGATGCAAAGAATAACGAAGCCTTCCACAGGTACCTCAACGGGGAAAAAAAGGAAGGTACAAGAAAACATACCCTCTCTGAAGAGCAAGAATGGTAAGTTAGTAACAGATAAGATGAAGGCTGAGGTCACCAACATTTTTTTTTCCTCACTCTTCACTGGCAACCTCTTTCCCAACACCTCCCAAGTTAAAAAAAAGCCCACAAGTTGGGGACCAGAGCACCAAAGTCCCTCCCACTGTATGCAAAATCAGGTTTGTGGACCTGATGGGATACATCACAGAATCCTGAGGGAATTATCTGATGTAGCCACCAAGACACTCTCCATCAGATTTGAAAAGTCCTGGCAGTCAGATGAAGTCCCTGGTGACTGGAAAAAAGGACACACACCCATTTTTAGGTAGGAAGGAGAACCCTGGGAACTACCGAGCTGTCAGCCTCACCTCTGAGCCTAAGAAGATCCTCCTAGACGTCATGCTAAGGAACATGGAGGTGATTCAAGACAAGCCAGCACAGCTTTACTAGGGGCAGGTCCTGCCTGACTAACCTTGTGGCTTTCTATGTCAGTAGATCAGGGATGACCTATGGATGTGATCTATCTGGACTTCTGCAAGGCCTTTGACATGGTCTCCCACAACATCGTGCTTGCCAAGATGGAGAGATACAGATTTGATGGGTGGACTATTCAGTATATAAAGAATTAGCTGGATGGTCACAGCCAGAGAGTGGTGCTCAATGGCTTGAAGTCTGGATGGAGGGCAGTGACAAGTGATGTCCCTCAGGGGTCTTGTGATGTTTAATATTTTTATCAATGACATAGTCGTACTGAATGTACCATCAGCAAGTTTGCAGATGACACCAAGCTCTGTGGTGTTGTTGATACACCAGAGGGACAGGATGTCACCCAGAGGGACCTGGACAAGCTGGAGAGGTAGGCCCAGGTGAACCTCATGAGGTTCAACAAGAGCAAGTTCAGAGCTCTGCGCCTGAGCTGGAACAATCCTTGCTATGAATACAGACTGGTGGATGAGGTGGTAGAAAGCAGCCTGTGGAAAAGGACTTGGGGGTGCTGGTGGATGGGAAGCTGGCCATGAGCAGACTGTGTGCTTGCAGCCCAGAAGGCCAGTCACATCCTGGGCTGCATCAAAACATGCATTGCCAGCAGATCCAGAGAGGTGATTCTGCCACTTTGCTCTGCTCTGGTGAGACCTCACCTGGAGTACTGTGTCCTGCTCTGGAGCCCTCAGTATAGGAAGGACATGGACCTGATGGATTAGATTCAGAGGAGGGCCATAAAAAGGATCAGGGGCTTGGAAACCTCTGCCACAAAGACAGGATGAGGGATTTGGGCTTGTTCAGCCTGGAAAAGAGGAAGCTCCAGGAAGACCTAATAGCAGCCTTCCAGTACCTGAATGGGGCCTCCAAGAAGGCAGGAAAGTGACTTCTCACAACAGGCCTGCAGGATGAGGGACAATGGTTTGAAACTAGAGAAGGTTGGATGTTAGGAAAAAGGAGGTGGTTGGGGGTGCTGGAGGATTGGAACAGGTTGCTCAGAGAGGTGGCTGAGGCCCCATTCCTGGAGATATTCAAAGTGAGGCTTGACAAGGCTCTGGGCAACCTGATCTCATTTAGGATGTCCCTGGTTACTTCATGTGGGTTGGGCTAGATGAGCTTTACAGGTCCCTTCCCACCTGGGTGATTCTATGATTATATCACAATATCACAGTATCACCAAGGTTGGAAGAGACCTCAAAGATCATCAAGTCCAACCATATGATTATATGAAGATGGGCATCATCAGCTCTCAGAGGATGTGGTTGACAAAATAACAGATATGTCCCCACCACCTAACAATAAGGAAACACAAACTTTTTAGGCATTGTGGGTTTCTAAGAATGCATGTTCCTGGTTATAGCCAGGTTGTTAAACCTCTCTGTGAGTTTACTCAATTTTAATTGGGGTCCTGAAAAAACAACAACAGTGACAACAAAACAACAACAGCAAAAACCAAACAAGCGAACAAACAACAACAAAAAAAGAAAAAACAAAACCCCACCACAACCCAAACAAACAAAAACCCACAAACAAAAAAACCACCAACAAACAAAAAACCAAAAACCCAGGCCTTTGAATATCTCAGACAGGAGATTGTCCTTTGAGCCAATCCAAACAGGACAGGACATTAAAAATGTGCTCTACACCACAGCCAGGAATAATCGTCCTAGCTGGTGCCTCTGGCAGAAAGAACCGGGAGAGAGTCAAAGCTGAGCCCTAGGATTTTGGAGTTGAAGATACAAAGGCTCCAAGACCAGTTATAATTGATGTGATTGGGGTTAAATTAATGAGGCAGGAATTACAAAAATATGGTTATCTTTATTTTTTTTAAAAAAGCTCTCCCCAAAATGATGTGTAAAACTTATTAGATTATTTACAGGTTCTATTTGGTCACAAATTCTACCAGGATGCTCATGGGCAACTTCAGTATAATTTAGAGAATTCAGAAAATGGAAAAGGCTAAGCCACAAAATAGCTTCTCCCCTTCCCCCCACTGATACAATCAGAGGCAAGCCAGCACCTTGGGAAAGCCAATGGGAGCACCAGGTTGTACTCACAAGGACGGAGAAGGAATTTGGTGATGGTCCCTAGGTCTCTTTTCAGTGGCAAACTCCAGGACTCTGGATAAGGTGGCACAAATCCAAACGAAAAGAACCTGCCAGAATCAAAGTGTCCATAGACACAGCTGCTGTGAGGGAAAACTTGTGAGCAGCAGCACTGTCTGAGCAGTGCAAGAAAGACGCAGTTTCATGGCAGGCAGGGTCACTCTGCGGCAGGCAGGGATCAGGACCCCATGGTAGGCAGGTCTGGGGAGAAGCCAGGTCCAAGTGATGGTTTCTCCAATCTCACTGTGAATGCTGAGCGAGTCCGAGATGAGAGCGGAAAATGGAGTGAGGAAGATGATGGCGAGAGCCCTGATCACTTTCTGGTCACTTTATTTATGGTGTTTCTAGAAAATGCGTCCAGGGCCAGTGCATACTGGACGCAAAGCACCCCACTTCATCATAGTTTCCAAACCCAGCAGACCTCCCCCACCAGTACATACTCATACTGGCAGTGTCTGGGAGTTGAGTGAGGTTCCTTGGTCTTGGCTACTTACCCATGGTCAGGCAGCAACTCATTTGCTGAGGATTGTCTGACTGCTTATTGTTGTAGCATTCATGACTCCAGCGGCATGAGATTCAACACATCCAAGTGCCAAGTTCTACACATTGGCCACAACAACCCCATGCAGTGCTACAGGCTGGGGTCAGAGTGGCTGGAGAGTGGCCAGGCAGAAAGGGACCTGGGGGTACTGGTTGACAGTAGGCTGAACATGAGCCAGCAGTGTGCCCAGGTGGCCAAGAAGGCCAATGGCATCCTGGCCTGTATCAGAAACAGTGTGGCCAGCAGGAGCAGGGAGCTCATTCTGCCCCTGTACTCAGCACTGGTTAGACCAAACCTTGAGTCCTGTGTCCAGTTCTGGGCCCTTCAGTTTAGGAAAGATGTTGAGCTGCTGGAACATGTCCAGAGGAGGGCAACAAAGTTGGTGAGGGGTTTGGAGCACAAGCCCTAAGAGGAGAGGCTGAGGGAACTGGGGTTGGTTAGCCTGGAGAGAAGAAGGCTCAAGGGAGACCTTCTTGCTCTCTACAACTACCTTAGGGAGGTTGTAGCCAGGTGGGGGCTGGTCTCTTCTCCCACTTAACCAGCACCAGAACAAGAGGACACAGTCTCAAGCTGCACCAGGGGAGGTTTAGGCTGGATGTTAGGAAGAAGTTCTTCACAGAAAGAGTAGAATGGGCTGTCTGGGAAGGTGGTGGAGTCGCCATCACTGGAGGTGTTTAGGAGGAAACTTGATGGGGTGCTTGGCGCCATGGTTTAGTTGATTAGATGGTAATGGATGATGGGTTGGACACAATGATCTCGAAGGTCTCTTCCAACCTGGTCTATTCTATTCTATTCTACCACATGTAGTGACACAGGGAGCTTCCAGGCAACCCACCTAACAAACACAGCACAGTCTTCTTAAGTTATGACAGAGTTCCATAATTTCCTTTTTGCATTGTATTTTACCATCCAGTCACTCTTCACAGCAACAGCACTCTCCACCCCTGTTTACAAACAGCATCACCACAATACAGCCACCTCCAGTATTTCCAGTTGAACTCCTGAAGCTATTGGACAGACATTAGTCATTTTGACCAAAAGCAGGCAATTTATTCGAGAGTGATACAGCACCACTTGCTTCTGACATGACCTGAATTCATGCCAAGAGCTCACCCTTGATGTTTTTGTACTGTGAACCATGTCACTCGGTTCATTCGCTTGCAGAAACCCAGAGAGGTTTATCTGACTGGGATCTGAAGACGAAATGTTAAGGGGTCATGGTGTGTCAAACTGGAAGTATGCGCTAGTCCTGAGTCACTTCTGTATAAATCAGGCAAGCACCAGAACACGGTGCTCCTTTCACAGCCGACGCTGCTGTCTTGACTCACCGATTGATTATTGTGTTTTCTTTGTACCCCTCTGGCTTTTGTAAGCACATGACACAGCAGACTCTTCAGGACTTTCAGAAAACTCCCTCTACCCTTTCCATTTTATTTCTTTTTTTATGTCCTACAAGTTCATGGTTTCTTTCATTTTCTCTTATTCAGTGGGTCAGCCTCTCCAAAGAAATAGCATATCTTTTGTTTTCCTATGTTAACATACTCTGTTCTCCCAAGTGCTCAGAAATGCAGGTCCAAGGCAAACAGGGGTGACCTTATTGCTCTCTACAACTACCTGAAGGGAGGTTGTAGACAGACGGATGTTGGTCTCTTCTCCCAGGCAGCCAGTACCAGGACAAGAGGACACAGTTTCAGGCTGCGCCAGGGGAGGTTCAGGCTGGATGTTAGGAAAAAGTTCTATACAGAGAGAGTGATTGCCCATTGGAATGGGCTGCCTGGGGAGGTGGTGGAGTCACCATCACTGGAGATTTTCAGAAGACTTGATGGGGTGCTTGGTGCCGTGGGTTAGTTGTTTGGGTGGTGTTGGATTGGTTGATGGGTTGGACGCGATGATCTTGAAGGTCTCTTCCAACCTGGTTTATTCTATGTATTCTATGTCTACCTTATTGTATCTCGCAGGTCATGGGATTATGTGGCAGCGGAGTTGCCATCACAGACATTGAGGCAGGGAAAGCATATGCCCAGCTGCCGAACCACTGCACCAAGAGTACATACCATCCTGAATTCAGTCTCGGCGTGGAGGAAGCATGAATAGCGATGGTGTTACAAACTCAACCATGTTCTTGCATCAATTCCTCCCAGCAGCCAAGAGTTGGCAAGTGTTACAATAGGAGAGGAAATCAAATAAACTGCACTAAAGGTTCAATCTCAAACATGTTAATGCTCAGTTCACAGCAGTTTGCTTTCTGAAGGTGAGGCACAAAGCTGGCGTGAAGTCAAATATGTAACTGTTAACTGCAACAGAGATGTCCACTCATGGGCCAGCTCACACTTGTTCTCAGGCAGAGCAGCTGTCACTTGATGCACAGAAGGTTTGGCAACTGAAATCTTGCCAAGATCAAGAATTACTACATGTTAATTTGTGCGTGTTGATTTTTAGAACTGCCATAAAACACAGCTAGCACTGTTTCCACAGAGCTGTCTGCATTAACTGACACATCACAGGGGCCTCAATACCTGAAGGTACTACCTTTGCTATTAGGGCATTTCTCTTAACTTCCAAATGCAGGCTGGTCAAATGTAGGTTTTCTTCTCCTCCCACACTTTGTTGTCTTGCTTCATTACACAAGTGATTGTTAATGCTCATTACTGCATATTATTAACACCTTCAAAACAAACAAAGGAACAAGTATGCTACCAGCAGACTGCATTGCTAAAGCATTCCAAATGCAGACATAACTTTAGTAGCAGGACTGTGCTTTACAGAGTAATAACACAGATGGAGCAATTTTACCTGCAAAGGTACAGTCTCTGAGTTACATTAGGACTCTTGCAGACATGGCTCTGGCAATCAGAGATTGAAGTGCTTCTCTCTTGAGGGTGTTCTGTGCTGTGGCAAAATGCAATACATGCATGAGCATTAAGCCAACACATGCAGCACACAGCATTTGGAAGTTGGCAGTATATGTGACACAGAAGCAGGGTAGGGTACCTAGAGTGATGCAGGTGAATACATCTTAATTAGATTGCATTTGAAAATACAAACTCTGTACTGAGTGCAGACACTAGAGCTTGGCTCTGACAGAACTTCTTCAGATGTAATTCCAGGTAGACCTTGGAGCCCTTAAACTGTCTCTGTTCTCATTTTTGAACCACATGAGAAACCCAAGGTGGTTTATGAACTCAGTGCAGCTATGAAGCTACCTACCTGCATGTACACACCTCTCCCCTTCTCCCTTGCTGTCAAAGAGCCAGACGAACTACCAGGGAATCTGCCTGCAAACACACTTCAGTGACTGTGAAGCTCAAGTCACACATGCTAGCACTGGATCAGTAAATCCTGACGGATCCAAGGGAGTTGCCCTTGTGTCTCGCACAACATTCAGTGCATCCTTCACAATCACTAGTCTTTTTCTTTCATTATCTGAAGCATCTCCACCTCCTTTGGCCTAGATGATAAAGGGCTGACTATATAGTCAGCCTGTTTTACTGGTCCTGCCAGCAAACAGTGCCCGGGGAATGTCTGTCTGCAAGTCTACGGAAGGTTAGCACTCCTGAGAAAAAATGTAGGTAATATACTCTGCTGGCTGTTCTTGAATCAAAATAACCTTGATTACTCCATGCTGAATTTAGCATTGATGCTGTGTATGAACCACATTGAAAGTGCCCATGACAGAACAAACGCATCAGTAATGACACTCAGATACCAAAGGGCTGTTATGGTAGGCAGGCACTAGCCTGCTTGATTCCCAAAAGGATAGCTACATGCCTAGACATATACATTTCTTCGTTCTACATTTCTTCAGTCATCACACTACACTTAAGATAAAATGAATGCTAAACTTTGTGGGCCTAGGTGGTATTTATCAAGAAGCTCTGAGAAGACTCATGGACAAAACAGATGAATTAATAACAGAGGTGTGTTAGCTCTTGCTAGAATTATACTTGGATATGGGAAGCCAATGCTGTAATCAGTAATTAATAGAAGGTTCTGAAGTGTCCAGGAAAATGCAGTACTGTAAGCACAATGTCTGTACTGAGCAATTATTCAAGAGTCTAAGAAGGGACATCACTAAGGAACTTGTGGATCTTTCTGGGAAAAGCCACCATAGCTTTTGTGAAGAGAAATCTGTACACAACTGTTCTTGGAAGAGGCTAGATGCATGTGGAGATAAGGGAGATCCAGTGGATCCAGGCTACTTGAATATCCAAAAGGCATTTAACAAAATTCCTGATCAAAGGCTTTTAAAGAAAACTAGGCAGTCATGGAACAAGACAGAAAGTCCTCTCCTGGCCTGCATCAGGAATAGTGTGGCCAGCAGGAGCAGGGAAGTCATTCTGCCCCTGTACTTAGCACTGGATAGGCCACACCTTGAGTACTGTGTCCAGTTCTGGGCTCCTCAATTTAAGGACAGTGAGACTCTTGAATGTGTCCAGAGAAGGGCAAGAAGGCTGGGGAGAGGCCTTGAGCACAAGCCTTATGAGGAGAGGCTGAGGGAGCTGGGGTTGTTTAGCCTGGAGAAGAGGAGGCTCAGGGGAGACTTTATTGCTCTCTACAACTACCTGAAGGGAGGTTGTAGCCAGGTGGGGGTTGGTTTCTTCTCCTAGGCAACCGGCAACCAGCACCAGAACAAGAGGACACAGTCTCAAGCTGCACCAGGGGAGGTTTAGGCTTGAAGTGAGGAGAAAGTTCTTCACAGAGTTGTTAGCCATTGGAATGGGCTGCCCAGGGAGGTGGTGGAGTCACTGTCCCTGGAGATGTTCAAAAAGGGATTGTATGTGGTGCTTGGTACCATGGTTTAGTAGTCATGAGGTCTTGGGTGACAGGTTGGACTTGATGATCTTTGAGGTCTTTTCCAACCTTATTGATTCTGTGAAAATCAACTGATTACAAGAAGAGAAGTATAGGGTAGCATAAAACTGGTTTGGTTTCACAATGTCAGTTACTCACCAGTACGGTGCCAGACCTCTGCTGTTCTGTATTTGTGTAAATAGTCTGAAGAGCATTTAGCAGTGAGCAGTAAAAGCCTCCTGTAATACAAACTTAGTCAAGGTAGTAAGGACTTAGGCAGGCTGTAAAGAATTGCAGAAGAACCTTCTAAGACTGACTGGCAATGAACTAATGGATTAATTGAGTGTAAATTACTGAAAAATGAGACACAAGGGAAAAACAGCTGGCTGTGGCCTGCAAAATGACTGAGATAGTTGTAAGCAACTGCATGAAAACATCAATTCAGTGCTCAGCAGTATGAAAAAATGGAAAAAAAAAAAAAGAATGTTAATGGCTACTGGGAAGCAATCAAAAGACCCTGTAAGTTATTGTCATTCATAGCCTGTGTGTGTGTAGCTTGCTGTGTATGAGAATGGGAAGGTCACAGAAAAAGCAAACAGGAGTATCATGTATTGAGTAGTGTCTGTGCTCAAAGAACTGAACTGGCTGTACTCCTCAACTTGGAAAATAGCTGAGAGATATGGAAGAATATACTAACCTACAAGATTGCAAGCAGCTGGACAAGACAGTTAGGGACCCATTCACATCCTCCTCTCCTTTAAGAATGAAGGGCTGTCAAGGATAGAAGATTGTGGTTCAAAGCAAGTAAAGTAAGGTTGATTTTCACAATGAGATACCCACAGACATTACCAATTAGACCAGCCAAAACAGACTTAATGATTAACTTGCTGAAAATAACTGGATATTGGAAGAGTACTGTTGGGCATATGTGCCTGCACTGTTTTTCTCCTCCCTAGATACCTGTATGGAACTTCATTCTGTTGATGTTATGCAAACTCTCTGAGTTGTCCTCAGCAGCAGCTTTCATCACAGATGCCAATGAGCTTTTCTCCCCCAACCTTCATTTGTCTCCTTTTTCACTGAACTCTGGAGCACATTTCAGCAGTTCCATAGTATAGCAGTGACATGGTGCAAAGCAACAAACTTAGCTGGCCCTATCTTCTATGCATTTTGTACGTTAACAAGGTGTCTTGTGCAGTGGTCCTACTGTTGGGTTTTTTTGACATGTCCCTTGACACCTTGTTTTCTTGTTGATCTGCAAAGTCACAAGAAAGCAGATTACTCTGTCTGAGCTCAATGGACATTCAGTGTAAGCCAGAACAGCTATTCCTATGGTCACACATAAAGGTTTGCTGCTTAACAGGTTAGGTAGACTTTGCAGTCCCTATGCCTCAACCAGGCTTGTAGTTGCACAGTGAAAGCTGCTGGTGGTGACGAAAGACATAATCTGACCCTCATTGCCTTGTGCTGAGCCAAGAGCTCATCCAGCAAACCAGACAAACATTATTTCAAGTCAAAAGTAAACTTTACTTCCTCCTCCTGGTTTAACTTTAACCCAGGACTGATTCAATCCACCCCAAGGTCACAGATGCTTGTGATAGTTTGAAGGAACAGTGTGAGCAAACAGACAGGGTAGAGAAAAGACTAGTCTACCATTTAACTGCAGCAAGTGCTTGAGCTGTTTGTGAAACCATGACAATGTACACATGAAGTACACCAACTTCCAGCTCTCTGATACTTTCATTGATATTGCATTGATTATTTTTTGCAGCATACAAACCTGAAGACAGGCATAGGTGGGAAGAGTTTTTTCCTCTCTTTCTGCTTGGTATTGTTCAGGAGTATATTTATTCTTAACTGAAAGCTAACCACACTTAAGCCAATTAATCCTGCCTGATGCAAGATTGGGGTGCAATCCCCAAGAAAAGGGTTAAGCAACCAGCTCCACCCTCCTGGGCTGTATTCTTGCCCCATCACTATATTGCTGCATAGGCACACAATTGTGAATTCAAGGAATAGATTAATTTTGATTGAACAACCAGCCTAGTCTACCCACTCCATTAATTGGAACAAAGTAATTCATACTAAATTCAAGATGAAGATATGCAGCACAGGTATGGATGGGAAGAATGTCACCAAGTTTGTCCTTCTTTGAAAGACAAAAGAAAAAAAGCAAAACAATTCTTATGAAGGCTCTTCTTTGTCTGCAGATTAGTCTTCATTGCACTTTGGTTGCAGCAAAGACAGACACTTGCAGCACTGTATGATCTACATGACACGGATTGCAAAAACAATTGGGTATTTGATTCCGAGTACCAGCCCTCCTTTTCCCCTCTTAACCACACAACAGTTAGATGCAAAGGAAGATGTCCCTCTCCCTTTCCTTACAAAAGACATGAACCCAGATGGTATCACTAAGACAGCAAAGGAAAAGCACAAATTGTATTAGTAGTCTCTATTATAAAAAGTAACTAGACTTAAAAATCTTTTAATCTCCCAGTGAACAGAGTTTGAAAAAATAACCTTCACTTAGAAGCCTGTGGGCTCCTTGAATAGTATTCTCCAAAGTTTGCCACACATAGTACAATGTCCTTTTAAACCAAACCATTCTATCAATTGGAACTTTTTTTCTAAAAAAGCTTTCAGCAACACTGCAGTTAACATCTAACTCTATGCAGTGGTCTGATTGATAGGCCCCAATTCTGATCCCACCAGTGACAGGAAAGGAAGAACAAAGAGTGAGAGTACAGATACCAGCGTTATTTGGTGTACTTCTGATTAAGGAAGTAAATCTTGTGCCCCAAAACACTGGCTATATTAAGCACATAATTTTTCAGCAATGTAACAGTCATCCATGAATCACAAGAGATTATGTGTGTAGTACTATATAGACACACAGAGACAAGTCATCATCTTTACAACATATAACCTGTAACCCCTGGACTCCCAGCAGAGCAGAGGTAGTGCTCTAACCACACAAAAGGGATGCCCTTCCTTCATGTTATTTACTATATACAGAACAGGAATCTCACACAGCTATTCAGCAACATAAAGGACATACTCATATCCTGTTCATCACATATTGTGTCTGTTTATATATTGCATATAATGGATAATATATACAATATATACCAAAAAATATAATGTACAATATATACAATAGATATAAAAAATATTTTTTGTATCTACTGTATCTATTATACATTATTACACCTGTTTGTAACAGAAAACACCTGCTTTTTGGATGGCAGTTCATGAAGATACTGCAAGATCCTTCTTCCAAATCCTTCCAGTGAGCCATGATCTCTTACATACAGTTACTTTCCAGTAAAGTTGCTGCATTTTTCAGTTCATAAATACACAATTATTTCCCTGCATTTTTGTCAGGAAACAGGAAGAGCAAGCTGCTCGCTACGCCCAAGGAACAGTCATGTTCTATGTTTTCTAAAGAGCTGTAAACTTTCTCATCTTCAACAAGATGTTGGTTAATGGAAACTGCAATTCTAGCTTGGACCTCTGAAATGCCACCACAAAACATCCTACTTTTGTGCTAAGCACCTGCTAAAAATTAGTAGGCAAGACTTCAGCAGATAAAAGGAGAGAGAGAGTTTAATTAATTCTTAACATGGGATCAAATGCATTAAACAAACACCTTAGTCTTTATTATGTATGGGGGAAAAAACTGTTACTGAAGTAGGGGGAGAACATGGAAAACAAAGAATAAGACAATGGAAGAAACTAAGTACCACACAAAAAAAAAAATAATTTATTATATAAATATTTATGGCTCTTAAGCTGCACGAGACATCAAGTTCTTGCTACAGTTTGTAACATCCCTGTCCCTACTCTCCTTACTTGAAACAGTGAGTACTTCCCACCTATCTACCAGCTGTCTCAGAGTACTTTTTGGACTCTTCCATTTCCTCATGCTTGTAGGAACCTGGCTACACCTAATTCTCAGACAGATCACTTGGGTGAAAATTCAGTGTACAACTTGGTGAAACATATCAGGAATGTAAGATCTGAAATTGCATTTTAATCCCACCACCAAATACACAATCACCAGCTTTTCAGATTAAAAGCAGGCGTAATTCCGTATTCCTGAATGGGCAAAAATATTCTGGGTGAGGAAAGAGGACTCAGGATATTTCAGAAATCCACTGGGGATGAAGTTTGCTAGGTCATAAATGTATCTGTTTACATGCCATTATTCCCCTAGTTTTGGATAGCTTGTTTTTAATTATCTGAATGCATTATTAGGCAAATCTTACTTTAACAACTGTAGGTGCAGTGTATAAGTGGGTTAACTTTTAATTCACTGTTAGGAATAATGTATCTTTTGTTACCTGAAGCCAGGTAAGTTGAACTACTTAGCATTCTCAACAGTTTGTAAAAGCACAAAAGAAAGCTCTCAACTCAAATGTGTTATTATAAAAGAAAAAAATATATATCTTCTTAAGGTATCTTTAAAAAAAAAGGCACATGATATAAAAATCAAATAGCTATTTAACAAAACTTTGTTAAACATCCCCATTTAATGTACTTAAATGCAAGCATTAAGTAACAGTGTGTAATCTCAACTAACATTTTCTTTCAGTGCTACCTGATAACAAGTTCAGCTTGTTAATTCATTAGGATACCACACAGGCTTCTGCCATTTTGCTATTTACAGCATTGTAACTTGGAAAAAAAATTAAGATTGCATTCTACTAATGATAAAAAGCAGTCTATACCACAATAGTGAAATGGATTGTCTTTTCCTTCTCTCTGTAGTTTCTAAGTAGATATGTAGAACAAGGCCCTATACACACACACTATCTGTTCAGCTGTTTAATATACTACAGTTAAAGCCAAACAAAACAGATTTCTCTGTTCCTTAAATATACTAGCAAGACTACATAACATTCCACTGACATTTTCCTTGTTAACAACTTCCATATTGAACCAAAATGTCTTCAACGATACTTGCTCCCAGGTCAGCGGCATTTATGCAGAGCATCTGAAATGGTATTTTCTTCCAGTCTAGTGGGAAGACTTCTATGATTTCTACACAGGCTGTGCAGCTGCCAGTCCTGAAATCCGGGCTTCAGTGTAATTAAAAACCACAGTTTCTTCAGACTCTTTTGTACAAAGTAACTTTGTTGTCACTTACATCCTTCCAGCTGTAGTAACAAAAGTTCACTTCTCTAGGATTAAACTCAGTAGGTTGATTTAGTGGTCCCATTTGAGTTTGAAGAGTAAGAATTTGATTTCTTGAGGTGTCTGCTTGATGAAAGGGAGACTTGCATCCTCCGTGTAGTTCGCACACTTCGACAAAGAAGAGCATTTTTAAGGTTGTCTCTGAAGTCTTTTGAAATGTAGTAATAGATGAAGGGATCAATACAACTGTTCAAGGTAGAAAGACATAGTGCAGTTATATATGACACATAGAGATAGCTCTGGCCATACGTTTTGAGAAGCAAATAGTGCACAACAAGCAGCACATTGCTAGGTGTAAAACAGATGAGGTATGTGGAGAGGACCACAATAATGAGTTTAATTGCCCTTTTTCGTTTCTTCCCTGTGCTTATATCTGAGATAGAAGCATTTAGACTTTTAATCATTAGTATGTAAGCCACAGCAGTGAGGAAAGCTGGGATTAAGAAGAGTCCAATTGCAAGTGAGAGGAAGTAGTTGAACATATCATGAGCCAAAACATTTTCAGGCAACACATCATGGCAGGTAGTGATGTTAAGATTTGAAATATATGCTGTCTGATTAACACGATACAATGGAATGGTGCCCAACAAAATCAGTAACCAAATAGCAAGGGAGACGCCCAAGGCAATTTCAGATTTCTTTCTGGAATGCACTATGGGGTTCACAACAACCCAGTATCTTTGCACACTGAGACATGTCATAAAGAGAATGGAACAGTACATATTCCCATAGAAAAATCCAACAAGTACTTTGCAGAGAGCTTCCCCAAAAAGCCAGTTATTGCCATTTACATGGTATGCTATTTTCAGCGGGAACCAGACAACAAAAAGAAGGTCTGCCAATGCCAAGTTAACCATATAAATCACAGCTGGGTGTTTCTTCTTTGTTCTGAAAAAAAAGACCCAGAGGGCCATGGCATTGCTTGGCAAACCAATGATAAAGACAATGACATAGACAATGGGAAGAAAAACTGTTGTCAGCTTTCCTGTGAGGGCTTCTGCTACTACTGCATCCACTTCATATAACTCTTCAGAGGCATTATTTGTAACTGGAACTTTGTGGCCAACAAAACTTCTTCCTTTTGAACTGCTGGGTCCACTACTCCCTGAAACTGTGAACAAAAATAATATTAAAAAAACAAATTGTGGTAACTGAAGTACAGATTTATTTTTTTTTTTACACTTAAAAAAAAATTAAACTAGACATCATCATTGCATTGGCCCTATCAATGAAGAATGAAGACTGGATGTCAAACATCTGATTGTTTTTCTCACATTTTATTATCCAAAAGGCAAACTATATCCCTGTTTGAGGGTTCTATCAGCAAGCAAATTGTTTTTCCAAGTCACCAGTGATAATAAAAATACCTTGCTAAAACGGCTGTCAGGTGCCCTTACTAGCTGAACAGTTACAGTAGAAACTGCTTCCAGTACCCCAGGGCACCATTATCCTTTCACGTGGCAATGCCAGATCATTCAAGTGCTGGAAGTAATAAAAGGTAACTGGCTAACATAACTGCAGTAGAGGTTTCCTCAGTTTAGGTGGCCTTGGGTATGCAGCAAAAAAGAGGATGCTGCTGTTAGACAAACTAGAACTGAAACTCTTAAGAAGTGCTAATATGCATAAGTGATCCCTAGGGAAAGAGTATTACACTGTATCCAAATTGAAACTTGAACAGACTTTGTGCATGAAGATGCCACAAGGCCATCTGGAATCTCCTGCCTGAACAAGATGGTACATCCCAGCAGTTTCTACTCAGAAGTGCTAGGTGGTAGAGCTGACAGGCATGGTTGCTTCAAACAAGACAGTTATCACCTTAAGTGTTGCTCTGCCTCTTGAAATGCCACAGGAACGTACAAACTATTTATGAGATGCACCATTCCTGACTGCTCTGTCTTGTACAACTGCATTCAGATGGCTCAGTTCAGAACCCCTCCAGACTTGACACAGTTCTCTTGTGCTAACCAGCACAAGCAGATACTGTCCATGAACTTGCACTGTTTAAAGTGTCAGACACCCATCAAGCTGAACTGTATGGACATGGAACTCAACTGTCTGTGGGAGAATTATTTTTAGCCTTATCTCAGTTTCTATGGGTACCCATGGGTATTTTAGCCACACCCCCAAATGGAGTATATAAAGGAAAGTCTTCCTAAAAAAGGTTTGTGTACAAGCCATGACAAGTGTTGGGAGGATTGCCCCTTTGTTATTCAATAGTATTGCTACAATTCCAGAATGACAAATGCTTATGCTTTATATTTTAGAGAATTCTCACATAATAAATACATAAATACACAAGCATTTTTTCCTGTATAGATTCTCACAAAGCAGCACACCTTTAGACAGCTGTTCAGGTTATTATTGCAAAAGTCTGACATGCAGCATTAGTGTCCCGTCTAGGCCTTGTGACTGCCTAAAGAGGCACACAGAAATACAACGTACATTGGTGCTCTTTAAAGTTAAGTAACCCTAGCTCCACTTAAGTATTTGACAAGTTCCAGCCATGGGCAAGCTTCCCTGGAAAGCTGGGGTGTAAGCAAAGCTTTTTGCCATTTTGTCCGTTGACATGGACAAATCTTTGCAGTAGCCTGAATGAAGACTAAACTATACCAATAAACCAACAATCCTAACAAAAATGAATTAAAATGCCAAACAGTCATTTTGGTCTAAGTGTGGCATAATTACAACAGGGCAGAATGATACAAATCCTGCTTGCAGACCTTCAAGCCACATGATGATGTCAGCAATACCATTAATGACTGCAAAAATCTACCTGTGTGGCACAGAAATCCAAGGCCCCTAGCCTGAGCTGTGGATAACACAAGCCATAAAACCATCTTGAAGAACATAGCTTACACGAGTATCAAATAATGTATATGGTAACTAGGTAAGCAAAACCTCTTTTCTCAGACTTGCAGCTTAGCTGCAAAATCTTTGAGATGCTTGGAAGCAAAGCCTTTATTCTAAGCTGACTGCAGCTCTGAGGAGTACCACAACAAAGCACAGTATATAGTGCTAAGCACCTGTCCAGCAGTACACAATTGGTATTATCATATTGCTGTCATACTATTTACATTCCATTCCAAAGACTTAAATTATTGTAGAAATTTGGAAAAGCAAACACTACCACTTTGTTCTTATTAGTATTTTGTGACCAGGTATACAGCAATGCTTTGTAATTGATGTTCATAGGGTGGGTTGGAAAAAAACCAAAACAAACAAACAAACCAACCCCCAACCAACAAACAAGTAGCAGAACAAAGTTTGTTTTATTCTCAAGACACAGTCAAACTAAACAGGTAATATTTGAGATCAAGTCTTGTGTTTATGCTGACTTTAATTTAAGGGTCAAAAGTTCTGACAGTTGCAACTGAGAGCATCAAGGCAATCCAAAGCACACATACAGACTGGGTGTTGAGTGGACTGAGAGCAGCAGCACTGTGGAGATCTTGGGAATCTTGCTGGATAAAAACCTGAATGGAAGACAGTAATGTGCACCTGCAGCTCAGAAAGCAAATCACATCCTGGGCTGCATCAAAAGAAGTATGGCTAGCAGGTTTCTTGTAAGACCCCCACCTGGTATACTATGTTCAGCACTGGGGCCCCCACATGACATGGACCTGCTCAAGCAGGTCCAGAGGAAAAACATGAAGGTGATCAGGGGGTTGGAGCACCTCCACTATGAGAAAAGGCTGACCGAGTTGGGGTTGTTTAGCCTGGAAAATGAGAAGGCTCTGAGTTTAGGAAAGATGTTGAGTTGATGGAACGTGTCCAGAGAAGGGCAATGAAGTTGGTGAGGGGTTTGGAGCACAAGCCTTATGAGGAGAGGCTGAGGGAGCTGGGCTTGCTTAGCCTGGAAAAGAGGAGGCTCAGAGGAGACCTTATTGCTCTCTACAACTACCTTAAGGGAGGTTGTAGCCAGGTGGGGGTTGGTCTCTTCTCCCAGGCAACCAGCACCAGAACAAGAGGACACAGACTCAAGCTGCACCAGGGGAGGTTTAGGCTGGATGTTAGGAAGAAGTTCTTCATAGAAAGAAGAGATTAGCCATTGGAATGGGCTTCCCAGGGAGGTGGTGGAGTCACCATCACTGGAGGTGTTTAGGAAGAGACTAGATGGGGTGCTTGGTACCATGGTTTAGTTGATTAAATAGTGTTGGATGATAATGATCTCAAATATCTTTTCCAACCTGGTTAATTCTATTCTATTCTGTTGACATTATAGAGGGCTTCTAGCAAAAGATGGGAAGGGACTGTTTCAGGGAGTGTAAGTGGTACAGCAAGGGGCAGTGTTTTTAAACTGTAATAGGGTAGATTTAGAAAGAAGAAATTAATTACTGTGGGGGTGGGGAGAAACTGGAACAGGTTGCCCAGGGAGGTAGTGGAAGCCCCATCCCTGGCTATTTTTAAGGCCAGTCTGGATGCAGCTCTGTTCAACCTCCTCTAGTGGAAGATATCACTGCCTATGGCCCACCAGGAACTAGGTGATCCTTGAGGTCCCTTCCAACCTTGACAACTCTGTGATTCTGTGGACAGAGACTTTGAGCAACCCGATGTAGAGGAAGGGGTCCTGCCCATGGCAGGGGTTTTGAAACTTGGTGATCCTAAGGTCACTTCCAACCCAAACCATCATCCAACGATTCTATTGTGACAGTGGGCAGCTTCAGTTAGCCCAACTAGGACCTATATAAGGAGACAGTTCAGTGTTCTTTTTTGTTTTTGCAGCTGACACTCCCTCACTAAGCACTAATTCCTTGTTAGGTATGTGCATTTTCTACATCCTTTTCTTACTCTTTCAGTGCTTGCAGTTTTCCATAACAATTGAGCTCTTTTCCAAGCCGAGTTTCACCATGACTCACATGGAGAGAATGCAGTTGAGTTGCTAATCTGCCCACGGGAAAGCTTCCCTGGCATGATGGGAAAAACGTACTCTCTTCCACAACAAAAGGCTGTTTCAACACCTTTACCGTTTGTCCAGAAGATATAATCCTCTGCATACCAAGCGAAGGATTATGCCTACCCTGCAGACACAAAAATGATAGCAGGGCAGAGTATCCAAATTAACTATCTTAGGTAGTAATACCTACATAAGACTTAGGTTAAGATCACGCTGATTCTTGGACCTGCAGCCCAGATTCACTTATAATGGCACTGGTACGATTGAGAACAGCCACCATAAGCCCTATTTTATAATGCGTTTCCCTTGCTTTGGATGGGCTCACACTTGCAGCTCGTTTCACCTCCCTACTCCAGAAGATCAAGGAGCCAGATAAAACTTTTCAGCATGCAACTTTACCCCCACAAAGTTGATTCTAAATTCCTCCCCCCGCCCAGGTCACCAGGTCAGACAACTGGGCTATTTAGAGGCGGTTTAATTACAGAAACTCCAAACAAGATCTGCAACCATATAGTATCTACACCTTAAGAAAATAGGATCTAATATAAGCTTAGCTTCAATATTTACACAGTCTTTTACGCATATATATTATGTAAATAACTCCAGGATGAACAAATATAGGACACAGTGCAAAGGCGTGCACAGATATGGCAGTAGTGTATTACTATAAAAGGTAGGGAAAGATGAACCGTAAGGCAGTGAAATAGGAGTATTAATTTTCTTCTCCAAGCAACATACATTCTATAATCATAAAAACTAACCAAGAATTAGAATTAAACAGACAAACAAAACACACACACACGCTGCTCTTCAGAGTTGATTAAAAAAGTAATAATCAAGGACTTTAAGGCTTTTTATGTTTAGACATAGCTTTTTGGCAGGTTAATAGCCGAGAACCAAATTAGGTACAGCCCCGATGAGAGCGAAGCCAGGCAGCTCCCGCGCAAAGACCGCGCAGGACCTGCGGTCCCGCAGCCCACCCCGCTGGCTCCATGAGCATCAAAGGCGGCTGGAAGCTCATCCCGGCTGCTTGCCTGTCCATCTGCTTGCCCCTACGTGGCGCGGAAGCGGCCGGCCGCGTTCGTACCGCGGGTCCCGGCAGCTCCACAGCTGTAGTCCGGTTTTCCGAACCCGTACTCCGACCCTGTGGGAAACTCGACCAATCCGCTCCAGACAACCCGCAACCCAGTCGGGGGCCACAAACCAGCTCTCCGGCGGCGTCCAGCCGCGCCTCGCCCGCCGAGAGCCCAGTGGTGCCCGCTGCACCACTCCCCCCGCGAAGAGCCACCGCCCGCACCCGAGGGGTGCTGAGCAACCATCGCGGCACCTGCAGAACCCATGTAAGGCTCAGCCGTCGTCAAGTGATGCCAGTCAAACCAGAGGCTCTGGCACCCGTCGATGGCAGATCGCAACTCTCCTCTCACCTGCAGCAGTAGCGAATCCCAGCAATGTACAGAACAGTAGCAGGCACAGCCCGTGTCGCCCAGACATCCTCTCGTCGTGCTCCGGCCACCTCTGGCTCTTCCGCACGCCTGACCAGTTTCACCTGATACCTGAGCTAGGAGGGGGCGGAAGGCGCGGTCTGGCTCGTAACCAGCCTGGCGGCAGGCGGAGCTAGACCAAGGGACGTCCCCACAGCCTTTGGGGAGTATGGGGCTGCCCTTAAAATGGCGAGGTGAGGGTTGCTGCTGGGTCCGCCTCAAAATGGCGGGGGTGCTCTCTGTCCTGTTGAGAAGGCTGCTGATGTCGCAGGTCGCCGGACTTCACGCCCTGGCTCCCCGCTCAGTGGTTGCTGGGGCTAAGCAGGTGCCGCGGGTCTCGGCACTGCGTCTCTCTCAAGCTGGTCCTCCGGCGGTCACCTGGCCCTCAGCGGCAGTCTGGACGGCTTTGCGCTGGGCAGGTGCTCCGTTATCAGCTGGTGGCTGAATGCAGCCGAAGCGCAGTGCTGGAGTGGCCAGGTAATTGGAGGCGGCAGCGGCGGGTCACGCCAAGCTGCTGCTGGAGCGGCGCCGGCTGTGTCCTACCCAGGCAGACTGAAGCCAGGGCAATCCGGCGACGAAGTCGGCTAGAGGGCATTTAGTGTGATAGTGTTACTCCTTATTGTAAATTGGTCCATACTCAGAGCATGGTTTCTGTTCATCATCCACCCAGCTAAAACTATTTACAAATTTCTCATCTTAATCTCAGCCTGCTTGTTAAGAACAGGGACACTCACAGCCCATTCCTCCAGACTCCCTCCCTGTCTCTGCCTCACTTTCAGTGTTTAGTTTACCATTAGAAACCACTTCACAGGTACTTAATCTCCTGCTCGTAATCACGTTGTCCGGTGTGTGGTAGCCGTTTCATCTGTTTTTTTAATCTAATCTCCCTTTCAACTGGTCATGTACATATGTGCCAGCTACCAATCTTGACAGTCTTTTCCTTCACAGATATGTAGTACTAGCGCGTCAGTCCTCCTCTCACCCGGTTCTGCTGTAGGCGGTGCTCTCCTGGCAGCACCTAGTCTTAGTTTTAAGTGTTTGTTTTCGCTTGATTTACTCCACGCAGCATGCCTTTTTGTCCCTTTTACATTGAAAGCTGACAGCTCTTTTACTTGGATCAGGGACTGGGAAGGGGAAAAGGATTCACTGGTGTCAATAAACAAAATCTGCTCAGGGCTGGTCCATGACACATGAGAGCTGCAAGTGGGGAAGTCCTGCAGCTGTGTATAAAAGCAAGTGTCACTGCAGGTGTGTCTCTGGAAATGCAGCTCTGGACTTAGAGTCTGTTGAGTGCAGTGAAACCGTCTTAGGGTTTACAGTTTGTCGGGGTTTTCACAGGGATGTCAGAAACATCATCTCCCCTCAAAGTTTTATAAGTTATTCAGGAGGTTTTCTGAATCTAAAATTAATTTTAAAAATTAAATTATTCACAGTGTTTCATCTGAACAAAACTCAGTCTCTGTTTTACAGCAACTGCATTATTTGAAGAATATTTTAAGCCTTGTACCATCCCTACAAGACATGTTGTTTTTTAAAGCTGGGAAATTTGTATTTCCCCTCCCTTCCAAAATCAAGCTCCTCTTGCACCTTAAACAAAAATCCTATATTTGTGTGAGACATATGGCACAAGCAGCCATCGCTTACCTTCTTCCCCACCAGACCTGGTGTGATTGCAGTAAGCCACACACAGACAACACATTTAGCATCTGATTTTGCAAATTCCTGGGGAGGCACAAAGCACACAACACCCATTTATCCTAGCACAAACTGCTTGAGTACTGATGAGTGCCTTGCAGTGAAACTACATCCATTTCTCATTTAATAAAAGGGTAGTAAGTATTTTTGGTGGGCATACGTCTTCATGATTTTTGCTTGCATTGAGTTGCTCCAGGCTGGGGCACTGCCATATAAGCAAACTGGTGTATGACAGAGTTTCCTGGTTTTATCATGACCTTTTTGAATCGGTTCCTTCTCTACCTTGTGGGCATATGTCTTGTTATCACTAATCTATAGTAAGAATAACACGTAGTAGAAATAACCTACAGATCTGATAATGTGGTTACTAGCCTGACTGTTGGCTTTCCTACTGCCTTTGCTCATTTGAATTATTATTCTCCAGCTCCTGCCAGCTGGCAGAATGGGATTGCCTACCTCACACATCTGCTTTCACCAGCCCTTCTATTTCCCAGTTTAGTAAACCATGCACTTTTTTTTTTTCTTTTAATGTTTTCCTGCTGCTATTACACAGTTACTACTCCTCACACCATAGTTTCCAGAATAGTCTTAGAGAAAGACTTTTTTCTTCCATTTTCTCCCTTATTTCCAGTAGATGCCTATGGAAAAGGAATTGCAGGAAAACCAATGGTTTAGGAGTAGTGACAGGAAATATTTTCTTTCTCTTTCTATATCCCTTCATCTGTTGAGGCCTTGACAGAATTGCAACATGCTGTGAAATATTTAAGAACATCCATGGCAAATCTACAGAGGAGAAAAGGGAGATGCAGGGATGGGTGAAATAAGAGTTGTGTGAAAGGAAGAAGTCTTCCTCAGCATAGTCTCATGAAACATACACAAAGTGAAAGCTGTGGTCTTGCTCTAACATAAGCATAGTCAAAAAATGCAGGTTGTGCTTTCAGACACGCAGAACTGCTGAAATGAACAAGCAATAGAATTTGAGTTATGATTTGACCAGTGTGTTCTGCCCAACTCAGTTTCACCGCTTTCTCATTATTCTTTCCTCTTCACATTATTATTATTCTTCTCTCCTCTCTCCCTTCTATCCTCTCTAATCCTTTTGACTACCTGAGATACTAGGCAAGTTGAAGGACACCTCCTTTACTACATTGCTGTTGCTGTTTGTATTCAACAAATAGTCAAGCTGGGTTCGGCAGTCACTTGGTGCTGGATCCACCTTTGTCTGCAGGGAATCTTGGAACCTAGTGCAGCTCTGTCTCTAAGTCCGGGGTTTGATACTCAGGTCACATCACACCTGAACACTTCAGTCTGCCTGTCCACATCCTCTACTACACAACTAGAGGCTGGGGCCATCCACTCAAATACTGGGAGCCAGATTCACACATAGAAAACACTGCACAAAGGGCACTCAGCAGGTAGACCTGTGGATCTCCTTGTCAAAGGATACTGGGGAAACACGATTTCCATGTGTTCCTGGGAAGACTGGCCACCACTTGCAAGAACAATCTGTTGAGGATTTCTGAAGAGACAAACCATAAATGACATGGTAATTTTGCAAGAGCATAATGTAGGAGTGAGACAGTAATTGGGGAAATACTTTTTAGTGTTTTTCCTGCTCTTTTTCTTTCTGTGCATCTGCTGATGGTCACTGTTGTGACTGGTATCCAGGCCAGTGGGCCTTCCTTAGAGTTTTGTGGTCATTTGCCCTAGTTCTTACCCTCTGCTTGACTGTAGGATAAACCTGATTTTAGCCAGCTTCTCAGCTGCTAATATGGATATGTGGCATTATGGATGTCATTGAGATTTCACTCAGATGTCCTCCAGTGCTTTTATTTGTTTCCTCATGCATGCCTGGCAGAGATGCAGTTTGCTGATGGAGAGGACTCCTGGAGCCACCCCATGCTTTCCAGGGACAACGACTGTGTCATGTGTCATCAGGACCTGCAGGCTTGGCACAGCCGAATCCCACAGCTTCAGACTGCAGTGAGGCTCACAATTCAAGAAAGGTGCTGGTACTCTTAACTTGCATTTTCTGAGTTCCCTGCATCATAAGTTAACAGAGGAAGGATAGGGCAAGGCAGTCCAGGCTGTCTTACGACACACCTTACTGCTGCTTTGAGAACAGATATTGTAAGCTATAGCTTGGGCATGGAATAATTAGAAAAGCTGAAGGAGAAAAAAAATCAACGTTAGAGCATCTCCCAGCTCTTTAACATGGAAGGGATGTGTCTGTCTGTTTTTAAGCATATATGGTCTTTTTCTAGTTTCAATATCACCACTCTCTGTAGCTCTAGTAAGTGCTGTTTTAGTTCAAGTGGTTTGCAAATTGGGGGGAATTTTTGCCATCATTGTCATTGAGGTCAAAGGAGACTGCGTTTGTCTATTTAGGGTTTATTTGTTTAAAAGCACATAGATTGTAACTATTTTATCAGCAGGATTGTGGTCTGTCTAGAAGCAGAGCCCAGTGTCCACAAAGAAATTAGCATAATGGAAAAAGTATAATGGTTGTCCAGGATGTCAGAAAATTATTTGGAAACTCCCCATGCTAAGAAAAGACATGAGGAGGAGACCCACGCGTCTGTGCTGATTCATATGCTTTCCACCCTGTCTGCCCTCACAGTGTTTATTCAGTGGCAGGATGCAACTTTGTCCCCACCCAGCGTCTCAGCTCACCTCTGCGTGATCAGGGGAAAGCTATGCTTTATTAGATCCAGTGCTGTTACTTGGCCCAAAACTGAGGACTACCACACCATCAAACAAAAATAGCATTTTGATCAAAAAAGTTTTATTATTCTGCATAACTCCATCATTATATTTTGAGGAGGGAAGTCTATTTTTATAAAACAACTGTTAGTGATTTAATTATTTAATCTGTGATTGGATTGGGGTTTTTTTGTGTGTTGGTTTTTTAAGTTTAATGAATCCCATAGCCATAATTATTACTCACATTTAAAAGTTTATTTTTCTTTTACTTAGCTGAAACTTTGCAAGCATTTAGACTCCAGATACTTAACAGTCTTTTGTGACATAGATGCTGGCTGTGAGAATGCTTTCTCAATGCGCTTGTGGAAGTGAACAGAGATGTAAGGATATGCAAGTTATTTACTGCATGTGCACAGCAGCACCTTTCACTGTTAAAATGGTGAAAGGGAAAGACTTTGAGAGGATGGGAAGGACAGAAAAAGATGCTTCCCTCTGCCTTGCTGCCAGGCCACGCAGGAACTTCCTTGCAATATCTGGATGCCACATTGTCACTGCTCCTGCCCAGGCTTCATTTGGGAGTGTCAGGGGAAAGTGACAGTACTGTACCCCAACAACCCTACTTCATGAAAACAGCACAGCAGCAGAGCTGTGTAGGGCTACTGCTGCAAAGCACAGATTCAGGAAGCCTTTCATATTCTGCAGTTTGTGCCTAAAATTGTTCAGTGTCTTTGGGGAATTCACAATGTGGAAGAATTTGGATTGTTATTCAGCCCCTTATATGAGGAGCAAGCAATTAATTCATAGAATCATAGAATCAAGAAGGTTGGAAAAGACCTAAAAGATCATCAGGTCTAACCTGTCACTCAAGACCACATGACTACTAAACCATGGTACCAAGTGCCATGTCCAGTCCCTTTTTGAACACCTCCAGGGACAGTGACTCCACCACCTCCCTGGGCAGCACATTCCAATGGCTAACAACTCTTTCTGTGAAGAACTTTCTCCTCACCTCGAGCCTAAACTTCCCCTGGCACAGCTTGAAGCTGTGTCCTCTTGTTCTGATGCTGGTTGCCTGGGTGAAGAGACCAACCCCCACCTGGCTACAACCTCCCTTCAAGAAGTTGTAGAGAGCAATGAGGTCTCCCCTGAGCCTCCTCTTCTCCAGGCTAAACAATCCCAGCTCCCTCAGCCTCTCCTCCTAGGGCTTGTGCTCAAGGCCTCTCCCCAGCCTTGTTGCCCTTCTCTGGACACGTTCAAGTGTCTCAATGTCCTTCTTAAACTGAGGGGCCCAGAACTGGACACAGGACTCAAGGTGTGGCCTAACCAATGCAGTGTACAGGGGCGCAATGACCTCCCTGCTCCTGCTGGCCACACTATTTCTGATGCAGGCCAGCATGCCATTGGCCTTTTTGGCCACCTGGGCACACTGATGGCTCATGTTCAGCCAGCTGTCAGTCAGCACCCCCAGGTCCCTTTCTGTCTGGCAGCTCTCCAGCCACTCTGACCCCAGCCTCTAGCACTGCATGGGGTTGCTGTGGCCAAAGTGCAGCATCCAGCACTTGGACTTGTTGAATGCCATCATATTGGACTCTGCCCATCTGTCCAGTCAGTTGAGGTTCCTCTGCAGAGCTCTCCTACTCTCTAACAGATCAACACCTGCTCCCAACTTGGTGTCATCTGCAAATTCACTGATGACTGACTCAATCCCTTCATCCAGATCATCAATAAAGATATTGAACAGGATGGGCCCCAACACTGATCCCTGGGGGACACCACTAGTGCCTGGCTGCCAGCTGGATGTTGCACTGTTCACCACTACTCTCTGGGCTCAGCCCTCCAGCCAGTTTCTAACCCAGTACAGAGTGCTGCTGTCCAAGCCACAGGCTGACAACTTCCCTTCAGGAGGAGTGAAATTTTTTCTTCCAGAACAAGTTGTGCTTATATTGGATTGCATCAGTCCCAGGCAATTTTTATCCTTTTGGTGGACAGGCAACTGCTCCTTGCAGTGTAGTGCTTAAGCTATGGGCATAGCTATGCTCATTAAGAGCCAGTCCTTTGCCTGCTTCTTGTGAAGGACAATCCTCTTTTTGTGCTGGCTGGTTTTACCCCAGTCCCGGGTAGTGTTGAACTTGTCAGCAGCAAGGGTCTCTCATGAGGGCTTCAGGACCCTGCTTGTGTTGAGTTCATGGCATGGTGTGCACTATAAGCCTGAGATTGGCTTCTGCAGGCACAAATTCTCTTGGGACCCTGTTTCTTAAGGCAACTAAGCTTGTGGTTCTGGCTTGCTCTCTCTCTCTCCCTTTCACGCTTTCTTCTGATCAAGCACTGGTCCAGTAGGCTGAGGCTGGAGATCTCCTGCTAGATTTCCCCCCCAGCTGGGGGAAGCTTCCTCAGGCTCGGTCATGGACTCATGTTCCCCATCTTTTTTTGCTAAATTCAAGTGAATCCTTTTACACTACAGTTGATAATTTTACACTCACATAATGGAATTGTACCTCTGCAGAGCTGTCTAGCAGTTAAGAAATGTCTCTTTTGCAAAACAATAGTGCAAGAGCAGCAGTACTTGCATTTTAATTGTGTATAAATCGGGCATGTTGTTGCAGGTATTCACTGTATTAGCAATTATCACTAGGTTTGATGGCAAATTAATAAGGACTGTGGGCATGAGAATTAAGAATGTTTCTCAAATGTTTGCTGAGTGAAAGCTATGTTCCTAGGTTTGCAAAGGTTAATTCACCATATTTAATTCAACATATCATTTGGTGATGGCAGCTTCAATACTGGCCTTATTGATGTGCATTTTCTGCAAATGCAGAATTTCCACCTATTCCTCTCTACCACACTAGGGTGTTGGATTGTATGTCCTGTTTAGGTTTGTTTATGTTTTGTCAGAAAAGCTGGTTGATCTGGTTTTTCTAGGGTGAAGCACTACTGTATTACATTTTCTGACATGGTGAAAGGTCTCTTTTTTTAAAAAAAAGCATCATTATCATGGCCTACACAAGAAAATAATTTCAATAGAATTAAATTCTCTCTAATCATGGGGATGTTACATTTAAAATATGTAATTAAATGCTCAGTACAGGTCATGGGAGACTGCAGTGAAGTACTGTATGATGAGTTGAAGAATTTATGAAAAGAAATCAGGTGGTTCAGAGTGAAGACCTGTGCCAAAGAGCTAGACCTTGTGGTACTCGGCTTCTTTTCTGCCAGGCTTCTATGATGGGCAGAGCAACAGGAGGCAGCCCCAGTGAACATGGACTTGAGTGCTGGTAACTTATGGGTGAAATGCAGGTGCAAGCTGTCCCTGATAGAGGAAAACAGCTTCCTCTGACCTTATTGGGAGTTATCTGTATCCTGTTGCTGAAGAGAGGTTAAGGTGATTTGTTTGAGTGGAGCCAGGGAACATGTCCCACTGTCTCTGCTCTGTAAAAGCCTGACACCAGAATAAAAACCCTGACTGCCCAATAAAAAGAACAGGAAAAGCAGCTGTGCTTTGGAGTAGATTCCTGCAGGCTCTGAGCTAAGGCCTTCATTGCCTAAGGGCTTAGGCAGAAGCTGTTGAGAGGAAAGGTGCAATATGCCCCATGCCTAACAGACATCAGTTGTCTAATCCAGAAAATCCTGTTTCTGCTTTACCACTGGATGTGGCAAAATGAAGTTATTTCTTACTCTCAAACATTTTTCCCCTGAAAGAAAAAATCCACAGAGAAAGAGCAGGAAGAGGAATGGCACTCCTTCCTACTCATTATCTTGAAAGGATTGTGAAGACTAGGATCAATGTATAAAAGGCCATTTCAGCTCACTTATCTGCCTAACCTAAGACAGAGCTCCTGCCTGGAAGTTCAAAGATACCAGGACATTTTAATTTTCTCCCAGTGAAACCATTCCACTTTAGGTGTTCATTACTACACTGGCATTTCACATCCTATTTATTAACAGTGACATGGGAGGATGTGACTGAACAGCACAAAATCTTCAGAAATGTGAAATAAAACCACAAAGGGATGATCTTACAGAACCTCTGCATAGCTGTCCACATTCTCAATGCCTACAACAATTAGCATGCAGCAAAACCTTACAAAATTTTCAGGTTTATCCCCAAGAGCAATGAATTTTCCTGTTTCATGACTGACTTCATAACATAATCACAAGCATGACTTCTCTATATAGGACCAGCCTTTTTTCAAGTGCTTAGTTGTGGATCTGTAAAATAATGTTTGCCTTTCATTTGAATTGGCTAGTTTATGGCTTTTTAACTAATGTGTATTTCCCCTTTTTAAAAGAGCCTCTTTATAGTATCACATGCCCTGCAACTGGAAAAAAATGCAGTAGTTTAAAACCATAAAGTGGTAACAATGAGTATGCAGTCAAGAGTTAAAAAGATGTTGAGAGTCTCCACCCAGGCTCATATTACTTTGCAAGCAATAACCATCAACTTTTCATGCATTGTCTGTAGCTTGAACCATTAAAATACACACAAGTTGCATTTTAAAAGGATTTTTATTTCTTCTGGGAAAGTCAGGATGTTTTTATTTTAAACAAAATTTAGATTATCATGTAACTAAGTTCACCATTAAAACCTGAAAAAAAGAGGTAATTATTAAAATCTTCGTAACAAAGCCTCTTGGATGATAGCTGTTAGCTCTTCAGGGCAAGGATTGTGTAGTGGCTTTCTCAGTAGGTGCACTGGTTTTGCTTGAGTTTTCTAGGTGCTATAAAAATATACATTCAGCTCACTTAAAAGGAAAAAACATGCACCTTAAAGTGAAGAAATGGGAAGGTAGCTTTGGAATAATGCCAGTGCATGCTGATGCCAAGACTGAGATGTTGGTGCAGAGCTCACAGTGCACAAAAGGCAACCAGGACATGCATTGCTGCATTTACCTTTCTCTTTTCTGTTCCCCACCCAGTTACAGTAAAATGAGTCAGAGGGTACTATGCTCTGTCTTCCCTTACACAGGATACAGGATCCTTTTTCCCACTGGACAGTATTAAAACAAGGACTTAAATTCACCTAGTAAGCCTATGCCTGAGTACACTACCTGCATCTTCTGCTGATTTTCAGCACTCAAATATGGTTACACAATATATGCTGAAAGACAAGCTGGTGGGGAAGAAGCCCAGTGTGGCTAAACACAGAACTTTGGCTGGAAATCAGGAAAAGAGAGAGCTTGTGGCCTTTGGAAGAAGGTGTGGGTAACTCAGAAGGACTACAGAGATGCTATAAGGTTACATGGGGAGAAAATTAGAGGAGCCAAAGCCCAACTAGAACTTAAGTTGGGTAACACAGTAAAAGACAATTTTAAGTGTTTCATTAAATAAATTCACACCAAAAGAATCTCCAGGGTAATTGTTATTGGTGATTCCCTTCTGAGGGGAAAGGAGGGCCCCATATGTCGGCCAGACCCATCTCATAGGGAACTCTGTTGTCTCCCTGGAGCCCAAGTTAATGATGTTACCAGAAGGCTGCCCTGACTGGTACAGCCCTCTGACTACTATCCTTTACTAGTTATGCAGATAGGGAATGATGATGTTGTAACCAGAACTCCCAGGGCTATCAAAAATTACTTCAGGGCCCTGGGAGATCTGGTTGAGGGGTCAGGTTCTCAAATAATTTTTTCATCAACACCCTTAGTTGCAGGAGGGAATACCATAAGGAACAGGTCAGCAGCTATAGTTAACAAGTGGCTTAGAGGCTGGTGCAGCCAAAAAAATTTTGGGTTTTTTGATCTTGGTAAACTTTCTACTGCACCAGGCCAGCTGGCAACAGATGGAGTACATCTGTCCCAGAGAAGGGGAAAGGTCACAGTATATGAGAATGGCCTGTCCCCCAAAGGTAAAAAGATTCTGGGGAGGGAACTGGCAGCTCTCATCGACAGGGCTTTAAACTAGTTTCGAAGGGGGAAGGGGCTGAAACTAGTCCCCTCAGGCAAGAGTCTGGGGGCGATAAGCTAGAGTCAGAGGTCAAACCAGCAGCCCAGCTGCAGTGCATGTACACTAATGCATGAAGCATGGGTAACAAACAAGAGGAGCTGGAAGCCTTGTTGCAGCAGGAAAGTTATGATGTAGTTGCCATCACAGAGACGTGGTGGGACGACTCACATGACTGGAGCGCTGCAATTGACGGCTACAGGCTCTTCAGGAGAGACAGGCAAGGAAGAAGGGGTGGAGGGGTGGCCCTGTACATCAGGGAGGCACTAGATGGCATTGAGATGGAGATTAGGGACCATCGGGTTGAGTGCTTGTGGGTGAGAATTAGAGGGAAGACCAGCAGGGCAGACATCCTGGTTGGAGTCTGTTATAGACCACCCAACCAGGAGGATGATGTCGACGAAGCATTCTATAGGCAGCTTAAGGCTGTCTCAAGATCTCCTGACCTTGTTCTCATGGGCGACTTCAACCTGCCTGACATCTGCTGGGATCTCAACACAGCAGAGAGGAGACAGTCTAGGAGGTTCTTACAGTGCATGGAGGACAACTTCATATCCCAGGTGCTGTGTGAGCCTACCAGGGGCAAGGCTATGCTTGACCTCCTCTTCACCAGCAGGGAAGGGCTGGTGGGTGATGTGGTGGTCGGAGGCTGTTTAGGGGCCAGTGACCATGAGATAATTGCATTTTTAGTACTCAGTGAAACTAAGAGGGGCAGCAAGAAGACCTCCACTCTGGACTTCTGGAGGGCAGACTTCAGGTTGCTCAGGGAACTAATTCAGAGGGTTCCTTGGGAAAAAGCCCTTAAAAATAAAGGGGTCCAGGAGGGCTGGACAGCTATGCACCTGTCAGTCTGACCTCAGTGCTGGGTAAGCTTATGGAGCAGATCATCCTGAGAGCCATTGCACAGCATATACAGGACAAGCTGGTGATCAGACCCAGTCAGCATGAGTTTATGAAAGACAGGTCCTGCTGGACTAACCTGATCTCCTTCTGTGACAAGATGACCTACTTAGTAGAAAAAGGAAAAGCTGTAGATGTTGTTTACCTGCACTATAGTAAAGTCTTTGACGAAGTTTCACACAGTGTTCTCCTGGAGAAACTGGCTCCTCATTGCTTGGAGGGGTGCTCTCTTCACTGGTTAAAAAACTGGCTGGATGGCTGCTCCTAAAGAATGACAGTGAATGAAGTTGAATCCACTTGGCAGCCAGTCACAAGTGGTGCTCCCCAGGGCTTAGTTTTGGGGCCAGTTAGTATCTTTGTCAGTGATTTGGATGAGGGCATTCCAAGGACCCTCAGTAAGTCTGTGGACAATACTATGCTAGGCAGGAATGTTGATTTGGTTGAGGATAGAGAGGCTTTGCAGAGGACAGACTGGATCAGTGGGCTGTAGCCAACTGTGTGAGTTTCAAGAAGGGCAAGTTCTTGGATCACAGCAACCCATGCAATGGTACCAGGTTTGGATCATGATAAAAATAGTGATGGAATATTTTGGGAGATAAATGGATCTAATTTCATCATCTGTTTTACTAAAGTAGCTAGTTACAACTAGAAATATTGTTTAAAAAAAAATAAAAAGATAGACTTCTAAATTTTGCTGTGAAATATAAGCTTGAATATGAGACTTGGAGGACAAAACCCAATAACAATAACCAACCAACCAAACCCAAAACCCAACCCAACCCAAACAAAAAACCTCCAGCAACAACAACAACCCCACTCCCAACAAACAAACAAACCCCCCAAGCCACAAACTAACATAAACAAACAAAAAAGGAAAATCATTAGCTAGTAGCTCTAGTTTATACCTCCAGATCCTAAACAGTCTGTTGTCCTCCCAGGAGTTCAAATGGACAAATCTCTGTCTTTCAGCACATTTTTTTTTCAATGAAGTTGATTTAATGCTTGTGAAGTGATAAGTCCAAACACACTACAAGTTTTCCCAACATTTGGTTTTTTTTTTCCAGCCTGTGCTGTATTCAGTTGGATTAGTGTAATGGCCTCTAGAAGCAGCTGCATTGTAAGAAGAAGCTGCAATAACATTACACTGGCAAAAATGTCTTTAGTTCCAGTTACATTCACTCTCATTACAGAAGCAGAATGGCAAGACAGAGAAACTAAGAAAGTAGTTTTTGCTGGGAGACAAGTGTCAAGAGTGCAACATAGTTTGCTTCCTCTGTTCAGTCACTGACAGTACATGCAAAGGCTGTTGCAAACAGCCCATCAGCTTTCTTTTAAGGTGGATGGTGACACTCAAAGGCAGGCTTCTCTTGTGGACAAGACCCCTAAAGGCTGTCCTCTTTAGGCATCATGACTGCTTCCAGCAACTTCAGTGCAAATGGACTAATAATTAAACCTCTCCCATCAGTGGGGGCATACTTGCTTTTTTTACTTTCATCTTGATTATGGAGAGACTTTGTGATGTTTGAGAGCACTAGAATTTCCAGTGTGGGGAGAGGCCTCCCATGGTCTGTGTGTTCAAGTAGTAGGAAAGTATTTGTGGTACCAGTTGAGAAATCTGAAAGAGCTGCACTTTAGCACATGGCTAAAAGCAGAGCAGATACTCATCAGGTAAAAGGTTCTACTGTCCAGCCCAGAACTGGGGAAACGAAGGGCAAATCCTTCAAATGTAATGGTAAAAGTTAGTGAGAGAGTGGTAATATCATGGTTATTATGATTACCATATCCTCAATTTAGATCAAAAGATAAATTTCTTTTTTGAACCCATAGTGAGTGTTTCTCTTCTGTCAGATTTTCCCAGGCCTGCTTATTTGTGGAGTCATAATACAATGGCAAGAAGTACAGCAGGAATAACATGTGAAAGGAAGTAATCTGCAAAACAGCTTAGCATTGGTATGGTCATGCTTTCTAGCTGGCAGTGACTTTTACAGTAGCTATTACAGAGCAAGCATTTCTGACACATTTAGCAATACTGCTTAGTGCTATATTGCCCTGATGTCGTAGGGTGCTAACAAATTGCCTTTCATTAAAGAATGGTTACACTTGATAGAAGTTGCTGGTATAAGCCTAAACACAAGTCCATGGTACCAAACCCAAGATATATGCAAAATGTGTTGGTGGTGACTCCAACAGAAACCTTGGCCACAAAGTCTGGAAAGCATTTCTGGATTGAACACAGACTACATAGCAACAGGAGCTGTGAGCAGAGAAAGAAAGCCCAATTATTCTCTAGCTAATATCTTTAATCTCTGTGCAATTAAAATTTTTAGTGCAATGAGCAGAATTCCCATAGTAAGCATCCAGCTTTCTAATTTGCACCTTTCCAGAGGAACTACTTCTCAATACTCAGGCAGTCTAGGAGGTTCTTAGAGTGCATGGAGGACAGCTTCTTATCCCAGGTGCTGTGCGAGGCTACCAGGGGTAAGGCTATGATTGACGTCCTCTCCACCAACAGGGAAGGGCTGGTGGGTGATGTGGTGGTCGGAGGCTGTTTAGGGGCCAGCGACCACGAGATAATTGAATTTTCAGTATTCAGTCAAGCTAAGAGGGGCAGCAAGAAGACCTCCACTCTGGACTTCCAGAGGGCAGACTTTAGGTTACTCAAGGAACTAACTCAGAAGGTTCCTTGGGAAACAGTCTTTAAAAACAAAGGGGTCCAGGAGGGCTGGACCTACTTCAAGGAAGAACTCTTGAAGGCACAGGAACAGGCTGTGCCAATGTGCCGGAAGATGAGCCGCCGGTACAGACGGCCAGCCTGGATGGGTAATGAACTTCTGAAGGAACTAAGGGAAAAAAAGAGGGTATATCATCTTTGGAAGAAAGGTGAGGCAACCCATGGAATGTTGCTAGGTCATGTAGGAAGAAAATAAGGGAGGCAAAAGCCCATTTAGAGCTTAGACTGGCCTCTGCTGTGAAGGACAACAAAAAGTCCTTCTGTAAATATATTAATAGCAGGAGAAGGGGCAAGGACAACCTCCACTCCTTGCTGGACACGGAGGGGAACATAGTAACAAAAGATGAGCAAAAGGCAGAGGTACTTAACACCTTCTTTGCCTCAATTTTTACTAGCAGGACAGAATGTCTTCCAGACAGCTGGCCTGCAGAGCTGGCAGAAGGAGCCAGGGAGCTGCATAGTTTCCCTGTGTTCCAGGAGGGGGCAGCTAGAGATCTCCTCAGCTCCTTGGATCCCCGCAAGTCCATGGGACCAGATAGGATCCATTGTAGGGTGCTGAGAGAGCTGGCAGATGAGCTGGCCAAGCCTCTCTCCATCATTTTTCATCAGTCCTGGCTCACTGGAGAGGTCCCAGAAGACTGGAAGCTGGCCAAGGTGGTGCCCATCCACAAGAAGGGCCGGTTGGAGGAGCCAGGGAATTACAGGCCTGTCAGCCTGACCTCAGTGCTAGGCAAGATTATGGAACAGGTCATCTTGAGTGCAATCACACAGCACTTACAGGATGGCCAAGGGCTCAGGCCCAGCCAGCATGGATTTAGGAAGGGCAGGTCCTGCCTCACCAACCTGATCTCCTCCTACGATCAGGTGACCCACCTGGTGGATGTGGGGAGGCCTGTGGATGTGGTCTACCTGGACTTCAGCAAGGCCTTTGACACTGTCCCCCATAGCAAACTCCTGGCCAAGCTGTCAGCCCATGGCGTGGATGGGAGCACACTGCATTGGGTTAGGAACTGGCTGGAGGGCTGAGCCCGGAGAGTGGTGGTGAATGGTGCCACATCCAGCTGGCAGCCAGTCACTAGTGGTGTGCCCCAGGGATCAGTGCTGGGCCCCATGCTCTTTAACATCTTTATTGATGATCTGGATGAGGGCATTGAGTCCATCATCAGTAAATTTGTGGATGACACCAAGCTGGGGGCAGGAGTTGATCTGCTGGAGGGTAAAGAGGCTCTGCAGAGGGACCTTGACAGGCTGGACAGATGGGCAGAGTCCAACGGCATGTGATTTAACACATCCAAGTGCCGGGTTCTGGAGAGGCCAGGCAGAGAGGCACCTAGGGGTGCTGGTCGATGGTAGGGGGAACATGAGCCAGCAGTGTGCCCAGGTGGCCAAGAGGGCCAATGGCATCCTGGCCTGCATCAGGAACAGTGTGGCCAGCAGGAGCAGGGAGGTTATTCTGCCCCTGTACACTGCACTGGTTAGGCCACACCTTGAGTCCTGTGTCCAGTTCTGGGCCCCTCAGTTTAGGAAAGATGTTGACTTGCTGGAACGAGTCCAGAGAAGGGCAAAAAAGTTGGTGAGGGGTTTGGAATTGTGAGGAGAGACTGAGAGAGCTGGGGTTGCTTAGCCTGGAGATGGGGAGACTCAGGGGTGACCTTATTGCTCTCTACAACTACCTTCGTGGAGGTTGTAGACAGGCAGACGTTGGTCTCTTCTCCCAGGCAACCAGCACCAGAACAGGAGGACACAGTCTCAAGCTGCACCAGGGGAGGTTCAGGCTGGAGGTTAGTAAGAAATTCTACATAGAGAGAGTGATTGGAATGGGCTGCCTGGGGAGGTGGTGGAGTCACGAGGAGACTTGATCGGGTGCTTGGTTGCATGGTTTAGTTGATTAGGTGGTGTTGGATGATAGGTTGGACACAATGATCTTGAAGGTCTCTTCCAACGTGGTCTATTCTGTTCTGTTCTGTTCTGTTCTGTTCTGTTAACAATCAATACAGTATTGGAATAAGCAAATATATCCTGAAAATTGGTTATAAAACCAGGACTGTGACAAGCTACCCTGGTCATAGTACAAATCTATCTGTCCTTACTATGTTCCAGTCAAAATTTGTTACCATTTGGGTAGGTTCTTGTCCAATACAACAAATAAGAGTAAAAATCTACAAAAACTCTTACACAAAGGACAACAAATGGTATTTGTCCCTACTTTCATCTCAAAGCATTTGCTTTATGAGTTCAAGGAGCTTACACCACCTGCAAGGGCCCTCATTGAGTATATTTCAACTTTGCTTATAAAAGTGAGCTGTAGATGTTTTTCTAGGTGATAGGTGTTCCCAGGAAACTATCTTGGAAGAACATCTTTTAAAATGTCATCCTCCTCTTACTGTGTGGAGTCTCACTGCTGTAGAATGTAATTTGTGGTTTGCTAAAGAAGCCCTGGTTTGCCTGTGTGGCTGGATGTCTTTATCAGTGTTGTTATGAAAAATGATCAACTCTGTTCATGGTCATAAACCATCTGTTTTGTCTAATGAAAGGAATACAGGAAATGCCTGCTTGATGGCATTGCTGTTACAGTTACTGTAGTGGATTAAAATAAAACTGTAAGTGACTAACGCACGCACATACACGTATACATAAACATGCTGTGCACAGAGCTCTTGGGGTGACTTCCCATCTTGCATATGCTCTGGGATAGAAGCAACATTTGGTAAGATTAGTCTGTAATCCCACATGCCTGTAGGTCCCAGGCCAGTGGAGAGGCTGTTCCAGTTCACGAGCCTAGGAGTAATGCAATCTCTGGCACCATTGTGCCAGGCTCCTCACATAGTTCTGTCCTCCTCCTGTTCCTTTTAGAGGTCTGATGAAGTTTTTTCCTGTTAGGAGAGACTGTTTGTGCACTGCTTGTGAAGGAAAATGAGATACTAAAGGAAGGCTGGAGGCTTTTCTTTGGCACTATGACCTAGAGAGCTAAATCCTCAGCCAGAGGACATTCCACATTGGAAAGTGACCAAGTCAGTCACATTGGCAAACCAGCACACTTCTAGGCAGTTAAAGCTCATTTGCTGTCTCATTAAGGTGAGTCCAGTTTGATCACCAGAGATGACAAATCATAATGAAGTCCTGTAAAACTCACGAACTGTGCCTAGTTTGTGGCACAGGCAATGCTGCATCTTTCTGTTAATGGGGGCATCAAAACTGCTTGCCCTGTGTATGCCAGAGGAAGCCCAGGCTCTATCTGGCCTAAGCATCCTCAGGCAGAGGTGACCCTGTGCTTGAGGCAAGAGGCTGAGCAAACACCTTAGCCCCAGGAAAATGTGATGTGCAGGCTCACTTGCTGTGCACACTCAACCTTGTTCACAGCTTCATTCAAGAGCCTAGGCTGCAGAACAGAACTTCAGCTGTGAGGATGGAGGAAGGTGGAGACTGCCTGCCCCTCCTCTTCAGTTTGAGTATGTGATTTTGCTGATGGGATTTTAGCAGATGGGTGACTGAAGGGCTGAGAGGGCTGGGACGGCCAAGCCACAGGTGCAGAGGCACCCACTGCCAGGTCCTCAGGGACCTGTGGGTTGTGTGTTCCCATCCTGAGACTGGGGAAGTGATGCTGGGCTGGGTACCTCAAATTATTAATGCAGCTGTAAATTGTCTGTTTGCTCTGCAGACAATAATCTTGATACTCTTGCAACAATGGACTGTCCTTTCTTTAATGTTTTCTTAGAAAAGCAGGACAATTAAAGAAAATTTAAGATCCCATTTATATTCCAGTATCACTAAACAGTCCCTACAGGTACTTCTGTCCCATGAGCACCTGACAAAGTATGCAAAAGTTCAGAAGATGACACTGTTGATATCTTTGTAGAGTTTTCATATATTCATAAGAGAACTGTAACCCTCATCTCTGGGCAGTGCTTCTACAGACTTCAGTTTATATTCAGTGTCAAATATAGCACTGAATGAGGAAGTAGCTTCTCCTTGATGCTGCTTTTTGCTCAGTTTGGTTTTCATATGCTAGCCCAGAAGTGGGGGGGGGGGGAGTGAGGAAAGAAAAACAAACCATCTTGTTTCATTAGAGTACAAACTGTGATCGACCAGAGATAAAATAATTCGCTCAGAATAGCAATACCTCATGATAAAACAAATTTTCAAGTTAGGGAACATTTAACAGAACATATCAGAAATATGAATATCAGAAATATGAATATCAGAACATATCAGAAATATTAGGAAATATTTAACAGAACGTGTCAGAGTACAGAGTCTGCTGCCCTACCGATCTTAGTTTAGAAACTAGTTTTAAAGTTAAAAAGTTAAAACTTAGTTTAAGGGGGGAAAAAAGCAACCTGGAAAGCTAGCCAGAATGGTTTAAAGTACCCAAAATATTGACTTTTTTTTTTTCCTCCCCATCACAATGTATAAATTGAACTAGTGAAAAGTAATATACCTTAAGACAAGTCTGTCTGTTAAACAGCCTTAACATTTTAAACACAGTTTTTGAAGAATTTTCAGTAATAAACCCCAGTATTTTTTATATAGAGATTTAAGAGACTTAAAAATATTTTAACTGTTTAATGAAAAATGTCCACATAGCTCACAGCAAGTGTTTCATCTAGGGAGTAAAATGCAATAAGGCCCTGCTTTCAAAAGTTTTTGCTAAAACTAATATGCAAACAAAAATAAGGGAAAAAAGAGGTTAGAGAGTGTGAGTGCTAATTTCCTTCTTACCCCTAGCTTGTGTTTCAGTGATAGAAAGCAGAAATCTTCAGCGTAGTTTTCATTTTACTGGACAGTAAAGCATTCATAACTAACTAGCGGTATAGAATTGGGTAGAATTGCATGTACCTCTCAAGAGTTAACAAAGGTGGAGACAAAAAAAAGATGTATAAACATAAGTTAGAGGAAAATCTCCAAGTGGCACTGATACAGAGGCTTATTTCTTATGTGTCCTGTAGGACATTTTGCAAGAAAAATATTCTTGGAATTGTTCTGAAGGAAGGAGGTTTATTTGCGCTTGAAAAGGCAGATAAAACAATGTAAATGTATGGGTAGCAAAGTTTTCTCCCTCCCTTTGTCAGTTCTTCCACATCCAAGATTTAGTTTTCAGTACTATATGCTCTAAGCATAGATATGCTATGCAACTGTTCTGGTTATGCTATCTGGCCCAATTTTTTAACACATTACTCACGTTTTATGGTTCCTGGCAGATGTCAGGATGTGAGCGGTGTCACTTTAAAATTCGCAGGTTTGCTGCAGGCAAGAACACATCTTCTTCTGTTTGGATTTGCAACAATGTTGATGAGCAATGGAAGACTGGAACAGGCAGGCAAAGTTGCTCATTGTAAAACAGAAGAGGAAGACCACAGGACTGACCATATCAGAAGACAAACTTTTAAACAAGTGTGTTAAGTTGCATTGTCCACCTATCTGACAGTAAAACTCATGTAATTGGACAGCAGATCCCCAAGGCACCTTGCTTTGTCAGTGTGAGGAGGACTGTGTGGGATGTTGTCTTGGACAAGAAATACTCAGTGTTACAGAGGTTTCAGTATGCATTTAGGCTTCTGAGGGAAACAGTAGTGTCCCACCTGCTGTCTCTAGCTATACAACTGAAGAGAGAAACATGGCAATCCAGTGTGAGCAGGCCATGAACACCATGGAAGGATAGGATGGGAGTGCCATGTGCCCAGGCCCTATGGCACTGCCTTCACCACTGACCCATCCACAAGGATGAAAAAAACGTACATGAGAACTTCCCAAGGGTTGATGTCTCTTCTGTGTAATACTATGGCACAACCACCCCCGCCAAAGAGACCAAATTCCTAACACGTAACCCAAATGGAACAAACAAGCCAAGTACAGTGACTTTCCCAGGCTTACTACCGAGTGAATGTGAATTTGACTCAGTGTCATTCGTTCTTCTGGTGAGTGAACACCGATCCAGCTATTCATTGTAGGCTGATGTTATCAGCTCTGACTGTGGTGGAGTAACATTGCTGTGTGCAACACATCTGAGCTTAGTGCCATGCTTTAAATGTCAGGCCTTGCTTCTGAGGAGGGAGGACCACTTTTTGTGTGCTACTTTGCTGTAGCTTTTTACAGGTTCTGTTTAAAATATAGTCACCTACTTTTCCAACACAATTCCAATTCCTTCTCACCTTTCCAAATCCACTTTCAAAATCCATGTTTGTTTAGAGAGCTAATGAGTACTTCTCAGTTCAGTGCAAAGTTCAGTTCTGGTTCCTTATGGCCTCTTCCCCAACAAGCCATAACACAGCAGTCATACCAAGTTATTTTAATGCTCTCTAGTGTTGACTCAAATTATAGCATGTTACTTGCTCAGCTTCTCCAGCTGCACTAGCTCTCATTAAACCATTTCACTTACAAAATGTCAAATGCCATTTTAGGTCCCATTTATTTTAGAATCTGCTCAGCATCTGAAATCGATCAACAAAATGCTTCATAAAAAGGGCCTTACCAAGGAATTTACTTAAATATTGTACCTGACTTACCAGCTCTTGGAGAGCTCTGGTGCAAAGCCATATCTTGGTGATTTTCCAGCCAGCTCATACTCTTGTTTCTGGATCTCATCACAAGTAGGGAGAGATACAGTGGCCTGATGTAGTTCGCCTGATGCTTTATGTGTGAACACATAGAATACATAGAATACATAGAATAGACCAGGTTGGAAGAGACCTTCAAGATCATCGCGTCCAACCCATCAACCAATCCAACACCACCTAAACAACTAACCCATGACACCAAGCACCCCATCAAGTCTCCTCCTGAACACCTCCAATGATGGCAACTCCACCACCTCCCCAGGCAGCCCATTCCAATGGGCAATCACTCTCTCTGTAGAGAACTTTTTCCTAACATCCAGCCTGAACCTCCCCTGGCACAGCCTGAGACTGTGTCCTCTTGTTCTGGTACTGGCCGCCTGGGAGAAGAGACCAACATCCACCTGTCTACAGCCTCCCTTCAGGTAGTTGTAGAGAGTAGTAAGGTCACCCCTGAGTCTCCTCTTCTCCAGGCTAAGCAACCCCAGCTCCCTCAGCCTCTCCTCGCAGGGCTTGTAATTCATCAATTCCTGAAAAAATCCTTGCTATCCTAAATTAAGCAACCTTCCCCTGTGAATTAAGTTATACCAATGACAACTGCCGTATGATGACACTGATTACAAATTTGGCCTCTGCCAGTATAACCACAACATGAAGCTGTCATATCTGGAACACTAGCAAGCTTTCTTATGCATGTGTTCTGCCAAACACCTCACCTCCAAATGTTATTTTGCACAAGTTTGTTACCTTGCTTTATGCAGAAAATGATGGCACTTAAACAAAACACTATGAAACCAATAAGAACGAACAAGGAGGTGTGTGTGAAAGACCACATAACATCGGTGGGTTTGATTTCTTTTGGTTTGATTTCTTTTGGTGATTTTTCACTCCTGTTCCAGAGATCACCATAAATGTGCATCAAGCATACAGAGAGGGTTAACTTTTCCTGTTAGTTTAAGCATGACAGTCTAAATAGGAGTACTTCTCTGGTTAATTTTCCTCAAAAGGCTTCAATGCATGCCACTGCTTAGCAGTTGTGACTTGTTTTGCATATAGTGTTTGTGCCTGAGACTGGCTTCACAAACTGTCTCTGCTTGAGTAACTCCTGCCCTTCCTCCTGCTATCCAATACAGCAACAAAGGAGACACTGAGAACTGTAGCATGTTCCAACTAACTTGTTACACAGAAATGCCAGATTCAGTAAGAGTTGAGCATTTGGCTTTTGCTGAAAACCAAAACCACCCCTAACATGATATTAAACAAAATGAGACTGTAACTATGTCTCATAAATATGTGTGGAATTTTAGCCTTACAAATTACATCTGTCTAGCTAAGAAATCCTGGAAAGATTCATTTAATTTTTTTTTTCCACGAAGATGAGGTAGGTAGAGGGGTTCTGTAAGTAAGAATTTCATCAACCTGATACAGTTCAAAATCCTAAAATGTGACTTTATGAAAGCCCCCTGGTGTGGCTCAGTTGGTAGCACATAAGACCTTTAATGGGGAAGGTTGTGAGTTCAAGCCTGCAGTGGGCACTAGTGTCCTCCCTATTCTAGTCATGAGGTCTGTGGTGACAGGTTGGACTCGATGATCTTTGAGGTCTCTTCCAACCTTAGTGATACTGATACTGATACTGAAACTCCTGCAGTAAATGTAAGTAACAATGTAAAGGGTTTGTCTGAAAACAAAACAAAACTTTATCTGAAAAAACATCATCAAGTATTATTAAAAAAATACTTTTCCTCTCTACATTAACCTATTTGCATACACAGTTACCATTTGAATTATGCATTACTATAATGAACACACAGAACTGTGTATTGTACAGCAACTTGGTTTAAGGCTTTGCATTTCTTGGCTAGAATACAGTCACACACCTGAAATTGTCTGAAAATTAAGCACACATAAGACATTATCTGAATGCATTGCTAGTAATTTCCTGAAGACACTCTTATTCACATTACTAGGCCATGTAGCCCTTTGTAGCTTCTCTACTAGTGATAGACATTGACTGGCCCCTGCTGTTACTACCGTTGGGATTAAAAGTCTTTTTACAATTGAAGAGATTGAAAAGTTGTCTCTGATACTGAGAAGCATTGTAGTAAATAAAGAGGTCAATGCCAACAGCTAACACTGCTAATACAAAGACAAAGTAGATACGCAAAGCAAAGATGGAGAATGATAGGGCAACCACATCAGCCAGCTCTCTCAGCACTCATGGGTGCATCCCATCAGGGCCCTGGATTTGTCCATGTTCAGTTTTCCCAAGTGATCTCTGACCCTATCCTTGTATCCAGTGTAGAGTCTTCCTTCTACCAGGGGGCCTTTTTTCATACTTCCAGGGTCTGGGATTCCTGAAGGCTGGTCTTAGCATTAAAGACTGAAGCACAGAAGGCATTCAATAGCTCTGCTTTCTCTGGATCCTCTGTAACCAGGTCTCCCACCTAATTCAGCACTGGCCCCCAGTTTCCCTCCTCTTCCTTTTAGCACTGATGTCTCAGAAGAAGTCGTTCTTGTTCTCTTGTACCCAGCCCCAGAGGCAACAGAGAAAATGAGTGTGCAGTCCGTGGAACGTAGTGTTGGTGCTCACTGCAGGAGGGAGGGAAAGTGGGATGTGGCTCTGGGGCACCAAGCCTGCCAAGAAATAACATCTGTGCTGAGCCCCAAGGCCTAGGGAGAAGGATCCCTTGTTGGAGCTGCAATCTCTTTCTGCACCCCTTCCACATATCCTTAGTCAGCTTCTTCCCACCCTGATGTGGGAGGAGATGGCATGACTGCAGTGATCATGAGGAGCTGCAGTAAAATAATGCTGTCTTGGTGATGTGAATTACAGCTGGTACCTGGTGTGGGACTGTCATTCTGACACTGAAGCTGTGGACAAATGATGCAGTACAAGAGGTCAGTAACTGCTGCTGTGATGAGCAGTGTAAGTCGCTTAGTCCCTCTGGTTCCAGACAGTGACCCACAGACAGCTGCAGTAGCCTCTGCTGTGCCCCAGGCTTGGGAAATCCCCAGTAGCTCTGATGCTGAAAAGGGGAGCCTTTCCCTTTCAGGTGCTGGCAGTGCAGACAGCAGCTGAACTGAAGACTGAATGGTAAGAACTTCTTCTCTCTCCTGACCTGCAACAGTTTGGGTGGGGTAGCAGCAGATGAGCCTTTTGTGTTTGCACACACCTGCATATTGCCCAAAGCCCAAGCAGAATGGCAGGGGTTGGGAGAGACCTCTGGAGATCATTCAGTCCACCCTCCCTGCAGGCACCAGTACACCTAGATCAGGCTGCACAGGAATATTGTGGATTTTGAAAGTCTCCAGAGAACATTCCACAACCTTGTGTGGGCCCAGACTGGTGTTGGTGCTGTGGTTTTTTGCCTGGCTGTGCCTGGTGAGCAGGTGCTGTATTATACCACTCACTTCACACATAGCTTCCTAGTATCATTGCTTATTCCTGTTCCATTCTTCCTTGTGTTGTGCTGTACCATTGTGTTTGTATTGTACTGCACTAACAACTTTCCTTATGTGAACATGAGGAATTTTGTATTTCCCCCCCATTTTCCTTCCCCTCTTACCAGGGTGGGGTGCAGAGGGAGTTGGTGGGGCAGTGTGCCAGCAGCTGCATGGGGCTCCGGCTGTCTGCTGAGCATAGACCAGGACAGCTGCAGCCAGGACAACACTGCTACCTACAGGCTCCCACCCAGACTCTGCACTGCTGATCAGAACCATCTGAGTTTGGCCTTGTAAGAGACTAAATCTTGTCTCTCTTGATGTGAATCAGCAAAGATAAAATCACCTTTACTCCTTGCCCAGACAATAGCTGATGTGTATTGGGCAGACACCACTGGATAACGACTCTGGAATGTGTGTAGACAAGATCATCTCTGCCCATCAGCTACCCTGGAAAGGGAGGATGGTGCAAAGGACAATGGTTTCACCACCTGGACTGGCTCAGGAGAAGGAAACCACCTGGGCAATGCCACTCTGAAGAAAAACGATGAAAGCACCAGTAGAGAAAAGGACAGAGACATCACCATGTAGCCTGGAAGAAGCAGAACAGGAGGAAGCCTCTCTCCATGTCTTAAGTTCTGCCTGCTGCAAGTCATGGAGCTTAAGAGGCTGCTCAGAGAAGGACTTGGACTTGAACTTTGGGATCTCTCTCTCCCCTCTCCAGTGGAGGACAGCACAGCCAACAAGGCAGCACCCTTCCTCCACAGACCCAAACCATCTTGGGGGTGGTAATATAATTCCTTTCCTTTTCTCTCTCCCTCCTCTGTCTCTATTTTCTCTCTCTCTCTCTCTCTCTCCTTCTGATCCATCCACTTTATTCTGTTAATAAACAGCCTCGCTGTTGATATTTTGGTCTCATTTGTGTCTCTAATTTCGTAACGGGAATATTCAAAAGAACTGAGTCTCTTTCCCTTTCTGGACCAAGACAGGCCTTTCTGCCAGTTCTCAACCCACCTGATAGTCTCAGGAAAACATGGATAGAATAAGCCAGGTTGGAAGAGACCTTCGAGATCATCGCATTCAACCTATCATCCAACACCACCTAATCAACTAAACCATGCAACCAGGCACCCTACAAAGTCTCCTCCTGAACACCTCCAGTGATGGTGACTCCACCACCTCCCTGGGCAGCCCATTCCAATGGACAATCACTCTCTCTGTGTAGAATTTCTTCCTAACCTCCAGCCCAAGCCTCCCCTGGCACAGCCTGAGACTGTGTCCTCTTGTTCTGGTACTGGCTGCCTGGGAGAAAAGACCAACATCCACCTGTCTACAACCTCCCTTCAGGGAGTTGTAGACAGCAATAAGGTCACCCCTGAGTCTCCTCTTCTCCAGGCTAAGCAACCCCAGCTCCCTCAGTCTCTCCTCACAATTCCAAACCCCTCACCAACTTTGTTGCTCTTCTCTGGACTCGTTCCAGCAAGTCAACCTCCTTCCTAAACTGAGGGGCCCAGACCTGGACACAGGACTCAAGGTGCAGCCTAACCAGTGCAGTGTACAGGGGCAGAATGACCTCCCTGCTCCTGCTGGCCACACTGTTCCTGATGCAGGCCAGGATGCCATTGGCCCTCTTGGCTGCCTGGGCACACTGCAGGCTCATGTTCAGCCTACCATTGACCAGCACCCCCAGGTCCCTCTCTGCCTGGCCGCTCTCCAGCCACTCTGACCCCAGCCTGTAGCTCTGCATGGGGTTGTTGTGGCCAATGTGCAGAACCCAGCACTTGGATGTGTTCAATCTCATGCCCCTGGACTCTGCCCATCTGCCCAGCCTGTCGAGGTCCCTCTGCAGAACCTCTCCACCCTCCAGCAGATCAACTCCTGCCCCCAGCTTGGTGTCATCAGCAAATTTACTGATGATGGACTCAATCCCCTCATCCAGATCATCAATAAAGATGTCAAAGAGCATGGGGCCCAGCACTGATCCCTGGGGCACACCACTAGTGACTGGCTGCCAGCTGGATGTGGCACCATTCACCACCACTCTCTGGGCTCTCTAGGTGGACTACATCCACAACCTTCCCCACATCCACCAGGCAGTCACCTGATCACAGAAGGAGATCAGGTTGGTCAGGCAGGACCTGCCCTTCCTAAATCCATGCTGGCTGGGCCTGATCCCTTGGCCATCCTGTAAGTGTTGTGTGACTGCACTCAAGATGACCTCTTCCATAATCTTGCCTGGCACTGAGGTCAGGCTGACAGGCCTGTAATTCCCTGGCTCATCCAGCCAGCCCTTCTTGTGGATGGGCACCACGTTGGCCAGCTTCCAGTTTTCTGGGACCTCTCCAGTGAGCCAGGACTGATGAAAAATGATGGAGAGTGGCTTGGCCAGCTCATCTGCCAGCTCTCTCAGCACCCTAGGATGGATCCCATCTGGTCCCATGGACTTGTGGGGATCCAAGCGGCTGAAGAGATTTCTACCTACCTCCTCCTGGAACACAGGGGAACTATGCTGCTTCCTGACTCCATCTGCCAGCTCTTCAGGCCAGCTGTCTGGAAGACATTCTGTCCTGCTATTAAAATTTGAGACAACGAAGGTGTTAAGTACCTCTGCCTTTTCTTCATCTTTTGTTACAGCATTCCTCTCTGTGTCCAGCAAGGAGTGGAGGTTGTCCTTGTCCCTCCTCTTGCTATTGATATATTTATAGAAGGATTTTTTGTTGTCCTTCACAGCAGAGGCCAGTCTAAGCTCTAAACGGGCTTTTGCCTCCCTAATTTTCTTCCTACATGACCTAGCAACATCCTTAAACATTGTACGGGTTGCCTCACCTTTATTCCAAAGATGATACACCCTCTTTTTTTCCACTCTTTTCTTCCACACTTTAGTCCACTCATCCAGTGCAAGGACTGGCAGCAGATTAGATGGAAGGACTGTGAGCAGTGGAGGAACTGTGGCAGGGACTTCTGCTGAGAGGCTTTCCAAGGCATGTCTTCTGGCCAGGGCCTCTGCATCAACAGCTCACCCCTCTCTTTGCTTGGGCGGCAGGAAGACAGGGCCCATCACAGCTCCATCTTTATGTGCTTACATGTGCTCACTGCTGTCATGACCTGGCAGTCCAAAAGGAGCCTTTGTGGTGTCTTGCCTGTGTGGAGATGGGAAATAGCAGCTTCTAAATTCCCTTTAGGAGATAAGACAAAACAAAGAAGAGTTATATTTTGGGGCCTGAAACTGTAAGATGAAGCCTTTCTGATGTCAGTCTGCAAGAGGCAACTGTCCTGTTTGTGTCTTGACCTTGCATATAAGAGAACAGAAACAATTTAGACTAGTGAAAGGAATGCATGTTTGTTGTTCTAGTGTAGCAGCAAGAGTGTTATCTTTACCCATATATTATATCAATAAGCTAATTGACACAGCTCTGCTTTTATGTGTTACATCACCCATGTTCAGGCAGGTATATAAACCCCTCAGCTGCTCTAAATGAATGTCTTCAATTATCACATTGGAGTCTGTGACCAATCCGCCGTGACATGCCTGCTGGTGGGTTTTGGGAAGGATGGAGGCGGGCAGCAACAGCACAACCCATTCCTGGGGCCACTTTGGTGGCTGAAGCTCCCCCAAGACGATATGGAGCCAGAGGGCCCGAGTGGACCAAAGCCTCATGCAGCCCACCAGCTCACTTCACCCACAACAACCACCACCTTTCCATGCCCCATGGGACCCCACTGTCTGGCAAGGCTGGGGTGTTTCCCAGGGCAGGGGTAACATGAGGGCAAGGCTCAGTACCCCTTGTACCTCTGTGCTGCCACACCAGATGCACAGTGCCCTCAGGGCACCTTGTGCCCCTGCAAAGGAACCTTCCTTGGTCCACTGGTAGACTAGAAAGCACACAGTAAATCCCTTCCTTCCTTGAAACAGGCCATGGTGGTTAAGCAGAGCCAGGCCCAGCCAGTCCCCCAGGAATGACCGTCTCTGTAAGTACTGGGGGTGGGACTCAGCAACAGGGTGAGGCTCTAACTTGCTGCTCTCTGTGCATCTGCTGGTATTTGTGTGCTACCAAGCACTGATGCTCCTTGGAGGGACATTTCAAAGGACATGCAGGGTGGTGTCACCCCTTCTAAGACTTGCTTAGCAATCTTTCCTTTCTCAAAACAGGCTATGGTAGGCCAGCAGGGCAAGGCCCAGCCAGTCCCCAGGCAATGACTACTTTGGAAAGACAAAAGGCCCAGGCTTTACTGGGGATCCTGATGTGACATGGCAAGGAGGATCCCTTTGCATTGGCCATCCCCAGCTATGTCCCCTCCTTGCCTCTGGCCCAGTCTCAGCCTATGTGCCTGGGGACACAGAGTGAGAAACGGAGGAAGCTTGGCACTCTGCAAACACTGTTCAGCAGCAACTAAAGCACTGGCATCTTTCCAATGGTGCCTGGTTGCAAAAGCCAAACACAGAACCAAGTGGGCTGCAGGGTGTCTCTCCAGTGCCACACTGCCCCCCTCTTCAAGTCTGACTGTGTTGTCACAGCCATGACCTCACACAGTGTGGGGCTAAGCATTTGTGACATCAATGTGGCCTTTTAATTGTGGGTCTGGAAGGAGCCTGTGCAGCGTTGGTTGCTGTGTGAAGGTTGAAGGTGTTCTGGCTGCCTCCAGGAGATCTGACCCAGACAGGCAAATCTCCACTAACAACATCTCACCAGGATGAGGACAAGGGCATCTTCAAGAAGCCAAGGGCCTGCCCGGCTGAAAGGAGAACCCAGCAGCAACAGGGACAGGTCTTCGGTGGAGATCGAGGACACCAGCACTCCTGCTCAAGGTGAGTGTATGTTTCATCCTGCTTTTCTCCCCATATTTGCACCAAGCCCACCAATGTAGCCAACCTGCCTGCTCTAGGTAGAGGAGGCTTTGTGGTTTTTGTCCCTGCTGGGGGACTTCAACTACACCGACATCTGCTGGAAAAATAACACAGCAAGATGTCATCGATTGAGGAGATTCCTGCAGTGCCTCCATGGCAGCTTCCTGAACCAGAGAATAAACAGCCCTACCTGAGAAAATGCATACACAGAAATTCAAATGGACTCATCAGTGATGTCAAGACGGGGGGCAGCCTGGGCTGTAGTGATCCTGCACTGTTGGAGTTTGCAGTCCTATGGGATATGGGACAGGCAAGGAGCAGAGTTAGGACTCTAAATTTTAGGAAGGCAAACTTCCAGCTCCTTAGGGAGTTAATCAGTAGGACCCCATGGGAAAGCATACTTAAAGACAGGGGAGCAGAGCAGAATGGACAGATCTTTAAGGACATCCTTAGAGTTCAAGACCTCTTGATCTCTGTGTGCCTTGATCAGGCAAGGAAGAGAAGAGAGACTGGCATGAAGCGGGTTTAAAGAAGGGTGACAAAGATGATCAGAGGGCTGAAGTACGTCTCCTGTGAAGGCACACAGAAAAAATTTGGACTGTTCTGCCTGGAGAGGAAAAGGGAGACCTTACTACATTTCATTATCTGAAGGGGACCTAGAGGAAGGCTGGGTAAGGGCTTGTAGCAATAGGATAAGGGGCAACAATTTGAAACCAGAGCAGGGTAGAATTAGGTTACACATAAGGAAAAAGTTCTTTACAATAGAGTGGTAAAATACTGGAACAGGTTGCCCAGGGATGTGGATGAGGCCCCATCCCTGGAGTCATTGAAGGTCAGACTTGTTGCAGCCCTAGGCACCCTGATCTATTTGGAGGTGTCCCTGTTCACTAGAAGGGGGTTGGACAAAATTACCTTAGAGGGTCCCTTTAAATCTAAAGCAATCTGTGAATCAGAGAACAATCTGAGACTTATGCCACAGGGAACACTCTGAGACCTATGCCACCTTCCTGCTCCCCACCCCAACATACTTTCAGTGCCATGCCTGAAAGGGGATCCTGCTGGCCCTCCACTTCCCAGTCCCAGCAACCCCTCTTTCTAAAAGGCATAGGACCAGCACAGCCTCCCTGCAGGCCTCAGGCATGTACTGGACAGATATCCTCATGCTTTTCTCTTGTTTCTGTGCCTAGGCTTTTTCAGCATAAAAATGAACTTGACCAGCCCATGTTTGTTCATCACCATGTGAGTACTACACATGTCCAGTCTGGACACAGAAATGTGGGGTGCTGCTGGGTGAGGGCAGTCAGAGGGATACTGGTGGTGTGCCCCACCAGGGCACTCTGGTTCTCCAGAATTGCTGCTACTCAGCTTGTAACACAAATTCCCCACCAATGTGGAGGGCATCGGCCCTGAGCACTGCGGGCACCACAAACCCCACTCTTTTTCAGGAAGAAGATCACCACCTGGATCAAGAAGAGGCCTATCTTCATACTGTTCTTATTGGTGTGCCTTGCTGCTCTTGGTAGGTGTTTGCCTCATCCCATTGGAGCCAAGGAAGCACCAAGCACAAGCTTCAGAACGATTGGAAGAAGCATTGGTAGAGCCTTTCCAACCTCCTGTCTCTTGCCATTTGGGGAGCTCCCAAGATGCTCACTATATGCAGTGTCCACCCAGCACCAGAGCCAACAGAGGAAATGAGTGTGGTACCTGGTATTGGTGCTCACTGCAGGAGGGAGAGGAAGTGTGGTGTAGCTGTGGGGCACCAAACCTGCCAGAAATAACATCTGTGCTGAGCCCCAAGGCCTGGAGAGAGTCCCTGCTTGGAGCTGCAATCTCTCTCTGCACCCCTTCCACATGTCCTCAGTCAGCTTCTTCCCACCCTGATGTGGGAGGAGGTGGCATGACTACAGTGATCATAAGGAGCTGCAGTAAAATAATGCTATCTTGGTGATGTGAATTACAGCTGGCACCTGGTGTGGGACTGTCATTTTGACACGGAGGCTGCAGACACACGCATTACAAGAGGTCAGTAACTGCTGCTGTGGAGCAGGGAAGTGCCACAACAGGAGCACTGCAGATGGTGAGCAGCTTAAGTCGCTCAGTCCCTCCGGCTCCAGGCAGTGACCTACAGTCAGCAGAAGCTTCTGCTGTGCCTTCCTGTGGCCCCAGGCTTGGGAAATCCCCAGCAGTTCTGGTGCTGAAATGAAAAGCCTTTCCCTTTCAGGTGCGGGCAGTGCAGACATCAGCTGAAATGAAGACGGAGTGGTAAGAGCCCTCTTCTCTCTCCTGACCTGCAGCAGCTCTGGTGGGGTAACAGCAGATGAGTCTTTTGTGTTTGCACACACCTGCACATCTCCTCGGCCCTGTTCTGCTCCTGCCTGGGCCTTTTGCTAAGCCTGGAGAGGAAGGGAGCATTGGCAAACCAGGGAAAGAAACGGGGGCTGAAGCACCTCTGTCTCTGCTCCTGAGCTTGTAGGCTCTGGGAGGGGCTGGGCAGCTCTCTAACAAGATCTGCTTTCCTAATGTCTGCAGGAACGTGCTCATCATGTGGAAGAAACTCTCCCAAGAGCTGCAAATGCTGATGGAAGAGGTGGCACGCCAGGCTGCTGACATCAGCATGTTGAAGGTGATCCTGCACTTTAGGAAAGAGGGCTGCGACAAGCAGTGCTGTACACCAGGCCTTTCCTGGGCCAGCTGCTGGCCTTTTCCTGCTCAGCCCACACAGCTGTCCCTTGCCAGGGGCTGCTGGTTGAGCTTTTGCACTGTAAAGCCCTTTGTCTTGGCCGGGTCTGATGTGGTGATTTTCCCTGTTCATTTGTGTCTTTCCCAGGAGTCTCAGCAGATGAAAGAGGCAGTGTCTGCCACTAGAAGTGTGCCTGACTGGCCTCTGAAAAGCACAGGTATGGAGAGACACAGGCAGACAGGACTGTCATAGCACTGGGCTCCTGCTTAGCACTCCCAAAAGGAGGCTGTGCAGCAGATTGTGCCCTTGAGGCCATGGAGACATGGATGAATCCATGGGCCCCAAAAGCATGGCTGTTACTGAGCATGACTTGGACTGTTCCCAGCCGTGACATTGGATCCTTCACTGGTGCCTCTGTCATGCCTCTGAAAGCTTTTCTGTCCCCTCCTACTCCACAGACCTTCTCTGAGAAATGAAAACCAGTGGCCAGGTCATACTTAGCTATTCACACAATGGGGCCATGACTTGGGGCTGCTGTGCTTCCTCTGGGAGCTGGCTGTCTCCTAGCACCTGCAGACCTTCTTTTTGTGTGGCTGGGAGAGAAATATTGTCACTGAGTGCAGGGATTCCCTCCTTTTCCAGAGGGATCCCTTGCAACTGTAAGGGTTTGTTGCTGCATGCAGGGCTGGCAGGCAGATGTAGAAATAGCCTGCAGTGGAGCCTGGGGCCTCAGTCAGCTGCTCTATTCTCTCTTCAGGAGATGCCATCTACCTGCATCCTTCATCCAGTATCTCAGCACAGCTCTGCAAGGTATTTTGGTTCCTGTGTGGTCCACTCCTTCAGGATACGGACACCTTTGTGCAGGTAGAGTAGCAGAAAGTGGCAGTGCTGCTTCTTTTGCCTTCTATGAAGATGTCTGCAAGCCCTGTGGCTTCTCCACCCAGGCCAGTGCTATCGCTCAGGGCCACAGCACTGTCTGGTGCCTGACACCTGAGCTCTCACGCAGGGCTTGTCTCTCAGAAGCTGCCCTCAGAAGGGAGCTGAGGCAAGCCTCCTGCCCACATCCCTCCTCACTGCTTGGTGAAGGAGCTTCTCCTTAGAGAAGCTCCATTTCCCTGACACAGCTCTGATTGTCCACCTCCTGATTGGAACAGTGGAGGCTGGGGGGATGCTGCTGAACTTGCTGGCCAAACAGAGATGTTTCTTGAAAGCCCTAGTTCTGGTGCAGAACATCAGCCACTGGCTGGCTCTTTTCCTCTTTCCCATGCTGGGGAGGCAGCTGGGTACTCCTACCTACTTCCCAACCCCTCATTCATTTTGAGCACAAGCACAGGCGCAGCACCACTGGCTGCATGGGAGCACAGAAGGCCCGATCACAACATTGTGTTCATTGCTCTTGCCCTCTGCTTTCAGACAGACGCTTCCCCAGGACACTGCTGGCCTTTCCAAGGTTCTTGGAGCAAGGTGCTAATCCTGTTGTCCACACCGGTGCGACCATCAGCCATCACCATACAGCACAACTCAAAGATGGCCTCTCCACTGGGGACTGTCAGTAGTGCTCCCCGAGATTTCACTGTCTCTGTAAGTTACTGCTGGGTACTGGGGGTAGGACTTGCAACAGGGTGAGGCTCTAACTTGCTGCTGTCTGTGCATCTGCTGGTATTTGTGTGCTACCAAGCTCTGATGCTCCTTGATGGGACATTTCAAGGGACATGCAGGGTGGTGTCACTCCTTCTAAGACTTGCTTAGCACTTTTTGGCCCAGCATTTCCAGGCCCTGAGAAACACACATGGAGAAGACACATCCCCAACCCCTATCCTGCACCAGACTGTACTGAAGCTGCAGGAACTGGGTTGGGAGGGATCATGGGCCTGGAGCTTACATGAGTATTTCTTCATGTTCAAAGTGTGCCTGACCTGCTACCCTGTGCTTTTTCTCCAAGGGTCTAGATGAGGAAGACAAGGAGGAAATTCTGCTGGGGACATTCATCTACAGTGTGCAGAAAGACCCAACCCAGACCTTCCTGCTGCAGGTACAGCAAGTGTGTGTGGGGAAGAGGCCAAGGCAGAAACACTACTTTGCCAGCAAGTTGCTTGCAGAAGGAGTGTAGACAATTGCTGCTGGGGCAGTGGTCCAACCTTGGATGACAGAAAGTCTGGTGGGATTGGGAGCAGAGTGGCATCTAGCAAGGTGGCAAAAGCAGAACAGAGGCTGCATTGGCCCCACATCCCTAGAGCTGCCTGACTGTGCACACCAGGCAAGCTGTTGGCAGGGAGGTTGTCAGGACGTTGCCTTGGCAGCAGGACTTTTCTCAGGTGCCATTTCCCCAGCATCAGCGAACCTCAGGTTTCCACAGCTGCCCACTATGCCTTCTGAGGCTGGGTGTTTGGTCTTCAGGAGCACAGAGTGGGCCTTTGCTGTCTGGGTGGGAGAAGGGAAGGTGGGAGTACCTACCATCTCCATGAGGGTGGGAAGCACTCCCTGATAGAGACTGGACTGGCAAATGAACACGCATGGAGCCTGTGGTCACTCTCTACATCTCAGGAGTGACTCTGCTTTTTGCTGTCCTTTGTTTGCAGAATAGAATCTCCAGATCCTTTGGGATTCTGAAGCTTGTTATATGGAGCAACTGGGGAACACCAGGATATACCTGCATTCATCAAGTACAGGTGCATGGGAAGATCACTTGAAATCACACAAGCAGAACTGTAGGAGTTGGGAGAGACTGTGCCATGGAGACACCCACAAAACATACAGCAGCAGCACCTAAAAACTCTGTATTTATTACAATTAATCTACTCTCCTTCCAACACAATAAAATTATGGATTTGAGTATGAGTTGGGAAAATACTGTTGCACAAGCAATTTGAAGAGCTGAACCACAATGTGCACCCTCAGGAAAGGGAAATCTCTTCCCCATGGGTATACTCACGAAGGCAGGGGTGAAGTTCCATTCTAAGGGGAGCAGATCTGACTGCCAGGCTGCTTCTGTGTGGAGAGAACTCAACTTTCTCCATAGCAGAGCTCCAGTTATAGTCTTGCAAGTTGCGCTGTGGTCAATTTCTTAATTACTTGGAGGGCTAGCTCCTAGACCCAGACGCACCAGGGCCATCAAGCTGATCTTTATCAACTTGTAGCATACCCTAGCCCCATGCCTGGGGTCTGTCAGGTTGCTGTGCTTGAGGGTGGGTGGTTGTACCTGCCACATGCTGGTACACCTAGATCAGGTTGAACAGCAATGCCCTGGATTTCAAAAGTCTGGCATAAGACTAGATGGAAGGACAGTGGCCAGTGGAAGAACTGAGGCAGGGACTGCTGAGAACCTTTCCAAATCCTGTCTTCTAGCCAGGGCTTCCTGTCAGCTCGTGGCTTGGACAGCAACACTCTGTGCTGTGTTAGGAACTGGCTGGAGGGCTGAGCCCAGAGAGTAGTGGTGAACAGTGCCACATCCAGCTGGCAGCCAGGCACTAGTGGTGTCCCCCAGGGATCAGTGCTGGGCCCCATCCTCTTTAATATCTTCATTGATGATCTGGATGAGGGGATTGAGTCAGTCATCAACAAATTTGCAGATGACACCAAGTTGGGAGCAGATGTTGATCTGTTAGAGGGTGGAAGGACTCTGCAGAAGGACCTTGACTGACTGGACAGATGGGCAGAGTCCAAAAAGATGACATTTAACAAGTCCCAGTGCCAGGTGCTGCACTTTGGCCCCAACAACCCCATGCAGAGCTACAGGCTGGGATTGGAGTGGCTGGAGACCTGCCAAACAGAAAGGGACCTGGGGGTGCTGATTGACAGCCATCTGAACATGAGCCAGCAATCTGCCCAGGTGGCCAAGAAGGCCAATGACATCCTGGCCTGCATCAAGAATAGTGTGGCCAGCAGGAGCAGCGAGGTCATTGTGCCCCTGTACTCTGCATTGGTTAGGCCACACCTTGAGTCCTGTGTCCGGTTCTGGGCCCCTCAGTTGAAGAAGGACATCGAGACACTTGAATGTGTCCAGAGAAGGGCAACAAGGCTGGGGAGAGGCCTTGAGCACAAGCCCTATGAGGAGAGGCTGGGATTGTTTAGCCTGGAGAAGAGGAGGCTCAGGGGAGACCTCATTGCTCTCTACAACTTCTTGAAGGGAGGTTGTAGCCAGGTGGGGTTGGTCTCTTCTCCCAGGCAACCAGTACCAGAACAAGGGGACACAGTCTCAAACTGTGCCAGGGGAAGTTTAGGCTCGAGGTGAGGAGAAAATTCTTCATGGAGAGAGTCGTTCGTCATTGGAATGTGATGCCCAGGGAGGTGGTGGAGTCACCATCCCTGGAGGTGTTCAGGAGGGGATTAGACATGGCACTTGGTGCCATGGTCTAGTCGTGAGGTCTGTGGTGACAGGTTGGACTTGATGATCTTTGAGGTCTCTTCCAACCTCCCCTTCTTTTTGTGTGGCTGGGAGAGAAATATTGTCACTGTGTGCAGGGATTCCCTCCTTTTCCAGAGGGATCCCTTGCAACTGTAAGGGTTTGGTGCTTCCAACCTTAGTGATACTGTGATACCCAGCTATGTTGCCTCCCAGCCTCTCACCCAGCCTCAGCCTATGTGCCTGGGGACAAAGTGAGAAACAGAGGGAGCTTGGCACTCTCCAAACACCGTTCAGCAACAGCTAAAGCACTGGGGTCTTTCCAATAGTGCCTGGTTGCAAAAGCCAAACACAGAACCAAGTGGGCTGCAGGGTGTCTCTCCAGGTCCTGGTTCTCAAGGGGGATTTTAACTGCCCAGATATTTGCTGGAATGCCTACTCAGCCATTCATCCACAGTTCAGGAGGTTCCCCCACTGCATTAATGATAACAGGTTGGACTTGATGATCCTCGAGGTCTCTTCCAACCTTAGTTATACTGTGATACTGTGATACTATAACTTCTTGATGCAAATTGTGTAGGAGGTTGGGATCTTGTGTGGTAGGAACAGAATACCAAGCAGGATAACAACCTTGGATTTCAGCAGGGCCAGCTTTGGCCTTTTCAAGAAATTGCTAAGGGAAATCTTATGGGACAGGGGCCCGAACTAGTTGGTTAATATCCAAGGACCTCTTCTTCCAAGCTCAAGATCAGAGCATTCCAACGAGTAGGAAATTGAGAAAGGGAGCCAGGAGACCTGCATGGTTAAGTAGGGAACTGCTGAGCAAACTCAAAATGGAAGAAGAGAGTCTACAAATCATGTAAGGAGAGGCTGGCCACTTGGGAGGAGTATAAGACAATTGTCAGAGGATGTAGGGAGGCTACTAGGAAGGCTAAGACCTCCTTAGAATTCGGCTTTGCAAGGGAGGTCAAGGACAACAGAAAGGACTTCTTCAAATACATTGCAGGAAGAACTAACACTAGAGGGAATGCACGCCAATGGGTGCCTTGGTGACAGGGGTGACAGAGAAGGCAGTGTTACTCAATGCCTTGTCTTCATTTATACTCAGGAGCTCCAGCCTCCTGAAGCCACAGAGGAAGATATGATTAAGAGGGAGGTTACCTTGGTGGATGAGGACTGAGTTAGGGAACAGTTAAGTAACCTGAACATCCATAAATCCATGGGTCCTGATGGCATGCACCCATGGATGATGAGAAAGCTGGCAGAGGTCATTGCCAGACCACTCTCCACTGTCTTTGGTAAGTCATGGTGGACAGGAGAGATTCCCAGGGACTGGAGGAGGGCAAATGTCACTCTCACTGTTCATAAAGGGTAAGAAGGATGGCCCAGGTAACTATAGACTGGTCAGCCTCACCTCGATCCCAAAAAGGTAATGGAGCAACTTATCTCCAGCACTGCCCTTAGGCATATCAAGGACAACAGGGTCACTAGGAGCAGTCAGCATGGTTTTTCCAAAGAGAAATCATGTTTGACCAACCTGATAGCCTTTTGTGAGGACATAACTGGGTAGATAGATGATGGTAGAGCAGTGGATGTGGTTAGTTTGATTTCAGTAAAGCATTTGACACCATCTCCCACAGCATCCTTGCAGGGAAACTGAGGCAGCGTAGTCTGGATGATCAGGTAGTGAGGTGGATTGAGAACTGGTTGAAGGAAAGAAGTCAGAGAGTTGTGGTCAATGAGATGGAGTCTAGTTGGAGGTTTGTATCTAGCAGGGTCCCTCAGGGGTCAGTACTGGGACCAGTTCTATTCAGTAGATTCATCAGCAGCCTGGATGAGGGCACAGAGAGCACTGTCAGCAAGTTTGCTGAGGACACAAAACTGGGCGGAGCAGCTGACACACCAGAGGGTTGTGCTGCCATTCAGGGAGACTTAGGCTGGAGAGCTGGGCAGGGAGTCTTGCATCTGGGAAAGAGCAAGCCCAGGTATCAGTACAGGCTGAGGACTGACCCGTTGGAGAACAGTAAAGGGGAAAATGATCTGGGGATCTTAGTGGATGGAAGGTTGACCAAGAGGTCAAATACCATTCTGGGGTGTATTAGAAGGGGTGTGGTTAGTAGGTTGAGAGAGGTTCTCCCCCTCTACTCTGCCCTGGTGAGGCCTCATCTGGAATATTGTGTCCAGTTCTGGGCCCCTCAGTTCAAGCGGGACAGGGAGCTACTACAGAAAGTCCAGCGCAGAGCCACAAAGATGATTACGTGGAACATCTTCCTTATGAGAAGAGACTGAGGGATATTGGTTTCTATCCCCCAAGGCTGTAAATCTATTGTCCCCCATAAGACCACATTGCAGAGCAAAGTTAACAACTTTTATTTTCATAATATATACAGTTTTTAACTATTTGGTGGGCATGCTTTGTATTCCATAATTTCAGCAATCTCCCCACTATATCTGTGGGACATATATCCATAGGAAGAGGGTCTTCACAGATGTAGGTAAGGGCAAGCAAGCAGTAGTAATGGGTTCACTGAGGACAGATGCAAATCCTCGTACAAAGTTAACATTTAGGTTATCATCTAAACCATACGTAACCTGGAGAGATAAAGTTTGCCTATTTTCACTCCAAGTGTCTTCTTGATTCCAGTAAGATGTTATCCATTTCTGTAACAAATATAAATGTATCAAGCCAAAACGTAGCTTCCCAAGACAAGTTATAAATGTCATGTTTACCAACAGTAATTGTTACCTATGTGTGAGAATGTAGAACTTGCAGCTTGCAACACCTTTGGTCATGATCAAAAGTTATGAAAACCTATCCGGTTTACTAGCACATACACACAAAAAAGAAACAAACCCCACACCACACATAAAAACTAACACTGATTCTAGGTGCAGTTTTATGACATCTGGGGCACCAACAACCAGGTATCTTCAGACTGTGGACTGTATTGTCTCCATTGTCCTCTAAGAAAACACAGAACTGGCCTTGGTTTAGAAACCAGTCTTCAGGGTTGGAAGTCAAGGGATGTTCCCCAGGCACTAATAGCATGGGTTTTACCATTCCATCCAAGCCTTTCCAGGCATGGAAGTGTTTGGGTTTTGCTAGGGTCACAGGCACAATGCCTGCTGAGGTTATGCTTGGGACAGCACCTGCTAGCAATGCGGTACTGATGTTCAGTTTTCTATAACCAATTGTTAAATGCCATGGCCTATCAGGCTTACAGCCTGGTCACACCAGAGCGGGTGCACGTAATTGTCTCTTTCAGTCACTCTGTGATAGCCCCTTATGCTGCGACTGGCAGAGGTTGAGGGATGTAGGTGACTTCAAATTGCAGCAGTGCAGCACCGAGCTTGGGATCCTAAACTGATCTCCTACACATGCAGCCAAGGAGCAGATCTCACCACCTGGTAATGCGTCACATGCCAGGATAATCATCCCTTGTAAAGGCTTAGAGCCACCACCATGGTTGTCATCTTCTTCACCCCAGGCAACCAAGAGTGACTTACTTAACATATTTCTGATATACCTGCTACTCCTAACTATATTTTTCTTGAGGATTGGATTTGTGGTTCTTCACCTTGTTCCTTATTCAGAACACTCATTTGGATCTCTGTATCAATTAAGAATTCTATGCTTATTTGTTCTGGACACACAGGAATATGTATGTAATGTGGGCTTGCCCACAGCTTTTTAAGAGGCAAAAGAATCCGCACTGACACTTTCTGCTACTCCACCTGCACAGGGATTTGAGTTAAGGACTGGCACCTGACAGTACTTGCAAAAGCAGACCTAAGGACTGCAAAGCTTTTAGATTGCCCTGCATTTGGAGAGAAATCAGCTTACTGAACACATGCAAAGCAAGCAAGCTTTGATGTTCTTTACGTTTGTCCATATCAGATCAACACGTTCAGGAACTTTCGGAGCGTGCGGCACCTTCCAAGTAACAAAGACACTGCAACTGCTCTGCTCCTGCGGGACTGCGTGCATCTGCCAAACTTGCCTCGGACTACTTCTTTGTACCTCTCTGCACCTCCCGTTTCCTGATGCTGCCCGACCCACAGCACGCTCCTGTTTCTCGGCTGCATGGCAGCGCTTTCCGCTTGCCGTTTCCGCAGGGGGTGGGCTCCTGTGCTGTGCAGGGGGAAGGCTCTGCCGTCCCCACGCTTCCCCGTGTCGCCGAGGGCCGGCTCTCTCCCACGCGTGTGGATGTCCCCTTGGCCTCACCCGGGACGGGGCGGCACCTCGCCTGCCCCGTAGAAAGCCCTTCCCCAGCCCCTCGGTGGGTGCAATCCGCCTCACATTGGCCGGAGAGCCGCCGCCGCCCCGCGTGTGGGACCTGCCGAGGGATGCAAAGGCAATGCCTGCCCCGGCCCCAGCAGGGCCCACCAGAAGCCGTGGCGCAGAGGCTTGGCGGGCGCTCAGCCCTGCCCCTCGGCAAGCTGTGGGCGGTGGCAGCGCTGTGTGCCCTGGCAGCGGGGCAGGAGCCGTGCGCCCCAGCAGAGCGCGAACCAGCTCCGCGTCAGTCTGTGTTATAAATGACAAAGCCAATTAAAATTTGATTAAAAAGAATTTTATTTTGAAAATAGCATTTTAAACAATAAACGGCAAGCAAACAGTGCTAGGTGCATGGGGAGTCTGCACTCCACCAACAGGCGCACTAAGCACGATCTAGTTCCTCTTTAAATATTCTAGTCCTAATACATATTCATACAAAAAGGTGTGTGTAATCAAATTCATTCCTAAAACAGGCATCCTGGTGGTCGTTAGAGTGATGTAATCCTTCAGTTGGTCAACAGCACGTCTCACACTGGTTGGATACATACAGGGTCCTTGTGATTGCTACTTGTGGTCCTTGTGATTACTAGCTCTACGGTCACAAGCATTACTCCCAGTTTCTGTTCCCATATTTCTTGCCAACAATCGACTCTTCTTGCACATCCTTGGGCAACTTATTGTTACATAGGCTATTTTTAGCTTCCCTGATTATACTAATATTTCACTCTACTATTCAGGCTTCTACATATATATAATAAAGCAAACAAAATATAAAGAATAATAGCAAAGGCAAATAATATAATAGGGAACATTTTATAATAAAAGAAAATATTTTACTCAAGTTACACAAGCATATATCACAATTTCCTGTGTCTGGTTCCCTGTCTCACTTTTTAGTGCCATACTTCTGCTTTAGAGTTTATCTTAATCAAAATCATCTGATTGACATGAATTATCACTCCACTCATCACAGCCTGGGTAAAGAAAAGCCAGACAGATTTGTTTTGAGAACTATTCTCTTTAAATATAAGAAAAGTCCTCATAGTAAAGAACTTTTTCCTAACATCCAATCTAAATCTGCTCTTTTCTAATTTGAAGCCATTGACCCTTGTCCTATCACTACAGACCTTTGTAAACAGTCTTTCCATCTTTCTTCTAGGCTCCCTTCAGGTACTGTAATGCTGCTATTAGGTCTCCTGGGAGCCTCCTCCTCTCCAGACTCAACAACCACACCACCCTCACCTATCCTTGTAGCAGAGGTGCTCCAATCCCCTGATCATTTTCATGGCCCTCTTCTTGGACCCACTCCATCGGGTCCATGTCCTTCCTATATTAAGGGCTATGGAGGATGGTTTGTTTATGGGTGACCTTGAGGGAGATCTGTTTTGTCCTTAAGAGCTAGATACTTTATTAGGAGCTAGAAGCAATAAAGAGGGTGTGGTTTAATGTTTCAGAAAGTTCTTGTGTAACTTGTTGGACAATCGTATGCTGAGCCTGAGTCCATGATAGTAAGCAGCCAATTGAACTGTGGACTATGCTTTGACTGCTTCACGTGGACAGCTTGGAAACATGTAACAGGCAACCTGTACAGTTCAATAAATGTCTTCACTTGGAAAACCCGCAGAGTCTATGTTATTTGACCCCACAAATGGTGACCCCTGACATGATCCTTATAGAGATTCACTAAGGGGTTAAAGATCCCCTGTAACTAAAGATGAGGAAAAGGCTGAGGTTCTAAATACTTTCTTTGCCTCCATTTTCAATAAGGCAGGAGGACCTGAGAAAAACTGGCCTCCTGAACTGGTTGATGGAGTCAGGGAGCAGTGTAGTAACCCTGAAATCCACAAGAAGTTAGTGTGGGACTCGCTGAACCACCTGGATACTCACAAGTCCATGGGACCAGATGGGATCCATCCTAGGGTACTGAGAGAGCTGGCAGATGAGCTGGCCAAGCCTCTCTCCATCATTTTCCAGTAGTCCTGGCTCACTGGAGAGGTCCCAGATGACTGGAAACTGGCCAATGTGATCCCCATCCACATGAAAGGTTGGATGGAGGAACCTGGAAACTACAGGCCAGTCAGCCTGACGTCAGTGCCAGGGAAAAATACGGAGCAGATCATCTTGGGGGCAATCACTGCGCACGTGAAGGATGGCCAAGAGATCAGGTCCAGCCAGCATGGATTTAGGAAGGGCAGGTCCTGCCTGACCAACCTGATCTCCTTCTATGATCAGGTGACCTGCCTGGTGGATGTGGGGCAGGCTGTGGATGTAGTCTGCCTGGACTTCAGCAAGGCCTTTGATGCTGTCCCCCACAGCAAACTCCTGGCCAAGCTGTCAGCCTGTGTCTTGGACAGCAGCACTCTGTGCTGGGTTAGGAACTGGCTGGAGGGCCGAGCCCAGAGAGTGGTGGTGAATGGTGCCACATCCAGCTGGCGGCCAGTCACTAGTGGTGTCCCCCAGGGATCAGTGCTGGGTCCCGTCCGGTTCAATATCTGTATTGATGATCCGGATGAGAGTATTGAGTCCACCATGAGTAACTTTGCAGATGACACCAAGCTGGGGGCAGAAGTTGATCTGTTAGAGGGTATGAGAGCTCTGCAGAGGGTCCTCGACAGGCTGGACAGATGGGCAGAATCCAATGGCATGAGATTTAACACATAGAATCAGTCAGGGTTGGAAGGGACCACAAGGATCTTCTAGTTCCAGCCCCTCTGCCATGGGCTGGGACACTTCCCAGTGCTGAGCTGGTTACTGCTGCCTCCTCTCTCTGCAGCCACTCACTGGGTTCTGTTTGGTTGTCATGCAGTTTCCATGGCAACCCCTCCCCCTGCTATGTCACTGCCCTCAGGCATGTAGGGAACCCAAGCCTGCTGCCCCTCCTCCCCTCTTCAGGAGGTCCCTAGCCACCAACCCCTTATCGCCTGAAAAGAAAGGAGAGAAAAGCCAAAACAAGTTTCCAATGCTGAGCTGCTTGCAGCTGCCTCCTCTCTCCACAGCCATGCACTGGTTAGGCCACACCTTGAGTCCTGTGTCCAGTTCTGGGCCCCTCAGTTTAGGCAAGATGTTGACTTGCTGGAACGTGTCCAGAGAAGGGCAACAAAGCTGGTGAGGGGTTTGGAGCACAAGCCCTGTGAGGAGAGGCTGAGGGAGCTGGGGTTGCTTAGCCTGGAGAAGAGAAGGATCAGAGGAGACCTTATTGCTGTCTACAACTACCTGAAGGGAGGTTGTAGCCAGGTGGGGGTTCGTCTCTTCTCCCAGGCAACCACCAACAGACAAGAGGACACAGTCTCAAGCTGCGCCAGGGGAGGTTTAGGCTGGAGATTAGGAAGAAGTTCTTCACAGAAAGAGTGATTGGTCATTGGAATGGGCTGCCCTGGGAGGTGTTAATCACATTGATTTTTCTCTTTCCTTCAATATTACTTCCTGTCACTAGAGGGATTGAGAACACCACTTGTGCTCCTGACCCCTCAAATAATCTCCCCAAAGCCCTGAAGTATTTTTTAATTGCTTTTGTACTCCTATGCATTGCCTCATCACCCCCAATCTGCATAACTAGCAGCAGGTAGTAGTCTGATGGCCTCACCAGATTGGGATGTCTCTTAGAAGTGTCCCTAACCCATGTCCCAGGCAGGCAGCAGATGTCCCTATGGGATGGATCTGGCCTGCAAATTGGGCCCTCAGTTCCCCTGACAAGAGAATTCCTTATTACTGCCGCCTTTCTTTGTTTCTTGTTTGCACTAGTCCTAAGTTGTGAGACTGGCTGAGAAGTCCTGGGTGGCTGCATTCATGGACAATCATCTCTATCCTTTTATGTCCGACCCTCTGTTTCAAGACCCCCATACCTGTTGTTTGTGGGCAACTGGGAAGACTCAGGGGATTAGGAGGGGACTCGCCTGCCTCTCTTCCCTTGCCAGAGAGGGACCTGCCTCCATTCCTCCCCATCTCTTAGCTTTCTTCCTATTTCCAGGTGACATGAAGGCATGGGATCCCCTGCTTCCTGTGCCAACCACACCTGCTGACCCTCCCCCAGCAATGGTAGAGTCTGACTCCCCAAGTCTATCTCCTTTCCATATTGTCTTATAGTCCTTAGCCTCACAACTTCTTCCTTGAGCTCAGCCACCAGAGTGAGCAGATCATTCACCTGCTCACAGCTAATACATGTGTTGTCTCTGCAACCTTCCATTGCAAGTGGCAGGCTCTGGCACTCACCACAGCCAGGGGCCTGGACACCTACATGTCTGATGAGAATCTCTGGGTACCCAGCGTTTTGCTAACAACAGTTTTCAGCCTGGTTGTAACCATGGCTGGATCTCTACCACTGACTTCACAGGCCCACCCAGATAACCTACCTTGCTTGTTGAATGACCTCGCTCAGTGTACAGGGGTCACAAACCCCAACAAGCTATGAACAGTTGCAGCAACCCCTGGGGCAGCCACAACCACAATTGGATTACCCTGTTCTGTGCTGCTGCAACAGGTTGCTGCTCTCCCAGACACTTATCACCTGATCAGTGATGGGTGGTACCGGTTCCGCCCGCAGGGGTGGGTGACCTCTGCAGGCAGTGACCTCAGCAGTGCTGATCTCTGCTGCAGATGGCCCTTTAGTGTGTTAATGACTCCTTTAGATTTACCGGGAGGTGCTGGTTCCACCCACTCTAGCTCAGCAGCCCACCCACAAGCTGCCAGCCCCTGGCACAGTAAAGCTGCTTTTCCTAGCTTCAAAAAGCCCTAGAAAGATCTTTCCAGTAGCTCTTTCAGCTACAGATCCCTGGCCCAGCACAGCCTTACCTGCACTGAAGCTGATCTCTGCAGCAAATTATGTGAAAAGTTGGTGGTTTTTGGTTTTTTTAAATATATATATTCCACCTGACTACTGAATATAGAATCAGAGAATCATGGAATCAATAAGGCTGGAAAAGACCTCAGAGATCATCAAGCTCAACCTGTCACCCAACACCTCTTGACTAACTAAACCATGGTTTCAAGTGCCACCCCTCTTGACCACCTCCACGGATGGTGACTCCAACACCTCCCTGGGCAGCCCATTCCAATGGCAAACAATCCAAGCTCCCTCAGCCTCTCCTCATAGGGCTTGTGCTCAAGATCACTCACCAGCCTCATTGCCCTTCTCTGGACATGTTCAAGTGTCTCAATGTTCTTCTTGAGGGGCCCAGAAGTGGACACAGGACTTAAGGTGTGGTCTAACCAGTGCTGATCACAGGGGCACAATGAATTCCCTGCTCCCGCTGGCCACACTGTTTCTGATGCAGACCAGGAAGCCATTGGCCTTCTTGGCCACCTGGGCACACTGCTGGCTCATGTTCAGATGGCTGTCAACCAGTACCCCCAGGTCCCTTTCTGCATGGCTGCTCTCCAGCCACTCTGCACTTTGGTCACAACAACCCCATGCAGCGCTACAGGCCAAAGTGCAGCACCCAGCACTTGGACTTGTTGAATGCCATCATTTTGGACTCTGCCCATCAGTCCAGCCTGTCAAGGTCCCTCTGGAGAGTCCAAATGTTTCACTCAGGCTACCGCAGAGGCTTCTGCACTCTGTCACCTGACCCAGCATGCACTGCTTGCTGCAATCCAGTCAGATAGCAGCTCTCTTGCCAAATGGCAGTTGTGCAGCTTTCTGTTCTCCCCGTGTTTAAATTTCCCACGGCTGATGTCACCCTCCTGAGCAGACACATGAGAAGATGAGCCTGCCAGTCCCTGCTGTCTGTCAGCATCCTTCTGCCCTGGTAAATCCCCCAAAAGAAACCAAAATAAAGCACCTCTACACTTGAGCTTGCCGGTCCCAGTCCTGAGTCACTCGCTCGCCAAATGGTGGTGGTATGGCTTTCTGTTCTCCCCACATACATGGCACAATAAACTCAGAGGAGAAGATGGAGAAGTGGAGCTAGTAACTGAAATTCAGATTCTCTTAGCACATCATGGCAAGTAGTTACACTTAACTTGGGTATTTCCATAATTTCCCCTCATGAGAAAAAGTATAAGCCCAGTTATTGCTACTAAATATCTGATGAAACAAATCAGTGAGGCATGTGTTAATGTGTTTAGTCCAGAGAAGGGCAACGAAGTTAGTGAGGGGTTTGGAACACAAGCCCTATGAGGAGAGACTGAGGGAGCTGGGGTTGCTTAGCCTGGAGAGGAGGAGACTCAGGGGTGACCTTATCACTCTCTACAACTACCTGAAGAGAGGTTGCAGACAGGTGGATGTTGGTCTCTTCTCCCAGGCAGCCAGTACCAGAACAAGAGGACACAGTCTCAGGCTGTGCCAGGGGAGGTTTAGGTTGGATGTTAGGAAGAAGTTCTATACAGAGAGAGTGATTGCCCATTGGAATAGGCTGCCTGGGGAGGTGGTGGAGTTGCCATCATTGGAGGTGTTCAGGAGAAGCCTTGATGGGGTGCTTGGTACCATGGTTTAGTTGTTTAGGTGGGTTGGATTGGTTGATAGGTTGGATGCAATGATCTTGAAGGTCTCTTCCAACCTGGTCTATTCTATTCTATTCTACTCTACTCTATTCTATTCTATTCTATTCTATTCTATTCTATTCTATTCTATTCTATTCTATTCTATTCTACTCTATTCTATTCTATTCTAATGTATGCCACCTGAAAGACTGCATGGGATACACCACAGCTAGGAAGCAATCAAAGCTTATGCTTATCATAAGTATTATTGAACAGTATGTGTTACAGTAGAAGCCAGCAGTGATGAAACAGCACATTTGAGGTCCAAAGGCCCGGTCATTTCTGGAAAAGTGATAAGCAATCTTAAAAGGAAGCACTCAGAAACAGGATACCTGCAAGGGCCAAATTCAGCATGTCTACTACAGCTGGCTTTTCCATTTTCTTTCTTTTTTTTTCAGAACCATGAGTATCACTGCCATGTGTAGAGGGAGACGCAGTGCAGGTACTCAGGTGTAAAGTGAAGGAACAAAATGTGGCAACCACAGACTACTGAGGTACCTTGCAGGTTGCACTGACACTGATTGTTGTTCAGGTAGGAACAATTCAGTCTGATTGGTGGCTGCTGATCCAACTTCCACATCATTTTCAGATTCACCTTCTGTGGATATTGAGTCATCTTGATGACTTACAAAAGAGACTACAAAACTTCTGAAGTGTGGTGTGCCACCATTATATGGGAAGACTGAAAAATAAGGGTATTAAGATTAATAAGAAAATATTTACATGCTATGGGGAAGTAAAAACATCTTTCAAATTGTCCTGCTTTGAATTAGAACACAACTAATTCTGTTCACTGATTTTACTTTTAAGCCCAGTCTCTTCTAATTGACTGCACTTTCTGAAATTAACAACATGTTTTCACAGACTGTCTGCTTCTAGTGATAACACTCAATGGTCTTGGTTGGTACCAAGGACTTGTATGCAGGCCAAGGACATTGCTAAATGTTGTGTACCACATCGAGGGTGTAAAGTAAAAGCCTACACCTGCAGCAAGGTTCAGGTGGCCCTAAACTGATGAGTGAGATTACTCCATTCCATATACCTCGTTATTCCGTGTAAAGCTGGGGGATCACGAGGCTCAGGCTCTCTTTGTCAATGGCTCACCTCCAAGGAGGTCTCTGTCCATTCTGCATTCAATCCCAATCCATGAGTTCCTGAATCCAGTTCCTGAAGCCAGGTCCTGAATCTGTTTCCCTTCTGCCACTGAGTCCAGTCTGGGACTTGCCACTCTGCACACACACTGCTCTGAAACAGTATCACAGTATCACACAGTAACTAAGGTTGGAAGAGACCCCAAGGATCATCAAGTCCAACCTGTTCCAACAGACCTCACAACTAGATCATGGCACCAAGTGCCACGTCCAATCTCCCCTTGAACACCTCCAGAGACGGTGACTCCACCACCTCCCTGGGCAGCCCATTCCAATGACGAATGACTCGCTCAGTGAAGAACTTTTTCCTCACCTCGAGTCTAAACCTCCCCTGGCACAGCTTGAGACTGTGTCCCCTTGTTCTGGTGCTGGATGCCTGGGAGAAGAGACCAACCCTCTCCTGTCCACAACCACCTTTCAGGTAGTTGTAGAGGGCAATGAGGTCACCTCCGATCCTTCTCTTCTCCAGGCTAAACAATCCCAGCTCCCTCAGCCTCTCCTCATAGGGCTTGTGCTCAAGGCCTCTCACCAGCCTTGAAACAGTGCCACACCTGAGAGCTGTTGACTCCTGCTGGGTCTCTTCGCTCTCCCTTGGGCTCCCCTGGCTCCAGGAACCCCCTGTCTGTCTCAATCTAGTGCATAAGCACAGAACTTACCATTGGTGTTGCTTTGCTCCTTGTGATGTGACTCCTCCTAAAATGATGCTCCTAAAACATCCTATGACAAACAGTAAAAATATACTCAAGGCCTTATGCCATGGACAAAGAAAATACATTGTTATACATTGTACATGCAGCCTTAAAGGTAACAGGGGGAGAGACTTTAGGCCGTTTTTACATCCTATGGAACTTTCAGTTGGAGACATTAAACTAGCATGTGAGTTTCTCTATATGGTAAAATGTAAATTGTCCAGTAACTCCAATGGGAAGAGGCTTCTTAAACAAATTAGGAGCACAAATAGCTTTTAAACTGAGTTAAGTACGTATGTAGCAGGGGAGAAGTAATTGGAGTTTGATTAGAAAGAGCCAGCTGCCAAGGGCTGCCCGGCAAAAACTGGTGTTTGTGCCCAGCTGCCTGGGGGTGTCTGGGAACTCTTAATGGGAGCCCAGAAGCTCCCAGGTGCATGGTAAGGGTAACAGGTAACCTGTGTCTGTAGGCCCCTTTGTTTATGAAACTGGGGGGGGATAGGAATGTGCTGACATCCTGGGACGACCGTGAAAGACCTTCAAACTCTCTCTTAACTGCTAATAGACCTAAGGTAGATGAAGACGAGGAAGGCTAGTGCTGGGCACCGGGAGTTCGACCCCCTGAGTGGGCTGTACGCGTGAGCAGTAGGGTGAAGAGTTCATCACCCGTAACCTTACCTAGGGTGTCACATCCTTCTCAGATCGACATCTTTCAGATCTATGACTTTTCTTGTATTTAAAGAGAATAGTTCTCAAAACAAATCTGTCTGGCTTTTCTTTACCCAGGCTAAATTATGTTTTAGCCTGTTCTCGTGCCCCTACGATGAGCGCAAACCTAGCACAGCTTGTCCTAGTGCCAAAGAAAACGGGATCCTTGCTCCAGGCGGAACTCCGAGGCGGCAGACCTTTGACCCGGCTGCGCGCACCTCAATCATGCCGTGTGCTGACGCGGAGCTGGTTCGCGCTCTGCTGGGGCGCACGGCTGCTGCCCCGCGGCCAGGGCACACAGCGCTGCCACCGCCCACAGCTTGCCGAGGGGCAGGGCTGAGCGCCCGCCAAGCCTCTGCGCCACGGCTTCTGGTGGGCCCTGCTGGGGCCGGGGCAGGCATTGCCTTTGCATCCCTCGGCAGGTCCCACACGCGGGGCGGCGGCGGCTCTCCGGCCAATGTGAGGCGGATTGCATCCACCGAGGGGCTGGGGAAGGGCTTTCTACGGGGCAGGCGAGGTGCCGCCCCGTCCCGGGTGAGGCCAAGGGGACATCCACACGCGTGGGAGAGAGCCGGCCCTCGGCGACACGGGGAAGCGTGGGGACGGCAGAGCCTTCCCCCTGCACAGCACAGGAGCCCACCCCTGCGGAAACGGCAAGCGGAAAGCGCTGCCATGCAGCCGAGAAACAGGAGCGTGCTGTGGGTCGGGCAGCATCAGGAAACGGGAGGTGCAGAGAGGTACAAAGAAGTAGTCCGAGGCAAGTTTGGCAGATGCACGCAGTCCCGCAGGAGCAGAGCAGTTGCAGTGTCTTTGTTACTTGGAAGGTGCCGCACGCTCCGAAAGTTCCTGAACGTGTTGATCTGATATGGACAAACGTAAAGAACATCAAAGCTTGCTTGCTTTGCGTGTGTTCAGTAAGCTGATTTCTCTCCAAATGCAGGGCAATCTAAAAGCTTTGCAGTCCTTAGGTCTGCTTTTGCAAGTACTGTCAGGTGCCAGTCCTTAACTCAAATCCCTGTGCAGGTGGAGTAGCAGAAAGTGTCAGTGCGGATTCTTTTGCCTCTTAAAAAGCTGTGGGCAAGCCGTAGGTCTTCTCCCCTTTGGCCAGCTCTCAGCATAGCCACAGCATTGCTCTGCGGCCTGACACCTCAGGGCTTGTGTTCCTTTCAGAAGTGACACTGCCTTCCCAAGGGAGCTGACCTGAACTCTTGCTCTGTCCCAGTTTGAAGCCAGGCAGATCCTCTCTTGCCTCCCACCGGGGCAGTAAAATGAGACTCACACAAATGGATTGCAGAAGTGATGGAAAAATTTAAATGGAAGAGCAGTTAGTGTTTTACAGAAGCTACAAACATAGTGACAATAGAAACCCAAAGCATACAGAGTGCCCTTTACAGTGTACCCTAAAGCCTCCCAGTGTTTCCCTTCCTCCCATCCTGAGCGTATACCCAAAACTCCCAGGGTTCTTTCTTCCTCTACTCCACTGTTAGGCTAAACCTCATCTGGCCAGATCTGAGATTGCCCTTCCCCCTTCTCCTCCTGGCATTAGGCCTAGCCAGGCCTAAGAGGCCTTTAGATATTCCCCTATCATTACCAGATAAAGAGCATCTCCCATGTGAGCAGTGAGGAAAGAAAGAGGAAGAGAGAGACTTTACCAAAAAAATGTATAGGGTGCAGGACATTACAGGCATCAAATACACTATTTCCTGTGTCCACCCGCTGGGCTGGACACTCAGGACACCAGAGTTGTGTGGTAGTAGCAGGAGGCACTTGGCCTAAACTGCCACATGCCCTCATCCCTCCTCACTTCTGGGTGAAGGAGCATCTCCTTAGGGACCCCATTTCCCCAACACAGCTCTGATTGTCCATCTGATGTGGCAGTGGAGTTGGGGGGGATGCTGCAGACCTGAAAGCCTTAGGTCTTGTGCAAAATATCAGGATTTTCACACTATATGGCTATTTTCCTCTTTGCCCTGCTGAAGAGACAGCTGGGCACTCCTATCGACTACCCAATCCCTCATAAATTTCAGGCACAAGTGCAGTACCACTGAACGCTTCTGCCTGCATAAGCGTGCAAGAGGCCCCATCACATGACTGGCGTCATTGGTCTAGCTGTCTGCTTTCATACAAATGCTTCTGCAGGATACTTCTGGCCTTTCCAAGGTTCTTGGAGGGTAGTGCTAATCCAATTGTCCATGTCAGGGTGACCAGAGCAAATCACCATGCAGCACAACTCAGAGATGGCCTCTGCTGGGGACTGTCAGTAGTGCTCCCTGAAATTTTGTCTCTACTTTACTGTTGGATACTGGGTGTGGAGCTCTAGCTTGACTGCTGTTCATGCATCCGCATCCATCTTTCTGTGTCTGCCATTTGGGGAGCTCCCAAGATGCTCACTATATGCAGTGTCCAGCCAGCACCAGAGCCAACAGAGGAAATGAGTGTGGTACCTGGTATTGGTGCTCACTGCAGGAGGGAGAGGAAGTGTGGTGTAGCTGTGGGGCACCAAGCCTGCCAGAAATAACATCTGTGCTGAGCCCCAAGGCCTGGAGAGAGTCCCTGCTTGGAGCTGCAATCTCTGCACAACAGGAGCACTGCAGGTGGTGAGCAATTTAAGCCGCTCAGTCCCTCTGGCTCCAGGCAGTGACCAACAGTCAGCAGAAGCTTCTGCTGTGCCTTCCTGTGGCCCCAGGCTTGGGAAATGCCCAGCAGTTCTGGTGCTGAAATGGGAAGCCTTTCCCTTTCAGGTGCAGGCAGTGCAGACATCAGCTGAACTGAAGACGGAGTGGTAAGAGCCCTCTTCTCTCTCTTGACCTGCAGCAGCTCTGGTGGGATAACAGCAGATGAGCCTTTTGTGTTTGCACACACCTGCTCCCATGCTGCTCCATTCCTACCCCTGCCTGCATCCTGGAGAAAAGCTTCCCTGCCTCTGTCAAGAAACTTGGAACTACTCCTGTGACAATTCCACAATTTCAAAGCCATGGAAAATGGTGATAGCCCTTCTCTTTCGTATATCTTTTTCTTATTACTTCTCCTTCCCCTTTTCCCGTATCAGCCATTTGGTATCCTTTCACCTTTGTTTATTCCAAGGGAATGATCACCCATCACCCACTGCTGCCCAGGGGTAGTACGAGCGCAACATGCCTTCTTGTTAAAAACCAAAGAAATCCTACACTTGTTCCTTCAATAGAATATAAAAGAAAGCTCCTTTAATATCTATTTAAAAGCATTGTGCTTAAGAGTCAGTGGTGTTGATACTATCATTTGGTGTACATTTGTCACAACCCGCTTTATAGCCCTTAGATCTCATACCAGTCTATATAATTGGTTGCATGTCAGGGCGGGGTGGGTAGCTGCTGCTCAAAGAGGGTTATATTGGATGGGTATTCCAGAGGCAAAAATAATTTCTCCAGGAAGAGCATTTGTCTGTCTAGTGGTGAACCTTGTGAAATGAGATGTGACAATCATTCATGAGATTTGCTTTAAGAAGAGATGGTGTGGAGTTGCTCCTGTATGCTTTTTAAAAAAAGACAGCTAATAAAGGTTTTCAGACAGATGCAAAGTGAAACACAGCAGATCTTGATGCACTGGTTTCTCTCTGCTTGGCCACAGAAAGACGTATTCTGCAACCTTGTGGATAGTTTTGGAATCTCCGAGTCCCAGTAGAATGGTTAAGTTCCAGAATAAACTAAGGTAGTCACCAAGCACTCCTAGTGAATTCTGAAGTAGTATAGAATACATAGAATAGAATACATAGAATAGAATACATAGAATAGAATACATAGAATAAACCAGGTTGGAAGAGACCTTCAAGATCATCGCGTCCAACCCATCAACCAATCCAACACCACCCAAGCAACTAACCCACGGCACCAAGCACTCCATCAAGTCTTCTCCTGAAAATCTCCAGTGATGGTGACTCCACCACCTCCCCAGGCAGCCCATTCCAATGGGCAATCACTCTTTCTGTATAGAACTTTTTCCTAACGTCCAGCCTGAACCTCCCCTGGCGCAGCCTGAGACTGTGTATTCATCTTTTAAAACGTTTGTAACAAAGGAAGTGAGAGTAGGAAATACTTTCCTCAGTTTGTGTATTTGTCCCATTACAAAGTGCACACAATTTTACTCTAGAGGCATAATTGACAGTTAATCAGCAAAACTGTCATCACTTTCACTGGCATAAAAGCCAGGAACTCTTTGCTGCAGAGGAGTCTTTCAAAAGTGTCCTGTGAAGACAATCGGGCTTAATTACATTCAATTTTTAAATAGCACTGAAAGAAGTTCTTTCACTATCATCTGGAGTGCTGCTTTAAATGATTCTTCTGAAGGAAATTTAGGAATTAAGCCAGTTCAATTAGGTAACGTTTATTTTACATAGAACAATCTCCAAAGAATATATATATATATAAAAAAATCTAAAAACTTGATTTTATTGCATTTATTTTCTTACAAAAAAAAGACAGGCAGGCACAATTTACGTAGTCAAATATATTTCAAACAGAAGGACGACTGTTTAATGTTCAGATTTCCCCAACGCCACTCCAAAGGTATTCAAATACTTCGAACTGAACAACAGCTGTTCACTATTCAGATTTCCCCAATGCCACTCCAAAGGCTGTGAAAGTAGAAAATGTCATTTTACACGAGGCAGTAGTGCATTTAGTAGGAATGAATCACAAAATACATTTTTGTATAGCAAGACGTTACTGTCACTTAATAATTACCTCTACATTTTTTTGAATTGCACAGCAAGTTTACTTTACATTTGACAACTGCCACAAAATAGGCTTAGTATGCAACTGAATATTTGCCCCAGCTATCCCTTAAAAAGAAATTAGCATTTTTATTTATTTATTTATTTATTTTGGTAAATACTTAAAAGTCTAGTAGGAACTATATCATGTATCTGACAGCGTTTAAACATGTTTTAATTGGAAGAGGTTTATATATTCAGCTAAAATCAGCTTCTGGCTACCTCAAAATTCATACAACCCCAACAGTTGAGCATCCTAAATAATATTTTGATTTGAAAGTACCAACACCAATGAAATCTTGAACTGTTTAATCTATTTCCTACTTTTCTGCTTCATTATCGATGTGGAAAAGGCACTGTGTACATTCTTCTGAACATTTGGTGGTTTAGGCTTTTCTTCAGAATTAAGAGCAGTTCAGCAACAGGCTTAAACCAAATCTTTAAAAGCAAAAAAATACTGAATTGACTTCCCACTGATAGATGCGGTCCTTGGTATCTGAAGACGCTCATTTTCCATAGAACTTTTTGTTCAACAGGAATATAAGTAAATTCACATTCACTGTAGCTTTATCAAACATTTTCATTACAGCCACACCTTCATACTGCATCTGAAGCAAATCCTGTAATCCAAAGAAATATCATTAGCTGCTGTTTGAATCCATATCTCTCAGGAAAGAGATGGGGTAAATTTTATCATGTGATAATGTCCTGAAGGGACAAGCCCCAAACACCCCCTCAACAGGACAAGGGGCTAAGCACCTGTGAATTTGCAAACCTGGACATTTCCTGGGGTCACAGAATCACCAAGGTTGGAAGAGACCTCAAAGATCATCAAGTCCAATCCGTCACCACAAACCCCATGACTAAACCATGGCACCAAGTGCCACGTCCAATCCCCTCTTGAACACCTCCAGGGACGGTGACTCCACCACCTCCCTGGGCAGCCCATTCCAATGACTAATGACTCTCTCATTGAAGAGCTTTCTCCTCACCTCAAGCCTAAACTTCCCCTGGTGCAGCTTGAGACTGTGTCCTCTTGTTCTGGTGCTGGTTGCTTGAGAGAAGAGACCAACTCCCTCCTAGCTACAACCACCCTTCAGGTAGTTGTAGAGAGCAATAAGGTCACCCCTGAGCCTCCTCTTCTCCAGGCTAAACAATCCCAGCTCCCTCAGCCTCTCCTCGTAGGCCTTGTGCTCAAGGCCTTTCACCAGCCTTGTTGCCCTTCTCTGGACATGCTCCAGCAAGTCAACATCCTTCCTAAACTGAGGGGCCCAGAACTGGACACAGGACTCAAGGTGTGGCCTAACCAGTGCTGAGTACAGGGGCACAATGACTTCCCTCTTCCTGCTGACCACACTATTCATGATGCAGGCCAGGATGCCATTGGCCTTCTTGGCCACTTGGGCACACTGCTGGCTCATGTTTAAGTGGCTGTCAATCAGCACCCCCAGGTCCCTTTCTGTTTGGCAGTGGTGGAGATGCCAGGGAATGAACCTGGGACCTCATATAGGGTCCAGATGGTCCAGGTAAACATGTAGCAAGTGAAGCATGTGCAATTAGCCCTATAACACACCTGTGAACTGTGTGAGCCTCTGGCCATGTTTGGACTTGCCTTATTCTGTTAAGGTATTGTGTTACCCATGGGCATGAATTGTCTTTGCACAGTATTTAAACCAGTCAAGATGGCAGGCAATTTGCCTTGTTCTTACCAAGAAAGCAATAGGAGCTGAATGCTGCTGAAGTTGCAGCTGAAAAACTTGTCCTAGCAGGCAAATTACATTGTGTCCAAGCCAAGAGCTGCAAGGGGGCAAGCTTTCCCAAAAATGCCCAGAAGCTGCCACAGCCAGGGCACCAAAAGGACCCTCAAGCAGCAGCTGGATGGCCCAGCACATCAGCTGTCCTGCCAGCTATGTGCCTGAGATGTGTCCCTCAGCTACAGAGCAAAGTACCAACTGGAAGCCTGTTCCCAGCACAGAGCCCCACGTGGTGGATGCCATCTTTGCTTTGTTTACCTGCGTGAATTTCAAAGGCGCACTGCCCTTCTTGGGTGATAATTACAGAGTCCAGGACCATACGGATGAAAACAACAGAGCTGTGAGTAACCTGGGTAATTTGCTATAGGGTCCCTCTGGTGGGAAACTGCAAATTGCAGCACCTCTTTCCATTTTGAATTGCTGTACTGGAAATTCTCAGGTACTTGCTTAAATGGTTTAAACCGTGTCTTCATATTCTTTGTGTGTGAACTATATTACCCACAGCTGAATATCAGTACCTGCAAATATGCTGGATAAGTAAGTTACAGCACTGTCTGAAAATATCACCACCTGAAATACTAAGTATAAAATTTATATTTTATGACAGGTAACAGTTTCAAATGCCAGGTGCTTCAGAGTTTACAGAATTGCAAGTAACTCTTGGACAGGTGTAGAAAACATCGCATGTCCTCTAGAACCCAAATTGTAGACTGTTGGCAATGACAAAGAAGCTCAATTCTGTTTTCTGTGTGGTTTTGTTCTTAGTGTTTGCTGCTGGCTGCTGAAATACAGTGGAATTTGGTTTCATGCTGTTGCCCTGATAAAAACATTAACCCAACAGTGTGCTCAGCATCCTAAAGAAGTGATATAGTTGCTCCCTACATGATCTGCAGCTGTGTTGATTAAATAGGTCATGAATGCATATGAAAAAACCCAAACACATGAAAACCAAAACCCAAACTGAAGTAGTTTATATTTAGAGGAACTGCAACTGTGACTGTATTGCAAAGTAAAAAAATTCAACTCTACCTGGAAATGGAGCTGCACTTTTTCCATCTCAACTCCCAGAAATTTTGCTTTGATTTCAAAGTCGCCTACTTCTTCTCCAGGTGTGATATCAAACATCACGTTCTTAAACCTTGTAACAAAATAAAGGGTAATCAATTATGTATACTATACAGTTGTATAATGTCTAGAGACAGTCTTGGGGAAGAAGCCTGCAAACACAAAAGAACTTTGACCACATGTCATGTAAACAGTGACAAATGAATCACTCTCCAACCCTACTGCTGTATCTTCTTGGAGGCTTCATGGTGATGCATCCTATGGAACACAGAGCTCTCAAGTTTTCTATACTGGAAAGGTAAAAGGGAAAAAAAAAGCTGTGGGAAGTCCAGAGAACAAATATGACTAAACATCCACAGCACAGGAATTCTGAAGCCAAGTTTTTCTTCTGCCATGCCTCTGTGTCTCTTTACAGGTGTGTACAAGTTCTGTGCTTTCAGTTTGCCTCACATGGCTTCCTCTCTCTGGTGGACTCACCTGGAAAAAAATTGCAACCTGCAAAACTTTTTTCACTGCAAGAGATGGATGGAAGGGTGCCATAGCAGTGGATAGATACAAAAAGGATGTTAAACCATCAGGTCCATTCACCTCGCCATAGTGAGGAAGTGTAGAGAAACAGGTCTCAACTCAATTTTATGAAAGTGATTTGTCATGAAATGAAAACAAACTGCTACAGCTGCTGAACAAGTCCGTCAATTAGCAGCGAGCATGTTGCTCTGCTTGTATGGGTTCCATCTAATCTCATGCCAAAGTAAGACTCGCTCAAGTATTTTTCCTCAAGGTACAAGGGAAAAGCTGAATTATGACAGTTAGGCTTTATCATTCCTCTGAATGCAAAAGTCTGAGGTAATTTTAGGTGTGGCACAGCAAATGGCTAAGATTTTTTTAACAAAAGCGAAGCCCCCTAAGGAGCTGTTCATAAGCAAATGCCTTGAATTGTTCTATACCACACTTACTGATTGGTTTGTAGATCTTCAATTTCTAGGATGACACCTTTCTCATGCAGTCTTGCAGCTGTGTACTTTAATGAGGCCTGCTTCATTTTTCTGCTTCCCTTCAGCTCCTCTTTTCCATCTAGTTTAATTGACCTCCGTGAATTTCTGGGAAGAGAACAAGAAAAATGGATTTTGACTGATCTGCTAGGTCTTTTACACATCAACAACTCTCCTAGCCATATTTGGCTGTCCTCCATTCTTTCCTTCTTGAGCTCCCATTAACAAGCAGAATTAACACTCAAAAAGATCTAAGAATCAGGTGGATTTTTAGCACAAAGTGAATAGTCGAGACATTTTGGCAATGATTTTGAATAACATTTTTTAGCAGTTGTCTAAACTCTGTGGAGAAGTGCAACCCGGATCCATACTCATCACTTTAAAAGAGCAATTTGTAAGCATACAGTGACGTAGGTGTTAAATAGGATTGGCCATTACAATTAATTTTTGGATCAAGGAGGTCTGCATTGGGAAAGCTCCTGTTCCTGTCAGTAAAATATTTTCATGCTGACACTTCAGTGGCATTGACAGGGAAAATTGCTCTCAATTCCTGGAATTGCTCTCAAGGAATATCTGGAAAGTAAAATTATTTTGAATTTTCCCCCCCTCCTTTTCCCCTCTAAAGAAAAACACCTAATCCTATTAATAAAGAAAGTAATTACTTCCTAAAGCTGTACATTTTCAGAACATGCTAATACATCTGCAAAGTAGCAGCAGTACATACATCGACAATACTTGCACATCTCAGACCTCTTATTGTAAGGCAGCTTTAAATAAATGCAAGACTTTTCCATGGAATTTTGCTTTCCATGGACTTTTCTGCCTGTGGATCGTCACTCTGTTGGAATCAAAACTTCCCACTACAGATTACCACCCGCTCTCTCTCCTGATAAAACACTTGAAATATTAAGAGAGAAGAAGACTTGACTCACTTCCTCGTTAGGTTGTCTAAACAAGTTTTTATATAGGTGTTGTAATAATTAATTTGTTCTTCATAAAAAGCAGTCTTGGAGTTAAGTGCATTCAAAGTCTGCTGGAGCTTCACCAGTTCAGCTTTCCGGTGATGTCTGTATCTTCTTTGATTCCGGATATCCTAAATAAATTTATGTAATTGGTTAAATAATTTGCCATTTTAAGAAGTCTCAACTTATTACAAGTCAAATCTCTAATTACATGACCTAACTTAATTACTGGGAGAAAGCATGAACTGTCATACCAGTTCTCACAAGCAAGGTACCAGCAGCAAGTTCTGCAGTTTACATGACTGTATGGAAGACAACATTTACATATACAAGTAACAGTATCTCAGACTCTGCTGTGGTCTCCAGGGCACGTCAGGCACCAGTTGTAAGGACAACATTGTCTTCATGCCATAAATAGGAGCTTTCTCAGAGCTAATGTCTGCTGCCAAAGAAATGAAAGCTTGGGCTTCTATGTTAGAACTAGCTACTGCTAAACCAAGCTAAGGTAGTTGAAAGCAAAATAAAAGCAACCTCCAGTCCTAAGGCTCATCTCAATTTTGAGATAGCCTTAATGGCTCAAAACAAAGTGCCTGTGCTTACAGATAAGTAAAAAGGAATGTAGCACTAAATACACATGAAGAAAAGTTTTACCTCAAACTGATGCAGATGCAGGCACCTGAACTGAGCAGGACTTAAAATTTGCACTTCAGAGCAGTTGCAACATAATATACTTAATTCTATTAGAAACTTCGATCACATGAGTAATTTACTAATTTATATATTCAATACTTTTTATTCTAAATATATTTGCAACTTTAAATCATTTATTTATAATTGAACTGCTGGAGCAGGTCCAAAGAAGGGCCAAGAAAAGGATCAGAGGGGTGGAGCAACCCCTGGGGTCAGGGGACAGGCTGTGAGAGTTGGGGCTGTTCAGCCTGGAGAAAAGAAGGCTCTGGGGAGACCTTATAACAGCCTTCTAGTACCTGACAGGGGCCTAGAAGAAAGCTGAGATGGAATTTTTTACAAGGGCTTGTTGTAGTAGGACAAGAGGGAGTGGACTTCAGCTTGAGAATGGTAGATTTAGACTGGATTTTAGAAAGAAATTCATTACAGTAAGGCTGGTGAGATACTGGAACAGATTGCCCAGGGAGGAAGCGTATGCCCCCTTCCTGGAGGTGTTCAAGGCCAGGCTGGTTGAGGCCTTGAGCAACCTGGTCTAGTGGAAAGTGTCCCTGCCCATGGCAGGGGCATTGGAACCAGATGATCTTTAAGATCGCTTCCAACACAAACCATTCCATATTTTTATAATGTGTAAATCACTCATTTGAGAGAGAAGTAATTTACTCATGAGTCATTACAGGCAACTACTACACTAAAACTGTTACAGCCATAATTGGGTGCAGATATGGAAAAGGCCCTGTGTTTTATCAACCTCAGTATGGACACCCCATTGGCCCATTACTCTCCTTGTGTTCTACCTAGTGAGGCAGATTAGTGTCAATGTCAATCAGAGAATATTTGAGGGGTTTAAAAGTATTTTTAAACCTTACCAAGTTACAATAATTATTAATTGAAATGATGCTGTAAGGAAATGCTGTACTGGAGAAGTTAAATCATCATCAGTATAAAATCTCAATAACAAAGTCTACATGTGTATGTTATTAAGTTCAGGTAGTCATGTATGAGATTACTGTTTTGCACCTATTTGTCAGCAAAGAAAGATGATTTTTGTTTCTTACGTGGATACTTTAGTGATTTAGCATAGCATTCTATGGAGAAAGTATGTTGTACATTGCTGGCTGGAGTGGATCTAGGTTAAACGCCTTAAACACAACAATATACAGGGAAGCATGTTGCATTTACCTTAGCAATCTCATTTATAATTTCTTGGTACTTAGTTTCTGAAGACACCAGTCCTGCTTGTTCCAATGTCCGGAGATTTCTTTGAATTTTCCTTTTCTTTTGTTCTATTGGTAGCTGCCCATCCTCAAAAACAGACTGAGTGTGCTTCATTTTCTCTGGAGTTTTGGAATCTAAGATGGCACGTTTTTCTACAAGTTTCAAGTGTTCAGATTCCTAGGTTAAAAAAATAAATACATGCCCAAACAGAACAGTTATTTTCCAACTCCTGAGAACATTTACGTATTGAAGTACATTAAATTGTCAACAGAAATTATCAATAATCGAGCAGACTTTATTTATAGTCTCTTACCACATGGTCTGAAAGTGCTCTACATATTATGCCTTTTGACATAGCCCAAGTAACTAATCACAACACCTGAACACACATTTTAATTAATAAAAACACATCTAACATTGGACAGATACTTCAGTCTCTTCACTCAGTTGTGGTAAGGCTGTCCAGATTCACACTGTCCACTACATGTGCACACACTGAGGTAAGCTAAAATGTGCACATTAAGTTGTAGCTTTGTGTGTAAGTACCTACAGGGAAGTCTTCAGCTGGGAACTATTCCCACTCAATTTCCATACCAAGAATAGCAGTAGTTCCCTAGGCAGATGTTTGCTTGTGTTGCTTGAGCAAATAAACTGAACCTGAATTAAGGTCCTGAAGTTCATGAGAGAGAGAGAAAAAAACAAATCTAGCAGAAGGATTCACTTCACAGTATTTGATTGTATTATAACTTAGGAGAGGAAAAAAATGGGTTTACATTAAAAAAAGTAAACAATTATTCTGCTTGTACTACTTGACAGCAAGACTCAGTTTTATTTTCCGCTGAAACCATTACCAATTATACAGTAAAAGAAAGTTGACAAGTCTCATGTCTTGAGGGAACTAGATCTGAACAGTCCAAAACTGACAACAATGATTTCACTGTTACAAAGTGATGAAGAAAGCTGTCAGAGATCTGTCAAGACTTTCACACAGCTGTAACAAAATACGTACTTTATTTTCTATTCAGGCAGAGCATAGCACTTACCTGTTGTGCAGTGGCTGGTGCTTCTAATATTTCTAAGAGTGTATCCCCTGGTTGTGTCCGTATCACATCCACAATAAGTCTTTTGGTCCTTTTAAAGAGGGTATATGGATATTACAACACAGATGTTACTAGTTCAGCTGTGCCTTTCATTTCTTCAACAGCAAAGCTAGCATGTGGTCCCTTTATTATATATACACCTGACAGTGTTTCTTTCCTGGCTTTTTATGTTTCAGAGCTCTCAATAGTTTTGAGCATCTGGCTTCTACAGAGGACTGAGTAGAGAAATACAAGCATATTTTTTCTCCATTTATGTCAGAAAACAGTTAACCAACTAGCACAGTAAAACACAGTTAACATAATAAAAAACATGAATGCAACAACTCACATATAGATTTTAACTATGATCATGACAAAACAGCAGGTAGGAATGTAGTCTTTGCAGAGCCTGAGCTATGCATGGTTCTGCTAAGGGTCATATTTACTGAAGAAAATGGAAATCCCCTCAAAACTACAGAAATTCTGAAGGAATCTGACATCTGACAGTGCATTTAGACACACTGCAAAAGGGCAGATATTCTTGCAGCAATAGATGAAGAGCGTTTCCTCCATCAAAAAGGGAAGCTGCTACACCCCAGCACATATTTATTTTATTTTTTTTCTCAGTAAGAGTTTATCTCATTCCAGCTGCCTTTTCATACATAATACTTCCAAGAACAGCCTGCTACAGAATTCTCTGAGAGGACACAGTCTAAATATGATCAAGGCTTCTGTGATCAGACCTTACAACTTAGTTTAAAACAACAGTTTACCTATGTAAAGACTGCAATCTGCCTGGTGTTCAGAAATAGAAGTTCTCATAAAAGTGCAATTTAATGGGACAACAGCTTTACTCACATACAGGCAACATTATCTAAACCCACTGAATATCAGGGTATGATACAAACTTCCATGGAAGGGACAGCTAGGTAGGAATGACTGACAGCACAGGCAGACCTGGAGCACTGCTCCTTCTGTGTTAAAAGGCAATCTGCTAAACCTCCTGGATGTGAGTTTGCTGATCCAGAGCTGCTGTTAAGTGTATTTTTCCCATTACAAACTGTTGCGATCTCCAGTTTGCCAGGAAAAACAAAACAAACCCAAAGTGAACCAGAACAGTTTCCTAAAATTAGCTCATTTGGGCTACATCAACACCTTGTTGGATTTCTTTGCCTGACACTTCCTCAGTCTTTAGTGATCATTGCTACAATCTACTTTAAAATGCATGGGACATTTTATTCAGAGCCTTAAAAACAGGTGCTGAGATGGGTAATAACCATGAGGCTTGCTTCCACTCTCTCTTTTCAGCTTCCTTTCCCTGTGTGCCAAAGATGCTCAGCTCTGTTGTTTTCCAGAAACACTTCAGATGGAGCTGGATGCTTCCCCTTTTCCTGCCCCTTGGCATGTGGCACCTGTGCACTCAAATCATGTAGAACAGGCACCTGACAGATTCTTTTAGACTAGAGTACCAGCAATTCTTAGGATTCTTCACAGAAGCCTTGATGAAACCATTTAAAAAGCAAGTATGTCAGTAGTTCTGTAGAAGAGGCACATCTCTTGCAGAGAAAGAAGGAACATTCAGTGGATCAGCTACGACTTGAATTTAGCCAGATACCTAATATTTTAGAATTGCAGTAAAAGACTTCTCTACAGTTAAGATAGAAAAGCTACAGAGTGGAAAAAAGAATAGGAGGCAGTAGGCATATCCATATTACAAAACCAGCTCTAGGTTTCTGGAACACAGTTTTGACTCAACATTGTCATTGATTTCACATGATCTTTAAAATTCAGATTAAATATGCACAATGATAGTGGGAAAGCTATTCTTCCTTTCAGGATGAATAACAAACTGTCCTGCACTAAAAATCAGATACTTTTCCCCCAGAGTTTAAACAGGCATTTATGGCTTTTATAGAAATTGCACTGCTTGTAACAGATGTATCTAAGAACTTTCTTCAGAAGTAAAGCATCACATTACCTAAATTTAAGTAATGTTTATTTTTCAAACCCTCAACCTAATAGATTAGAATTGAATTACAATCTGGGGACACAGTCTCAAACTGTGCCAGAGGAGGTTTAGACTCGAAGTGAGGAGAAAGTTCTTCACTGAGCGAGTCATTCGTCACTGGAATGTGCTGCCCAGGGAGGTGGTGGAGTCGCTGTCCTGGGAGGTGTTTAAGAGGAGATTGGACATGGCACTTGGTGCCATGGTCTAGTCATGTGGTCTGTGGAGACAGGTTGGACTCGATGATCCTTGGGGTCTCTTCCAACCTTAGTTATACTGTGATACTGTATGTACAGTCCTAGTATTTGCAAAGGTTTGAAATCCTTATGCCAAATTTTCCTTTAAAGTGAAATTAAAATCTTCACACTAGTGCTGCAACGCTAAACAGAGGAGAGCAGCATCCCATTTGCCCTTATTCAGTAATCACCAGGATCTTAAACCAATCTTTATTCTGGACAGCTTGAAATCCCTTCAGAGCTAAATTATTTTCTAATATAATGTAGTCTGTATCCCAGGGTATCCCAGTAGCCATTTCTTACTTTGTTCACCAAATAGAATGAATACAATTTTCTTTCCCTGATGAAGTGACAGTTCACATTCTGTTCAAATGTCTGATGGCAGCAGGTCAGGGAAGTGTTTGAGGAGAAGAGGACAGTGTAAGGCTGTCTTTCCCTTACAAGGCTAGAGAGCTTTTCATCTCTTTTACTGTGGCTGTATGTTTAAAGCAGAATTCTTTTACACTGTCATGGAAACATGCTTACTGGATTAGGCAATGATCGAGTCAAGGTACAAAACAGAAGTGGCAGTGCGTTTATCTTTCTATAAGCTTTCTTAAAGAATTGACATCATCTGACTCTTGTGAAAATTTGAGTAGGACTGAAGACAGATTGACTTTTGAACACTGAGTGAACTCAGCACCTCAGAGGCAAGGCAATAGAGTGGAAGCAACATTAAAATAAAAAAACAACAACCAAGAAATACACAAAAAAACCCCACCAACCAACCAAAAACCTCAAAAAATCCCACCACCCCATACAAAAGGCAACCACACAAACCCCCAAAACAAACAAAAAACCCCAAATGAAACCAAAGACAACACAATCCCAAAAACTGAAACCAAAAATAAATGCCAAAAACAACTGGAAACCCGCCAAAAGAAAATAACCCATAGAAGTAAAGAAAAAGCATTCATCAGGATATAGATCTTGAGCAGCACTTACTTTATCATCAAGCTTTTAAGATCCTGATCTTCACCTTCTCGTAACTCATAGTTGCTCGTTAGGGACAGTGAAATCTCCGTTTTTGCAAGCTGATTTAGTGTGCTTTCCCTGTTGGGGTCATTGGGATCAACAGCTCCTTCCCCTGTAAGGAAACATTTTTTACTTCAAGTTTGCCAGCTTTCCCATGACTCAGTGCATGAAGTCAATGAGGACATAGATAAGTCACAGTAAATTATCAGAAACAGTTAAGTTTATTAAATAGCACACCTGTTCCCACCATTTAGAAACGATCTTTTTTGAACACTAATCAAACCCATAACCCAGCTATTTATAAGGCCAGTTATAATATTTTGGAAATGTTACTCATTTTCTTTTGTCAAGCTACTGATGTGCAAGAGCCTCACATAATCTTCTTAAAGAAGAATACAAACAACATCCTTTGTTCTAACATGCAGTGAGAGTGAAAAGTGAAAGAGTAGCAGCTAAGTTAAGAGGCTATTCACTCGGAAGCTGGTATTATCCATGAGATCCGGCTACTTTTTAAATAGGTCACTTCTTCATACAGTTACAACAAATTAAATATCAGTGCCATTTGCTCCTTATAACTTGTCAATAAATGTACATAATTTGTGTTACAAGAAGTGTTCAGAAATTATTTGGTAAATTAAGAAGCAGACATGAGCGTATTTAAATCAAGCCCCCATTTAATTCCACCCCTCAAGTAAACCACAACCAGAAAGACAAGGGCCAGCAGCATACCAAGGAAAGACTCAACATCAGGAACAGGTCCAAGCCCTTCCAGCAATTCATTCAGCAAGTCATTTGGCTCAGTGGCAATGGCATCCTGGTGTTCTAGTAGTAGCTATGAATGAATGTAAATGAAGTCATGTCAAAACAAACAAACAAATCCAAAACAACCCAAAACCCCCGAAAACACACACAAAAAATCTGCACACACAAAAAAACCCTCCAAACCAAAAACCAAACAACAAAAAAACCACCCCACACAACCCAAACCCTTCTCACTGTCTTTAAACCTGTGAATAGGTCTGGAGACTAAATGCTGAAAAGCACAGACCTAATGTGATTGAGATTACGGAGGATCCAAGTTGGGGAGCTAGTTCTAAACTAAGAGTTTAGAATTGTTCTTGCTGTGAGGCAGCTTGCCATGCTTTTCTGGCAATTGCCTCTGGAGTGCTGAACAGAAGTTTAAGATTAACCTTTAAGACTAACAAATTACCACAGAATAAAGGGCAAAAATCACAAGCAGAGCATTTCAGTGCTGCATCCCTGACTAAACACACAGACAATGAAGAGCAGCTTGGTGGTCCATAGAACGATACTTGTTTTCTGTGTATCTATTCCAGAAGCCTAGAGTAGCATCAGTGATACCTTTCAGAAATGGCTATATTTTGTAAGCAAGAAATTGGCCATGCAGCATCTGCTGCACGCTGCCTTGGAAGTTTCTCAGAAGTTGCAGAAGATTTGTTAATATATTCACAGTAACTTCCATTGCATCTGTACACATTCTCAAAACTAAGGGAGAGCAAAAAAACCCCCAAACCCGTAACAGTTACATGCAGCAGATACCCCACGCTGTACATAATGTTGACTGATACTGTAAGAATTGCTGAGAAACACTATGTGCACTGGTTAAAGCTCCACCATACTTGATGCTGTACAAGCACAGAATGAAAAGGACATTCACAGGACAAGTTCTTTGTGGCAAAGGCAAGAGATCATGAGGAAGCACAAAGCTGATGAATGCAACAGACCTCTCAATTCCAGCTACATGCTATGGAGGTGAGCAATGAAAACGAAGCTTAGAACTAGGTGTCATGGCAGGGGAGATGTGAGAACTTTTCCTGAATGTGAGCTACACATGACAACTGATAAAATGTTTATGTATTGCTTTTTATTCAAACTTACTTTTTTTTTTTTAAAGATGTATGGCCAGAATACAATTTTTTTTATGATTCCAGGTGAAGTGGAGTAGGGGGGGAAAAAAAAAAAATCTTTGGTGAAGGATAAAGCTCTTGGAGCAGGTTTGGTAGAAGAGGTGACATGGAATAAGAAGGATCTCCTAGGAAATACACTGCACACAGCTAAGGTATGGCCTTTAGGCTCAGTTGCTTGCTTCCTGTAGGAAGGCGAATGTGTGTAGTCATATTAGCAAAAAGGACCACCTCCTTCTCTGTTTGGCAGTTTCCTTTCAGTAAGTTACTTCATATTTTGTAGTCTATGTTATTAGCCAACATAAATTTGCTTAGTAATACTTTCTCACATTAGGATCAAAAAATACATATTAGAATAGAATAGAATTAACCAGGTTGGAAAAGACCTTTGAGATAATAGAGTCCAACCTATCATCCAATGCTATCTAATCAAGTAAACTGTGGCACCAAGCACCCCATCTAGTCTCTTCCTAAACACCTCCAGTGATGGTGACTCCATCAGCTCCCCGGGCAGCCCATTCCAATGGCCACTCTTTCTGTGAAGAGCTTCTTCCTAACATCCAGCCAAAACCTTCCCTGGCACAGCTTGAGACTGTGTCCTCTTGTTGTGGTACTGGTTGCCTGGGAGAAGAGATCAATCCCCACCTGGCTATAACCTCCCTTCAGGTAATAAGGTCTCCTCTGAGCCTCCTCTTTCCAGGCTAAGCAATCCCAGCTCCCTCAGCCTCTCCTCATAGGGCTTGTGCTCCAACCCCTCACCAACTTTGTTGCCATTCTCTGGACACATTCCAGCAAGTCAACATCTTTCATGGACATAGACACACAGCAAACCTATTAAAAGGAATATTTGGCCAAGACTAATGTTTAAACATAACCACTGATCATAAGCATGCATGCACACGTCTGTGCCTTAAAAATTAAAAGAAAGAATAGCTGCAATGACAATCCAGAAAGTATGCTTTCAGCAGGCTAGACTATTAGTTTCCACTGGAATAAACTGGTCTACTGGACACTGATTGTACTTTTTCCACAGTGTATCTGACAATATTTGTGGGAGGTTCTTTGTGGGATTTGTTGGCTTTTTTTTGGGAGGTGTTGGGCTTTTTGGAGTATTTTATATTGACTGGGGGGTGAGGGCAGGGGACAGTTTGCATGCTAGAACACAGACAATATTCCAGCTTCAGGAGGACCATGTGGTAGACATTTAACTTACACCCTAATGAGTCATATTGCAGTTAATCTGTGCTTTATCCATGATAAAGAACTAGCAGGATGCCACAGCTTCAGTCCTTCTAAATCAGATGTTTGCATCTGCTTCCAAAAAACGATATGCCTGAATGCACAAGTCACAAAGTACAGTAAATTTTCATCTATTCCCAGAGCTGCAGGAACTTCTTTGAATTGGTGTTACTTTTAGCCAAGATGGGAAAGCATTTTAAAGCATACACAATTTAGAAATATCACACTAGGTTAGAACAAAACCATTCCTCCCTCCCACCAGAAAATGTTGTATTATTCTAGTTGTTACTCAAGATGATGCTTATACAAAGGAAGCAGTCCTTTGGGAAAATGCAATCTAATATTCAATTCCAGACCATTTCAGAGATGAACTAAAGAAATTATTTCAAAAGGAAGAATGAACACTAACACTTCCCCACAACTCTTGATACAAGTATTTAGTAATCTGTACACTTTAGTCTGTTGACTAGTATATTTTCATTAACTTACTGAATGAGTGTTGATAATTTCTTCAATGGAGATATATATGACAGGTTTGCTAAGGGTCACCATGTCAGAGTATTCATCAATGTTGAATTTTTCTTCTGGTTCAGGAACATCACATGCTGCTTGAAAAAAATTCCTAAGAGAAAATGAGTAAGACTTCAATAACTCTGCCCTATAAACTCACTTTAGCCTGTATTAAAAAATACATGACATTCTAGTATATTGCTTTTATAATCTACATTTACTGTTTGAAGGAACATTTTGGAGGCAATGCATTTATACACATCAATTCAAATGATGGATTGTTTTCTCTTTCCTGGACCGTTAGTGGAAGATTATTTTAAAGGTAAATTTTTTCTTTCTTATTCATCAAAGACTGATAACTTGGTAAATTTTAAGAACTTTGATTTTATGAAGGCACTTTGCAGCTTGAAGAGTGCTGGGAAGAAATTACTTGAAATAGTTGCACAAAATTACCACTTGGCCTACAAAAGTTTAACCTGCTATTATTCAGAAACCAATTTGTTCAAAATGACAGAAGATGACAAATTATGGTATTGTTTATAAATGCAATAGATTGAAGAGGAAAAAAATGCAAAATATGGTTAAAACATTACTTTGACGTGACTGGCAGATACATGGAGAGCTAAGACCTGCTTTTCAAGATGACAGCCTCCCCAAGTTACTTGCACAGCTTCAGCCATGTGCACAGAGAACAAAGAAACAGAAAGGTTTTTCTGTCAGAGAACCACTTGTATTTTCCAAAGTTTGAGGAGCTTGAATTTGAGAAGCTGGCAGAAACATTATAGATGAGGCCTACAGGGCTGCTGCAGGAGCCAGTCTGCCTTCACTGTACTGACCATGCAGTGTTGACAAGGATGTATGTTTCAGGCTCAGAGGACTTTTAAAGTTCAGAGTTGGGGGGGGAAAAAAAAAAACAAACAACAAAGCTAGAAATTGTTGGTTTGGAGAAGAAAAGGTGAGCGATGTGATCAAGTTGTACAAAATCACACGGCAGGATGGCATCATGGTATTGAATATCAGCAGCAGATTCAACTTAGCCCATAACAAAAGGTCAGATGCTAAAGATACAAGTTCTGAAAATGAGTTTGTTGCAAGATTCAATAATGCTTCAAGCCACCATAAATGCAATGATAGCAATCATCCCGAAAGATGGGCAATAATCTCAATGAACTTGTGCCCCTCAGTGTGCCAAAACAGGCGATTTCCTGGGACTGCGCAACACAAAAGAATAAAACGTGCATGGAATCCCTTGGGAAAGATGAAAGAAAACCTCTAACAGGTTCCTGACAATTTTCCACCCCCCCAGACAAAACATTCAGGTGTCCTCCTGACCCAAAGAACACTGTTTCTTCTGTATGGTGACTCTCTGCAAACTGCTCACACAGTCTGCTTGCAGTAAGGATGCCTTGCTGCAATAAATCCAGCAGAAGTGATCTCTTCTCAAAGGAATGCTCAAGCAGAAGTACAACCTGTTACTCCTGCTTCCACCCACAACAGTGTGAATCTAGGGCACAACACTCGCCAATTTAACACTGAGCAGGGAATTCCACCTCCCTTACGTATCCTTGAAGACAGCTCTTACCTGTGCAGATATTTGTGAGGGCATTGCGTACCTGAACTTCTGGTATGTCTGTGAGAGGTAAGTGTTCATAGATGACAGATGTTCACTCTCTCCTTCAAAGAGTTTGTTAGAAGCAGCATGCTGAAGTACTTTTGCTACACAGCCTAGGTTTCTCCTCTGATCAGGGTGTATCTGGCCCCCAGCTGTCATATCAATTATATCAAAACCATCAGGAGCAACAATGGCAGGGTTCATGTAGCGATAGTACAGAAGATTGCCAACAATCTGAAAGAAAAAAAAAATATTTTCCCTTTGCATACAATAATTAAACTTTACCAAACATAACCAATCATTTTACTTCTGAATTAGACTACAGGAACAAGGGCTAGAAGAGCCCCAAATATGTATATGTTGTCTGTGTGCCTAACTGAAAGTGCTTGTGGTCTTCGATAAGGTGTTACTTCTTACAACACCTCTGTGAACATGGGTTACAGGTCTTCACAACCAAGTTTCAATTTCTTGCTGACTTTAGGTCAGCTAATGTCAGACACTGAGTCAAACACAACAAATATAATTTTTTTTTTTTCCTCTAGTTTTTGCAAGGTTCAGCTTCAGGGACTCCTCCTCTGAACTGCTACAGGTATCTGCCAGCACTGAAGGCATTCATTGACAAGGGACCATTGTTTCTCACAAGGAGCTGCATGCAGCCCTGAAGGACTAGAGAAGACAATTTTCCGAACTGTGATTTCTATAATGATCTTAAGAGTAGCTTGTATTGTGCAGATGGTAGCTGCAAGTTATTCCTGATACCAGAAACGGGCAGGACTTTCCTGTCTGCTATTTGCCTCATCTTATGTGCAGTCACATGCAGAACTTCCAACTTACACATTGAAAGGATTTCAGCTGGCTGCCTTGTGCTCCCATATGCTAAATCATTTTTCCCCCCATAGGTTAAGTAAATTTTTGCTGTTATTGCTGGAATGATGGATAGGAGAAACCTATAAATGCTGCTTGCAATGATTTCAAATGCATTGTTAAAACACCCAAACAGCAGAAATAATTTTTTAGCTGATAAGTTTGAGTTCTCTAGGCAGCAGGATATGATTTTTCTTTAAACTTCCACGCTGCTGAGTAGTATCTTTTTAAAGATTAATTGGCAAGTAATTTTGAACTTAAAAACTTGTAATTATATAATCATTTCATTAAACACTAATGAAAGTAACTTTATTGAAGTCAGACGGAGTGAGTGAGTTGGAGAAGAGAATGCTCTGAGAAGACCTTATTGTGGCCTTCCTATATCTGAAAGGGGCCTACAGGAAAGCTGGGGAGAAACTTTGTAGGATATTGGGTAGTGATAAGACTAGGGCGAATGGAGCAAAACTAGAAGTGGATAGATTTAGATTGGATGTTAGGAAGAAGTTCTTCACCATGAAGGTGGTAAGACACTGGAACAGGTTGCCCAGGGAGGTGGGTAAAAGCACCATCCCTGGAAGGTTTTAAGGCCAGGCTGGATGGGGCTCTGGGCAACCTGATCTAGTGTCAGGTGTCCCTGACCATGGCAGAAGGGTTGGTACGAGATGATCCTTGAGGTCTCTTCCAACCCTGGCAATTCTATGATTATGTGATTCTATAAACAGCACAATTAGTCTGTCAGCTGGCTGGAAGGCTCTCAGAGCAATTCCACTAAGCCCTCTGAAAAGGCACCATGGTTGTGGTAGGTTAGTGATGGCCAGTATCATGATTATGACTCTCACTTTTCAGTCTATACAAATGTCATTCTTACAACTTCTACAAGCATCTCAATGTAATGATCTATTCGTAGTTAATTTTTAAAGCCCTTCTTCCTTTTCCTTACATGTAGTTTAAAAAATGTTATTTTCTAGTATGTTAACTTCAGGAGAGGAAACAAAAAAAAAGGAAAAAAGAACAGTTCTTCCTGAAAAGATTACTGATGGTAAGGACCATAGGATAAAAACCTGTGCTCCTCCCCACCCACTACCCCTTTGCAACCCAAGAAGTGCCAAATTCCTTCAGTAAACGCTGATGTTCTCATTTCCTTAGAAAGCATAGTGTTGATAGAAATCCCTTATAGCATTAAAAATCAAGATGATGGCCATGTGCCCTCAGAAGTCTACCTTCAATAGTTCATCTTCTGTTGCATCTGGGAATTTCTCATGAAGCGAGCTCTTCAGAACTTTGGCTATGTATCTCATTCCATAACTGCATGCAGATGAAAATGAAAAATATTGGAGAGACTTAGGTGAAACACAAACCAACCTCTCTAGCCTGGTAACTTATTGGCTTTTTCTCCTGCCACTTAAAACACTAAATGAGATGATAATGGAAAACAAAAAATTTCAAATACAGAGACATGTTCACTAGGCCAATAAAGCAGAGCAGAAGTGGAGAAACCACTCCATCTACTGGGGAAGTCATTTGAGAGGCTCCTATCACAAACTACGAAATTCAGTAAAAAGTTCATTGATGCAGCTTTGAAAAGTTTCAATGCATTGATGCATTGAAAAGTTTGCAGTGAAGCTTCACTGTGCCTGTGAACTGCAGCTGGGAGAATCCTAAAGTCAGCACTTACGGCATCATATTGAGAGAAGAGAATATGGATGTGAGAACTTTGTCAGTTACTGCTCGCAAACTCTGAATTGATGATTCCAGCTTATTGACCACTTCTGTGTGTGTTAATGCTTGTTCTGTGGTTACATCATATGGCAATTTGCTGCAAAGCAAGCATATTAAATCAGACTAAACGCATTTGAGAATAAAATACTTGAAACACAAAAAAGTCAAACAAATGCTGTTGAAGTCTACTAAAGTCTCAGATGTATTACCTTCCTTTCCCCACACTGAGAATCCTCATTTAAGGTCTGCATCTCCACACCCCAGTCCCAGCATTACTCCTCAAAAGGCTGAGATGCTATCAACATCCTGTTATAAAGCTTGTGAAAAGCCTACAAATGAGTCAGTGGCAGAGTCTGATATACTTACAAGGATTAAGTAATTAACTTTTGAAGCTCATGACCAGGAAAGTGATCTCTCTGATATTCAGAATTGGTTAAAATGCCTGTTTTTTTTTTTCAAGTACCTATCCCCAAAAGCTCCTATTGTGCTAAAGGAAGATGGACAAGGGATGTGTGGACACAAGTGCATTTTGTCATAGACTGGAAGGCAGACCAGAACTGAAGGATCCCTCAGGTATTTAAATGGTACAATATTCAGAGCTTACTCACTCACCTGGCCTCACCAGTCTGCATTTCTAGCTGGTTTACCCATGACTTATATACATCCACAGGACTAGTGTTGATTACAAGGGACTTGTCCTCCATGATCTCTTTCACCACCGGAGCTAGGAGTTGGCGTAGAGTGTTTTGTCCACGAGCACCTCGATTGAAGCTGACGACCATCTTAATGACAGTGGGGTTTCCAGTAACAATATCCTGAATCTGGTCTACTTTAGAGCTGCATCAAGAATGGAGGATTCTCAGATCTGGCTTATGCACTTTTTCAAAACTCACACTTCTTAAACCATCCTTTTTCTCTATATTGAAACACTATTTATGCAGTCTACTTCTTACACTTTCATGTAAAACAAGATTGTAGAAACTACTGCCTGCATGCTCTATGTGTTGTTGTAATGGCCCTGGAATGTAGCATAGTTAGTGGTGGCAGCTAATGTATACCTGATTCTGGTCCAAATACCTGTTCAGCAAATAACCTGTTAAGCACACAGAATGAGATTTTGTTGTTTCAGGAAAAGCCACCACTCTTGTTAGACAACATAAATTTACATGAAGAATGAAAATGCTTTCTTCACCCTTAAGTACTCAAGCACAAAAGCAGGAAACCCCACAGTCTCATTTTTTTAAAGTGATTTGTTTTGTTTTTCATATAGAAGTGTCCAGTATAGAAAGGTTCTTTTCTGAATTTGAAATAGCTTAACAAATATGTTACCCTGAAAACAAATTTCTGCAACTGCATACAAAAATATAGCAGTAACCATCAAATTCTTTTAGGTGTGAAAAACTCATTGAACTGTCTGCAAAACAAATTAACTGAAGTTGTCTTGCACGTACTTTATCTCCTCTTCTAGAGCAGTTTTGAAGAGTTTGAGAAGCAGATACTCTTCTCTTTGATTGGAAGCGTAGTTGTATAGAGTGAAGATGACTGTATCCATAAACTTGGTTGATTTGTTTTGTGGCATCTGGAAAATCAGCTTCGCCAGATATGTAGGATTAGTCTACAAAGCAAATAAATTATTTAAATGATATTGCCCAGGACAAACTACTCTCACTCTGGAGACCACGGTTTCTACCTTTCCCTTAACACTAAAAGCATTTGGTTTCACTTTTTCACACTTGCTTTACACTTGTTTCCCCAAATGATAATGCATAAGAGACAGCAAATGGTTAGATATTTGTGGGTAGCATCAGTAAGAATTTTAGTTGTAGTCTCTGAACAGTAGTGCATCAAGTCTATGCATACAATGACAATTACCAATTTACCATGACTGTCTACCAAGAAGATATTGCATACGGTGTTCCTGTAAGGGAGCATCTGCCTTGGGAAGATCTAAAATTTGTCTCGAAAAACTTAGTGAGATGAGGAAAAAACAACACATGAACAGATGTATTATATGCTTTTGGCTGCATAGCAAACAACTTCCTTCTCACTGTGTCTATGCACAGCAATAGCAACATGGTCTAAAAGATACATGGAAGGAAAAACATTTCAGCCTCAGGACAGCCTGAAGTGGACTGAAGTTACTGTCAAAAAAGAACAATTATATTCCTTGCATGGTTTAAAGACAGGAATGATTTTTCTCAAATGTAGGAAATTCTGGAAACTAATCATAGTATTTGCTGCAGTCTGCGTACTACTTTGGAAATCTATTAATGATCAGTACTACAATTGCTAAAACAAAGCAAACTATTTAATTCTAGTTATTCATTAGCAATTTGCTCCCATGTTAGTTTTTGCTATAATACTTACCTGTAACAGGTAGAATAAATGCTGATAAGCTTCCAGTTTTTTTCTTCTTTCTTTACTCAAGCCTTTGATACCCTGTTTGTCAACCATAACCATCTCTTCCAGCTGACTTTTGCTCTTTTTGTTAAGTTTCTTACTGTGCAGTACCACATCCTGCAGACAGATAGTCAAAAACCTGGATTATGTATTCTCCCAAAAAAAGAAAAATTAGAAACATGAATATATACCCAATCACGTTCAATGTGATACTCCTCCAAGGGCCCTTATTAGAAACTTTGTATACTCTATTCACTAACCAGTCTTGTGCACATCTTTATCTTGTCACAAGTATGTCTTGGCAACAATGTCTGTTTGAGAAATCTGAGCTGCTGTACAGATTCATTCATCATTTAGTTAACAAAGAACAAGGTCTCAAATATTATAAGAAGTCTGCTCCATTCTACTACAGAAAAGATGCTTAAAATCCGTAATTACTGTTGTCCAGAAGCAGCAAAACAAAGTTACATTCAGTATCAAACTGGCATGCGCTCAGGAGAACAGAACCACCTCTCCCACAAAGTATTTTGACAAAATTACTTCAGACACATGAAGAAATTATTTAATTTGCTAGGAGTATTTTAACTAATTGAGGGTTACCAAGGGCTGGCACAGATTGCTTAGAAATGTTGTAGAGTGTCTACTTCTGATGATATTCAAAAGCCATCTGGACATTTTCCTGAACAACCTGCCCTGAGTGGCTCTGCTTGAGGTGCCTTTCAGCCTCAGTGGTGTGATTGTGTAATCTTGAGCTCCTCCAATACATGTAAGCGCTCAGTGCATGCTACCAAGGGACTCTAAACAGAGTCTGCTTACCTGAAGAGTGATTCTGTTTTTCACCAGCAGTCCAATCTTTATATCCATTAAGTTCAGGTCCTTCTCCAGCTGTTGATTGGATCGGATTTTTGTAACCACTTCTTCCCTTAACCTTGTTACTTCTAGTTCTTCTTGGAAGTCTAAGTCACTTTGGTCCAGGAGGTAGGCAAATTTGCGCAGGACAGGCAAGGGGGGATTCTCAGCACCAACTATAGGCAAGGTAAATAGACTCATTTGTTGACATAATACTAAACACACCCCTAAAGCTCTCAGGAAACTGATCGCTATGTAGAAAATTTCAGAACTACAGAGACAAGTCGACACAAACTAGAGCACTATTTTTGACTATCCAAAATAGTTTCAGGCGTAAGACGATTGGTTTACGAAGACTTGCACCTTCTTTTGAGGTTGCTTAAAGAAACCTTTCACCCAGAAATTCTCTACCAACCACCCCCACCAACCCAAATAAAACCCAATGAAAACCAAAAACCCCAAGCAAGACAAAAACTGAAGAGAGTAACATACTTTTCCCCAAATAAGAAACACTTAACTATTACCACTTACTTAGTGTTCTGTAGTCTTCCCTGGCTTTGTTTGCTCTGAGAAATGCTTGTATCTTCACAATTTCATCAGTCTGGAAGGGAACAAGATGAGGCAAAATAATCTATTTATGACACATTCCTGCACCCATTGCAGAACCTGCACCCTCTTTACTGAGACTCCCAAAATTGCACATGCAGTCACACTACCCTGATTTAGTGCTTCATGTTCAAAATGGAGAAAAGCACTTACATGATCCTTGAAGTATTGCAGTCGTTTCCTGTAGGCTCTCTTTGCTAGCCACATTTTGACCCATGACTGAATCTGAAAATGAGATAAAAATTAAATAAAAACTTAATGGACACTGCACAGAATGTTTTGTGTGTGCTTTAAACTTGCTTCCACAGGAATGCTCAGGGCCATAGTTGACTAACACCAAGCTCCTACTGTCCAGCAACCAGATTGATGGGCTTCAACTGAAAAATAGCAAGTTGAGTTGAAGGTGTTACAACCCATGCATGGCTTTGTCTTTGGAAGTAATTTCTATTTCCAAGTCTACCAGACTCCTTCAGAGACAGAACATCAATATCCCATCTGTGATCTACAATCTATTCATGATATAGCATCCCATTAGCATCTCAGAAAAGTGAACACTTTTCAAACAGATAAATTTGACAGCTTTTATTTAAATGACAGCACACTATCAGACCAAATATTTTCAGATATAGTATTATGGGAAGGGAAGTGTAATGAAATCTCTGTTAAGAGACACTCAAATTCAGCAAACCTTAATAATTCAGTAAAGCACAGAGCTTTCAAGAAGCCATTTACTTAAGCTATCAATTAAACCACTTTGAACAGTATGCAAATTTCTGGAGTGCACATACCTCAAGTTCCTGTTCCAATCTCTGACTTCCATGAGGCAGAGGACCAGACCAAGGGACAAAGCATACTCAGGCTCCAAAACACAGTGGGATCTTACCTTAACAATAGCAGCAACATTGCCTTGAAGCACCTTTAATCTGTCAACATAGCTTTTCCTTTGTTTGAATCCTTTCCAGAAAGCCTATTTTGTAAAAGGCAGGAGACGATTAGTATTTATTATTTTCTTACTACTAATAAAGACCACATATGTACACTAAAAATCATTAAGATTTATCTTTTAGAGAAAAAATGACCATTGTGGTAACAAGATAACTAACATGAAAGTATGCTTGCCTCTACATTTTTAAGGTGCCCTGATATATGTCTAATTTTAGCCAATCTCAGCACACACTTTGTTATCCAATGCCATTTCCTTCTCTCCCCTGAAGCCATCCATACTCTTGTTACTAGTACACTTGCATCCTTTAGCATCACAGTCACTCACTTCATCTCACACAGGAAAGACTGCCAGTTCTTGCCCATTACATCCAAAACCAGTCCCCTGCTAGCTGGACACCCATTGTTTTTGGCCTGGCGTCCTTTGAGTCTCTGGTCTTCCACAGCCGCTTAGGAACATTTTGCACCACAGATAACCCCCTAATTTCCTCACTTGGTTCTCCTCCTGCTAGCTCAGCGTCAAACCCTTTTTAAGCACACGACAACAGGGATAACAAAGATACTTTCACCACCTTTGACACATTTTGCTCTTTATCTCTGACCAGCAAGTGACATCAGCCTTGTTTGCAACTGGCTTTTCACAAATTACTTTGATTTTAATGTGCTTAGGAAAAAAATAATCAGATAACAACTTTATTTACTATATTTCTCCATATTTTAAAACTTGTTCACAGACCCTGACTGTGAGTTCCTTAAAGAACATTATTGTCCTTTATAAGGCTCAAACATCATTCTATCATGCCAGAAAATGAGAAGTCAGCTAATTATAAAGGTATTTATCATCATGAATAATTGAGTAAAGTTATTACAGATTTAAAAAGAGAAAAAAAAAATCCATTGCTCTATGTTCTGTAATATTTGGTGGTTGATTGCTTGTTGTTTTGGTTCCCCCTCCCCCCCAGTATCAGATTGAAGCTTGGGGAGGGCAGATTTAGACTGAATATTAGGAAGAAACTCTTTACAGTACGGGTGGTGAGGGGGCCCAGGGAGGCTGTGGATGCTCCCTCCCTGGAAGGTGTTCAAGGCCAGGCTGCATGAAGACTTGAGCAGCCTGGTCTAGTAGAAGGTGGGTCGGAACTAGATAACCTTTAAGGTCCCTTCCAACCCAAACCATTTTATGAATCCATGAAATTGCTTCTAACAGCCTGTACTATTTCACTGTTTAAAACCAGTGTGCATGCATTTGCTTGTTTTCACACCCTCAGCAGAAAGTTTCCTTTATACTCCTTTTGGAGTTCAGCAAATTGAAGGCATCCAAGAAGTACTGTTGGAGCCCGAGAACACCACAGCAACTGCCACTCCCTACTCAGCTATGACTTCATGGAGCAGAGGCAAACCATGTTTAACTGGGGATAGTCTAGAAAGGAATGTATTTAAGTCATGCTTTGCCAAAGAATTTCTGCTTTGATACTCAAAAAATGTAATCTGATTTTGTGCTGTGCATAGCTATGAGTGCCATGCGAAACCTTGAGCCAGGGTTATGTATTTCTGAGCTTCTCCAACTAAAGCAAGTTTGGCTGCACGTGGATAAACCCCATTCTTTTAGAACTGGGTATTTGCTAATTAAAAACACAATTACTCCAACAAGGAGAAGAACATATTTGCAGATGCAGAAGCTTAAATAGCTGCTAATGTAAACAGGGAGACAGAATCCATCTAAGAATTTCATCAGTGGTGGTAATCAGCCACATCACCTGTAACATACAGAAAGTTGCCCAAGCCTTGTTACCTTCTTTTTCTAGGACAATACCTGTATTTTGATGGCAGATGGTTCCTGGTTTTGAAGGTACGCTCTTCTCTCATGATAATTTTTTCTGACTAAGAATCCCCTTGCTCGGGCTTGCAGCTGAACAATCAGATTTTCGTTAGCAAGCCACAGCTGCTCTCGATTGTAATCTGCTGTAACTTGCCCAACAATATTCTGTTAAGAGAAAATGGAAAAAGTTAATTTAAAAGCAAAAAAATTCAAGCCAAAACCATCCTGGAATTTGGTTGGTATTCTGTAGATTGTCTGTACAGCTTATGTTCATCCTATGTAAGTCTCTCTGATTTACCCCTAGATTATAAACAGTATGAAAGAAGAGTTGCTTACTTACCACTGAATTTTATATGAAGGGTAAATGAACTCCTATCAAGCCTCAGTTATTCAGCTGGGTATGCTAGTTTGAGATTCTTGGCTTGTTTTATACTGGAGGAGAGTTCTGCTTTCTTAATGCAAGCTTTTTGTAGAGGTTAGATGTCTAGAAATGCTAACTCAGGGCAGCTCACTACAGAGTAAAGCACTCAAGAATTGCTGCAGTCAGAATATCAGAAGGACCTACACTGTGATTTGAACAGTTTGTGCAGCACAGTAAACCTGTCACCTAAATAGGTTGCTGAGAACAAAAAACACCCCAAACTCTACAGAAGCTTTTATGATCTATGTAGTTCTAAGTTATATTTTATGCTAATACAAAACCTCTACAGCAAGAGTGTTTAAAGTATCAGACATCCTACTTAACTTGGAGATACAAGAATGCTGCCAGATGATCAGATTTAAGCATAGCACAGTGCTTCTGTCTGCTCCTAGATACATAATGAAATTCCTTACCATAGGCCAATCACAGAATTTTCACAGAATTTTAGGGGCTGGAAAGGACCTTGAAAGATCACCTAGTCCAACCCCCCTGCCAGAGCAGGATCATAGAATCATAGGATTGTTAGGGTTAGAAAGTACCTCAAGGATCATCTAGTTCCAATCCCCCCTGCCATGGGCAGGGATACCTTGCACTAGATCAGGCTGCCCAGAGCCACATCCAGCCTGGCTGCAAAAACCTCCAGGGATGAGGCTTCCACCACCTCCCTGGGCAACCTGTGCCAGTGTCTCACTACCCTCATGGTGAAGAACTTCTTCCTGACATCCAATCTGAATCTAACCATTTCTATTTTTGTTCCATACTCCCTAGTCCTATCAATACCTGACACCGTAAGAAATCCCTCACCATCTTTCTTGTAGGCTCCCTTAAGATACTGGGGGTCCACAATTAGGTCACCTCGGAGCTTTCTCTTCTCCAGACCGTACAGCCTCAACTCCCTCAGTCTGTCCTCATAGGAGAGGTGCTCCAGCCCTCTGATCATCCTTGTGGCCCTTCTCTGGACATGTTCCAGCACGTCCATATGCCTCTTGTAATAGGGGCTCCAGAACTGGATGCAGTACTCCAGGTGGGGTCTCACCAGAGCGGAGTAGAGGAGGAGAATTACCTCCCTTGACCTGCTGGCTGTGCTTCTCTCAATGCAGCCCAGGATGTGATTTGCTTTCTGGGCTGCAAGAGCACACTGGTGGCTCATGTTGAACTACTCATCCACCAGCACCCCCAGGTCCTTTTCTTCAGGGCTGCTCTCAAGCCAACTCCTGCTCAGCGTATATCAGTGCTTGGGATTGCCCTGACCCAGATGCAAGACCTTGCACTTCATCTTGTTGAACCTCATGAGGCTATCATGGGTCCACCTCTCCAGCATGTCAGGCTCCCTCTGGATGGTATCCCTTCCCTCCAGCGTGTCAGCTGCACCACACAGCTTGGTGTCATCAGCAAACCTCCTGAGGTTGCACTCAATGCCACTGTCCATGTCACCAACAAAGATGTTAAACAAGACTGGTCCCAGCCCTGACCTCTGAGGCACTCCACTTGTCACTGGCCTCCACTTGGACTTGGATCCATAGACAGCCACCCCTTGGGTGTGGCCATCAAGCCAGTTCTTTATCCACTGAATGGTCCATCCATCAAACCCATACTGCACCAGCTTGGAGACCAGGTTGTGGTGCAGGACAGTGTGGAAGGCTTTGCTCAGGTCCAGGTAAATGACGTCAGTTGCTTGGCCTTCATCTATTAGTGTTGTGACCTTGTCATAGGAGGCCACCAGGTTTGTCAGGCAGGATTTGCCCTTGGTGAAGCCATGCTGATTGTACCCAATCATCACTTTGTTACTCTTCTGCTTCGGCAGTGCCCCCATGAGGGTCTGCCGCATGATCTTACCAGGCACAGAGGTGAGACTGACTGGCCTATAGCTCCCTGGTTCATTCCTATTTCCCTTTTTGAAAATGGGAGTTATGTTTCCCCTTTCCCCTCAGTGGGGACATCCCAGGACTCTCAGGCCTTTTGGAATATGATGGAGAGCAGTTTAGCAACCTCATCCTCCAGTTCCCTCAGCATCTGTGGGAGTATCTCTTCAGGTCCCATGGACTTGAACACTTTCAGGTTCTTCAGATGGTCACTAACCTGATCTTCACTCACAATGGGAAGTTCTTTCTACCAGTCCCTCCCCAGTTGAAATCTCCCAAAGGACCAGGGCCTGTGAATGTGAAGCCACTTCTGTTTGCCTGTGGAGGGCCTCATCTGCTGGTCAGGTGGCCTGTAGCAGACCCTACAGTAACATCACCTTCCCCTGTCTTCCCCTTCATCTTCAGCCATATGGTCTCAACCAGCTCATCATCCTTGCCCAGGTGAAGCTCCACTGATTCCAGCTGGTCACTGATATAGACAGCAACACCTCCTCCCCTGCCTATCCTTCCTAAAGAGCTTGTACCCATCTATCCCTGCCTTCCAGTCATGGGAATCATCCCACCAAGTTTCATTGATAGCCACTATATCATAGCATCCTAGCAGCACAGTGGCCCTTAATTCATCCGGTTTGTTGCCCAAGTTGTGTGCATTTGCATAGAGGCACTTCAGCTGTGCTGGCCATGTCACCCTCTTAGGTGAATCCCCCTTGATTCCCTTGGGGTGACCCAATGCTTCATTCTTGTCTTGCCTCAGGGCAACAAGTGGAGAGCCTTTGCTAACATCCATCCCTCTGCCTCTGGTGAGCTGCCCCAATGTTTGTCACAGGCAAGCATGGAATTAACAACCCCCTCCCCCCTTGAATCTAGTTTAAAGACATATCAATAAGCCCTGCCAACTTCTCCCCCTAGAATCCTTTTCCCTCTCTGGGACAGGTGCATCCTATTGGCTGCTTGTAACTCTGGTGCCCTGTAAACTGAGTTGTGATCATAAAATCCAAACCCCTGTCAATGACACCAGTCCTGGAGCCATGAATTGACCTGTTGGCTCTTCCTAAGTGTTCTCCTGTCCATCACCAATGTCAGAGGGATGGAAGAAAACACAGCTTCAGCTCCTGATCCCTTTAGCAGTTGCCCCAAGGTCCTGAAGCCTCTTTTAATTGATTGTGAGCCTCTCACTGCTGCATCATCACTACCTACCTGAAAAACCAGCAGTGGGTAATAGTCTGAAGGACTCACAAGGGTGAGAAGTTTACCTATGACATCCTTCACCCAGGCACCAGGGACCTCTCTATGAAGTGGGTCCGATCTGCATATCAGGCTGGCTGCTCCCCTCAGCAGGCAGTCACCTACAACAACGACCCTTCCATTTTTCTTTTCAGGGTCAGTTTTTATGGCTGGCCTGGTGTGGGCCAGCCTTGGTGGTACCTCCAGCTTTTGTGAGCCCTCATCCTTGCTCACAACCAGTTCCTCCTGCAGAGTGTCATACCTGTTCTACAGGGGCACTGTGGGTGGTGCACTTCTTAAAGGAGCACATTTGATCCATTTGTATCATTTGTTTTGTCAGGTAGAGACCTGTTCCTGTTGACCCTGCACATGTGAGCTACTGCAGGAAGACTGGGGGGGCTATATGATGGGAGTATATTGAATCCCCTGCTCCACTAAGAGTCAACTCCTGTTCTGTATTTGTAAAGGTCAGTTTGTAAAAGTTATCCATTTCCTTCTCATTCTCCCTGAAGCTTCTTAACCTACTCACCTCTTCCCTGAGCTCCATCACTTCATTCTGGAGCTGTGCCAACTGGCTAAGCAGGTCAAAAACCTGCTCACACCTCACACACCCATAGTCAGTGTTGCCCCCTGTTCCCTGTAAAAGGCTGTGGCATTCCTCGCAGCCTGTGGCCTGGATGCCAATATCCATTTCGGTAGGTGCAGAGAGCACAGTCTTCCTCCTCCTAGTAGCCACCATTATGCCTTCAGTAAGACTGAAGCACCTTGTGTCCTGCCCACACACTGCTCATGCCAACTACTGAGCTAATTCAGAAGGAGCCCCTGGGATACCTCACAACCCACTTGCTGGATTCCAACTCAGCTAATTCAAAAGGAGCCCCTGGGGTATACTCAGTGTCTATTTGCACTCCATGTGCCTGTTAGCCTGCCTGCACTGATGGCCAAGCGATTCCAGCTGTCTGAACACACCCCTCCCTCTTGCACCCCACTCACTAGGTTGCAACTAGCCAGAAGGCTGTTGCCTCGCAGCCTGAGAGCCTCTGCCAGTGTCACTGGTGTTTAAATCTCCCATAGCTTCTCCGGGAACGCCCCCAGCCACATTGCCCTCTCAGGCAACCTCACAAGAGCCTCTGAGTCGGGTTGGGTCACCTGTTGTTCTCTCAACTCTCGGTCTCCCTATATCCAGGAGCCCTCTTTCCTCTTCTAAAGATCTCAGCACAGCACAGAACTAGCCAGTACTGATGTAGTTACCTTGCAGCTCACAGTCACCTACACCAGATTACACAGGACCACATCCAGGTGAGTTTTGAATATGTGCAGAGAGGGAGACTCCACAACCTCCCTGGGCAGCCTGCTCCAGCGCTCTATTACCCTCACAGTGAAAAAACTTCTCCTCATATTTATGTGAAGCTTCCTATGCCTCAACTTCCACCCATTGCACCTTAATGGAAAGCCCAAAAAGGACATGAAAGCACTAAGACTTCTGTCAGTATCTGATGGTGCCCATTAATAAGAATACTGTAACTTCCAGTAGGAAGTACCCAAATCGTTATCAGATGTCAGAGAGAAGGTTGTGCTACCACTGTCTGTGCTTAGGCTTAAATTGCTGCTATTGTCAGAAGCTGATACTGAACTAAAGCTGATACTGAAGTACCCAAATCGTTATCAGATGTCAGAGAGAAGGTTGTGCTACCACTGTCTGTGCTTAGGCTTAAATTGCTGCTATTGTCAGAAGCTGATACTGAACTAAAGTGGTCTTCAGTCTCCTCTCAGCACAGCCTTGATAACTCTGTCACGTGTTGATGATGCATTTGCAATTAAGGTAAACATTTCAGGTACCTACCTGGATTTCTTCACCAGTTAACCATGAAGTTTTTGGTACTCCTTCAGGGGCAACACAGGTACCTTCCTCAGTTTCCACATTGTAATAGTAATCATACATGTTTTTCATGAGAAGCTTAATCCATGGGCTTTCATTAGAATCTAAAAGCAACACATACAATAAGCACTTATTCATGCCCTGTTACACCTCTCCACCCATTTCCCATTTCTACATTTGCTGCAACTCCATTTTACATGCAAGGGCACTCTGTGCCTTACGCCAGGTTTTAGTAAGGGTGCTTTCAAAATATCTAGAAGAATGATCCTAATCCACCTAATGTGAATGAAACAGCTATGAGATCAGTACAGATTTGCTGCCAGCTTTTTCAGTCCCCAATGTGGCAGGTTAGTGCTTCCACCTGGAACTGTGTGTGCTATGTCTTCCATCACTCAAAAAAAGTGGTACTGGGACTGTGTTTGTAAAAGGACATTTCCTACAGACACATCATTGTCTTGTTTAGTGCTTTGGTAAACAAGGCTGTATCCTGGTAGGCAGGAAAAGCCTTATTTCCTCACAAAGACCTCCACAGTAAAGCCAAAAAGGTCAGTTGTGCAAAATGCCTTCTCAAGACTTATGCTGCAGGATGAAACACACCCACCTACTATTAAAAAAAACCTACTACACTGGCAGTAACTTTATGTAATTGTTAGCTAATGTTGGCTACATTAGCTAACATGATAAAACATTCCATTGTCTTGCTATAGGCAAGCCTCAGCTTTTAGTGGTACCTGCTGCTTTGCCAATGCACAGGGACCATAAATGGATCATCAACACTCTGGCAGAGGCTGGCCTCATCTTTGGCAATGATCTGTAAGGCTAAAGTGTGCAGCCTAACCCTTCTCTGCTTCTGCTAACAGAAAAAGAAAAAAAAAAAAACAAAAACCAAAAAACCACAACAAAACACGTAAGAGTAATATTGTGTTCTGAGAGGATGGACTGGTCTACTGACAGTCACAGAGAAGTTGCCCTAAATTCACTCAGAAGCTAGTCTGAGACCCTAGAAAAATCTTTGCTAGACTCTGCAAGTAGCTGGACTCATTTTCATATACTGTGTAACAGTTCAGCATCATGTAAAAAGCACTTGGGCAAGTGTTATATTGATCAAGATTTAGAACTGGCAATTTTAGATAGGCCTTCTGTGTTAGTGGCAACACAGACATGTGGGTCTCCTATTCAGGAAGGTTTCCTACCTTCTCTCGTTTTCAGGTTCTTGGCTTCAGAGAGGCTTCTGAAGTAGGTTTCAGCACACTCAGGAACAACTCGTAATCCAAACCTGGACTGCAGTATCATCAGAATTGGCTGTGAATCACCCTTCTCCAAGCTCTTATTTATCATTGACATTCCCACAGCCACTAGGGTAAAATAATGATACAGAAAATTAGGTGGCTTATACACTATGTATCCACAAGTCTGGCTTCCAGCAATGTTGGTAACAGACTTGTAAGGCAGGCACATACAGACAGTATGACCTACACAGCATGTGTTACACCCATTTGCAGCCTCCTTCATGCTTGTAAGGACAAGTATATCAGGGAACACCAGTCTTGTCAGAAAATGTGCCCTCTGCCCAAGCTGAGATGCATCCACAGTATAGTGATCTGAGAGGATAACTGCTTCCCCATCAAGTGACATACCAAAATGATGCCAGAGCAGGGTTTGAGGATAGCAGATATCCCCCTACTTAGCAGGGCCCAAACAGACAGGCCATCATCTGCTGATCACTTTGGAGCCTCCTAGAGGTGCATGAAGTCATTCAATTACAAGCTGCAAACCTTAACATTTACTTTTACTGCACAAAATAGGAACGAAAACTGATGGCCTTGAGCAAAGTCTTACAACACTAAGAGCAACCTAGTCAAGATGCTGAAGCAACCCTTTCTTGTCCTCACCCCCTCTCTAAGTGTATTTATAGATGATGTGGCAAATGCATGCCCTTGAGTTTGCCAGACATCCAGCTTTTGTTTCAAGGGCACATAAAAGAGCCCTGAGAGGCATGTTCAAAACCTGAGGTTTTACAGCATTACCCATACTCTGATACAGGACTTCCTAGATGTCCTTTGCTTTGTGCAGGTCCCACTGAAGAAGGTTGATACCATCACAACTGACAGCATGCAGTAACACACGCCACTTCAAAGTGCCTTAAAAACTAGAGGTATTTGCTGCTTTAGAAACTGCTTCTCTGCTCCTTAATAGTGTTCTTCACATCTAAATTAAAGATTCACACACAGAGGAACGAGTGTATAGACATATAGCTAGAACATACATGTTAAATATTGGCTTAAGTGAACCTGGCTACCTTTGCACCCCACAGCTGTACTTCATGCTGCAAAACCAAACACTTTCCCTTATCTTGTGAATAATAAAAACAATTTAAAGTTGCACTCCACACTTAGTGCTCTTAAATAGAGCTGATGCAAAAGGCACTCAGTATTAGAAGCCTACATACAGAAGGTATTGCTTGAGTCTGAGCTAGCAGAAGAGCATTTCAGCAAAAGAAATATTTTTTCCTTTGTGGTTTAACTGAATTGGAATGGGTGGCTTTGGCTGACAACAGCAGATCAATCTCACAATGCTCTGGCAGCCATCTGGGAAACAAGTCAATGTGCTATACTACACCACCGTCTGGATATTTACCAGATTGCATCCTGCTATTTTCTGTTTTCAAATAACCCCCTGCCAAGCACACACTTACTCCCCATGAGACTGGAGATGGCTTTGTACTACAGCTGTGGGACTGTGATGCTCAGGCATCTGCTCTCAGTAGTGAACAGGAAAAACTGAGAAGCCACACATTGCGATCTTGCTGCTGCTGATGATCCAGATGGCTCCGGGAGCTCAGCCCAAATTGCACACAGTCCCATCTGCCTTGGCAACTCCAGTCACCAATATTTGATTGCTTTTCTTCCTCCTTTTCATACTACAGCTACATGTGTTGGAAGCTATTACAAAAACAAAAAAGCACACAGCTTAGCTAAGAGTTGTTTCTGTAGGTCCCCTACTGCCTGGCTTTTCCCATTTTCAATTACGTCTTCAGTTGGGAAGGAAACTATTTGGAAAATATATAGTAGGGGAAAACAACAGCTCAACAGAAATTATTACTTTCCATTGAATATCTAGCCACTAATACTGCTTCAAAGAAGGGCTATACAATCTTAGTGAAATAAGCCAAATGGATCTTAGCCATCCCTAGCTTCAGGAGAGCTTGTGGTTCCAGTCTGCTGATGGAGCAATTGGGCTGCTAGTACCAGAGCAACACTGTGGAGGGATCTTTTCCATCCCCATCCTTCTTTCAAACACTTTGATACATAAAGATGCAGCTGTCTAGTGTGATAAACCTGAACTCTCAACAAGGCGAAAGGTCAGCTTTACCGTGTAACAGAGATCGTGCTTTGACAGACACTCTTTCTGTGAAAGACTAAGATCAGTATTGGTGCCTATTTCTAAAGGATGTACAGTGGGTATTTGCTCTCATTTTGTCCTCCACTTAGATAAGGAGTACAATGGTTGAACTGATTAAAGACATGAAGCAAGGTGATTACACTGCACAGCAAACACCACAACAAATTAGGAAACACACCAGCATTCACTGAACACATCTTCCTAAATGATGATACATCTTCCTGTTTCAACATCATCACTCCCCACCTGCATAACTATCAAGGGATAGTAATCAGAGGACTGTACCAGACTAGGCAGCCTACTGGTAACATCCCTGACTCAGGCCCCAGGGAGGCAGCAGACTTCCCTGTGGGAAGGATCTGGCTGACATATGGGGCCCTCTGTTCCCCTCAGGAGGCAATCACCAATAACAATTACCCTCCTCTTCTTTTTTTTAAGGGAACAAGTCCTGATGCAGGGGACAGGCTGTTTTGCTTTAGGCAACACCTCAGATGGTGTCTCTTCTGTCTTCTCATTCACCTCACCCTCAGCTTCCCATGCCCCATATTTGTTTTGCAAGGGCAGCTGGGAAGGTGAGGAGAGCTGTGAGGGTTTTACTTTGTGTCTCCTAACAGGGACCTATGTCCATTTGCTGCTGCATCTTGGGTCACCTCCCTCTGCTAGGGGACTCTGCAGAGCCTGGTTCCTCAAATGCAATTCCCTTTCACATTCCCTTACAGTCCTAAGTCTAGCAACTTCTTCCTTCAGTTCAGCCACTAGATTAAGCAGATAATTGAGCTGCTCACACCTAATGCAGGTGTTATGTCCACTGCCCTCCATTTCAGGTGCCAGGCTCCAGCACTCTCCGCAGCCAGTTGCCTGACACCTGCCTGCTTAGTCCTCAGTCTGGGTTGACACAGATCTTTTGAAAACAGCTTTGCAGCCAGTTACCACCATCCCTATCCCTGGCCACAGGACCTAACTGGAGAACAATTCAGGAATGAGCCCACATAGTTCAGCACCTCCCTCCCTCTCATGAAAGCACCGCCGCTGCAGCAGTCTCCACCCATGCTGCACTGGCCTTTCGGGAGAGAAATAACTGGCTGGAGGTGGTGGGGGACATGCCACTCCACACAGTGTGGTGCCTGGGTCCTGCCTCGGTGCACTGCAGTCGCAGATAAATACAGCTGTCAGTATCTCCCCTCATCGCAATACTTATTTTATTGCCATTATTGCAGCCATCATAAACCCACATTTTGTTCTGACTGAACAAAACCCTATCAGGACCTGAACAGGCTGGAGAGGAGGGTGCAGGCAAACTTCATGAAGTTTATATTAGACAAGTGCAGGGTCCTACATCTCGGGGGGAATAACAACATGCACCAGTACAGGTTCAAGGCTGCCCTGCTAAAAAGCAGCTATCACAGGGAAAGACCTTGGAGTGCTGGTGGACAGCAAGCTCTCCATGGAACAACAATGTGCCCTGGAGGCCCAGAGAGCCAATGGTATCCTGGGATGCATCAAGAAGGGTGTGTTCAGCAGGTCTAGGGAAGTTCTTCTACCTCTCTGCTCTACTCTGGTGAGACCACACCTGGAGTACTGTGTCCAGCTTTGGGCTCCCCAGTTCAAGAAAGAGAGAACTGCTGGGGAGAATCCAACAGAGAGCAGTGAGGATTATCAGGGGACTTGAGCATCTCTCTTATGAAAAGACACTGAGATCCCTGGGGCTGTTTAGTCTTGAGAAGACTGAGAGGGGAATCTCATCAATATATATAAATATGTGAGGGGTGGGTGTCAAGTGGATGGGGCCACGCTCTTTGGTGGTGCACAATAATAAGGAACAACAGGTTCAGACTTGAACAAGAAAATTTCATCTCAACATGAGGGGTAACTTCTTTACAGTGAGGGTGCCAGAGCACTGGAACAGGCTGCCTAGGGAGGTTGTGGAGTCCTCTGGAGACTTTTAAAACCCTCTGGGATACATTCCTGTGTGATCCTGCTTTGGCAGGGCAGGGGTTGGACCCAATGATCTCTTGAAGTCCCTTCCAACCTCTAATATACTGTGTGGGGGAAAAAAAAAATCTCTTACTGCTTTGCAAAAGTTTTGGAGTGGGATGTGAGGAGCTGTTTATATTTCAAAAATAGCATCTGAGATAAATTAAACTAAAAGTTCATTTCCAACTTGTGATCAAGCTGAACTTTAAGTTTAGACTATGTGAATGCAGCACACGAACTTCCTGAGACAGGATGTGCTTGTTACAGGAAGTATCTGGTTCTGTTCCATGGGGAAATTTTAAATCTCAGATTTAGCTGCAAAACCTTAGAGCTCTTCTGAAGAATGTGCTGTGCTGACACTGCTTCCTTTCAACCCAGAGGGCAGAGTACAGGAGATTAGTAGTTATTTCCACAAGAGACTTGTTAAAACATTTCAACTGATCATGTGAAGCTTTTCACAATCAAGTACTTAATAGAAACATATTATACAAAACAATTTTACTACAACAACTAGGTAATGTCTGAAGCAGTGGCCTATCATTAACAACACTGCAAAGTATTGATATATGGATAATGCTGCACTAATTTCTGCAGGCTGTTTATAAGATACATTCTTCATGCTTTTACACCAGTTAACACAAATGAGGATGTTTTCAAGTCTCTCTTTGACTTTAACTTGCATCTGTTGATAAGCTATGAATTTCCTTCCCTTCTCCTCACACAGATGTTTCCTCATGCCTCTGAGCAGCATTGATGAGACACAGGTTTTCGTTCACAGAAGAAAGCATCCACAATCCTGCATACAAGAGCTCGGCTGGAGCAACGCATGTGTGCCTAACCCCATCTCAGGAAAAATAACCCGGGTGCTTTTCACTACAGATGTGTGACCTACAAAAATACCTTGTCTTCAGTGTATCTGGTTACAGTAAGACTGTTTAATTGATTAAACTGATTCTGTAGTAGCAGTAATACTAAATGCAATGTTTCTGTAGCAGGGTTAAGAGCTATCTGTGTTTACTCTCTTCCACCCATGACTTGTCAAGTGCTGACTACTGACACAGACTGCCTTTAAGTAAACAGGCTGCAGCACTGCAATATTGAAGGCTGAATGCATCACTGCAGGAATGCACTGACTTCAGCAGTTGTATTCACAAGCTCTTAGAGTGCAAAAGAAGGTGACACTGAGTCATTCAAAGGTAAGCCAAGCAGAAGGTGAACCAATATCCAGCACCAAACTAACAGCTTCAGCTGGTGCGCACTGGCCCCAGGGAAGAGCAGGCAGGGACACCACCATGCTTTCCAGTGTCTCATACACCCAGCTACACTTCTACATTACTTGAGAAGGTTTATTGTGTATTATTTTTTTCCTGAAAGTATTAGTCAGTCCAAATTTTTACAGAAGGTGATGAGTTCATCTGGTTCACAATGTTCTGACAGGATAAACCTCAGCATTTTCCCTACAAATTAGAATCAGAATCATTCTGATGGGGAAAGACCCCTAAGATCATCAGGTCCAACCATTATCTAAGTCTGCTAAGTCTGGTGTTAAACTATGTTCCTTAGCACCACTTCTGTGTGTCTATTAAACATCTCCAGGGATGATGATTCAACCACCTCCTTGGAAAGCTTGTTCCAGTGTTTGATAATCCTTTCAGTAAAGAACTGTCAAAGAAGTGACTTCTAATGTCCAGTCTAAACCTCCTATAGTGCAATTTGAGGCCATTTCCTTTCATCTTATCACTTGTTACAAAGGAGAAGAGACCAAACCACCTCATAAAAACTGCCTTTCAGATAGTTATAGAGAGAGCAAGGTCTCCCCTGAGCCTGCTTTTCTCAAGGCTAAACAACTGCAGTTCCCTCAGCTGCTCCTCTTACAATCTGTTTTCCAGACCTTTCACCAGCTTCATTGCCCTTCTCTGGACATATTTGAGCAAATCAGTGTCTTTCTTGTAGTGACGGCCCCAAAGCTGAGCACAGTACTCAGGGTGTGGCCTCAGCAATGCTAAGCACAGGGGAACAATCCCTGCCCTTATCCTGCTTGTCACACTATTCCTGATACAGGCCAGGATGCTGTTTGCCTTCTTGGCCACCTGGGCACAGCAATGGCCCATATTCAGCCAGCTGTCAGTTAACACCCCCAGGTCTTCCTCTGCAGGCAGCTTTCCAGCCATGTTTCCCCAAGCCAGTTGCATTACATGGGTGGTTGTGACCCAAGTGCAGTACCTGTCGCTTGACCTTGGCCCATCAATCCAGCCTGCCCAGGTCCCTCTGTAGACTGTAATGGCCCTCCCACCCCCAGTCAGATCAACACTCCCTCCCAGCACAGTGTCACCTGCAAACTTACTCAGAGTGCACTCAATACCTTCAACCAGGTCACTAAGAAAATGTTACTGAGAACCGGACCAAATACTGAGCCCTGGGTTACAGCACTTATGACTGGCTACCAACTGGACTCCTTTCACCACCATTCTTTGGGCCTAGCCATCCAGTAGTGTTTTACCCAGCAAAGCATCCACCCATCCAAGCAGACAGTTTCTCCAGGAGGATGCTGTGGGCGACAGCATCAAATGCTTTACTGAAGTCCAAGCAGACAATATCCACAGCCTTTCCCTCATCTGCTAACTGGGTCACCTTATTGGAGATGGAGATCAGGTTTGTAAAGCAGGACCTGCCCTTCATGAACACATGCTGACTAGGCCAGATCAACTGGTTGTTCTGCAAGTGCTGAGTAATGTAGAAGGGCACCACATTTGCCAATCAGCAGCCAAATGAGACCTCCATGGTTAGCCAGAACCACTGATAAATGATGGAAAGTGGCTTGGTGAGCACTTCTGCCAGCTCCCTCAGTACCTTTGAGAGTATCCCATTTGGCCCCATATACTTGTGTATGTCTAAGTGGTGCAGCAGGTCACAAACCATCCCCTCTTGGATTATGGGGCCTTTATTCTGCTCCCAATCCCTGTCTTCCAGCTCAGGGGGTTGGATATCCAGTGAACAACTGGTCTTGCTACTTAAGACTGAGGCAAAGAAAGTATTGAGTAACTCAGCCTTTTCCTCATCCTTGAACACTATGTTACCCACACTCACCCAACAAAGGACACAGATTGTCCTTAGTCCTCTTTTTGTTGCTAATGTATTTGTAGAAGTATTTGCTGTTCTTTTTAACAGCTGAAGCCAAAATTATTTCCAGTTTGGCTTTGGCCCCACTAGTTTTCTCCCTGCATAGCATCACAGAAACTTTTTAGTCCTCCTGAGTGGCCTGGCTCCTTCTGCCAAAGACCACAGACTCTCCTTTTCTCCCTAAACTGCAACCAAATGCCTCTAACTCAGCCAGGTTGGCCTTCTTCCCCAGTGACTCCTCTTTTGGCACCTGAGGACAGTATTTTGCACCTTCAAGACTCCTCTCTTGAACAATGTGCAGCTTTCCTGTACTCTTTGACCCCCCAGGACTGCCTCCCAAGGGACTCTGTTGACCAGTCTCCAAGACAGGCCACATTCTGCCCACTGGAAGTCCAAGATGTCAGTTCCACTGACACCCTTCTTTATATCAATGAGTGATGTGATAGCTGTGCTGAAAATTACCTGTAACCATTACATAATGCACAAGTCCTGCTCAGTTCACAAACAGGAGGTCCAGTAGGGCACCAGCTGTGCTAGGAAGTTACCCTGCACACACTCTAGGAACCTCTGCTGTGTTATGTTTCCAGCAGACATCAGGAAAGTTGAAGTTTCCCAAAGGAGCAAGGGCCAGCAACCATGACGCTTCTCCCAGGTTTCAGTCTCATTATCCTGGTTGGGCGATCTGTAACAGACTCCTATCAGGATATCTACCATGTTGGCCTTCCCCCTGATTCTTACCCATAATCAGTCAACTCTGTCATTGTCATGGTAGGGCCAAACAGCCCCAGCACAAATGCAGACAGACACTAAGGTGTCTAGACATGGTCCCACTCTCTCCCCTCCTTCCTGCAGAAAGCCAGGGTAATGCTGGAAAAGAAACAAAGGGGACAGGACCATGCGTGTCTGGTAAATAACCCTGTATCTACAGTAAGGGCATGTGTTCTGGCCACAGCCTGGCAGAACCCCTTCCCATTGGGTAACTATGTGCTGGTTTCATGCCCTATTGGTCCAATCAATCTCAGGCAAGATATATATACAGGCTGATTTCTAGTTGCCTGTCCCTTGCTCAAGCCTTGCATGCTTGAACCTGCTTGGACCTTGTCTGGCTTGAAACTGCCTTGAGTTGCATAGCCTCGAGCTGCCTGGTCCAGAGCCTGGGATAAAGCCACGAGCATACACACCGCAAGCCATGAGAGAAGCCATGAGCTTAGGAGCCAAGCCTGCTTCCCCTTGGCAACCAGGATTTTGCCATGCCTCAATTCACCCAGGACAGAGCAAGTGCCCATCACAAGAAGTGCCATTAACAGCCCACTGTCTGCTGAAGCCAGACCAGCAATCCATAACCGTGTGGCATTCCTGCTGGTGACCTGCTGTGCCTGGCACATGAGAGCACCCCAAAGCCTCTCATACACAGCAGCAGCACTCCCTACCTGGGTACAACTAGTAGTGAATAATTAACTGCTCTTTGGCATAACGGTTCTTGTTGAGTCTCCCCCCACACTGTGGTCGAGCACCATTTCACTGCCAGGGTATTCTCTTTGTTATATTCCTCCCGGTTTGCATAAAGTAGTTAAATTGTTACAGTTGCCCAAATATTACACATTCCCATTGCAAATATACTCTAACTGTACATTGAAACTTTTGATACATTTTGGCATTTTTCATATTAATAAAGGTTACTAATATTTTGATTAATATTGTCATACCATTTATAAATAAATGAAACAATATAATCCTTTTCAACAATCATCACCATCATTAACCTCAATACAATCAAAACTGACCTACAGGACCACACCACCGCCTCTCTTTCCTTGCCTGTTCCTTCTGAAGAGTTTGTAGCCATTGACTGTGACACTGCAGTCATGAGGCATACCACCACATTCCTGTGATGCCGCTAGTGATGCACAATGACTTCCAGTTTCTCCTGTTTGTTTCCCATGCTGCATGTGGTACTGTAGATGCACTTCAGCTGGTCTAATAGTCCTGCCACCTTTTTACAGGGAATAGTCCTAGTTCCTACCCGACTGTTCTCAGATGCTTCCATGTTTATGAACTCATCAATAACCCATGCATTTCTGCTGCCATGTGAGCCTCCATTCCCTACCTCCACTGATATGGTAGACTGACAGATCTCACTAGCACACCATCCTTTAAAAATAGAATAGAATAAACCAGGTTGGAAGAGACCTTCGAGATCATCATGTCCAACCTATCATCCAACACCACCCAATCAACTAAACCATGCAACCAAGCATCCTGTCAAGCCTCGCCCTGAACACCCCCAGCGACAGCGACCCCACTACCTCCTCAGGCAGCTCATTCCAGTGGGCAATCACTCTCTCTGTGTAAAACTTCCTAACCTCCAGCCTAAACCTCCCCTGACACAGCCTGAGACTACAGTACTGCTGCCCTTGGGCTTATTTCTAGCAAGACCAGTTTGTGCCCTTCCCTCTGCCAATCTAGTTTCAGGCTTTTTCAATGAGCCCTGCTAGCTAAGATACTTTCCCCCTTTGCAACAGGTGTATCCCATCAGTTGTCAGCAGGCTTGATGTCATGATATCCTCCTCTTCAACTGATTGGAAGACCATGTCCATTTCCACAAATCCCAAGTGCCCTTTTTACACCACTTTTAAAGTTAATAAATTCCTGGGTTTTGTTTGTTAGCACTTAAAAAAAAAAACCAAAATTAAATAGGCATAATCAAAGTTGTAAATGTAAGAATTTACTCTTACAACATGCACCAATATTTCAGCCTTATATAAATAAAATAAGCTCCTGAACAGTATACCCTTCTTATTTACGCATGTTACTGTTTCATCAGCTATGCAAAGATACATTGACACTAGAAATCTTGGTTATGATGTTAACCAGTGTAATCAAATCTACTGAATTTTTAGCTGAGCCAGAAGGACTATCACTTTAGATAAAACCAGTAACACCCTTGGAGCACTGGTCTCCAACACTGCAAGTAACTCAAATTTCAGTACAACAATTTATTTCTTTTCATGTATTCAAAAGGGCTGCCATACTTCCCTGAAGTGCAAAAAATGAATTGCTAATTTCAGTTTTTCAGGATTAAGAAAAACAGGAGAATGCAGATGCAGGCTAATGCTTACAGATTGTTGCTTCCTTTATATTGTTATTGGCATCACTGATTCCCTTCTGTATTTCATCCAGCCATAGAAGTGCTGATTCATCTTGGGATTCCTGGACAAAAATGGAAAGAGAAGAGTCTTGAAAAAAAAATTAAAATCAACGATAACAAAAAGTGTCTGAACCTACCAATAGAGCTCTAGTGTAAAATCTTCTCTTGAGCATCCCTTGGACACTGAAAAGAATTTGGCTGCTTATAATCAACAATAAAACACATGATTATGCTATTTACTAACTTGAATATGCTGTTTAAATACAAAGCTCAGTTTTCATGTATAGAGACACCATCCTGCTAAAGAGCAATAAAAACTTTGAGTGAAGCTAGAAATGTTTTCATTTCCATGACATGTAAGCAAAGTAATCACTGTCAAATAAAACAACACACTATCATGCAGCACTGCAATAGTAGCATAAAGTGCACAAAGCAAAAGACTGCAAGAAATTTGCTTTCTTTCAGAATCCCTTATTTGGAAAGTATTTGCACGTACACCTGAGTACACATTCATTAGAAAATAAGAGTAAAAGCTAACATAGAAAAACAGCTCAGGTTTAATAATAGTAACCTAGTTCAGGTGGCAAACATTTCAAGAACTAAGGGGCAGAGCAGGCCTCACTTTTCCTACAGGGCAACAGTGCATGAAAAGTTAAAAGAAGAGGTGCATAGAAGACTTTTCACCACCCCCACTAACCAACACTGCTCTGTCTGCCAGAGTATACAGATGAACCAACGCTTCATCTGAGAAAATACTATTTAGGAGTTAAAGGGACATTTTAAATCTAATTCAGTAAGTGGGTGAACAAAATTCATTCTAAAGAGGAAATAGGATTGCTAGGCCTAATAGGTTAATGATAAGAGAAACTGAAATGTACTGATTCAATAAAGATCTATGATTATGTACACAAGTATTTTGGGGGGAAAAAAGCCTACAGAAACTCTCTCAAGTTAAAATAGTGTGGACAAAGAAGTGTCTTTGCAAATCCATGTGGGTTTGTTTTTCACCCAACTCCAGGCCACAAATCCAATACACCTGTTATCCACAGAAATTGCAAAGAGAGATAGGACCAAAAAAAACCCCAACAAACCACCAAAACAAAACAAACAAACAAAACAAACAACCCACACCAACAAAAAAATCCAAACCACTAGAGAGGCTTTTATATGTGTAAACAAGGTAACAGAATATCTTAAATAAAATTAGGCAGTGGCAGGCAATTGCATAACAGTGTGGACACAGTGCAAGTTTTAGCACTTGAAGAGTATATACTAAATTCCCAAACTATGATTGACAATTTTGAGAAAAGGACTGGGAAACAGTAAAGAATTCCTTATCCAATGTCCATCTTTTACACACTAGATACAGTAGACACAAATATTGCTCTATGGCATTCAAAAAACCCCACAAAACAGGGAGTGGGAGGAAGGCAGGCAGAGGAAAAAGAAAGAAAGAAAAAAGGAAAAAAAAGGAAAACAAAAAAAAAGAAGGAATCAGCAACAAAAGATGGAAAGAGGGGAGAGGGGAAAGGTTTGAGAGATTGTAGGATGTGGAGGGGTGGGAACAGTTTGAACAGAGTCAGTAGCTCAAAGGAACCTGACAGCTAACACTGGGTAGGGAGGTAGAAGACTAAGTGGTGTATAGTTTTAAGGCACATCTGTGCGGCTTGCTTTCACTTTTGCATTTGCTAAACTAGGATCACCACACTCCTTTGCCAAGCCTGGCTTCCTCCTCAGAAGGGGTACAGAGTTCAGCAACATGTGTCTGAGCCAGTGGATAAGACCCTCAAGTATTTACTTAAAGCATAGCTTTTGATTTTTTCAGAAAACATATTTTTATCCCAAATGTACAAATTCTAGCTGAATTACCTACACTGGCTTCAGGCTTGTGGTAAATTAGGAGTTAAATTACTGCTGTAAAGCAATTTTATCTGTGTTGGGCAGAGGCTGAAACTGAGTCATGTGTGCATATTTGGAAACGTCACACCCTTTTGCTGTAGTAGACAAAGAACAAACTAGCTCCTTACCATAAACCTCATACCTACAGGATGCTTCTGGAAGACAGATCAATCATTCTTTAGTCCCTTGGGGGTGGGGGGGTGGGGTGGGGGGGTGAGGGGGCTGCGGAAATCCCTCACAGAAAGCTTTCTTAGATGAACTAGAGCAGCATCGTTGTTTGGCTTGCTGGAGTTCATGTGCCACAATGAAGATACTAGTTTTTGCTGGACTACTCTCTCTTGCCTCCAGTCGTTTCACAACAGGTAAGTCCTCATTTCTGTATCTATTCCATATTTGAATAAGTAACATGGGCTTGTTGACAATGTGTTAATGTCCACTTCAAACTGACTGTACACGCCTTACTACAGAAAACTACAGAAGTCTCATTTAAGGCAGATTTAAATTTTTCTATTTCAGTGACACCTTATTTCCCTCCACTCACTTTCCTTAAGAAATTTTATTTAAGGGATCTTTCTGCACTTAAGACATATCTTCTCTCCACTATTTCTGTAGTGGTATGATAATCTTAAACCTGTAGAGTCTTGTCCTTTCTGCTTTAAAATATTCAACAGAACTACAACTTCAAAGATAGTGCTGTTAGAAGGAAGTGTTCAGAGAATTATTGTGACAAAAAGAAGCAAAGGATCAAGTAATCAGCTGTTGCTTCCTCCTCACTAGAGTTAAGGCTGTTTTCAAGCCAAGCTCATTTTAAAAACTATTTTTGTGTACACATATATATATAAACACACATGCAATGCATATATGCACACGCATACACATATGTATCTATTTTAAAGTGACCAAAATTAATTTTCTGGATTAACCATCCTGAAAATTACTAAAAGGGATGCAGTCTACTAATTATAATCTCAGAAAGTTCTTCCATTAATCCCCCAAGTAAACACTGATAAAGCTGTGTTCCATATTTCATTCCATTATGCAGGGGTAAAAGAAAAACCTACAGGCTTTATTCTAATTTCAGTTTCTTCTGAATTGCATTTTGAAAATCCATGCTCTAAGCTGTAGACTAAGTCTTTTTGAAATAAACACATCTGAGGAAACTTAAATGACAAAAATTAATTACACATCTATTTTGCAACACACAGTGTTAGGAAATATTTTAAACACATTTGTGCTTCATCTGGAAGTGTCAGGAACTCTACAGAGTTCTCAACTAAAGACTGAAGAACAGGCATTAAAGAAAGTGGCACCACTGGTTTGCTCACATCCTAGTGATGTTTACTTACTGAACCTTTTCCTGCTGCATGAAATGTTCTATTCACATATCAGTAAATTTGATCTAGTATCAAGCCAAGCATTAGTTTTAACATCTTAAGGCTCACTGCCTTTCCTCTTGTGAGAGAAGCTGAAAAAGTCAGGTTTAATCAGAAGCTGAAAAACAGCATTACTTGTATCAGTAGAAATTTGTGGGTTATTTCATTTTTTTAATTTGAAAGTCTTACCCTGTGTTAGGCAAGACATGAAGTAATTAAGAATAATACAGCTGTTTGCTTTAGAAATTCTGATCAAGCCTAGACCAAGGCTACTGATTATATGATTGCTATTCTCAACATTGCTATCACTGGGAAAAACTCTCTACAGGTGATAAACATTACACAGACATCTGATACTTTCTGCCCAAAGATTACTGAAAACATGCAAAAAATAGGGAAGGATCAGCTTAACATTAAATCAATACTGTATTTTTAAGGTTGGGTGTGAGATGACAAAATGAAGACTGACTGTTTGAGTACAGTTGATATGAATAACCAATGCAAAGGGGAATGCTGACAAAAATTTAGAACATATTTTGCTTTTCTCTATAGCTGAAAGTGAATTATATTGTTAAACTTGTAGTTTGCCCTTTTTAACAATTTAAAACTGTTTTTAAGGCTCAGAATTTTCACTGAATGATTCTGCAATTAAAACAGTGTCTCTTATCAAGACTTTCCGTGGAATCTCAGCAAGAGACTATGATTACATTCCCCCTTATGCTCTAGAAGGGGAGACAACAACCATCCATATCAAAGAACACAAATGCTTTTCAGAGAAGTCAAATGATTCCACTTTAACAGAAGTGAACAACACCACAATGGAGTACCTGACCAGCTCTTTGAGCACCAAACTAATACCTCTTGTCTACCTCAGTGCTGTTTTATTGGGTGTACCATCTAATGCCATCATTTTGTGGATGCTGCTCTTCAGGATCCGGTCTGTATGCACTGCCATACTCTACACAAACTTGGCAGTTTCAGATCTGCTCTTCTGCATCGTGCTGCCCTTCAAAATAGCGTACCACATCAATGGGAACAACTGGATTTTTGGGGAGACGATGTGTCGAACTACTACTGCTGTGTTTTATGGCAACATGTACTGCTCCATTCTGCTGCTCACATGCATCAGTGTTAGCCGCTACGTGGCCATTGTTCACCCCTTCACCTACAAGAGCCTGCCAAAACGTGCCTATGCCATTGTGGTCTGCACTACAGTGTGGATCATTGTCTTCTTGTACATGCTGCCGCTTTGTATAATGCAGCAAAGCTACTACGTGAAACAACTTGGCATTTACACCTGCCATGATGTGCACGACACCTGTGAAACGGTATCTTCATTCCAGTTCTACTACTATGTTTCTTTAGCTATCTTTGGTTTTTTAATACCTCTTGCAATTATTGTCTTCTGCTATGTATCAATTATACTAACACTCAAGACTCAGGAATGGTTCTGGTACGTTAAAGTCAGTCTTTTGATCCTTGTAATCTTTGCTATTTGCTTTGTGCCAAGCAATATTATTCTTATTATCCATCACATCAAATATTACTATTACAACACAGATAGCTTGTATTCTTTTTATCTAATTGCTTTATGCCTCAGCAGCTTAAACAGTTGTCTTGATCCTTTCCTGTATTTTCTGATGTCGAAAATTAGAAGTCAATCCAATATTTATCTAACAATGGTTAAAATATCCAGGGAAAAATGACATTAGTTCTATATTTATATTATCAGTATTACCTTTTTGTACAATATTGACCCAGGCAACAACAGATCTCAGGTGCAACAATTAAAGAAGTGTTAGAAAATACTGTCAGTAAAATTTATTTGCTTCCATGCACCTCACAAGGAATATCTTCAGATATACCAGGTCTGTGGTTTTATCATGTGTATTGCAACATCCAGAGTACCTAGATTCAGGGAAATGGCTCCACACCTCCATTTCCTTCTAAGGAAATCACTTTCACAGCCACAGATTGGAAACCAGATTATCAGTCACCACCTGAAGAGGAGTATCTGAAAAGCATTTACAGGCCCATTCATGATTTCCAGATATTTCAGTTTAGCTCTTAGCCCATAACTACTGCAGGAACTGTGATGTATAATCAAGTTCTTGTCCCAGTGGAAACTGAAAAAAATAAAAGCATTTTTCAATGTGTCTGGGAGCTGCTGAGCTTTGCAGAGGCTCCCTGTCACATAGCCAACAGAAAATGCTATACTGGATGTTGGAAATGAAGTCAGAGTCCCCATAGAGTTCAAGGAGCAGTAAATCTACAGATCTAGACAGAGCCTAACACTTTCAAGGAAGCACCCTCTATGAGGCTGCTTAACCAGCTTTTCACTGCAGACTTGTTCTTCTACTTTGTCAGTGCCTGCACTCTAGCTCATGAGGATTGCTGAGAGCTAACCCTTATCAGTGTGAATCCAGGCATGTATTATTCTTGCTTAGTAAGCAAAAAAGAGAATCTCTTTTGTAGTGTTCTCCATTTCCACATCCTCACAGGAAATACCCACAGTGTTACAAATACTGACGCTAATTATGATTGATTATTCATGGTAATATAGTAAAAGGTCAACTTCTATACTTACAGAAAATAAAAAATTATGTATGTATGTATAAAGTTCCTACAAAATGAGCTCAGTGGTTGTCATTTAACTACAGCATGTAAAATGGGGATCAGAAAGTGTTTTACATCAGTTTGATAATACTGTTGTTAAAAACTTTACTTAAATAAAATCATTTGCACTGGAAAAATGCCTTTGAGCCTAGTAAGACTCCCCCCTTTTCAATTTCTTTTGTCTCCTAATTTAAGTTAGCTTTAGTCATGTCATTCCCCAAAACATATGAAAACAGATTTTAAGGGTAACTTTAAAATAATTCAGATGTTATACAACCTATTGCAAATATAAAACCTAACGGTAAAAACCTGTATGCCTGTCACTCAAAAGAAAAAAAAGAAAAGAAAAGAAAAGGAAGTAACACTGGAACCACTTCTGAGTTTGGCATATCTGTTTAACTTTTCAGATATCCATAATACATTCCCTTAGTACAAAGTTTCTCTTAACTGGGACATGAACACACTTCATTTGAAATGGCTTTGAGAACTGTTAGAAGCTGTGTTTTAAGATAACAGGGAAAAAAGATCAGGTTTGCATTTTCTATTTCCAACAAGGAGCAAGCAGATGTGATCTGAGATTAAGGCCTGTTAAGGATTGGGAGATTTGGGTGCAGGCTATTTCCCCAAAGCCATCAGTTACAGGGTTGTGACAGTAAGCTGGTTAGAATAAGTGAGCAGATTTGACCCATGTGTTTTTTTTCCAGACACTGAGGAACACAGGAAGTTCACAGGCAGACTGATCTGATCCTTGTAAATCAAATACTTCCTTTTGCCACAGCCCACTCCTAAAACATGCTAAATACAATTAAAGGCAAATAGCCTTTATAAATGGAACCTATTAAAAGTGGGGAATAGACAAACTTCAGACATTGCACTATCTTTTCAATTCTGTTTGGCTGATTTGACATTTGTGTTGTTTTGTTTGTGGGATTCTTTGTTTAATTAATTAAAAACTATTGTTAATTTTTATTATTTTTAAGGAAGGTTCAATATAAATAATATATTTACCTAAAGAATAGTGATATCCATCTGATTGACCAGCATAGAGAGTAAGTCAGACTGATGAATATTGTACAGTGATTTGCTTTCTTCCCAAACAGGGATAATGCTCCCATTTACAGAGGTATTTCAAATAGTTGTCAAAGGGCTTCAAAACCAAAATACCTCAGGACAGAAAGGCCATGAAAAGTCTCTAAGAACATCAAAAATACTTGAATGAAAATATTTTGAAGGGACTGTGCAGTTGTTGTTCCAAAGCTTAGAGACACCCATTTGTTTCCTGCCAGCAGGATCACACAGGCTTGCTCCCAGGAAGCACAGCAGCGGCTGGCAAGAGCAGGCCAAAGCAGAGTGCTATATGCAGGCACACGGGTGCCTTGAGACTGTAGATCTCTACCTACTATGCATGCACAAAACTTCTAGCATGTCCTGGGTCAGCACCATGCAGCCTCCATCAGCATGGACACTTTCTGCATTTATATACCAACCCTGGTCCCTCTAGGACAGGTAAGGTAGACAGCACATGCTGTATTTTTCCCAGCACACATGACAAGGAAGGAGACTTTTCAGGATCCAGAGCTCAGTGAATCCATCCCTTACCTGGGAACCCAAGCAAGAAATTGAAATGTGCAAGTGCTTTCAGAAAGCTCTGGCAATGGATTGTGGAAGCAGTTTCACAGCTGATACACACACTAGCCAGATAGCTGGAAATACATTTCTAAAAGCCAAAGTTCAGGGACTTTCTCCAGCTGACCATATTGCTTTAGGAATGCATTACATGAATTTTAAGCATCTAGACATTTTAAGTGCTGTGTTAGTAACTATAGCTAATCTTGTGTTCAGTCAGTCCCTGAAAGCTGTTAGGCTGATCACTGTTTATACATCTCTGAGCTATGATGCTAACCAGGGCACTGCTTGTGGGGAAACAGATAGCAATATCCTGATGAGCTAGCTCTAAGTTGAAGGCACATACAAGACAGTCAGCTTGTTGTTACATGATAAAGTGAGAACATAAATACATATGGATATGGATACATAATAAATAATCAAATGTAAGCACCCCAGACTCCCCAGAGTATGTCCCAGAGGTTTGTTAAGGAATTCTGTGAGTCCATCAGCACAACTCTGATACCTTTCTGGCAAAAACCTGAGTTCCCATACAAGCTGTAACTGCCTGCCTGCCAGTCCGTTAACTCAATCCTTGCAAAAATTCACTGGTACTCACATTTTACAACTGCAGGAAGCTACCACAACTAAAACCAAGCATGACAGTAGGGACATACACAGATTACATTTTAGTATTAGTAAATGGAGAATTAATTCCTTTTGCCAGTCAGAGTAGGTTGCAGGAGGAAGTAACTTCTAGTGTCAGTTTGTTATTACTGTCTTATTTACAATCCCACTGGTACAGCTCATCCAAACATCAGGAAAACAGGACATGGACACACATGCAAGCATTTCACTTCTGGGAAAACAAACACAACAAAACCCCCACAACACCCACCCCCCACCCCCCCAACAGTCAAAGCTCTAACCTTGCATTTCTGTGCTTTGGCTTGGTGCAGAACATCTTGATAATGCCTTGCATTTACTGGTCTCACATCTTGTAGCTTGGCTGTGGGCAACAGTAGGGTTTCCAGAGTTTTCTTAGGATTTCCTTGGTCAATTGCTTCATTAATGTGGCCAATTGCAATGATTCCTGTGAAATGGAAAAGCTATTGAAGATGTAGTTACCAAAGAAAGACGCAACTTAGCAAATACCAGGTACAAAGTAGTAGTAATGTGAAGAACAGAAAAATCAAGTAACAAGACACAGAGGCAGCGACACCAGCTGATTTACAGTTATTTTTGATCAAATAATCTTGCGAAGCTATGCAGTTGCAGCTTTTCTTTCTGCCACAGCTATTCTTTAATCTGAATCTGCCTTTTCATGAAAATATTTTCTGAAAAAAGGGGAAGACAAACTTCCCTACTTTCAGGGCAAGAGTATGTACATGAAACCTGAGGAAAGATTGGGTGTCACACCTAAATATGCTCATCTGCAAATGGACGCACAGTGCTGAAAGACTTATTTTTCAAGTGATTTCAGACCAGACTACATGAAACACCAGTTTGGTCAAATATATATGCTGACCTCCCAACCAAGCTTTACATAGCAACTTATTTTGATTTCTTTAAATTCCAGCTTAAATAACCAATCTGATAATGTAGACCTTAAGAGAAAACATTTCATTGTTCAGACCAGCACCATTCAGGATTTCAAGTCAGCAAGGAACATGGCCCAGCGTATTTAATAAAACACCTAACTTTTTTTCCAGACTGGTCTCAACATTTTAAAATTTATTGCCCTCTACCCCCAAACAGAGATGAAGCACACTGCTCAGAGTACTTTCTTCCTAAATCCACTCCAGAAGTTCACCAACCAAGAGCTTCCCCATCACCTGTGAGGGATGGCAATCCCTCATAACAGCAGACCACCTCTCACCAAGTCTCTCCCAGGCCCACCATAGCCTAGCTGGTGGGGTCAGATCCATGCCCTCATAAGACACTGGAAATGAGTAGTTTTTCTGGGGGGCTGCCAAAGAAAGACTGTCAGTGTGACTGAAAGCAAGTGCAGCTATTTTAGTATTGAAGACCAACTCTCCTAATGCAAGACCACTCCTAGTGATTGCAGAGATTCAGACAAGAAAGTGTCAGGCAAATTAACTGGTCAGCAACCTACCCTGCCAGAGTGCACACATTTTGAGTAAGCCATAAGGATCCACAGCAACAACTTGACAAGATTTGAGAAGCAATAATCCAGTCAGTTTTAGCATTTCTGTAGCATAAAGCTTCTCTTTCCGATATGAAACAGTAGCATGCATGACACTGATAGCAGTGTGGGAAGGACACAATTCCCACACATCACTGCCACTGTGGAAGGAGCTTATGTCTTACTACAGTCCAGAATTCTCCCCAATGGCAAGCAGTCTGAAATCTGCCCTCACCTTTCCATGATCCAGCCATTGGGCATAACTTGATGGCCTCAGATTTTAGTGTAAAAAAAATAAAATAAATCTTCTGTATCTTGGTCCTTTAGCATTTCTGAGGCTTAGATAGATTATCCCACTTACTGTAACATCACCCTTTTGGGGCAATGCAATTACATTCAGCTTTAAAAATAAGCTCTACATCTGTTTATACTAGAAAAAGTGGGCATAAGAAGCCATTGTCAAGTAGGGCATCAAGTTACCTAGAAAGCAGTACAAATAACTGCATTGCATAACTTCTTAGCAATTCCCTTGTGAAAAACAAGGATTTGGAAATCACTGAACATTACAAAACTCTGTTCCACAGTATTCTGCCTATAATTTCTTCTCCTGTCTTCCAGCATGCTCTTTGCTTAACACTTCTGCAAAATCCCCAAAGCACAACCATCTCATGAAATACTGGAAGGTATTGCCCTCTGATAAGTGGACAGAAGCAAGGCATTTCTGCAGAAGGCAGGCACTCTACAATATCTTTCAGGCAGCCAAAACATAGCCAGGACTTCTAAAAACCAATGGGGGTGTTCAGAATTATTTGATGTCCTTCTCTCTTGAAGGCTGCCTACACAAGGCCACTCAGCACAGAATGTTGTGGACCAAGGACCAGAGTATCATCTCTGCAGGCAACGTAGAATGAGAATTACTTACTTTCATTTTCTTCTTGAATTTGTATATTAACCATGTCAATGCAGTTCTGGATATCATTCCAGCTTAAATAATCTTGGCCTTGAGATGAAGCCTCTGACTTAATAGACAATAGTGTATCAGCATAACTATAAGAAGATATAAAATATGTAAGTGTATTTCATATACAAGATAAACTGCCTTAAAGAATTAGTGAGACACATCATCCATCATGTAGTGCCTGTTATTTTTTTCAGTGAGTGAATTTCAGATACTCATCTGAAATTATGGAGACATAAGCTGCCTTGCTGGTTCTACACATGCATTTCAGTATCTGAAAAAAAATGGCCTGCACACTAACTCAGAGCACTCTTATTGGGAATGTAACACACACACACCAGACATATACTTTTTTTTGTGGTGCTACAAATAAATTTGGGATAGCCTGTGATCAGCTAAGTCAAATACCAGAATTTCTGCCCTAGCATCAGGTAGCAGCACCTCCTGCTACCTCCATGCTCCCTCCACAGGTAGGATGATGGGCCAGAGGCAGAGGAATGAAAATTTATGCTGCTCTCCCACAACTCATGGTCCTCCAAGGACAGGGTCTGTAGGCTGTGTCTACTCTTAAAAGGACCACAGATCAAGATGAAGTGGGAACATTCACAGTTAACTCCTGTGTATGTAAACTAAATAATTTTCAGATTCCTGAATCAAGCGTAGAACCGCCACAATGTCAGATCAGATACCTGTATTCTATTTCCCACAGAAGCCTGATAAATTAATGGTTGCTGACAAAGAAAAATTACAGGGGACAATCAATTTCCTGCTCCGATTTAGCTTTCCAGCATTTGCAGCCTGTATTTAAGGGTTTCCCAAGCTGAAGGCTATGTATCACTTAAATAGCTGTAAACATGTTCTATGCTCTGTTCATTTACCCACTCTAATTTGAAATTGTACATATTTCTGAGTAACAAGTCCTACTAAAGTGTTTTGTGAGATTGCAGCTCCTTAAATGTATTTTGACCTTATGCTTGATAGCATCCCATTTTAACTTACTCCAATTCTCATAGGAAAATAAAAACTTGAGTTAGGGGAGGAGCTAGGAACTTCTATTAACCTCCACAACATACATACTTCTGAAGACCTATTGAATATTTCCCCCAAATTTTTTCCTCTAGGAAACACATCTCAAACAAATTCATTGCTTCTGGTGGAAAGCCATTGTTTGCCATCTCTCTTATTGAACTTTATACTCATTCTACTGTATTCTTTCTGGTATTGTGCAAGCAAAGCTTCCTGAAATTTTCAACATAAAGCTGCCAGCACAGATTTACCTAATGCCATAAAAACCTATTTTGTTCTCTACTCCAATTAACTTACACAATCACAGCATGGCAGGTGTTAGAAAGGGCCTCTGGAGATCATTTAGTTCAATGCCCCTGCTAAAGCAGGTTCACAGGAATTCTCCAGAGAAGACAACGACTCCACAACCTCTCTGGGCAGCCTGTTTCAATGCTCTGTCACCCGCAAACATTTTCTTTATTTTTTCCTTATATTTTTCCTTATGTATTCCTAGTGCTTCATTTGTATTGACTGGTAGGTTAATCTAAAGATCTGGTCGCAGAAACACCAGCCCAAATTGCTGCACTTGTGACACTATGGAATCCATTTGTATGTAGAATCATAGAATCAATAAGGTTGGAAAATACCTCAAAAGATTGTCAAGTCTAATATTGCTTCTCTTGCCCACAAGCACCATCTCATATTAACAGAGACCATGTGGCAGATCAATTTTATTCTTCCAGTGAACAGGGTGGCCTCTTGCTCCTATCCTGACTGCCCTTCTTCCATCTTTGTGACACCTAGCAAGGGCCTCTCTCAGATTCATATCACCTGTCAGCCTGCTGAAGATTTTCAGCCACTGCTGTCCCTTTTGCTTAATAACGCCTTCCAGCATTAGCTATGGCCATGTGCTAGTGTTCATGCCTCCTTGATCTCCACTCCACACAGATGGCTCAGGTCCCACACAAATTAGCACTGCTTCATATTTTTTGCAGATATGCAAAAAAGCACAGAGGTAGTAGTAGCATATAGCTGTGACAAGTCAGGCCCATAGTGGTGCAAGCAGCTGGCAGCTAAGTGAAGCCTATAATTTAATGATGAACATGCATACGTGCCACAGAGTTGTACTCAGCTTTTTAGCAAGCAGGACTGCTCTACTTTTTCAGACCTTTGCAATTTTCAAGCACAAAAAATAAAATTTTTTAAAAAAAAGTATTAGCTGTGGTTTAAGGGACCTCCTGGACCTTAAAGCCTTAAACACTACCTTGTTCCAAAGATCATCTTTCAGAATTGCACAGAGGTTACTAATTAACAAATTTCAGTTACAGTTGTTCATGTTTTAGTGTTTGCAAAAATTCTCAGATCTGGAAGTTTGCTTTCTGAGGATATTTTCCCTGAAACTCACACATCCTCTGCCATTAAATATCTGAGGCTGTCTGGCTGCTTGTACTCCTGGGTAATACTTCTGGGTACACAGCTAGTTTACCAATTGTCACATTATCCCTTATTAATTTATAACACGTGCTTATCTTGCAGCTTTTTCAAATTCATAGCCACAATACAGGCCAGCCCACCTGGAAAATGCCTACTTATCCTTCTGCAGAAGTTGCCAAGTCTCATTCAGACAAGACAAAATGAACCTTTACCGTTGAAAGTTTTCCTCTTCCAGGTTATTGAAGCCAATGCATGGGTTTCTGAGGTGATTCTGTATCATTAGGTTGTCCTTGTTTTCCAAGGCCTGGTTTAGCAACACAACAGCTGACAACATTTCTACTGCAATAGACAGTTCGTCATGTGCCAGGTAGTTCTGTAGGACAATAACGTACTGCTGTCAGGAAGCTAAATAAGCAGTGTAACAAATTTTGAGTTACACAGTCTAGATACCATCATGGAAATAGACTTGATTTAAAAATTCTGGCAAATTTGCTAGTCACAGGCATGTCAGATTAACTGGTGGTAGAGTTTACTGGGTTTGTTACACACCCCTTTCCTTCTTTTGTTCCTCAATCCCATCCATTGTGGTGTTACACTCATATCAGGGGATTACTTTTCTACACAATGCATAAAAAAGAGTTAGTTCTCATTAAGAGCATGCAACAATGAAAAAAATATCAGTTGATTTGTTGCAACACAGGAACTCAGCCAGAGCAAAGTGTGTTAAGAAATAAATTCTGTAAATGAGTTATTGCCTATTCAACCAAAGCCATTCATGCAATACGTAACACCATGGGCAAGAGGATTAAGTCTGATTTTACACAACAACATGCTATGTTTGTGCTCTTTTGTGGTTTGACTATGTAACATCAATGAGCAGGTTGTAAGCCTTTTCACTCTTACCACAGCATTCTGTTGTTGGAGGTTGAACAGTTCAATCTGATAGACAGCAGCAGCAAATGAGTGAACAACAGGCAGCTGTGCCTCCGGTTTCATCAGTGCAACCAGTGTTTTACTAGGATCACAGTTACGAATTGCAGTATTGATATTGTCAACTGCTATAAGTTCTGGAGAACAGCAGGGAAAAACATAGGCATGTGAGATTCTTTAAGACAACTGCTGAATATTGCAGAAACTGTGTCTGCTCAAAGGTAAGCAGCAAATAATTGACTGAAAGAATTTAAGGTTTCTGGACTTTTAGATATTACATACTGCTCTATGTTGAAGGTACAATAAGCAAGGAGCTGACCCCGTCCTAACAGAAAGGCCTAACATTCTTCCTAGATGTGCTTGTGGCAGACATTGCTGGGTATGTCAGCTACAGTGCCTCAGTCTTGCTTCACCCCAAATGCTCCTTCCCTTCTAAGCCAGACTTCCCTTCTCCAGCTCTCAGCAGGACCTAACTCAGCTAGCTAAAACAAGCTTGTCTGCAGCACCAATGATACTTTCATTGTCCGTTTCAGGAGGTTTTGTAGAAATCAACCAAATATGTTGGGGAATCGGGATTTTCAGTGGCTCAACTAATAGAAAAACACATGCTATGGCTTCTAGGACTTCTTCTGCATGCCATCACCTGTTCATTTGTCCAACAGCATGGAAGATCAGCCCTCACAAGTACTACCATCTAGAAATCATCCCCTTCCCTACAGCTCAAATTTCAAGTTAAACAGATCACTATTACAGGAGGTATGAGTACCCTTTTCAGTACCTCAACAAATCCACACATTTCACTTGCTAAACTGACTTAGCAGAGATTTGAACCCTAGCAGAGAAACTCTGAAAAACACTTCCTGCTCAGGCAGCTGCAGTAATCTTACAACACCCTTAGCTTAGTCACAGACAGTGTATTTGCACACCTGGTGGAGCCAAGTCTGAAGAAATCCAGGCAAGATGCACCCAGGGATGTGTTGTACAAGGGACTGCCCTGGTCTTACATAAAGGGAAACAACCTTGAAGGTTAGAGTATATGTGGCAAAGAACGACAATTAGGTAATTGTAATTTCCATCAGCAAAATAACCACTGTCTCCTCCACACTATCTTATGACTTTTCTGTATACTATTATCCAGGGAATGTTTTTAGTCATCACTGATGGCTCCAGTCTGTACAGGACTGCTTGTACAGCAGACACCGTGCACAGTTCATGTCTGCAGAAACACTCAGATCTTATTATAACACATGAAAACTTTTAAAACCTAGCTAATCTGGCCCACCTAAATAAGCCCACTGCCTCATTTCTATTGCTCTAAAGCACAGTCATATAAGTCCATATTGTTATTGAAGTCTCTCTGTTAGCTATTCCCAAGGTCATAAAAAGGAAAGGCTCTCAGAGCTATGGCATGCATACATTTTTTAGAGAAAAGAGCAAAGAGTCAGAGTCCACAAATGGCCTGGACTAGCTGTGTGTTTACACTACTGATTTGTAGTTCAGGAACTGAGCATGCAGTTTGCAAAACACACATTACACTGTTCACATTCCAATAAACCCCACTATTTTTGTTTCAAATGAAATGTAGGAAATAAGTTGCTCCCCAGATCACTGTTACTGGTCTTCATGAATGACAGTTTTCCTCCTCATTTCCTTTACCAAGGAGCAGCTCAGAAAGTACTGCTTACCGTACCTAACCAATCTAAAATCGGCTAACATTTGAGGTAGCAAGTCAAACTTGAAGCTTAAGTTGACCTCACAGTACAGCTTGTATGTTACAATACAAAAGCAATCAGCCTGCATTTATAGGATTGGAAAGAATACCAGAGACAAAACAGCCACTAAGCCATGCCCAGGTGTAGCATGAAATAACAGTAGTTTAACCAAAGATGAACTTCTTGCAAAGAAGTTTCCAGTCAAAAGCGGTAACACATGCACTGCAAATTTAGATCCCCCTTAACTATATTTTTTTCACATACTGTAACTCATATCTTGGGATATTTGTAGTAGGCTATGAGCAGGTTGAATTTAGATACGTGTCTAAAAGTAAGACTAATTTTCCTCTGCGATGTGATTGCAAAATATTCTTCCCTGTGATCATTCTATGTCATCACTCCCAAGTGAGGATTAATACTGCACTGACAAATAAATATTTATTCAAGCCATCAAGCCATGCATTGTCTTCAGTTTTAGCTAGTGTGATTACCAGTGGCTGAAGTTACTCAAAGGAAAAAAGGGTTGGCAACTCAAGATTAAAGTATATCCAATGCAGCACAGATTGATGACTTTACAATTGTGACACTGAGAACAGTTACAAAAATAAAATGCAGCATATAAGGTTTCCATTTGAGGAACCTTGTTTACATGCAAGAAATGGTGGATTCAGTTAATCAGCTTAACAGAATTAAATGGCAAGGGTGAAAAATGAGTATTAAAACAGTTACTCACTAAGCTTGTGAGCCTCAGCTTCCACATTGGCAACACTAACTTCTCTCTGTATTTCACTTTTGTCGAGCATATTTGGAACCCCTGCTATCTAACAGATCAGAAAAAGAGATTTAATTATGATTTTAAGTTTGATGGGAAATAAGGGATTAAAGCCCTTGACAGGACACTAAGATTTGATTGTACTGTGCATCAAATATAATTTCACAGTAAACATGGCATTAATCTTGCCCTGTGTTTTTAGTCTACTCAAAATGATAGATTTGCTCCTTTAAACTTCATTGACTCTCGCATTTGCTGTTAATGATTCAACATCACCTTTTGTTGTACTTGAATTATAACTTGTTTTCTAAAGAAAGCAGAGTGATAGGGACAGCATAGTGAATCTCAGATTTTAGTCTTCTGTCTTGGTTAGAAACTACTTATAAGGGCACCATGCTCTTTAGAGCAAATGCACTTTGGTGTCAGTTAGTAGTATATCGATTATTCTAAAACTTTTATAGGACTGTTTCATAAGTGATGTTGAAGGCAGAGTAAATGCAATTTAGCTTTGGATTAAAATCATCCAAAAAAAGGGGCACTCTGATGTATAGTACCTGTTCCTTTCAATTACCTGCATTTTCTGTTCTTTAGAGTCACACAATTGCAATAGATACCATGAGGAATTTTGTGGCAGAACTTCAAGTAGGCTTAGAGCAGGACGGTTCAAACCTGCCATCAGTGCTACTTCATCTTGCCGGTCAATAGCCTCATTCACTTGGACTAAAGCTATGTGAACTGAAATGAAAACAATGCTTGTAAGCAGCAAATACACTTTGGGGGAGATTAAAAAAAAAAAAAAAAAAGAGAGAAAAATCCATTGCTGTCAGCATCTCACTTTTGTAAAAGCTAGCTAGGGTGGCAATCATTATCCAGCAGAGGATTATCTGTTTCAAGACCAATCCTACAAAAGGCATCTCTGGCTCTGTACAGCCTCATGTGGAAGCCGTTCAACAACAGTGAACTGGAAGCTTGAATGAATGTCAGCTTTATATATAGAAGAGGGGGTCAAAATTTCCAGTATTCTGTACAAGGAACTCAAACACAAGGAAACAGAGCAGGCAATAAATGATTTGATTCTGAACTGAAGCGTCCTTTCAAGCAAAAAACTGCAAACACAGACATCAGCCCCCTCCCAAGATTAGTAGAGAAGGAGTAGCAAGAAAACTGTTGTAGACAGCTATTCTCTGATTATGCATGTTTTGTAAATTTCCATAGAAATATTTTGTTTGTTTATGAGGCTTCAAGTCGTGTTCAGCAGGAAACCAGGAGATCGCATATGTGCATGCTTCCATAAGGATCCATAATGGCTTACTGTTTATCTTATTGATATTGCCTTGAATCTCAGCTTGTGTCAGCAGCTCTTCATAGACATCTCTCTCTTCTTCAGAGATTGTGCCATTCTAAGAAAACAAAATTGTTGCTAGTAACTGCAGAAGGAAAAGCTATTAGCAGAGCCAATAAAACTGAATCAGCTGAAATATTTGCTGAATGTATCTGTAAAGGAATTTGTTGACCACATAAACTAGAGAAATTAGCACTTGCTGGTGACTGAGCAATATTCAAAGCATTTTCAGCTTCTGTAGTTCTCATCAAAAACCCCCACCAAATAATTTCATATTAAAGATCTGTGACAGAGGTTATACTTTATGCTAAAACATAGTATAATTCTTTTTGCAACCTTTTAAATACAAATGTTGTTTGTTTTCTAAAGCAGTTGATACACACAAAACCCAGTCATTGTTTCTTTTCAGCGTTTCAGTATTTTATGCTTTCAAAGTTAAGCTGCATCATTCTTATAAAAATTGCTGTCAGCTTGTTTCATTACCATTATTTATTGTGTTTAATTTAAAAGTGTATTTGCCTAATTATTCTACTTAAGAGCATGCTAATTTTTTAAATGGTAATACTACAGCATGAGAAGCAACTTGAAGGCACATGTATACTAGGAGAGCTAATAAAATACCACTACCTTAAGTCTTGCACTTGATGCTTTTCTCCTTTTAGCTTCAAAGAGTTCATTCTGATAGTCCTGTGCAAGTTCCTCATCAACGTTTAGCAGCATTGCATTTGGGTTTCTCAGAGTTGCAATGGTTTGCTCAGCTATTCCCTTCTCAATAGCTTCATTAATTGCAATTACTGCTGCATGCACTGGAATTGAAAGCACAATCTTAAATTTCAGGGAGCAAAACGTTCAAAACTGGCAAAACTGTTTCTTCCAATTTATTTCAAATGACTGTTTAATACATATTCAACAAGCCACATATTCCCCACATACATCCCAGTCCTAATGTATCCCCTGCTAGTGTGCAGCAACGAAAGCACTCTGTTTCCCCATAGGTGGCACATTGCTGTCCATGTTCTCCCCCAACTAGGGTTTACTATTCTACTGACAGGAAACAAAACATGTTACATTTTATTGTTCAAGTCCTGTGTCATTTTGAAGGCAATTACTTCCAGCAATTGAAAGACTGTTTGGTAAATTTTCTCTTGAAGCTGCTTTTGCATCCCTGAAGATGGGAGTCATGAAAGTATTTTCTAAACTTTCTACATATCTGAAAGGTACTACACCAGAATAAGGAAATCAAGACTCAATAAAACTTGCTCTCTAGAAAGTCTCCTCAGGCAGACTGCACATCTAATCTGCCCAAGATGAACTGACCCCTTTCCCAACTGAGGATCTCCATGAATATCTGGGAAACCAGAGATGGTTCTGGTTACTTCTGTTACTTGCAAAGCCATGGGATAGCAAATATCAAATGCAAGGAAAGCATACCCAAAGGTTTTTGCAAAGGGTTATTGCCATGGGACTCACCACAGCTATTGACTAGCTTAAGTATAAAACCTTTGCTTGAGAAAAGGAAAGGCCAGCTACTAAAAAGTGCTTGACTGCAAGATTTTAAGAGCCAAAAAGCTCTTTTCACCACACAGCAAATTTACATGAATGTACAAAATCAAAACCACTTATAACTGAATTACATGTAGAGTAATGGCTAACAGCCCCCCTCAGATATTTCCTGCACACATTTGGCCCTAAGATCAGTCTAAATGAAGAATTTTTGTGAGATCTACACTTTATCTGTATCTTCATGCCACAAAGACACCCCTAGTGACCGTCTAGAAGCAAAACAATCACGTGTGATTTCAGATAAACACTTACCTAGACGCTACCCCAATAGAGAAACACAGCACCGCTCAAAATTTATCACCACAGTAACTTGTCTAGGCTTTACTTGCCTGTCACCAATAAGATGTGAGGGAAAACATGAATGTCATCTTCCCTTATTCTATCAATATTTGCTTGCTACATGGCCTTGCATGGTTTTACTAAACTAGAGAAAGGCATTCAGTAAGAATCATCTTTTGGGATTAAGATTGAGTCTATATATCTAAGTTTTGGTCTTCAGTTTCTTCAAGTATAAGAAATAATTGAAAGATGCTTAGGAATGATTAGGAAATTTGATGGTTTTTTTGGGGGGGAAGGAATGTACAAATTTAGGAAAGTACAATAGAAGAGCAGACCATTGGAAAATAAACATGGGCAAATGAAGCATGAATTGAATCCATACTTTTGCTGAGAGGGCAGTCATGAAACAACTTGCCTGTTAGTAGATAATTCAATGCTTAGCATTAAATTTATTCTAGAAAGCTTTTCTAACATAATTTAACTCTAGCTCAATTCACCACACCATTCAGCATCTGATGTAGTGGAGGAGAAACAAGGAGACACACACACTGATCACTTTGACATTGAACTTTACCAATAGGGGAAATTCAGATTGGTCATTAGGAAAAAGATTCTTCACTGAGAGGGTAGTTGGTCACTAGAACGGGCTTCACAAGGAAGGGGCCATGTCAGAATTTAAGGAGTATCTGAACAGGGCACTTTTTCATACGGATTAGTTTAAGGTTGTCCTGTGAGGAGCAGGGAGTTTGACTTCAGCTTTATCAGTCCCTTCTAACTTAAGATACTCTGAACACCCAGATCAGCTTCAAGGGGCCAGAAAAGACTGCTATAGACAGACACATGTAAGACATTACCCCCATATCTTCATATAACAATACATGATAAGTATGTTATGTCTTCTACAGGTGTATTAAAGGCATCACTGCTGGAAGTAGAGCTAGCATAAAGTAGTTAAAATGATAGGCTCAAGGTTAAGAGAGACAAGAATGGGTGTTGGTGGATGCAGTGAATCCATTTACCTGGAGAAACAATGAGAAGCCTGGTGGGACTTGAAAGAACAGTTTGGAGGCATGGAAAACTAAGAGGGCCACTCAAAGAATAAAGTTGCTTTGAAAGCTCTTAAGCTTACTTTTTTTTCTGCTGACAAGTGCAGCAGAAATCATCAGCAATTGTTTAACTTCATCTTGTGCTTATTCCATTTTGGAAGTAGGGTGGTAGACTCTTCCATCAGGATCTCCACATCCAGTGTCACTAATGCATGAGGGTTTCCCTAGCAGATGTTTCCTGTTCTGGGACAGGACATGTTATCTACAGCACATGTTGCCCAAAAGGACAGAAAAAGGTTCAGGAAACCCTGATTTTCTATGGAACACTGAAAACACTTCAGAAACAAAAGGAAGCCCCCTACACACACTATAAGCAACTTTTGGAGAAGGAAGTCACAGCCCTCTTATCATTGTGGAAGGAAGAAAGGAAGGAAGCTCCCTGGAAAAATGCTTGTTAGTCACTGGTTCTCTGTAAATTTGCTAAAAAAGGAGACAAAGTACCCTCACTTCCAAAGGCACTATTTTAAGAGCTAATTTTGCAGAAGCATGTACATAGTAAGGTACATCAAGCTTCAAAATACACAACACAGACAATATAAATCAATGTGAAGAAGCGTGTTTGAAGTTACGGTCTGGAAATTTCAGCACATTACGTATCGCGAATCAGCTTGTTTCAATTATGCTACTTTGCAAAGTTTACAAAAGTTACTGTGGAATTTCATTATAATGCAGCGTTTATTCCCCCCACCTCCTGATACACAGCCTGCAGTACTGTTATTGGTCTGTATCACTGACACTCTGTGCCATTGAACATACTCAAGACAGCCCTTCTGTTCTTGAAGGCATTACCTCCATATCTTCATGTAACATAATACATGAGAAGTATGTAATCTCTTTCTCAGGTGTATTAAAGGCATTCACTGATGGAAGTAGAGCTAGCATAAAGTAGTTAAAATGACAGGCTCAAAACAACCAGAGCTCAGGTATGGATTTAGGTGGACATATTTCTTGTCATTTAACTTAAAACTCTTATTTATAATATATCACTTCATTCCAGAAAGAAAATTACATGGAAAAAAATATTGACTTACAGATCAATATGCTTGGGCAGCAAAGCACCCCAGCATTAAATTTTGGTTTTGAGTGGGAGCTATTAAAGACAGACTCAAAGGGATCATAACAGTGCGTTGATCCCCCTAAAAAGGAAAAGCTCACATAGGTGCACCAGCAAGATTCACCCTCCAGCAGAGTTCCACCATGCTGTGGGTCACGCACCAGCAGAGTTATCTGTCCAAAATAGTGCCTTGTCCTAGCAGCAACCTGACTGGGTGTCTGAGGAGAACACAAGCCAAAGACAGGAAGGAGGCACAGAGAAGATACTTTGTTCTTGTTAACAAATCCATTGTATTTACTATGGTGCAGGGGTGCATACACAGCTCAATCCACCGTTCTAGAAGAGAACTAGCTACCAAAACATTAAACCCAAGCAAAATACTGTAAGAAATCTGTTTCTGGTAGCACTTCTGATAGTTCAGTGAAGATGCTCAAAACGCAGACTGCATAAAGATCTTTCATAAGCAATGCAATGTGAGAGCAGTGAAAACATAATTTTCATGTTATTTGTTAGGAGGTGGCAAACTTGGTGAATTAAAGCACAGAAAATATTTTTTTAGTATTCTGTCAAATTACCGTGTAGAAAACAGACAGGAGCTACACTTACATGCAGCTTCATCCACTGATAACTCACTGGCCAGAATCCCACCAATTTTACTGAAAGATGGCATCTGTATACCATATTTCTCTAGCTCCTTTCGCATGTTGCTGATTTCTTCCTCTGTTCACATAAAAAAAACACACATTACCAGAAGAAATGCTTAAGGATTTCATTATGCATCATCATACCTAAAAATATGGGTGCAATACTTTTGCAAGTGCTTGTGGATGGAGCTTCTTAGCAGTTTTTCCTCCCTGTTCTGAAGGAATCTAAGGTACGACAAGTACTCCATGCAAATTCACTCCCTCCTGTCCTCCAGAGATTGATGTTCATTAAAAATACCAACCTCCCACCTAGTTAATTAGTATATGTTCAGAACAACCTTGTGGGATGTGGTGGGTTGAAGTCTAAAACCACCACACGGGAGGAGAAAGACATAACAGAAAATATGTATGATGTTAGTGGATCTATTGGGTGAAGAAACCATTTAACATATAATTAGATAAGCATTTTATTACCTGTGAAGTCTACTTTTCCCAAGAGGTCCTGGATCTGTGGTGCTAATCCTAGTTTGAACAGATATAAACTGCAAATAAGAAAATTAGAATTTTAAGTCCTGCATGTGTTTGAGGTTTTTATTTTCTTTGCAGTGAAAACTGCATTTATGAAGCTTGTTCTTTAACTGTCTTCTTACACTAAGATTTTTCTATTTTTCTATTTCTGTTACATAGGCCCTGTAATCTGGGACATACTCTGAGATGCTCTATGAAACATCAAGTCAAGAAGGATTTCTCTTTCTGTAGAACTTAAAAATACATCATAAAGAAAACTGTAGAGTTAATTTGTTCTCAGCCCAAGAAAGTCAAGGGTTAAAGAAATGAAGAAGCTCATACTGGGGAAAAACAACACACAAATGCAGTTTAGCACACCTTATAGTTGTGGCTCTGTGTACTGTTTTGAGTTGTGTTCTTAACACCCCTGTAATTAATAGCTGAAGACACACAAATCACTGACACTCTCGTAAAGCCTACCCAAGCCTTTCTCAAATATATTTGCATCATTAGCTATTTAGCTTTTGGAAAATGAGGAGAGCTCCATTTAAAGTGCTGTCCAGGAAACGATACTTTGTGTTTCAGCATAGCATGGAAAATATCTATTGTTGTTATTATTCCTTGACTTCGAGAGGGCTGTCTGAAGAAACATCCCAGTAGTGAATCCATATTTTCTCAATACCTTCCAAACAAGGCTTAGATATATCTATAAAAGACTGGTACTTCTATATCTGTAAGTGAAATTCAATAAATAAGTTTTGCAACCAGGGATCAAAAAGGTAGATTTTAAAAAGACAGTGTAAATAACACCAAAAGGATTTTATTGCACCTCTGTTTGAAATTACTGTACCACTACTTTATACCTTGCAGATGTGCACTGTGGCTTAAGAGTTTTGTTTGGGTTTTTTTTTGTTTGTTTTTGTTTTGTTTTGTTTTGTTTTGTTTTTCTCCCCTAGAGGAGCACATCCCCTTTGTGTTTTGTTGTTGGGTTTGTGGGGGGGTTGCAATTAGCAAGTTAGAGAATGTGATTTCAAACCAAATGTTTGTAGCTGTCAAGGGTTTTTTTAAGAGCACACAGAATCCACATTTCTTCTCCCAGGCTACCACAACTACTCCTCTGCTTTATTACCTGGACAGACACAAAAGGGCACCTCATAGACTGGTTTGGGTTAGAAGGTCATCTAGTCCAACCCCCTCTGCAGTCAGCAGGGGCATCTTCAACTAGATCAGGTTGCCCAGAGCCCTGTGGAGCCTCACCCTGCATATTTCCAGATATGGGGTCTCAACCACCTCCCTGGGCAACCTCTTCCAATGTTCTATTACCCTTATAGTAAAGAACCTGTTCCTGGCATCCAATCTAAAGCTTCTCTAGTTTGAGGCCATTGCCCCTTGTCCTAGCACTTTTGTAAAGAGTCTCTCCATTCTTCCTGTAGGCTCCCTTCAGGTACTAGAAGGCTGCTATTAGCTCTCCCTGGAGCCTCTTCTCCTCCAGGGTGAACAGCCCCAGCTCCCCCAGCCTGTCTTCAGGTAGGTCAACAGTCTCTTGACTGCTGAAACACCTCAAAATTATTGCCATTCCCATCCTCCACTTTTCAAAGCAATCTTAAATGTAAGTTAGCTACAGCAGGGAAAAGTGCCACATGACTGTAGTAGTTATGAGCCAGGTTCCTCTGTTACCCTGATCTGCCTGCTTGGTTTCCTCTGGGGTCTTTTCAAGTTTTACTTTGAAGTTTGACACAGTCCCAGCTGAAGTGCTGAGTACCATACAAATAATTATGGAGATCTGGACCATCACTGGGCTAGGTTGGCTTTTTTCAGGGCTACAATGAAAAGATAGAGACTGAACTGTGAGTGTTACTTCCTACACTCCCTTTGTTTGGATAATTTATTAACCACCAGGTGGTGCTGAAAATACACGTACAGCCTTACTGGGAGCATAAATACAACTCTCTGTATGAAGGTATAATTTCACTAGAAATAACTTGCTTAATGCTTTCATAATGTAACTTGAACTTCAGGGAATCCACGTAAAATCAAAATCAGGGTGTCTTGAGGTTAAGAAAGATGGATATGAGGCATTAGGAGCAAGGGAGAAAAACAATGGAGAAAGGGCAGGTCCCAGGCAAATTTCCCTTTGTGTTGTCTGTGCAGAACTGCAGTTCCTGTTAGGCAGTTTCTCAAGTCTTGTTTTATGTTCAGCTCATGTCTAACATGCCATAAAAAACACCTCTGAAAGTAGTGTGCTTTTTTGTGAAGACATATGCTTGTTATTCTACTGCTTCCTAGAAAAACAATGCCTTGAAGCTGTCCAGCTTCAGAGGGATAGTTTGTCCAGGATGTAGCAGAGATCTGCTTGCAAAGATAATTTGAAAGCTGTTTTTTGGGGGTACAGGGGGGATTCCAGAAGCACTGTTATGTATGAACAAGAATCACTGTTAGCATTTTAATTTAAATGGAGCTGTTCTTAACTGCATTTAGTTCAGGAAGAAATCCAATTGGCTTTCACAAGAAAAGTAGTACAAGACATGAGCCTTTGAAATTTGAGCATGAGCTCCAAAATGCATTAAAATGTTGGCATTTAGACCCAAAGGCTTCATATAGTCATCAAGCATATGCTAGAGGTGCAAAGGTGAAAAGCCTGCTTGTAATTGCTATTTTTATAAAAACATAGAATTGTTTCAGTTGGGAAAGACCTCTACGATTGCCAAGTCCAACTGTTAGCCTAACTGGGAACCCTGCAAACCAGGCAAGTGTCTTGTCCTTAATTCAGTTGGTTTCCACACTGCTTGAAATGTTGGCTGTATTGCATTCAACACTGACATCTGATTTGAAAGGCTCCAGTGAAGGACTTAGGATGGGAAAAGGCATGGAAATAAATAAAGTTCAACAACTGTTTCTTCAGTTCTTGCATTCTGCATGGGATTCAGGCACAGGGCCCTACACTTCCATGCGAAAAAATCATAGATGAAAACACTGCAGTATCTATTCCCCTTCAGTGTGGTGTGACATTTGATACCAACTTTGTTTCTAAAAAATAGCTTGTATGCACAGTTACAGCTTCGTGTTGATATGCAGTAATGAAAAGTAATTTAAACAAGATAAACGAGGAATTGAAAGCTGACACAACACAGACTAATTCTGATACTGACACAAAACCTGGGGTACATCAAGATGGATAAAGGAAAACTTCTGCCAAAGGTCAATCCATTGCAAAATTCCATTCAAGATGAAAAGAGTTACTGCCATTGCAATGACGACACAGATATTAAGAATGTGTCTAACTGATGGGCTAATTGTTCATGCAGCACTGAAATGCACAGTTGATAAAGTCCTCCACACATTAGGAAGCAAATATTGGAAAATCTCTTTGTGTTCTTCCACCTCTTGCAAAACATCTGATCTGACCCATGATGTGGCCAGAGAGGCATGCAGCCCACAATGTCAGCCTGAGCTGGTTAACATTAGAGCCCCATACATCTACTCAGGAAGTCACTTGAGGCTTACACAAGACTCTTAGATAACAGACTTTACCAAGTTTTAGGTGATAACTACCCTTAAAGAGTGCTGTTGATAGTGTCCAGTTAAAATTGTTATGGTTGGTTATAATATTAAGTGGCAACACTTGTCAAAGATGACAAAAAATACCAAGGCTGTCAAGTCTAGCATTTGAAAGAAATACGCACTTTGGTAGTATGCCCTATTTATTGGTAGTGAGCGTACATAGTGGAGTGAAAGAGTGGACACATCTTTTCAAGGATAAGACCTCAAAAAGATTTCAGTTACAGTATGTATACTTTCTTACCTATAACCCTAGAGTAGATGATATGCCTCTGAATACCATTAGGAATGCAGAAGAAAGTTTGGGGCATAAGTTAATGATTTTCTTTGCAAGCATAGTGGCAAGAAAGTAATTATAGGTCTCCAGGTGCAGGAAATGAGCTAGGAGAGCCACAAGGGAGAGGAGTTGTCTGCCAATACCACTGCCCCTAACCCCAGGGACAGCATGAGGCAGACGTTCATTACTTTTAGTGCTTAATATCAAGAAAATTAAGGCAGAATGTAAAAAAGCCCCAACGCAAGCTCTGTCTTCAGTAGTGTAGTCAAAGCCATCATACATTCAATTTGCTCAGAACATTCAAATCTCGGAAAATGTTAATTTTCCTATGAGTGTTCTCAGAATACAGTAATTTTTTGCTTCTCTTTTGAGACAGAAGGATGTCAGTTCATCACTGTTTACACCCTGATCAGCATGTCTGCCCTATGGCTACACTAACATTTTGCCAAGATTTTGTACCTTTATTTGGTTTCTGCTACAGGTATGTGTTCTGAAATGGTAAGTGCACTTTGTGAGGGGCTGTACCCACTGAGAGAGAGATACCTTCACTAAATTCAATAGTCTTTCATGTCTATTTTGAAAAATAATTTGGCCAGTAATGCTGACAAAGTTGGACTTTTGTCTCCAACTTCATACTAATGAACGTGTAAATTCTGACAGATCTTGATATACTAGTTACCCTGATGCCTTTCAAGAGTTACACTCCTTGAACTGGGATTTTACATTAACTTTTGCTCCCATTGCGATTTACCTTAGAGCATGAATGCAGTATATCATCCTAGGGATGTTTTTCCTATCATAGACATCTGTAGTTTCTGGATAAAAGATCTAAAAAACAAAAAGCATACAGTTAAAGGAGAAGACATGCAACTGACCAGAAAAGTTGCAAAAATGATCTCTCTGTAATACTGTAACTTAAGCTCATAGAACTTCAGCTGTTACTTCTATGGAGTTATGAATTAAGTCTTTTCTGATGCTATTTCATAACTAGTTTTCATAAGGAAAAACTTAATAAAGCATAAAAGCTACTAAGGAGGAGGTAAGAAGGTAAGATAAGCAGATAGCATTTCAGCAAGATTTTTAGAACAGGGTTTTTAGAACAGTGAGTAAGTAGGGTTTGTCTTTCTACAGACACCCAGATCCTGGGATGCAAAGTCTCCTTGCAAACCACACTGATCACACACAGTTTTAAAATGCAAAATTCTAATCGCCAGCACCTGTAATTTTGTGAATACATAACTTATGGATAAAGATATTCAAGAAGAGGAATATTAAGGAATTTAGCCAAAAAGTCACATCATAAATTCCAGTTCGTCTTCTAACACTAATTTGTTCCTGGCCTTGGTCCCAGTCACTAAACACTTTCTCCACAAAAATAAAATACAAGACTTAGGTAACCATGAGAGCTGGCAACACACTTCCACACCAGGCACTTGGGGCTGCACCATCCCATGGCTAATAGGACAAGTCTAAGTCAGGAGCACAGTACCCTCTTCTTCATTTCCTCAAAATAGCTTTGTGAGAGAGACTTGGGAATGCTTTTGGCAATGACCATCTTTCACATCAGAGGAGAAGCCTTTCAGAGGAAAGAATTCAGGGTGGAAATCAGCCAGCTAAACAGAGGATCTAAGTTAGACAAAGGAAAAGCCTAACCTAGGAAAGACAGGGTCCTCCCCATCTTTATGACATTTCTGACAGCAGTCATGGCCATCCTTTTCTGATTAAGGGCACTTGTAGTGAGTTTGCCCTCAGTGACTAGCCATTAGTCTCCATTAGTCCCTGCAGCACTTCAGGATGCCACCTGAGCATCCCTGCTGCACCCAACCACAGTGCACTGGCAGCACTGGGACTGCCCCCACCCAAGCACCCCAAGAGCAGCTGCTGGGCAGCCTGAGTGAGGCAGTACTTGCCCCAGGCTGAGTGCTGGTGCTGAAGTGTCCAAACAAACCAAGTAGGTGTTTCCACACAGTCTTTTCTTGAAGGATTTTCATCTAAAAAAGACTCACTGATGCCCAGAAACAGCAGCAGAGGGGGGAGATGACAAGTGAAGACCCACAAGGAGGAAGATAAATATGAGAGGTGACCCAAGAAAGCAGCTGGTGGAAGAGGAGCAGCAGCATAGCCATGCAGAGCACTGGAGTGTGCACTGGAGTCTGGAAACAGGGTAGAGGCAGAAAAACTGGGACATACATTGAGAGGAAGAGGCAGCAAAAAGACATGATGAGAGGTAGTAACCTAAAAGAAGCAAACATTTAAGTTTTCTGTTTTAAGCCATATTCCTCTTGGGCCCCCACAAAGACTATACTAGCAATAAGATAGTTAAAATGCTATTAGTATCCCCATTTGTCTTTCTGCAGGAGTAGCACCCTGAGCATTTCCACACACAACACTTGTCCACAGCAGCTGTGGACATGCACAATACCAGGAGCAATGGCACATAACATACTTTCAGCATTACATTCTCTTCAGATTTGTTTCCTTAATTACCCATTCCACATCGACTTACTGTAAGCAACAATCTATGCTCCAGGAGATGAAAGGGAGTATCAGTTAGTGTTGAGAAATTTCGCTGACAAAATGTGAAGGCTTACCTTAGGCAGACCAATGGACTCCATTGCTCTTAACCACTGCACAGTGTTATCAGTGTGCCGAAAATGAAGGCCAGATCTCTATTGTAAAGACAGAAGTAAAAGATAGTTAAATATAATAATAATTTTAAAAACACATCAAAAAAATTCTCTTCAGCCTCCCATTGCTTCCCAGTTTTATATCCTGAAGATCCCTTGTCTGAACCTGGAGAGCAAAGCACCACAGTCACTATCCTGCTAATGAAATGTCCTAACACTTAACAACCCCACACTTGCAGCTCATTCTTTTATCTCATTATTTTGTGTGACATAAGCCAGGCTTGCATTCATTCAGGTGGACTGTGATTGAAGTGACCATTTGTACAGCCTTAGTAGTCTTTGGGAGTAAAGGCTGGCTGTTGAATACCAGGAACCACTATCTTCAAAATACAAAAGTGGTAACACTGATCAGCACTATTGTGGAGGTGAACAGATAAGGAGCTTAGTCACTCTTCAGATCTACCTGAATACGTGACCCTTCCCCTAGAGCCTACACAAATGGCAGTTGAAATAAAGTGAGAAAGATGTTGTGTGGGTTTTTTTCTGAGTTGGTTGGCAGTTTTTGTCCTTTTTGTTTGTTAGTTCTGTTGTGCGTTTTTTTTTTTGTTTGAGGTTTTTTGGTTGCTGTTTTTGTGGGGTTTGTTGGTTTGTTTTTTTGTGGGTTTTGTAGCTTTGGGGTTTTTTTGGTTGGTTGGTTGTTGTTGCTGTTTTTTAAAGTCAGAACAGAGTGGGAAAAAGAAGCCTAAACTCACATCTCGGAGACTTTCAAGCTAAGTGTTTAAATGTAATCAATGTTCTTCAGCACTGTTCTGTTCACCATATCGGACCTAAACCGAACAGCTTAATTTCTCAACCCACAAGCAACAGCCAGTGACTACACCTTTGAAATGTTCATTTCAGAATTTTCCTGCCCCGTCTGTGTGTTGAAATAATGTGTTCCATAGTGGGACTACAGCATGGGTACGCATGTATTTCTGTATTATTGAAAATCGTGATTTAAGGAACAGCACACCCACATAGCAAGCTAAGATCACTTGTAACTTGGTTTTCGTTTCTCTGATTATTTGGTTAATAATCATACAGATATAATGAAGTAAATGCCTTCCCATAGAACATGAGAAAACCTGGAACAGTTAAGAAGCTGAAATAGTAAGTTAACCAAACATGCTGGGTATCGTTAAGAATTGGAAGACAGGTCTTTTAGGTTTTTTTGTCTTGTCAGTGAGAGAACTGAAAAAGTTATTACCTTATAGCGAGCCTGCTCCACATCATAGATCTTTTTGTCTGACACTACATTAGGAGCAAAGAATTTTGCAAGCTTGGCAAGGTAAACACCATTTCTTAAGCCTTCCTCCAGCTCTGTAGTTGGGGGCAGCTCTTCATCCAAGCAGATCTCCATCCACCTATGGACACATCATTTGAGAAACATTGTTATTTATTTGAGATTTTAACAAAAGTGACACCTTTCACCCACAGCCATCTTACTTACAGTGTCACTACCGCGACAAACATACGAGAAAAGAGAGCAAGCTAAGGGAAAAAAAACCAACCCAACAAACTGGTATTCATTCACATGGAAGACCAAAATTACTAGAGAATCACATCTGCACAGCATGGCTGTGACCCATCAATAGCCATATAACATGCTCTGAAATCTACATCTCCTAAGGAGTCTAACTTGGATCTTTTGAACAGCATTAGGCTTTTAAGTAGCCAGCAACTTAAGTGGAAACCAAAAGACAATATTGAGTGCTGCCTATTATCAGTGTTTGCATTATTAAAAGATTCTTGTGGCAGCGATGCCAGGGATGAACCTCAAGAGCATCAAGGCCAGCAATGTGCTGGGTGAGGTTGGTTCCTGCAGCTGATACACTCTGCAACCCAAGCTTGCAGCAGTGCAGATCTCAGTACCAACTACTCCTGCAGCTCATCCTCTTCTCACAACACACAGCAGCTCTCCATGTTCGCACCATGAAACACATGATGCTGGTTCTAGAGGAAGTGATGAAGCTTTTTGTTGGAACAGACCAAGGTATTTCATGCACATGAGGTCAACCTGGCAGTGATCTGACTAAAACAATCCCACAGCCCACAAGGTGGGTTGGCTTCTTGTCAAACAGTGACTAAATTCTTAGAGGTGGTAGTGTTTATGAGACTTGGATCTGATAGAAATGGTACTACATAGAAAACAGGAATTATAACCAGTTCAGAATAATAAACATAAATAAACATAACCAGTTCAGACGGCCAGTAACAGACATTAAACTGTATCATCCACTATGTTCATACTGAGTATCCAAGAGACACTGCTACCAAAGCACTCTCAAAAAAGGTTAGCATCCTCATTACTGGACCAGACATTCCTTACATTGGTGGTCTAGGTGTTTTGGCTCTGTGACGTTATTCTTATTTCTAGCAGTCAAATCACATTACTAAAGCCATAAATCTAGCTAATTATTTTCCAACATATTTTTGTTTTGTTTTTGCTTAGGCAGCCTCTGCTGTCATTAGAAGAACTTTAGTACCAAATGGACAAGAACAAAGCTATAGGCATTAGTTAACTTACTGTCACTGAGGCAATGTTGCTGTATGCTGTGCAACATAGCATTACAGATCTGAGATCACCTCCACAGGGGTGACTTCAGAAACCAGAAAGCTGGGATCCAAGTTGAAAGTAAGCCAGTTTTTCCCCAACCAAGAAAAACAAACCAAAAATACCTCACCACCTCACTATAGCATTTTGTTTCATGTTGAAGCTCAAGACAAATGATCCACTCCATAACATTTTTGGATTTGTTACAGGACATATGAAAGATCTTTCACTGAAGCACAGACTACCACAACAGCAATTCAGGAAACCACCATCCATAAATCTGGGACAGCATCACACAAACTGAATGGAGTGAGTGTCAGCAGGGGAACTGTAGTTCGCAGTATAAAAGCTGCTTTTGAGGATGACTGAATTTTTGAGTCTTCTGCTCCATCTTGCATTGCATATTCATCTGTTATGGGTCAAGATTCACACTCATTCTTATCTGAAATTTTATAGACTAAATAGATATATATGCTAAGGAAAAATGCATCAACATTTGCCTTCTCCAAAACAGACAAGAAAAAAATAAACAATGTTTACTCCCAGCAAATGTGGGTTCCACCTGAGCCAGTTAGCTTTCTATAGAATTTATTTCCTAAAACACAGCTTCTGGAAAAAGCTGTACAGGTAGCAGGAGGAGCTGGCTGAGTCACAGGCGGTATCACCATGAGCTGAAACTGTCAGTGTTGACCAATGAGACCAACTGTCTGCACCCAGATGCCCCCAGAGCAGCATTTGGTACCTTGCACTGGATCCTTTGCACTCCTAATTCTCAGTTTTCTTATGAAAACATTTTTCCAGCATCTTCAGTCCAGGGCACCAGAACGATATTACATTGGAGCTGTCTTTGAAGATACACACATGTGCCTCCCAAAATTGTGCTTCTCCCTTACAGTACAAAAACTTGCTATTTAAAGGCAACTTTCCCATGCCTCAGAATCAGCAGGTGCAGGAGCTCCCCTTAAATGCCAGGTGATCCTTGCTATGTGCCTTATCACAAGCAGTTCTTCCTCAGGGTTTCCTTTACTATACAGCTGAGATTCACAAGCAGAAAGTTCCATTTGTCAGAACTGACTCAGGTCATTTAACAGACTTATAGCTGAATATTTATTATCAAGGCATCACTTAGTGCTAAGAAGGAAAGGGTAATAGCAACCTGAGCACAACACTAGGAGAGAGAGCAGCCTTCAGAGCAGATCCAGACTAATCTATAACTCTGAATTCCTGTTCTTGTGGCACAGGGAGCTTGCTCTTCATAACCTTCTGCAGGTTGAGACAAGCAGAGGAAGGAATGCCTCTGGGTGGGTTTGGTCTGGTTTTATAGAAGGGTCCCTGTAAAACTTAATGGTTCCACAAGCTCTAAATGAGATGCTGTTTCTTGTTGCAAGTAACTTCCCAGCTTTTCAAACCTCCTGTTATTCAACAGCAGCAAAATTGTTTTGGATTTATTTACAGTGCGGTGATGAGCATTTACAGAATCTACCCTAAGTGGGTAAACACAATGCATTTGAGAAACAAATATGATTGATAAAAGGAGGCAAAGGAATAAGGGAAAAAAAAAAACACAACACAAAATAACAAACAAAAACAACCACCAATCAAGAATACAGTTGTCAGTAGAGGACATCCAAACAAGTCTCATTGTAGAAAGGGGTGTTAAATAATCAAACAAAACCCAAAACAAAACACCACCACCAAAAGTGGGAGAAGTAAATGGAACTAACCTGAAAGATAGAGTTTCTTTCCATTTATAACTACAAAACTGTAAGTGGGATCCATTCTAGAAAAATTAACAGGTCTGCAATAAGACAGCTGTCGCTTTCCCCTTTTGGGCACCAGTCTCCAAGACTGAGACCATGTCTACATCTGTATTATATATAATACAGTTTTTATGAATGTCTTGAAGTTGCAGAACTGAGCTACAACAAGGTCTACTGTGCAATTATTTACTCTGTTTTGTACATGTTTAATCAGAGGAAGGATAAATCCTGCAAATATACGAGCAAAAAATACCTGCCGTAAGACTGCTTGTACCAAAACATGCTGGGGACAACTTCTGGTGTCTTCTCTGCTCACTTCATGCTCTGAAGGGACTACTAATCTGCTTCTGCCTAACCTTGGTCGCATTGTTTTGGCTAAGTTCTAACAGCTACTTACTGCTCCTTACTTACAGCTACTTACTGCTCCTTACTTACAGCTACTTACTGCTCCTTTCTCCCTTTTGGACAGGTAGTTAGCAGGGAGGGAGGGGGCAGCTCTCCTGGTCTCTGACCAAGGGGGTTTTCATGTTATTTGTTAATTGTAAATATCTGTAAAATATTGTAAATACTGTGTATTTTGTACACATTCATTGCATTCCATTGCAGAGTGTAGTTTTTCCTGTAAATACAGCTTCCATTTGCTTCCAGCTGAGCTGGTCTAGCAAAGTAATGTTGGGGGGAAATGTCAACCCACCACAAGAGATTATGGAAATTATGTGACAGTGCTGACAGCAGTAGACTAGACTGAAAAAAATTAAATCCTTCTACTTCCGTTGCTTTAAGTGAAAGAACATCTACCTGACAACAAAGATTTATAGGTACCTTTCAAGTAATTTGTTTTTCTTTAGAGCACCACCTTTGGCAACATCAGATATAAGTCTCTTGCAGAAACTGTTCCCTACAAAAAGTAGTTAATACCATAACCATACAAGAAGGGCTTATAACTCAATGTTATATGATATTTTTTAACTTCAGTATGAAGTTTGTGGATTAAACCTATTAGAGCTATGAAACATGCATATGCATTTCTGCCAATTCTTTTTTTACAATGCAATACCATAACAAATGCTATGTTTTTAACGATCTTAAATTACTGCTAGATATATGTCACAAAAGCCTGCCACAGCAGTAAATACGATAGTTGACTTTGTCACTTATTACAGCTAAACCCAACTCCCACTCTTGGGTGGAAGGACAAAAGGCAATCTCAGGAAGGAGACCAAAGCATCCAGCATCCTTGAAGTCCTGAGTAGCAACACCAAAAATCAGCTATCGTTAGAACAGCCCTGCAGAGTTGCCCATGCCAGTTTTAGTCCTACCATTTGGGACTAAATATGCATAAACAGATGTTTTCCTGAAGAGAGACTTGGGTTTATACGCAAGTATGAATAAATACAGTCTGCTTCTGTTTTCCTAATACTGCAGTATTTGCCAGAACAGAAACAAAGGTTTTGTTTTAAACAAAACAACAAACACGATCAGTGGAAAATGTATCTCCGAAACTTTAAATTCCAATACATAGTATTGGAAAGTCTGCCCGGAGCAAGTACTGAGGTACACTTTTGATTTGCTCAGTTCTGTTTCGACTCTCGGCAATCTGAAGCAGAGCAATTCAACAGCGAATTTCTGGCAAGGTAACAATGATGACTTCTGTGCCAGACCCATGAGCAGTAAACAGCATGCTGCTCACCAAGAGATTCCAGTTTCCACATTTGACCATGAAAAACATCAACAGTATTATGAGCTCAGCCTTGCAGTTCAAAAGCAAAAATAACCACTGAATCTCATTCAAGGCAAGGGTCAAGGGAACTGGAAGCACCAGCACTACATTATGAACTTAACCAGTTATGAAGTTGTCATTGACAGCTTGTGTGGTCAGCACAGCATACACAGATGGCTGACTACAGGACTGGAAACAGTGGAGCCAATATTCAACAGATTAGAGAGCATACACTGTATAACACACCCATCCTGCAAATCCTGGATATCACAGCAGAATTCATACTTGTATTACCCTTTTTCAAATTTCTGCTGCAAGATGTGGATCTGAGGGCACCACGCTTTTAGCTTCTGGAAAGCAGACCTTTGGAGAAGCCAAGATGGCAAATCCAGAGTCAAAACACAGAATGCTAGATGCTGCTATGAAAAAGGTAGAATGGAGACACAGTTAAAATACTTTACCGCCCAGTCATTACCTCCCCGGATTACAATTACAGCCTTTCAGTTTGGTTCAGCACACACATTTTGTGGGGAAGTGAAACAGGCTATTGACCTAGAGATAACAATACAGACAATGTCATTCCAAAGAAAGGGTGAAAAAATCTTGCTGCTGTAAAATAAGACTTTAAAGAGTCTTCCTCAAAGCAAAATATTCGATTCTAACTTTTGGTGTTGTGAAGTGGTGGGAATATTTAAGTCAAAACTTTTATTTGAAGAAACTTAGAACTATACAATAGTGTGAGGCATAAGAACTTGCCATTTAGAGTTCCATATAATTATATCCTTAGTTTCTGAGTCTAAAGATTTGTTAAGAAATCTCACCTCTGAACTCTTTATTTGCTTTTGTTTAACAGGGAAAAAAATATATCCCCACCAACAGTCCCATAAATACGGTTTTTAAAAAAAATCAAGTGAGAGCAGCAAAAGCAAGCTCTCTGTGTTGGCTGAGCAGGATTGGTGGTGGTGGCATTGATTTGTTTATAAGGAAAGACTGTGTGCTAACCTTGGAATTTGTTCTCATTAGACTGAAAGATTTAACATGAACCTTCTCTTAAACCATAAACCTTAGGAAAAAAAAAAATGTTACAGCCACAGGCTATTTACAGAACAAATGCATGCAAAGCTTCGAGCCTGCCATTCCATGAAAACAGATATGAACAAATTAAATATCATCATGACAAAATGTATTAGCTGTATTAAAAAAACTGCACAAGCTTAGAGGTTCCACTTTGAGGCTGGATAGCAGCGACAGGCAGTGGAGAAAACTACTTTCTTCAGATTTTTTTTTTACGCCCTCGCATTCTGCTGCATTCAGTCTTAAATGTTCCTTATAGTTAGCAGCCTTGGCTCAAGTCCTCATACAGCCCTCTTCTGTCAGCCTACTCCTGGAACCACATACTCTATATAGTATCTTCTAAATTTAACACTCTGGATTCATACTCCAGCAACAGTCTCTACTGTATCTCAGGCTTTATCCACCTGAAAAACAAAGCAGTACACAGAATGCAGGCATGATGCAAGTCATTCCAGTCACCACTTATGCTACATACAAGAATTAATGTGAAGATAGCTTTGTGGAAGACACCATGAATCATTTGGCTACACAAGATCTCAACTTCACGTACAATAAGCATTGACTCTTTTACCAAGAGATGTTGGGTTAACTTCTAGTGCTCTAACTTTTTTTACCCTTTCATAAGTCAGTTCAAATTCCAAGTTGCTTATCTCTGAGTCTCCAGCCAGTGTTAGATTTAGCAGTATCTCAACTTATTGTTATCATTTTATTAAGGAAGGTACTGACTTTCATTAAGAGCTACAGTGAAAATTGTGAAACATATACAGAAAGAATTCATATGTGAAAGTACTAAAACAATGCAGATCTTGCTGCATATCACTGCATTTTGTTGACTTGTGCACAACTGCTTGCAGTTTGTTGCACTACTCCATTTCCCTGACCAAAGCCCTTCTGATGCACTTCATATTCAATTTAGATGAGAAATGAGCAGCAGTAATGACTTGCCCTCCCTATATGGAACACTAACCCAGCAATAAATCATTTTGGCAATGTTTTTTCCACACCAGATTTCTGCTGCCATGGCAATACTGCCATATTTACAAAATGACATTAAAGATGTTATAAAACTCTGTTTCACAAGATGGCAGCACAGATACTATTTGTTGATTTAATCTGTTTTATTTCAGCCATTCCTTATGTGGGTTAATCAGTGATTAAATTCCACAAGGCAAGGTGCTGCTCAGGAAACCAGCTCTGGATTCCCAGCACAGCCCCACAGCCATCACAGGCTGCTGGGCACCCAGCAGCAGACAAGTCCCATTTATTCAGCACTTGTACAATGGGAGAGGAACAGCAACACCCCAACAAGCAACAGTAGCACACATCTGCTTTTGACAACAGCAACCAGAAAGGCTTTGTTTTGCTGCCTTCTCTGTTTGCACTGAATTAAAATTTAGCACTGGGCATCAACCTCAAACTTGACAACTGATCTGTGAAATAGAGTTCTCAACAGTGGCCAGTGCTTACACAGGCCTTGCTGACGGTCCTATCTTATCCTCCTGCTCATGGTTTGGCTCCCAGTTGGCAAGGCACAAATGCCTTCAGAGGCAAGAAAGTGGTATGGGGAAGGGAGCTTGCCAACCTGGTGGAGGCTGAACAGCTACAGAAAATATTTTTCCTTAAGAAACCTTGCCTAATTCTTCTCAGAAGAAAGAACAATACCCAACAGGTTACCTGAGCAAACAACGTGGAAATATTAAGTCAGCGTCTCAGGAGAGACAAAGGATCTGGGGAAGGTGTATCCTTTTTTCATATGAGGAATTACTTTTCACATTTAGATTAAAAGGGGGGAAAGGATGAAGGAAGGAAAGCAGTCCTCTTCTAAAAATCCTGCAAACTCTGGGCAACTAAGTTAACACAACTCGGATATGCATCACCCAGCTGCAGTGCAGAGTCTAGACCAGTTTCAACAGCCTATCTCCAACAGGCATCAAAGACTACAGCAGCAGACACACAGGTCTTTCTTGTGTTGGTCTGGCAGTGGTGGCTCAGCAGTCCCTGAAGAGTATAATCTCAAGCAGAGGACAGAGTCAAACCACTAATGAAATTTCAGATAGTTCAGACAAGCTCCACAGCAAGTGCCACATGCAAACACAGTGTCTCCCTTCCAACCCTATAAACCAAATAATACTTTTATGTGAAAAGGAGAGAAGCTGAATTTGGCATGTGAATTTATCTGAAGCTAGTATTTTGCCAATCTATATAGACAGAAGCAGACACAGCAATAGAAACATTTTTATACAGCACAGAATATGCTGAGTGTGGAAATGTTGCAAAAAAGAGTTATTCCCCCAAACTCATGATGTTTGCATTAGGAAAACACTGATCAGAGACTTCAAGACCAGGAGTTAGACTTGCTATATGTCTTCTACAATTGCAGTATAGTAAGTGTTTAAGGCACCTTCTCAAGAAACTACTCATACAGTATGAGAGATTTACCAGTTTAAAGGGTTCTGGCCTGGCATAATCTAGTAGTCCTTCCAAGCAACTCACAGGACTGGAAGCATTCCAGAATGTGTGTCCTTGGCAAGCCTCAAAAATGTTACAGTAAAATAACCAATGATGGTTCTTTCAGGTAACCCTCACTTTTGTCATGTAACAGCCCTACTAACCTTAAATTGCTGTTACAGTAGATCTTTACTCATTCTACACCCTGCCATGGCAAAAATTACTATCCAAATCCATAGAAAACAGCTAATCCCCATGAAGTGATCTGTCCAACAATGCCTCTGATGAAGCTATTAGAAAAGCTAAAATTAACTTGCTCACCAGGGTACCTGCATGATTTTTGTTCACCCTCTCCCAAATTCGAGTACATCACCACATGTGCTGTTTCTAGCAGCTAGTAAGCTAGCCTGGAAAAGCAGCTAAGGACACCACAGCAGTCATTTTTACATCAAGACTTGGTATTTTATGTTTGTCCATTACCACTGCACAGTGCTTTCCATGCAAGCATTAGTCCTCAGCTGTCCAGAGGGATGTTTTATTGCCATTCTTTGCAGGAAAAATAACAGACAAATATTTCTGCTATTTTTGTAACTGACACTTTACTAGATTAAAAAAAGTGACCCAGAGGAGTACCTCCATTGTAGATTTGGCATAAAAAATTGTATGTAGCATGATTTAAGACCACCAGCAGCTCTACCTGCAGACCTGTGTATTTACTTGGCAACTGATGCAACTGGGTCAGCAGAAAACCTCAAAGGAGGCACAGACTATAGAGCATGTCAAGGCCACACAGGAAACCTATGGCAGAGCAAGAAACCAAGCTCAAGCATGACAGGATGCATGGTGCTGTTCTGACTCAACCAGTTCAAGCTCATGATCAGTTTAGGGTATTTTACTGTCTAACATCTGACAAAAGTTGCTTTTGTGAAAGCAGCCAGCAACAAGTATGCAGGTACAGAAACCATGAAAAGGACGCAGGAAGTACATCTGCTAGACAGGCAGCCAGAACTCTTAAAGAAAAGTGCAGGACAGCAGCCAAATAAGAATTAAAAGACACAGATGAGAGAACAAGATGTTAAAGAAGTGAAAAGACTGGAAGAGCCAGCTTGTGAAAGGCTGAACTGTTGTTAAAAGCATTTAGTGTTATGTAAACAGCAAAAAGAGGAAGTTTGAAAAGTTTAAACTTTGTCCCATGTCAAAAAGAAACACAAGGCAGAGGAACAAATTTAAAACCAAGGCATTTTGGTGAAGAACTCCATGCACAGCACCTAGGTTTCCTTTTTCTGCATTCTTCTTTCCATGATTATGCAGGCAATGCTCCCCTCCATTTTCACGTTCAGTGGCTGGAAAACAGTACTCCTCTATCTACTCAATAGCAACGTACAAAATTTCGACAAGCATATGCATACAAATTAAATCTGCAGCAGATTAGGAAACTATAGGTAGTATAACAGCATTTAATAATCCACAAAGAAATGAAACCCCAAGAATTTAATGGTATTGCTTTATACTGGTGAAGATAAGCAGGCTTTCTGAAACAGAAAACAGCAAAAAAAAAAACATAATCCACAAGTGCTCAACAGCCTGACCCTTATCATCAGCACATAAGATACGAATTATTGAACTAAGTTTTGTATCCTCTAGGACCATGTGATTATCCTAGTACCAAAACTACATAGTGTTGTCTACAGAGAACTGAGGCAGCTAGATCACACTGATTTACAGTATGGGTGGTGTTCAAAAACTTCTGTACAATATGTTGATACAAGCTTTTGGTGAAGACCTGGCTACAATTTTATCAACCAAGCTGGAGTTTTTAATGAGGATATACAACTCAAAGCTGCATAAAATAGTCACAGACATCTCAAACATCTTTCCAGACAAAATTCAAGAGTCAGGAATAAAACCATTCCTTTAAGAAAGTGGACCTGAGAAACTAAGTGTTTGAACAAGGTGATTTAGCTGCAGAACATTAAAATCTTGTCTTTCAACAGCTTGTTAACACACATAGGTAACAATAGGACAGTGAAAGCTGTATTTCAAAGACTAGGCTAGGAACATGACTGAATATGATCAGTATTGTAAAAAATTAACAATGTAATTAGTAGAATCTCATGCAACAAGTGTCCAGTGTCTGGTTACAGCAGTTTATTTTAAGGGCTTTGAGTCTGCTGCTCCAAACAGCCTCAAACACAAGACAGTCTCATATCCATGAACAAACTGAAATATCCCTACCAGTCAGAGTAATCACCAAGTGTTTACCTCAGTATTCAGGTTACTCAAAACAGTAAGAGAAGTTTAAGAAACACTTAACCAGGCAAGAGTCAAGAGTCTCCCAGTTAACTGACAAGATATCATGCACTGGCTAAAGTGAGCTAGGTAGACACCACTTGATTCAATGGCAACAAACTCAATGGCATAGAACATCTACTAGTGGCACCTTGCAATAGCCAAGAACCCTGCTTTCCACCTAGCTTAATGTACCAGTGCATATGAATATTTTTCTCTATCCTGCCAAAAAAACAGTGCTTTCTAATAAGTGAAATGGGCAAGTCAGCTATCAGCATCTACGTTGTTGGCTGGCTCCCCCCAGCCAGCCCACATGATCCGGTTAACTCATCTTGTAACCCAAGCACTCCTCAGCTACAGATGACCCAGGCTCTGCTGCCCTGGTAAACACCAGTCCCACTGTGGCTGCCACTCAGGGCAAGCCACGAAAACCTCTGGATATTCAGTGTCATTATACCAATGACCAGCAGAAAAGCAAGGATAGACAGAACATATGTTTGTCATGGTAGGGCCAAACAGCCCCAGCACAAACAGACAAACACTAAGGTGTCTAGACATGCCTCCCCCACCCCCTCCCACCCCCCTCCCCAAATTCCTGCAGAAAGCCAGGGTAATGCAGGAAAAGGAACAAAGGAGACAGGACCATGTGTGGCTGGTAAACAGCCCTGTACCTATGGTAAGAGCATGTGTTCTGGCCACAGCCTGGCAGAACTCCTTCCCATTGGATAACTATGTGCTGGTTTCAGCTGCCTTATTGGCCCACTCAGTCTCAGGCAAGATTTATATACAGGCTGATTTCTAGTTGCCTGTGCTCAAGCCTTGCATGCTTGAACCTGCTTGGATCTCGTCTGCTTGAAGTATCCTCAAGCTGCATAGCCTCGAGTTGCCCAGTCCAGCACCTGGCATAAAGCCATGAGCCTACACACTGCAAGCTACAAGAGAAGCCATGAGCTTAGGAGTCAGAGCCAAGCCTGTTTCCCCTTGCAACCAGGATTTTGCCATGCCTCAGTTTCCCCAGGACAAAGCAAGCGCCCATCGTGATAGCATCATTAACAGCCCACTGTCTGCTGAAGCCAGACCAGCCATCGAAGACCATGTGGCATTCCTGCTGGAAACCTGCTGTGCCTGGTGCATGAGTGCCCCAAAGCCTCTAATACACAGCAGCTGCACTCCCTGCTTGGGTACAAGCAGCTATGAGTAATTAATTAATTGCCTCTTCAGCTTAACAATTCTTACCAAGTCTCCCCCCATGCGGTCGAGCGCCATTTTGCTCCTGGAGTATTCTTTCTGCTATATGCCTCCCAGGTTCCATGAAACAGTTAAATTGATATAGTTGCCCAAATACTGTACATTCCCATTGTAAATACATTCTAACTGTACATCAAACCTTTTGATATGTGTTGGCAATTTTTATATTAATAAAAGAATCTTAATAACTTTATTAATATTGCCATATAATTAATAAATAAAGGAAATATTATATCCTTTAACAATGTTTCCAGAGAGCTTTTAGCTTGCTCTAACCCTCTAGCAATCTTTCAGGTGCACAGACCCTAGAGTAAAGTTTGCTCATCAATTTCTGTAAAAGTAATTTCTGAAAAAAAACTATAGAGAAGCTCATTGGAAACAAACCTGGTTCCGACTGTCTCAACCACAGTGTCCTATTTGGGAATACTCCTCTACCACCTCCCCCAGAATGTCCAAGTGTGTTCCAACAGAGAAATTGATGTAACTTTCATATTAGAAGTTACATTTTGAGATTTTTATTTGAGATACATTTTTATTTTGAGTGAGACATGGAACTAGCATCCAGCCATGCTGATCAACCCCCTTTCATTAAGAAACTAATTTTTCAGGCTGGTAAGACTCACTTAAGTATTGTTACAAAAGGATTACTCTGTCTTAAAAAAGCACAATTTCACAATAAAAGCCCCTGCACTTTAATATTATACTGAGACTTCTTCAAACTACTTAGGACAATGTGTTTGCTGAAGTGGGGAATTAATAGGACAAGAGAGAATAAACATTAAAATGCTTTACAGGAGCATGGTCTTGATCTTCTTAATAAACAGCAGTTAACTCAGGGTCTCTGACCCACAGTCAGCCAACAATTTAACATGACAAAAAAGTCCACCACACCTATAAACTTGAACCAAAATTTTAAGTCAATTTACCTTGCTGCCAAGCCTATTAATGACCTAGGTACTTTGATCAAGTTAATCAGCAAACCATCACAGGTTAACTCTCAGCCCAACAATGAGACCTAAGCAACTTAGGCTGCTATTTTGACCAGTGCTTCTCATGGAGGCTGAGAAGATGCTAACACAGTTACAGCCAGAAGACACAATGCTAAAACAGAATGCTTGCTCCCCGCTATTTACCATTTGTAGAACTTGTTTCTGTATGGTTTTAGGAGGGTTTGAGTAACTTTAGCTGCTGGTAGTCACAGCCTGCAGAGCCTGCCCATTATGGGCATTTTGAGTCCTCCTGCAAAAGAGGGCCACACACACATTTCTCCTGCAGCATGCTGAAAGTTTAGCTGAGGATACTTCAACAGATGCTTCAACAGCTTCATTGCCCCCCTCCAGACATAGTCCAACTACAAAATATTCATCTTGTACCAAAGGCCACAAAACTGAACATGGTATCTGAGGTGTGGCCTCACCAGTACAGGGGCACAAATAATTCCTTACTAGCCATAATATACCTGATCCAGGGCAGGATGCTGTTGGACTTCTTGGCCACCTGGGCACACCGCTGGCTCATGTCCAGACAGCTGTGAACCAGTACCCACAGGCCCTTTTCTGATGGGCAGCTTTCCAGAAACTCTGTCCCAAGCCTGTAGCATTGCTGTTGTGATCCAGCTGCAGGATACGGCACATGGCCTTGTTAAACCTCATACAAGTGGCCTCGGCCCATTGACTCAACCTGTGCAGATTCCTCTGCAGAGCCTTCCCAAACAGATCAATGCTTCTAATTAATTTGGAGTCATCTGCAAGCTTCCTGAGGGTGTACACAATCCTTTCATCCACATCACTGGTAAACAAGACTGGACCCAATACTGACCCACCACCAACTGGATTTCATTCCATTTGCCACTACTCTTTGTACCCAATCACCCAGTTTTTGACACAGCAGAGTGTCCATCAATTCAAGCCATGAGCAATCATTTTCTCTAGAAGGATGCTGTGGGACAGTAGCAAAGGCTTTACTAAAGTCCAGATAAACAACATCACAGCCTTTTTCTCATCCACTGAGTGGGTCACCATGTCATAGGAGGAGATACAGTTTGTCAGGTAGGACCTGCCCTTCATTAATGGAAGCTTCTTGGGTCTCATCACCACATGCTGCATAATGGCACTCAAGATCACAGTATCACTAAGGTTGGAAGAGACCTCGAGGATCGAGTCCAACCTGTCACCACAGACCTCATAACTAGACCATGGCAGTAAGTGCCACGTCCAATCTCCTCTTGAACACCTCCAGGGACGGTGACTCCACCACCTCCCTGGGCAGCACATTCCAACGGCTAGCAACTCTGTAAAGAACTTTCTCCTCACCTCGAGCCTAAACTTCCCCTGGCACAGCTTGAGACTCTGTCCCCTTGTTCTGGTGCTGGTTGCCTGGGAGAAGAGATCAACCCCTTCCTGGCTACAACCACCCTTCAGGTAGTTGTAGAAGGCAATGAGGTGACCCCTGAGCCTCCTCTTCTCCAGGCTAAACAATCCCAGCTCCCTCAGCCTCTCCTCACAGGGCTTGTGCTCAAGGCCTCTCACCAGCTTTGTTGCCCTTCTCTGGACACGTTCAAGTGTCTCAATGTCCTCCTTCTCTAAGATGATCTGCTCTATAACCTTCCCTGGTATCAAGGTCAGAATGCCAGGTTTATAGTTCCCTAAGTCTTCCTTCTGGAGGATTGGTGCATGCCATTGAGCCAACTCCTCTTGGATTTTGGGGGGGTTCATTCTGCCACCTATCATTATCTTCCAGCTGAGGGGGCTGGGTATCCATCAAACAACTGATCTTACTGCTAAAGACTGAGGCAAAGGAGGTATTAACTAGCTTTTTCCTCATCCTTGACCATTATCTTCCCCCCCACATGCAGCAAAGGACAGAGATTCTCCTTAGTTGTCCTCTTGTTGCCAACATATTTGTAGGATTTTCTGTTCTCTTTTAACAGTTGAAACCAGAATAATTTAGTTGGAATAGACCGTTCATCCTTAGACATTTGCATACATCTAAGATTTTAAAAGTATGTTTGACAGAACTTCTGCACAGTCCCTTTGACACCTAGCCAAATCCTTAAGCAACATATTTTTAGTTCAGCATGCCATATGAAGATAAAATAATCAAAATGTTTCTCTACTTATCTCTGCCTCAGTGAAAAACAATATATATATTCAAAGTCACTCCTAATTTGAGGGGTGTGGCTGACACTGGAAAGCTATGCTGCCATCCAACACAATCTGGACAGGCTGGAGGGCTAGGTGAAGACAAACCTCATGAAATTCAGTAAGGACAAATGTAGAGTCCTGCATCTGGGAAGAAATAACAACAGGCAGCAGTGCAAACGAGGGAATCACCCTGCCAGAAAGCAGTCCCATGGAGAAAGACGGAGTCCCAATGAACAGCAAGTTCTCCATGGGACAGCAATGTGCCCTTGTGGCCAAGGCAGCTAACAGCATCTTGGAGTGCATTAAAAGTGTGTCCAGAGGGTCTGGGGAGGTTCTTCTCTCCCTTTGCTCTGCCCTGGTGAGACCACACCTGAAATACTGTGTGCAGTTTTGGGTTCCCCAGTTCAGGAGAGATAGGGATCTGCTGAAGACAGTCCAGTGGAGAGCTACAGAGATGACAGTAGGACTTGAACGCCTCTCCTATGAAGAAAGGCTAAGAGAACTGGGACTGTTTAGTGTTGAGAAAAGAAAGCTGAGAAAGGATCTTAACATCTGAGGGGTGGGTGTCAAGATGAAGGTGACAGTCTCTTTTTCGTGGTGCCCAGTGACAGGACATGGACAAAAAGTACAAGCTAGAACATGGAAGGATTCACCTCAGCACAGGGAGACACTTTTTTATGATGAGGGTGATGGGGCACTGGAGCAGGCTGCCCAGAATGGTTGTGTAGTCTCATCTCTGGAGGCTTTCAAAACCCACCTCAAATTCCTGTGCAACCTGCTTTAAGTGAACCTGCTCTGGCAGAGGAATTGGACTCTGTATCTGGAGCTCCCTCCCAACCCCCAACACTGTGGTTCAGGATGCATTTCAGGAGTGCAAAGGTTCCTGCAATGAGATGAAAAGCTGAGCTGAAGTCCCATGTCCATGCAAAGAAAGAAATTTTTTTTTTTACACTAGACTGTGAAAACACCCAAAGACTCTAACAACAAATTTTCCTGTACTTCAAATATAGAAAAAGATATGAGCATTATCCTCACACCATTCTTGCTCTCTCATAGCAGTCAACCACTAAAACTTAGCTGCTACTATAAGCAGGAGACGTTTCTGGAGAAAACCATTTCCAAGGTGCTTAGGCTGGTGGCACGTTTTCACCACCATACTACAGATAAGGGGAATTCCTCCAGAGTGGAAAGCAGATCCCCATCTGGTCATGTCATTAGAGTGCATTACTGCTATACAGCAATTACTTTAATGTATCTAAGACATAGCTCACCCGAAGGCAAAGTGACCGCATGTTCCACATCTTTACAACAGAATCCAAATTTAAGTAAGCATTCAGCCACTTTCAATGTATTTGTTGTCATAGCACTGTAGATATATCCTAGTGTCAAATGCCCAGTGTCTTGAAATTCAGAAAGCTATATTCAGAAGACTCCTACGTGTCCCTTCTTGTCCCCTCCCACTCCAATACCCCACATAGTAGTAAGCCCTGCTGAGACTCCATAGTAGCATTCCAAAAGCTTAATTAAAAAAAGAAAATCAAATTTTGCCCATTAAAGATCTGTCAAAAGTAGGCTTCTCATGAAGGGAAGTAGTTAACATTCATACAAAAGAAACCAATTTAAGGCAACCTGAAAAATCAACCACCTAGGTATGAATCATGTTTACATACACCTACACACATTTGATGAATCTTGTTGACAACATACAAGACAAATTCCTGAAGCATGGCAGCCAAGCAAAGCAAGAAGCTGGGTGAACTGAGCGAGCCCCAAGTGTTGCCCACTCAGTAACCCAACATCTCTCCAACACTTGTCACTAATGCTATACCTCTTTTGGGCCCTGATATGAGAAGCAAGCAGTCTGCAAGCACAAAGTGACAGTTTGAGGTGGAAGGTGGGGGGAAGTGTATGAAAGTAAACCAAAACATACATCCAAACAAATGAGCCTAATGGGTAAGGGAGATAAGTAAACTAGATGAGATGCACACACAGCTCCTACCTGAGCAGCAGGTTTGCTGGTCTCACTTGGCAGCTACCTGAAACCAAAGTGTTTAACAGCATCTGGTTTTCCACTAATACTCTTATAACTTATGCTTTTATTAAACATAAGTTACATTTATGCAAAGTAACAGATAGTTAACTGGTACTGAAAGAAATCCCAGACTAATTCTTTTGTCTGTAAATTGATTGCTGAATGTACGTAGTTTTATACTTCTCTTAGCTCTACTGAAAAATAGCAGAATGTGCCCAGCATACACAAAGCATAGTGTCCTAACTCAAAAATAGCCCACTCACTCAAAGACCTAGAGATTATTCTTTTCTAGATACCTGCACAAAAGTGCTTTGTGTTCAGCAGGACTGGCCAAGAAAAGAATGCATTTATCCTTCAGAAAAAAAAGTTTTTATTTTCTCTGCCAATTGATTCTTTTATGAACGCAAATACCACTTTGGTGGCAGATGTAGTCCTGAGATACGAACAGCTTGTTAGCAAAATCCCGAGTAACTTAATTCTATATTTATAAATATATGTTATGCTTGAATTACAGCATAGCTTACTCCTTCCACAGAGCTTACTTTAAATAAACACTGCCCCTCTGCTCCATTCTGGCTTGCTTTGAAAAGAATACTCTCCTGTCATAACAGCACTGTACACAAGCAGCACACACAACTCAGGATGAAGTATTTACAAATGGACAGAGAAACACCAACTGTATGGAGCAAGAAACAACATCAAGGAAACTCTAGATTTAGAGGGGAAACTAAACATAGATTTCTTCAGACAGTTTTCAGGTTGTTTTGTTTTTGTTTTTTTCCCCAGGCATTGCATTTTTAAATTAATATAACTAGATGTGTATTCTACTACTAGTCATGCTTACTGGCAAACGATCGACTCCCAGTCTCTCTCATGTCGGGTGTTGCAATTAATTAGACCTCCCCACACAAACTTGAAGTGCACAACCTTTTTTCTTTTTCTAAAACATTATAATGAAGAGGTTTGCTTACCTCAGGATCAGCACCATACCTCTGGGTAATTGCTGTATAGTAGTGACCACATCTGCGTCTATACCTTGAGGAGTTTTACTAACGAATGATGGTGAGCAAAACTGAAACACCATATATTGTCAATTACCAGCCCTCAACAGTGGTCAGAACTCAAATGCTGCTTTTTATATTCTTTTTATTGCAGCAATTTCTGCTATCCAGATGAAACAGCAGCACTGGATGCAAGAGTTGTAGTTCTTTGGTTAAAGGAAATCTTTTTCAGTTTTCCCTTTTTTCTCGGTCAAATTGACTTAATTTATTATGACAATGTACTTGCACAACAAATCTTAATCCTATTTGTTTTCTTAGTTTTCAGCAATTAACTGCTGCCTTCATATTGCATCTTCTGAAAAAGCTAGAAAAATTATTTGACTGGGTAGGGCTGGTTAATTTGTTTTGTTAGAGTTTCTCTGGGTTCCTTTTTGGTTTAGGGTGGGATTTGTGTGTGTGTTTGTTTTGGGAGGTTTTGTCTGTGTGGATTGAAGAGGTTTTATGTGTAGCTTTGATTGTCTTTTTTTTTTTTGGGGGGGGGGGTGGGGGTGCTGGGAGGTGTTTGTTGGGTTGTGTGGTTTTTTGTTTTGCTTTTGGGGAAGGTTCTATTTTGCCTTTTTTTGTTTCCCCCCCAGAATTTTTTGCTCAGTCTACTGCAATTTTACCAAGGTAATATTATTGTAGTAGCAAGTCCTACGAGGAGTGGCTGAACTGGAGTTGTTCAGCCTGGGGAAGAGGAGGCTGAGGAGAGACCTCATCACTTTCTACAAGTATCTGAATGGAGGTTGGGGAGGTGGGGCCTAGCCTCTTCTCCCAGGTAGCAATTATAGGACAAGAGGAAATTTACTTGAGATGCACCTGGCAAGTTTTAGATGAGATTTTAGGAAAAGTTTCTTCATCATAAGAGTCATTTGGCACAGGAAGAGGCTGCCAAAGGAAGTGGTGAAGTCACCATCCTTGTGGGTACTTGAAAGAGAAGAAATGCTTAGGTCTTCTCCAACCAGGCAATTTTAGGATTCTATGAGTAGTGTGTATGTTTACAAGCACACACATAAAGTGGCCCAGCAGGCCTGCAGTTACCCAGTTTGGGATTCCCAAATCCTGTCACAACAAAGCTCCAGTCTAAGCATTGGAATTGTTTCAGCTCTGTTCAACACATACGAGTTTGTGTTGCCAGAGTTTTCAGAGAGGAGACTACACATGCCAAGGGAAAGCAGAGGGTTTACTGACCCTCAGAAGCATCTAGAATATTGATGTAATCTGGAAGCAACTCAGTGTCAGGGCTTGAAATAAGTGACTGAAGAGAGGAATGTATTGCAACCCAGAAGTTTTATCAAGTAGTTCAGTATTTTGCTATCCTAATGCCTAACATTCGATTTGAGTTTGGGTTTTAACACCTATTTAAAACCATGCACTGTGGACATTCAAGCAATGCATCTGACCTCCAAAATAAAACAATTATCTGCAGAAAGTTACAGGCTGGTGGAAATCTTTTCTGGTTGTACCTGTCACTCGAGTACATATAAGGGGAAATCCTGCTTCAGAAATGGAAGGCAGTCAAATAATGAACCCTTGCACTTCCTTTTGAAGTTACAGGTCCAAGATGTGGTCCAAATTACAGCCGGCCAAAGGGCAAAAGCCTTTTTTCAGAAAGACTTTTAAATTATGATTAATTTGCGTTCAATGCTTTATTTAATGATCTTCCCAGGAACATCTGTTTGTATTCTGGTTGCAATAATCAGAAGCAGCAAAGCACACTGCTGTAAGAGACAGTGCCAGCACTCTATCACACAAGGAAATTGAGTGGACAGGCTGAACATAGAGACTTATCTTTCTTAGTGCTGTGCTAAATACAGGTGGGCCAGTTTACAAGCCAGTTTTTATTCATTGTTCAGTTTTTAATAGAGAGCACCGAGACAGAGACGAAGTAATAAGAAACATGCTGCTCAGATCATTTATCTTGGGGATACCCTGCATATTATATTTCCAGGCTGACATCAGACACCTGAAAGCATGATTATTAGTAGCAAACAAAATTCCACATACATCCCCAAGGCAGCAGAATTCAGATTAATACATCTGCCAGCAACAGGATAGAAACAAAAGGAGAAGGGGAAAATAGAACTTTTAAGACTGTTTATTTTCACACCAAATCTTACCTGTAGGTCTCTTTTGCCTTCACCACTTTAAAAAGAAAAACACTTTGGCCTCTATTTGTTGCAGGTTCACAGCATTTTACTTACCTGTGGCTAAACACAGGCCAAGAGTCTCATCCACTACATGTCTGAGTTGTACCTCCATGAGCTGCTGCTCTGAAAGAGTCCTGAGCATGGCAAATTGCTGCCAGGGCAGCCCTTTCCCAGATCCCACCAAGAAGAGCCACTGGCAAATACTGGCTTTTTGGACCATGTGGCAAGGTAAGGAAGGGGACACAAAGACTACATCCTGTGTCACTACATTGCATATATGCATCTAAAGCTAAAGCCACCATCATTTCAAGATTGCTTTAAGGTACAGATTAACAGCCACTGGGTAAGTAAACATGCTTCCTGGCTTCCCTTCCCATTCTGCACTGCTCATTCCTGCCTGCACTTCCCTTCTGCTTTTTGGCTACATCAGGGCTCTAGTGGCTGTGGCGTGAGTATGACCTGGGATCTGATCCTGCTGAGAACTAATGCAAATACCACAAGACATATGTTAATGCTTGGCCAGATCAACTCATTGGTCTGAGACAGCTTGGCTGTATGAACTACTTCTGGCAGAAGTTAGAAAACGCAGAACAGGGCTACCCATGCTGTGTTCATCTGAATATTCAGTTCAAGAAACACTGCAGCTATTCTTCATTAAATAGAGAGGTAGTGCAAAAAGCATAAACACAACATAACAGTATAGATTTAAAAACTGAGATATATAGATTTAAAAAACTGTATAGATTTAAGAACTGTATCTGATATGCAACTATTTCCTTTTTGCTCTTGACAGCCCAATTTCTAAACAGCCTTTGGTTTGTACTTGGGATATTACATTATCCGAATTACATCATTTTCTGGCAACCACAGCAAGCCTAGCCTGTGAGTCACTTTCAAAAATGAGGGGAGAGTCACACTAGAAGAATACACAATTCAAAGGTTGTAATTGTTCTAGTGGATAGGACTCCACACAAGTTCAGTCACTGCACAGCACAAAAGAGCAGTTAGAAATCTCACGATTAACTTCAATGACAAGAAGCATCTTTTGAGAAGCTATCAGGCAGTTACAGTAATACAGTTGGAAAAAGCAAAGATACATGATCACATACTTGCATCTATTGATTTATTAAGCATTGACATTCTGTGATTCTGTGGTGCAAAGCAAGTATGTGAATACATACTGAGCCGCAAGTTACATTACCTGCATCTGTCTGATGAGATTCTACAGCTCTAAGCAACTGTTTCACAAGGTAGGGCCATGGGATTACAAGCCTTTTCTACCCAGGTCTGTCCATCCCTTCAATTAATCAGAGAAACAGATGGAAAGAGACCCAAAAGACTAAGGAAACAATTTCTCATTACAGATGGTCTGGAAGAATAATGCTAATTATAGCAGTGTTTCCATTTCTTTACCAAATCTACCCTGAGAAGAATGTTTCCTCATTAGTCACTAATTGGATCTTGTTTGTAAAGCCAATCTTTGTTTCAAAGTCTGACTCAATGTGGGAGCTAGGATACTGTAGGGGCAGAAGATTAAAATGTCTCTCCACAGCTAAGAGACACTAGAAACATTGTCCATGCATAAAAGGATGGGATACATTAACCTATATCATTTTCCCTTTTGCTTTTGTTTAGTACCATAAGTAAGATCTAACACTAACTCTTTCACGTTATGTTGGAAACATCTGTTCTTACACAACTACCAAGTCTCAATTAAAAGTATTTGCTAACCAGGAAGGCTAACTGCACAGTCACTTTATGTGCTAAGATATGCAAATTATGGATTTACTAATTGCTTAAGTTCAGGTAGTTTAAGGCATCTATTTACAAGAAAGAGGAAGCTCTGCTCATTGAAGGCAGTAATGTATACAGGAGCAAGATACAAGTTTGTAGTGCTGATGTCTTTCCATTTCAAACTACCACCAAAAAAAAGGGACATTTGAAAATGCCAGAAATGCTGTGACTGAATTTGCTGCATGTGTACATCTACCTCACATGACATCAAAACCTTGGACTTTTTCTGGAAGTTGCTACTTTTGGTTATTAAGGCAATAATTGCTGCTTAACCACAATTCTGATGTTTGATATACAGCTTAAGTCCTTTGCATGTGGTTTATTAACCAACACAATTACCATAAAAAAAAACTGTCACTGTGTTACAGTATTGTACAGTGCAATCTACTTCAAGTCATCAGCTACTTCACCTTTCTGAACTCTGCTCAAGAGGAGGTCAAAGCAACTCCAGAAGCAACTACACCATCTTGGTCATGGAGCACACTGATTTCTCCTAGGTAGTGTTAGATTAGTATTCAGATACATACCAGAGACGCTCCATAGGTCAAGAAGTCCTCAGCATAAGAAGGGCACAGAGCAAATCTGTGTTGTATATCAAATTATTCACCACAAAATGCTTCAAGACAGATTGTTTTCTATCTGCTTTTTTTAAAAAAAAAAATATTAAAATCAAAGACTACCACTAATGGTTACACCCCAATACCCAAAAATCACATGGTGAGCTAAAAACAGTCAAACAGACATCAACTTCTGAAAAACATTGGGAAATTTGGTCTTCTCTGCACCTGTGAAAGTGGCAAGGCTCTCAAAGGAGGGGAGAAAAGGCTTTGTGCTCAATCTGTGTGCAGCAATCACTCCTGCTCTTAGTAGGCAGATTGGGTCTTTGATTAAAGAGGAATTTCCCCACAGGTTGCTTGCTGGCAGGAGAAACAATGCCCACCTGGCTGAATCAAATCTAATCAGTCAAGACTGTCATGCTTATGTGGAAGTTTATAGACAAGAGGAAATCACAGTAACTTCTGATTAAAAATCAGAGATTTAGGAAAAAAAATAGCCAGCAGTACCATTTTGGGGGTTGGCAAGCAGAAGAAAATGTTGCAGTTTTGTATGTGCTGTTCCCATCAAGTGCTCAAGTCAAACTATTTGACTAGCTAGAGCTGTTGCCTGTTTTGTTAACTGTCTACAAATACCTACAGAAAGCAAGTATTGTCTGACTACATCTGAAATTGTTATGTTTGGGACCAGGTTCTCTATTATGTATATGAGAAAACATATTAGTTTCATATTCCTCTTAATCCACTCAGTGAAGCATTTATCATGATTAAGTGTATTTAGCTTGCAGTATTCACAGGTGAAAGCTAATTGCATATATTACAGAGCAAGTCCAATGCAATGTAGGTATGCCATTAGAAGCCTCATAATAAATGCAATTCTAGTCCTCTAAGAGATTCCCTTCTGAATGTGATGTTCATGTTAATATCAAATTTCATTATGAAAAGCAGCCGGAACATCAGAAGCATGCCAGAGCACATAAATTGGAATGAGAGTTACACAGGCTGGACAACGTGTCCCATAGCTCTCTATTTTACTCCGCAGCACAATCACCACAAAAATATGCAAATACATTTACTAATTAGTCTCAAAGCCTTTTAAGTCTCTATGTCTCAGAAAAGCACAATTTTTTTAAAAAGCAGATGATTTCTTTGACCTACATACTTCAGAAGACTGAGTCTCAATACCTATGTACCACTTGTGGATGCAAGCATAACCAGAGCCTGAAGAAACAGCGAGTTTGGAAATAGCTTCAGTTCTGAGTACCATTAGCCCTAAATTCAAGGTGCAATTCAGGCTTCTTTGCGCACAAGCATCATTGGACACTATTCAAGCAGCTGTTAGAGAGCAGTCATTTATTACAGCAGTTGTGCTCCAAGAACACAGTGGTGTGTACAGATGGTGCACAAGAAGAGAACATTCCCAAGGACTGAAGGCTCAAAGTTACTTCGTGTCTTCTGCTTGAGTGATGTCAGGCAATTAATACATTTTTTCCTGACTGTGTCTAGACTTTTTTTTTTCTGTGCATTTACATGAAATGTATAAATGACTAAGAGGGACCAGTCTAGTTACCCTTTGGAGAACTGAGCTGCTGCTTGCTTTTTTTTTTTTTTTCCTGACTAGAGCAACTTATGAGAACTCCTCATCTCTGTGGAGAGCAAAGGCTGCCAGCAAATTGTAGGTCATTACCCAAACATCTTGAAGATTTACATGCCTGCTCTTTATAAAGACCTTAGTGCTTTTCATTAGGAGATATATTCACAAGTCAGAGGTTTTTTGTGTTTTGAATGCTTTTCTACTTGTGCTTGCTATTAACACTTCCTCTACAAACTTAGGTGTTGCCATAGGTCTGAGGACAGGGATACTAATAATCTGCAAATGCTTTAGTCTGTTTTCAAGGCACAAATAGCCATAGCTAGCTAGGCTGTGCAACTTAGGGTAAGAATGCATTCTTACCTGAATTCTTAGTATCAGTTTATGGGCCATATCTAGATTATTAACAAAACAACTGGCACATTTATGTAGTATCTGAAGCTGACCATCTGCACACAGAAAGTTAGGTGCTGTGTAACCCATCTACCTTCAGCACTTTGAACAAGTACAGAAAGGAAGTGTCCCCCTCTCACTTCTGTAAGAGACAAGCACATTGCCCTGCAAAGGCTGCTTTCCACTGAAATAGCTCAGGACAATCACTGAACACACCAGATATATCACTTTTTTTCATGTTTAACCTGTATTAAAACCATTTCTGATAATTAAATGTTATTTAATTGCATCCTGGGTGAGAATAATTTAAAAAACCTGGAATTTTCTTAAGAACCCACAGCTCATACTTCAGAGTAGAGTAGAATTAACCAGGTTGGAAAACACCTTTGAGATCATCAAGTCCAACCTATCACCCAACACTGTCTAGTCAACTAAACCATGGCACCAAGTACCCCATCCAGTCTCTTAGTGAACACCTCCAGTGATGGTGACTCCACCACCTCCCTGGGCAGCCCATTCCAATGGCCAATCACTCTTTCTATGAAGAATGTCTTCCTAACATCCAGCCTAAACCTCTCCTGGTGCAGCTTAAGACTGTGACCTCTTATTCTGGTGCTGGTTGCCTGGGAAAAGAGACCAACCCCCACCTGGCTGCAACCTCCTTTCAGATAGTTGTGGACAGCAATAAGGTCTCCCCTGAGCCTCCTCTTCTCCAGGCTAAGCAACCCCACCTCTCTCAGTCTCTCCTCAGAGGGCTTGTGTTCCAAACCCCTCACCAACTTTGTTGCCCTTCTCTGGACACGCTCCAGCAAGTCAACATCCTTCCTAAACTGAGGGGCCCAGAACTGGACACAGGACTTGAGGTGTGGCCTAACCAGTGATGAGTACAGGGGCACAATGACCTCCTTGCTCCTGCTGGCCACACTGTTCCTGATGCAGGCCAGGATGCCATTGGCCCTTTTGGCTGCCTGGGCACACTGCAGGCTCATGTTCAGACTACCATCGACCAGTACCCCCAGGTCCCTCTCTGCCTGGCTGCTCTCCAGCCACTCTGACCCCAGCCTGTAGCTCTGCATGGGGTTGTTGTGGCCAATGTGCAGAACCTGGCACTTGGATGTGTTCAGTCTTATGCCGTTGGACTCTGCCCATCTGTCCAGCCTGTCGAGGTCCCTCTGCAGAGCCTCTCTACCCTCCAGCAGATCAACTCCTGCCCCCAGCTTGGTGTTGTCAGCAAATTTACTGATGATGGACTCAATGCCCTCACATCTAGATCATCGATAAAGATATTAAACATGATGGGGCCCAGCACTGATCCCTGGGGCACACCACTAGTGACTGGCTGCCAGCTGGAATGTGGCACCATTCACCACCACTCTCTGGACTCGGCCCTCCAGCCAGTTCCTAGCCCAGCACAGAGTGCTGCTGTTGAAGTCACAAGACTGACAGCTTGGCCAGGAGTTTGCTGTGGGGGATGGTGTCAAAGGCCTTGCTGAAGTCCAGGTAGACTACATCCACAGCCTTCCCCACATCCACCAGATGGGTCACCTGATCATAGAAGGAGATCAGGTTGGTCAGGCAGGACCTGCCCTTCCTAAATCCATGCTGGCTGGGCCTGATCCCTTGGCCATCCTGTAAGTGCTGTGTGATTGCACTCAAGATGACCTGTTCCATAATCTTGCCTGGTACTGAGGTCAGGTTGACAAGGCCTATAATTCCCTGGCTCATCCAACCAACCGTTCTTGTGGATGGGCACCACGTTGGCCAGCTTCCAGTCCTCTGGGACCTCTCCTGTGAGCCAGGACTGCTGAAAAATGGAGAGTGGCTTGGCCAGCTCATCTGCCAGCTCTCTCAGCACCCTAGGATGGATCTCATCCAGTCCCATGGACATATGGGGATCCAAGCAGCTAAGGAGATCTCCAACTGCTTCCTCCTGGACTGCAGGGGAACTATACTGCTCCCTGACTCCATCTGCCAGCTCAGGAGGCCAGTTGTCCAGCAGACAACCCATCCTGCTATTAAAAATTGAGAAAAAGATGGTGTTAAGTACCTCTGCCTTTTCCTCATCTTTTGTTACTATGTTCCCCTCTGTGCACACCAAGGAGTGGAGGTTGTCCTTGCCCCTCGTCTTAATATATTTATAGAAGGATTTTTTGTTGTCCTTCACAGCAGAGGCCAGTCTAAGCTCTAAATGGGCTTTTGCCTCTCTAATTTTTTTTCCTACATGATCTAGGAACATCCTTAAACATTCCACAGGTTACCTTACCTTTCTTCTAAAGATGATACACCCTCTTTTTTTCCCTTAATTCACCCAGAAGTTCATTGCCCATCCAGGCTGGCCGTCTGCCCCGGCAGCTCATCTTGTGGCACGTTGGCACAGCCTGTTCCTGCCCCTTCAAGAATTCTTTCTTGAAGTAGGTCCATCCCTCCTGGACCCCTTGGTTTTTAAGGGCTGCATTAGTTCCTTGAGTAACCTGAAGTCTGCCCTCCAGAAGTCCAGGGTGGAGGTTTTGTTGCTGCCCCTCTTAGCTTGAGTGCATATTGAAAACTCTATTTCATGGTCACTGGACCCCAGACAGCCTCCAACCACCACATTTCCTGCCAGCCCTTCTCTATTGGTAAAAAGAAGGTCAACCAAAGCCTTACCCCTCGTAAGCTCACACAGCAGCTGGGATAAGCAGCTGTCCTCCATACACTCTAAAATCATTTAAAATGGAGGAGAAAATGGGTGGGACTTTTAGCTTCTTTCAAAAGCACCAGACAATCCCTCCATGATAAATTTTCACCTGCTCAGTATTACTTCTCCAATCAGAAGAAATGAATCTTGGATAGAAAAGGTCTTGGCTACTCTTTCTAAACAAGTATTGGTTACGAACCAAATTATAGCAACTAAGCCTAACCCATTCTGATTCACAAGAGGCCACTACAACTGCAAAGATTCCTCCAGAACTCCACAAATACTTTGACCAAAGTAGCAGGGAACCACCCTTTAACTCACTATCATTTCTATTACTGACCTAGACCTTAACAGAGTTCCCTGGTAAAAGGGAAGTTAAACATCTCCTTTCATTATTTGAGATAACACATAAGATAAAGGATAGTTAGGCACTGAATGCTGGGATTTATTTACACAATTCCTACTTAATTTGGACAATATCTTATCAGCAAGCCAATGGTGGGTATGTAAGCATAAGCATATGTGCAGTCATTAGGAAAAATCAGATGGAACCACAACTTAGAAATACTAAGTGATAATTAGATTTCTAGATACAATGAAAGCACATTCAGCACTGTTTTTCTTCACTGCCCAGCACACTGTTGTGTAGCACTCGCCATTCCAGCACTGAATGCTAAATTGAAATACCAAGTGAATTGTGATAGCTTCCAAATTCAAGAATAAAAGGCAATCATTGTTTTAATGCCTAGAACTTGTGGGATGAAGATTAACAATGACTAACATCTGCCTACTATCAACTCACCCTTTAAGGATCAGAAGAGAGGATTAGCTGAATCAAAAGTATCTAGTGTTTCTATTTTCAAGCACAGTAGTTGTAAAAAGAAATACTGATCAATAAAAACTTTCCTCTGTGCTCCACATAGGTTAATAATCCATAGGACAGACACAAGGCAGCATTAGAGTAATGAAGAGCAATAAACAGATGTAACTTGACTCTGAACTTTCAGTTCAGATAAAAATTCCAGATAACTAGCAACAGATCTCTTATCCTTCCTTGAAAAGGCTACCTGCAGCAGGAATGAGGGAAACAGGAATTGCTCAAACAGAAGTGAACCTAGTATGCATCTCAATTATAAGACAGAATACATAAGGCTAACATCTTCACTTTAACAAGGATTTTTCTTGCCAGAATATACTTCAATCACTACAGTAGTAGTATATGTCCTGTACAAAATAACAAACAGCTGTACTTCAGTCAAATCAGTTCTCTCCTCCAGGGATAAAGAGCATCAGCCAGCAAGGAGCCATAGCAGATGCTTCTTTCCCCAAGACCCAGTAGTTGGAGCTGGAAGGCAAAAATCTGTCCCAGGTTGCATCTCAGCTGCTGGGGTTTGACTCTGAAAGAGGAGAAAAGCTATTCAGGCCTGGGAAGCTTAGCCTGTAGCAAGAATGATTTGCATGAAAATAACTCATGCAAATGGACTACACTAAGGCATAGACACATGCTTATCAATAAAGAAATAAGATGTCTAGAGTACTTATTTTGACAAATTTTGCACCTATTAAGTCCTAATCCAAGCATCAAATGTGAATCAACAGACACAGGTCTGTTTTCTATATCATTATTCTTGTTCTCATGTAAAAAGTAGCATTCTTGAATTGATAGCATGCAGTTACGGAGTAGGATGGCCTAAAAGGACAAATATTGCACAATGATTCCTTTCAAGCACATCATATTGGCAAGCCTCCATCCTTTGCAAATAAGAAGTCTGACCTGGGGGAATGAACTTTCCTACAGTTTAAGATCTCATTAAAATACATGGTTACTGTTTCTTATCACAGCGAAAAAAAGCAACCTGTGAAGGCAAGAGGATTCAGATATATTCCCCAAGATTTTGAGCATGCAAACAGACTGCCAGTGTTTTACTCATCATTTACTGTCCTTAAATAAAAACATGTAGACAATACTGATTCTGTACACTTTTGTTCCTGACATTTAGGGTAAAGACCCATACCTGTTTGAGACAGAGCATGGAATACCAGTAAAGGCTGTAAAGAGAGTAGAATAGTAGGAAAGGAGCCAGAAGTAAAAAGTCCTTAAACAAAAATGAGGAGGCAGGACAGGACATAGAAGGCTTCAAGAGGTTTGATGGCTTATTGGTTCTGGTACATCTTCCCTTCAAAAAGTAGTAAGATGCTAGCTAGATTTCATTTAGGGTTGGAAACAAGACCTGAAGGGGAGAAAGAGGAAAAAAAAAAACAAACAAAAACCCGAAACACACACACAAGAGACCACCAAGGTATCACCCCCACAGCCACCTTCCTTCCTGATAATGAGGCATGATTTTTAAAAAGGTCCTTCCCTGAACATGCTTTCCCTTGCTTGCCACTGGTTAGCAAGCAGCTTTTTAAATATTGTTCAGACTACTCAAAGACTTTGAGCTTCCCTTAGATCAGGCATACCAGCTTGAGGCAAGACAGCAGCAAAGGAAAGCCTTTGAAGTAGAACACAACAGGCAATGCTGTGCTTACAGGGCAATCAAAATTCATCATTTAGTAAATGGCAAATATAAAGAGGCTCCTGGATTGCAGGATTTCTTAAAAAAATAAAAGCATGGAAATAGAACATAGAGAAATGCTCAGTATTCTTGCACAGATTATGTCTCTGCTTCTCAATGTTAAAGAGTGACTGATGTAATCAGAGCAACTGGTAGAATTCTGTTTTACTCAGGAGTCATTGCTCAAGTTTGCAAGAGATGTATCTGCAGCAGACAAATGCTTGAAATTTTCTTCCCATGCGAAGTTATAGTAAGACAAAAACCACAGGACAAGAATTGAAACAAGTTTCACACTCACTTCTCAGAGATGACAAATAACAAGTCAGGAGCAGACTGAGAGTTAAGCAGGCAGCAGTGAGTGATCCTGAACAGCTGACCCAGTGAATCACATGAGACTTTGGCTGAGTTTTCATTTCAGACAGTTCACAGGTCACAGATTCTATCAGCAAATGGCAAAGCAGACTCCATTCATCCCAGGAATGATCCTCATATAAGTTCTGATGACTCCTTAGGTTTTGCCATATCTACCCATTCCCAGACTACTTCACTGGTTTGATGGCTTTTCAACTGTGTTTCTATAATCAGCACACGACCCTCTTTCATTACTGGTAAATAACTTTTCCATTCATTTTAAGCATCTTGTTTATTCAACATTTACCTATAATGTAGATCTTCAAAACAATAAAACAACCTGACACTGCCAGAACACACTGGTTCAAATTACTACAGGAAATTATTTAATTGTCAAATATATTTTTTTAATAAAAACTGCTTAATGTGACATGTTCAGAAGTTTAATCCAGGCATCTGTGACTACCTGGTCTTATGCAACCCAAGCACCTCTCTGCTACAGAGAGAACAAGCATAAGCAGAATCCTGTTTCCCCTTCTGTACCTAAGACCCCCTAATATGCACCCAGCTAGCATAAGTGTATAAAGTACATCTAAGCTTCTTTAAAAGAGCAAAGAATACAATTTGCTTTAGCAATTCATTATTAGGTGCAAATCAGTTTACTCATGAGCAGACAAATTTACAGATCAATATTTGGATGGAGCAGAACAAAGATGATCTTATCCCAGCAGAAGCACTCATTAGCCCTTATTCTGAGGGAGGAGCAATATTTGAGCTGTATCAACTCAGAATTTCCCCAAATCAAAAAGAATTTAAAAAGTAATCAAGACTAATATCACTATTTACGGCATTACATAAAATATTCCTAGCTGCTAAACACCAAGGGTTTCAGTAAAACACTACCTGCTGGTAGCTACCAGAAACCCATCATGGGGGCAAGCCTCCTATACCTGATGGTCCTTCAGCCTGCCATGTCCCTGCATAACGTTACTCAGTCTTTACCCATCTCTTCCATGGCAGCTTCAGCTAGACCAGAAGAAAAGAGATGGCAAGTCTCATCACATTAAACACCGACACTTTCCACATGGTTTTCAATAGCACAGTCTTACACTTCTATCTATCCACTTTATCCCTGCCCTTTTTAAGGCAGGGAAGAAAATTTCATCCTCTGCAGAAGCTTCTCTCCTCATCCAAAAGACCATCCCCAGGATCCTATCCCTCATTGCTTTTCCAGCTTCTTGGACTGCTTGTCTGTGATCCTTGGGACAGGCTTTCAGACTTTACTAGAGCTGTTCCTCTGTGCCCTGCGTAAGCCACCCTGTTCCCCAACACCATCAGCTCATGTGTTTGCCACTGCTCTTCATTGGTTTCCTCTCCTTCAAGCTTGCACTTGGATTTGCCTGCCATCATCCTGGTCTAATTCCTGCCATCATTCCTACTCATGACTATGCAGGCCAACATGCAGGGGATTCTGTGGCTAGAACAGACAAAGTGACACAAACTTTCTTCAAACTCAGTAACAGGCTTTACTAGCAGTGGCTAGAAAACTGTTACCTCCAGATTCTGTCTTCAACTCTCAGACCTAGTTGATAGTACAGAAGCACCCAATCATGCCTCACATCCAGAACTACTCCTCCCTCTTTCAAAGTTGACAAAAACATTTGATTGCAATGTCAGAGAAGACCTGAGCATCTTTCACCTGTTCTTTTTCCAGGGGAGGTTTAGGCTAGATGTTAGGAAGAAGTTCTTCACAGAGAGAGTGATTGGCCATTGGAAGGGGCTGACCAGGGAGGTGGTAGAGTCACCATCACTGGAGGTGTTTAGGAAGAGACTGGATGGGGTGCTTGGTGCCATGGTTTAGTTGATTAGATAGTGTTGGGTGATAGGTTGGACTCAATCTCCAAGGTCTTTTCCAACCTGCTTAATTCTATTCTATCATTGCACATTCAGCCCAAGTACTGCTATTTCCTTCTCCAAACCTCATGCTTAGACACATACAGTGAAAGGAATAATTTATGTGTGCTGCTTCATGTTCAAAAGTTTTAATTCTCAACCTGCCTAGCAGAAAGCCATGTGTGTTACAGCAATGCCATTCACACCAGTTCAGTGTTTCACACACCACTGTCACACAGTGTATCCAAAATGTAGTATTTTCAAATACTCTGAAAAGGCTGACCTCAATGTGACTACCTATAAAAGAACCCCAGATTTAATCAATTCAATAATTATGTCAAATGAACCTTTAGCCCTCCAGATTTGAGGAGAACTGAAGATCTGTCTCTTCAGTTGTAATACTATGTTACTTTTCTAGAGAGGGTGGAAAGAAAGACGTAGCAGAAAAGACTGAAATATTTCAGCAGCTGGCATCATTCATGAGAAGTACCCTACTCCCTCCAACAGGGACAACAATTCTTACACATATGAAGAACAGAGTGGCTGCTGACTTCAACAGGGCAGGCATAGAGATGAACATGGAAATAGTTAAGCCCATGAGATTGCGCTTTAAGTTTTAGGGGGGGGGGGGAAAAAAAAAAGAAAGAAGTCTGTTAATGGACTCCTGCATGCCTTGGGCACAATGTTTCTTCACCATTCACATCATGGAAAACTGTTAAGCCCAATGAATACATGAACAAGTCAGAAAAAAAGTTATCAGTCCCATCTCACTTGGGCTGGTACTTTCTCAAGGCAAGAGGAAGAACAGTTTGTGTTCACTGCAAAGCACCTACTGACCCTTTATCAGTTTTGCTCAGGAAAGTGGCAGAAGTCCATCTTTGACTGTCACACCAGTATGCCAAGTTTGTAATTCAAAACACTTCTCCACAGAACTATTTTTACCTGTTTGTTACAGCTGGAAATAACTTTGCATATCAAACAGTAAGTTGTTCATCTGTTTTGACAGGTTTTCATCAAGTCTTAGAAGTCTTACCTCTAGGAAAACCCAGTGCAGTTCAGATGATGCATCATAAACCAGCATAGCAAGAAGTAGTGAACTATAACAGAGGCTCACTTTCATCACCAGCTGAAGCACTCTTGGCCTTTAAAGCAACCTCTGTGCAAGCCAGGATTGCAGTTAAACTCATTAAGCCACTTTAGGACACACTGTGTCAGGGTACTTAGTTACAATTTCTGAATGTGTGCCTTGAGAGAAACTTTCCAATTGAAGCAGGAGGAAAAATGCCTGAGGTTATCCATTTTCTTGGCTCCTTGATCTGACTCCTCAGAGTAATATGGTCATCATTAAAACACTCTGAAACACCAATTCAATAGCATTTCAACATTTAAGTGTCAGAAGTGGATAAAAGAGGTATTGTGCAAAAGCTCTAACAACTGTTACTTTAGAAAGTGCTTTATCAGACATTACCAATGTAGTACTAATGCAGTTTTCTGGTCCTACTTAACATGTTCCAATGCTCCCCAGCCAGGATTTTAATTAGGAGGCAGCTAGATGAAAGGATTCTCTGCTTGAAGGTGATAGCCATTTTATGCTAGACTCTTACTTTAAGAGCAGCACTCAAAAAGCTGAGTGCTTTGTTAAATATTTGGGTGCCTAGTTCAGCTAATGAATTTGCCCATCTTTTTCATAAAACCTTGTTTGGCTAGTCTTGAGAAAAGTGGATGTTCCTCTTCTGTAGTAAGATGAGGAAAACCCTTACAGCATCTGTTTCTGCTCTACCTGCTTCTGCTGCTCTGATACAGAAGATCAAGCAAGTCTATCCTACCCCTGTGCAAGGTGCCTGCTCCATTGTACTGATACAGTGTCTGCACGATTGTGTGGCCAGAAATAAATGGCACAAAAATAATAAATTGATCAGCAGCGAGAAAGGTCAAAACACTTTGTTCACCACCTCCTAAAATAAAACTGAGGTTTGAGACCTAACTCCAACAAGAGAAAGTCATTCCATCTGTAGAGAATATCGCTGGAGATATTCAAAGCCTCCCTGGATGCAGTCCTGTGATCTGGTACAGGTGATCCTGCTCTGGCAGCAGGGTTGGACTAGATGATCTTTCAAGGTCCCTTCCAGCCCTTAACAATTAGTGATTCTGTGCTTTCTTAGCACAGACATCAGCCAACAGCTCACTTTTTTTTTCCCCCCCCTCAAAGAACTGGTATTCATGCCTGAGAAAAGCACAAAATGCTGTCAAAGCATTTAGTTTACAAAAGTTGTTCATCTTCTGTCATTTTTTTGGTTAAAAAAAAAAACAACAAACAGAAGCTACGTTGGTGTATGGTTCTCAAAGCTTACTGAAAGACCAGAAAGCCATTTCCGTACCAGCTTTCCATTTCATCAGTTGCTGAAAAGTTGCTCTTCCTTGAAAACTCCCAAGTGTTAGTCTCTCAACTCTTACACTTTCTCTCAGCCCCATTCCCTGGCATTTCTGTAAATACGAGAAAGTTTAGACTCAGATAAAACCAAAACATTCTACATTCTTGTTATGCTTTATTTTGTCGGTGGTGAACCATAGGGCTTTTGTATGTTGCAGGCAGAGACAATTTTTAGTAAGAGTCACCTGCTTATTCACATACTGGGTTACATGAAAGGCCACACAGTACAAACAGCATTAATCATGTTAAAGTACCATCTAAGTAGGATCTTCACAGAAGACAATTCCACCAGTTCACAGACAGCACAGAAACAGATTAATCAGAGTGCCCTGCAAACTCTGCTCTGAGAAAGTGGCTTTTTTTTTTTTTTTTTGCAGCACATGGATTTTGACATCAGGATAAGTCAGAAGCACTGCCTACATGAATGTTTCATCTTTGAACTTCCTGGAAACTAAGGGACTGATGACAAGTCTGCTCTGAAATATTGACATCTTTAGGAAGCCTCTGAAGCAAAAGCAGAGGTCAACCCTGTTTTTTAAAATCTAATCATAGGCCACATGAAAAGACCTTAGAGATGGACAGATCCCATGTTTCCTGCACTATTATTATTTTTTTTTATTTTTTTTTGGGGGGGGGGGGGGGGGGGAGGGGAAGGCAAAGAAAGTAGCTTAATGCTTAATCACAGGATGGATAATCAGAAGGTTAGTTCTATGTTTTGGGGAAGAAAAACAAGATAAAGGGGACCTGAGAAAATATAGTGAAAAGTACACAGTAAAAGTATACTATTAAAAAAGGCAAAAACCTGCAAATATAGCTTTCAGTGCCATCAATACTTTCATAAAACAAGACATTTCTTTGCCATATCCCAACAGTTTATGTGCAACACAAGTGTTTTGAGTTTTGTTTCTACGGTAGCCAAAGAAAGTGCATCCAAATTGCTACTAGTTGTATCAAGTCAACTCTTCCCTATTCTGTAGAACTATCATTACAAAAACAGGAAGCCCTTAAACCCAGCTTCAGTCACAAATCCCACTAAACTCTCTTCCAGCAAAGACAGCGCAGCTGTGACCAAGGGCTGGCACTCCCCCAAACATGCTGGAAAGCAAATCATACATGACCAAGTCTGTACATCAAACAAATGGAGATACACTCAAGCAAAGCACACTGTCTTTCTCTGTCCGTTTAATATTTGAGGTGTGTTCCAGTCCTTAAGTCTTCCTCAGGGAGAGGTAGAAGTAGACTAACAGCAGAAAAGAACCAAGTGTTAGAATGTGAACAGAGAGATGAGCACACTGTGCTTTGCTTGGGCCATGGCAAGGGAGGTGATGCAATCTGCAACTTGGAAGCTGTCAAGAAAAGAAGATGTTCCAGCTTTTAACATCTACCAATGCCACATTATGTCATTACTTTGTGGGGTTTTTGGGTTTATTTTTGTTTGGGTTTTTTTGTTTTGTTTTGTTTTTTTACCAGAGAAAGAGAGGCTTGGCACAATGCATAGATAAATGTTTGATGTAGAACTTATTTACCCATCTTAAAGCAGCCTATTTGACATTGAAGCTTTAAAGACACTCCTGCCACAGCATATGGCTTAGGATGCATTTGATGATCTGACAGTTTCTGTGAGACCAGTGACAGAGTGCCCTGTGACCAAGCATGCCTGGCATGCAGTGGCATTTTCCATGCACCCACCCATCTTCACAGCCCTGGAACAGCAGCCTAGGTCTATACCCTGCATTCAATGGTTCTTCACAAATTACTCCCACTTCTAAGCCTTTAGTCTGGGTTACTTTTTTTGTGCAGCTCCAGTGAACCATTCCTCCTTCTCTCCTTGCTTCCATTGTTTCGCCCTGTTCCCCCTCCCCCCACTGGGAAATAAACATATCAGCAGTTTGAACACAGAACAATTCCTGTGCAGTGATGGGTGTCTGGCTGCAGGAACCACTGCAGCTTTTATTGTCTTCATACACCAGTTCTGCCTTTGACCCTACAAGAGGAAGACGGTTAAGGACTAGAACTATGGGCATGACAAAAATCGATGGATTTAAGACAGTTTCATTGTGGGAGTGTCCTGGTTTAAGACATCCCACTCTCACAAGTGTGGTGGTGTGTGTGCCCAGATCTGGAGAGGAAGTAACAAACCCATCCCAGGTTGAGATAAGGAGGTAAATGAGACATGATGTACAATTAGCTTAGCCTATTTCTCAGAAAAGCACAGTAGAAGCAGTGGCAGAGCCAGAGGCAAAATGAATCCCCTGTCCCCCAAGCGCAGGCCAGTAGAAAAGACTAACCCTCCAAAACCAGAAGCAGCAACTGGAAACAGGAAGCTTCTCAGGTTACAATACAAACTTCAAGCCCCATGATACTTTGCTCCAGCCAGCAATCTCATTTTAAAGCTGGCATGATAACAGCATGGTATTGAAGAGTCACTGTCAGACTCAATTAGCTAAGCCCAGAATTCCTCTTCACTTCTACTTACTACATCAACTTCCATAATGCTCCCATATGTTGTCATGGTAACCAAGATTTAGAAATAGTTAACACAATATAGATGGAAGAAACAGTTCTCAAACTAGCTTTATCACTTCCCTTGAGGGGTGAATGCACCACCAATAACCCAAAAGCTTTAACAACCCAGGCGCAAGCAGTAAGAGCCACAACTAGAATTCAGGATCTCATCTCCGCTGTTTTGCAAAGCAAGTGGACTGAAGGTGTTTATAGCACATCTTTACAACTGCAAATCTATGACAGACTAGTTATTTGTTCTCTGAGTAATCTATGCATGCATCTAACCATCATCCTGCCAGAATAAATCTCTTCCTGGTATCAAAGTAACAACTCACTTGTCAACACTTCTCAATTCAATTTGAATAAAACCCTAAATCTGCAAGATTCTCTCCCCTTCAAGCCAGTAGAGCTGTTACACTTAAAATAAGTGGAGGTCTTGTATTCCAAGGCAGAACCTGCCTAGCATTCAGTCACTGGGAAGCCATGGGAAATCCTTCATAGCACTTCAAGCTCAAGAGCAGCTCCATTCATTCACTTCAGAGGATTCATTCACTGCCCTTCCCCCAGACTCAATTTTGTCAGACTCAAAACCCATTCATAGCTCTCAGTGTCCATTTCAGAAAGCAGTTTCAGGCCTTAGCTGTCAAGAATGATGCTAGCATGCAGTAAAACAGTAGAAAACATTAAGTGCCCAAGGCCATGTCCTGCTGCCACTGTAGAAACAGTGAACTAGTATCTCACCTCTATTTTGCAGCTAACACTAAGCTTGCTGCTCTGTGGCTAATTACAGCAAGGATATTTTGGGCTATCCTTTCTACTTTTTACAAACAGAAATGGGTAACTCCATGAATTATTTTCTCATCTATACATATGCTGATCACTTCCCATGATGCGCTGAAGTCAGTATTAAAAGAATTGCTAAAAAAAATTTAGGCAAGAGATTGGGTTTCAAAAACATTCTTGGCATATGCAACCGAATTTTAAGTTGTACTAACTCAAGAATGCATGCCAGTTCCTGAATTCACTTGCAAAAAGTATGTATCACTTCAATTTTCCAAAGAAATGCCTTGTCTTAAACTTTTTCCCCTGTCAGTGTTAAATTTGGGATTGGAGAGATTATCCTGAAATCTCTCCTCCTGTGCACTACAGAAAACGCATGAGCTATTGGAAGAAATAAACAGCTAGAAACCAAGCAAACAGTGAAGCACTGAGATCCATTTTCATAGCCCTCCTCTACCTTGATCAAGGTGGGTAGAATTTGAAGGTTTTACTCAGCTTCATACAGAAGCCTGCACATGCCTATTTCTACATGTCAACAAAAACAGCATAAACAATTATGGCTGCCCCTTTATCGGCTTCAAATAGTGGTGGCTCCAGAACATCAAGAAACAGTCTCACAAATATCCAGGCTCCTCCAAGGTGTATACATACATTTAGAAACTCCAGTACTGCTGTACCAAACCTTTTAATAGATTCTTGAATTAAAATACAGTCAAGTAGAAAACTACCTTTCTTAACATGCATGAAACAGACCAATAGCTATCAAAAGCACCATACAGTGGGACACAATGACCCACACAAACCTGCTACTTAACCAGTTTGGTCATAAGTCTGCCTACATTGCTTTAAAATGCATCTTCCCAACTGTCAGCAACTGAGTTTCTCAGAGGACTGCCACTAATCTCATGGTGGAGAACACCACAGATTTTGCAGCTCACTGTGTCTAACACAGTATTTGCTTGGTGTGCAGCAAGCAACATCAACAACCAAAGTACTGGCTAGCATAACTCCACACCTAAAGATAAGGTGATACAAATTCATTGTGAATTGTGAATAAAATACTTGCATGCAATAGCTAGAGGCAAAAGCCAGGTGCAAGGTCACACCTACACATTCAGTGAGCACTGACCCTCCCACCCCCTGGGATGTTTTTCCAATCCAGAAGAGGCATAGTGACATACTGGTTCTTTTGCAATTATTTGACCAATTTTAGGATCTGCTGTCCCACAGTAGTATCTAAGTAAGCTGTAGGGACCTGGGTTTCTAGCATGAAAAAGCTACAGCAGAAGCTTCCTGCTCTAGAAGCAGATATCCTGTGAACACTCAATTTTTTGTTTCCAACACAGTGAGATCCCACTAGCATATACCAGCAGGCTCCTTACCAGCAGTAGTGGTGTATAGAATGTAGTGCTATAAAGGTCACCAAGAAAAGTTACTGCTTCACCTCTTCTGATCTATGAAGAGCCATTCACATCTGCCCACAGCAGTTTCTGCAAGAGCCTGAATAAACACTTCTTCCAAAGATCAACAGTTCTCCAGGACATAGCAGCTGGGAAAGGAGGATCTCATCATGTGAAAAGTACACTTCTGCAGTGGAGCTGTTAAAAAGCAGTTCCATCAGCCCAGGCAATTTCACTCTCCAGTCCAAGGCAAACAGAAACATGACTATGTTACAAAGTTTTTTGAATGCTACACTAGTTATAGCACAAAGTGATATGTGCAAGGCAGAATGCATGGCTCAGTCTGCCACACCAGCAGTGCAGCATGCACCCAAGCAACCAGCAGTCCAGCACAGATGGCCTGGTCACATAACATGTGTGCCCTGAACATGTTGTGATTTATTCCATCATTAATGTATAGGGAAGCACAGGGCTTGGCTACTCTTGGATTAATAGCAACTGCTCAGTAAGTCAGGACGTCCAAATAGTGTAGAAGATTAAGAGCAGAACTTAAGCCCTCCAGCAATAAGCAAAGTGTGCCCTACTATTCCACAGCTACTGTAACAGGTTCTTCCCAACAGCAGCTTCCTATGAACCCAAATTTCAAGTCCCTCTGTTACCTCTAATGTCCACAACTCAGTCTCAAGCTTTCATTCGCCATCATTCCAGATCACATTATGAGATGTGGAAGTTTTGATTGCTGATCTGCAAGAATCCCTGCCAGCATCCCCTGGTAGCCTGCTTCCCTGCTCCATGTTCAGCACTGTAATGTCTCAGCTACTACTGAAACCTAAGTGATGTCGCACTTCATATTAACTAGGAGATACTCAGGGTGCAGAATGAAGCTGTTTGATCTAAGCAGCAACTAGTCTTAGGAGTGGCATATAAAGTCAAACAGGATTTTCAGTTGTACCACAGGTAACCTAAGTTGCAAAGAGGAAAGTGAAGTGAAACATCTTGAGTTCTATTGATGCTGGTGCTATAAACTACAGCAATATTAGAGCATCAGAGCACAAACTAGCTTAAAGTTCATTACTCTTCCATAAAAAAACCCAGCCACCAAACATCAAGAAAAAACCAACTGAACAAAAAAAAAACTACCAACCACCGAAAAATGAAACCACAATTTATATTACAAGAGAACGGTGCCTGAAAGAAAGATGGAAAACTCCAAGAAAGAGACAGCCTGTGAAGTGACTGTACAGTATATGATTCTGTGCATACTAAGGGAAAAGTGCCATATGTTTTAGTCTTCAAAAAAACAAAGGTCACATCCATCATTACTTAATAGCACTATTTTGCAACCACACTGAGCAGTGACCCATAACATGCACAAATTACCTCAACATCCCAGTGAACAGGTCAATGCATCCTGAACAGAAACTACCACAAAGGTTTCTCTCTCCTTCAGATCTGTAAAAACTTTTCATATGCAAATATCACTATCCAAGCAATTGTTGCATTGATTGATATCACTGGCACATGTATATGAAAACTCTGGCATATCAGAACAATCATAACACTATCTGGAACAAAAATCTTTTCAGCTCAACAGCTGGCAGTCTATCTGTGAGGTAAGCACCCTTGAGGATCAAAGTCAAAGAAGCAGGTATACCTACTGATCAATACACCTCTGTGAAGACCAAGCCATTTCAGGAACTAGTACATACCAGCTAAGTAGGATTCTTGCAAGCATTTCATCTTATGAAGCCCTCCAAGTATTCGGCCTTTACAGAGCTGCTGCTAGCCATGTTCACTGGTGTGTTTATCATCAGGCTTAAGGCAGATGGGTAAAGGGTAGGGAAGATGAACCAAACTGCCTACTCAAGTGTCAGTTGCATACCACTCAGACTTAATTTATTTTTGACAAACCCAAACAAAATAGGTTACCAAGAAGGATCTTAAATTTTTGCATGTAGTCAGATAGTTGTACATCTATATTACAAGTTTATGCATTTGCCTCTTAAGCACAAATCTTTAAAGACTTTATGTAGTCTGAAAGAAATAGGCTTAAAATAGAGCATTTGTGTAGCATTAATTCACTCACAGGCTGACAGAGCTTCGTGGCTGTCACAACTTTGCTCAAGAAGAAACAGCAGCATAAAACCCAGATTTTTTTTCACAGTACTGAACCATTAGAATAGAATAAACCAGGTTGGAAGAGACCTTCGAGATCATCATGTCCAACCTATCATCCAACACTACCCAATCAACTAAACCATGCAACCAAGCATCCTGTCAAGCCTCGCCCTGAACACCCCCAGCGACAGCGACCCCACTACCTCCTCAGGCAGCTCATTCCAGTAGGCAATCACTCTCTCTGTGTAAAACTTCCTAACCTCCAGCCTAAACCTCCCCTGACACAGCCTGAGACTGTGCCCTCTTGTTCTGGTGCTGGTTGCCTGGGAGAAGAGACCAACCTCTGCCTCACTACAACCCCCCTTCAGGTAGTTGTAGAGAGCAATAACGTCACCCCCGAGCCTCCTCCTCTCCAGGCATTGTAGGACCCCAATATGCACTCCAGAACAACATGGACTCCAAAGCAACCTTGCATGGTCCCACAGTCTGGACAACTAGATCAACTTTAGCTTTGTGGTGCCATGGCACTGCAAAATTGTTCATTTGAACTGGAGCCAGATAAGCACTTCAATATACTTAAAAGATCAAACTCTGAACTGCATGTTAGGGGGGTTTTGTTGTTGTTTGTTTGGGGTTGGTTTTTTTGGGGGTGTGTTGGTTTGTATTGTTTTAACAAAGCCACTTCCAACTGTGACATCATCAGTGACCAATACCATAAATAGCTGTTACAGACCAAGCTAATAAAACCCCATACAATGAAGGGGAGAGATTTTGGAGCCTAAAATGGATAATTCTGTTTTCTGTTGTAAAGAAATCCTCATACTTTTCCAATCTACATTTTAAAAATAAAAATTGATTTGTCAGAAGAAGTTTCCTGAACAATTTCCCTTCACTGTCTTCATTGTCCTAACCTTGAACCTAAAGCTGCAGTGTTTCACAGAAATTCCTGTCTTGGGTAAAAAAAGTTAAAAAAATATGACAAATGCAGGCACTTGTGGGTATGACACTGAACCATATACTTTATAAATCAAATTGTGCTCCATTTCATGCAGAGAGATGAGGTTAATAAAATGAGGCCTCCTATGGTTTGAATTCAAGCTTAGCATAAAAAGATATAAATTCTAAGAAACCAAGATAAAGATTGCTTAACTGTGGATAATTATAACTTTAACCAGTCACAACAGATTTACTGTAAACTTAATTTGCATTATATGCTAAAGCTTTAATCATGGTTTAAAACCTCTCAAATTTCTATTATCATCACAGTATCACCAAGGTTGGAAGAGACCTCAAAGATCAAGTCCAACCTGTCACCAGAGACCTCATGACTAGACCACGGCACCAAGCGCCACGTCCAATCCCTTCTTGAACACCTCCAGGGACGGTGACTCCACCACCTCCCTGGGCAGCACGTTCCAATGACAAATGACTCTCTGTGAAGAACTTTCTCCTCACCCCAAGCCTAAACTTCCCGCAAAAGCCCAACGCTAGGCAAAACCTGACGCTCTGGGTATTACAGAGATAATCTTTGGAAAGGAGGATGTTCTGGTAAATTTTATCTATTAAAATTTACTTAATTCAATAAGAAGTTAGGACTTGTGACATAGTTGTTCATGCCCACCTCAAGCCTTTGATATAGAATAGAATAAACCAGGTTGGAAGAGACCTTTGAGATCATTGCATCCAACCTATCATCCAACACCGCCTAATCAACTAAATCATGCAACCAAGCACCCTATCAAGTCTCCTCCTGAACAAAAAAACAACTCCTGTCACAGTACCGCCCCAGACACACTCTTCCAAAATCTTTTGCTTTTTATTGCTTATTTTAGCACTTACTCCTCTCATATGAGCCAAAACACATTGTGTTTGCTCACTGCCAATTAGATGAAACAGTATTGGCTGTCATTTCAGCAACTGCGTGGAAAAAACTCACCTTACTTTACCTATTGCAGCCTGTTTATTATTAGCCTGATCACTAAAAAATTCTCTCCGTGCATTTGGGTTGTATATAAGCAGAAAGACTGCAACTGTAAATAGAAACCAACAGATCAGAGAGGCAGTTCCCATACCCAGATTTTGCCTAGGAGGGCACCACTGGGAGCGAGCAAGCAGGCAGCAGCCATAGCTCTGTGTGTTTTTGCAATCTGCTGTTGAACTCAGGGCTAGAATCACCATCCTGCCTCCTCCAATCTAGCCCTGATGCCATGAACAGAGAGAGCAGATCCTGTGTATCCCACAGGTACTGCTAGAGCACCAGGCAGCAGCAGCAGAAACCAATTCATCAGCTGACATCCCCTGCAAAACTGCACCCCCACCACAGCTGAAAGGCAGGACACTGAGTGCTGTTGTGGCAGCCTTTCTTACAAGTCTTCCAAAGCTTTCACTGGTCTTGTTTTGCTGTAGTTTGAGTTCATGACTCCACTATTACCTCTGAATCTGATGTCCTGCTTTCCGGAGTCACCAGTTATTTTAATATTCAATTGTAGCAAAGAAAATTCTGTAAGCTGTGCAAAGCAGAGAACAGAGAGCAGTAATTGTGCAGTGAGAAGAAATATGGCATTTTCTCATGCTGCTTTGCCAGGTAAGGGCTGGGGAGGACACAGCCATGCATTTTTGCCACCCAGGCCTGTCTCTAATTCCAGGCTGACCTGTCCTAAACAGGACTATTCAGCTCCTAAGGAAGGGGTTGTTATACAGCCATAAGATACAGGCATTTCTGCTTGTTTCTACAAGTTTTTTTTATACATGTTCATTTTAAGGTTGTTTTTACATTAGTAAGACTTGGTCATGGTACAACTCAATTATTCCAACAGCTCTCCATGGAACATCTCTTTTATGACAAAAGACAGAGACTTGGCATTGCTTAGTCTGGGAAAAAGAGAAGGCTAAGAGAAGACCTTGTTAGTGTTTATAAATACCTGAAAGGTGGGTGTCAAGAAGGAAGCAGTCTTCTTTCAGTGGTGTGATGTGGTAGGACATGGGGCAACATACAAACTGGAACACAGCATGAGGGAAAACTACTTTATGGTGAGAGCAACAGAGCACTGGAACAGGCTGCCTGGAAAAGTTGTGGAGTCTCCCTCTCTAGAGTCTTTCAAGACTGAGCTTGAAGCATACCAGTGTGATCTGCCCTAGGTGATCTTGTTTTGGCAGGGCAGTTGGACTTGATCTCTGGAGGCCCCATCCAACCTCTACTGTTCTATGATTCTATGCAGTAACAAGCACTAGTCATGAACATTACCAGTAAATTCCAATTTTCCAAATGGACATCTGGAAATGCTTGCAGATATCTGACACTTCAAGACAGTTCTGGTTGCAAAGCCCCATCACCTGCTAGCAGAGCTAAAGGAGCATTTCTTCTAAAAAGGTGATAATGGCATGAATCTGTACAAAAATAAATACAAGGAAGAGGAGGGGCTTTCTCACTGCAGATACTAATTTAGGTCACTAGTTGTAAACCCTTCACATTTTCTTGTGAAATATTAAGGGAGATGCTTCAAATAAACAACAGGACTTGAGTTCAAAGGAACAAGTATCCCTGGAATGAGGGGAGAGTGGAAAAAAAAAAAAAACAAAACCAAGAAAAACCCAGGAAGATAAATTATTAATATTAACAGAAGAAAAAAGGCTGAAATTGGAGGCTAATTGTTATTGGCTGCCAGAATACAGCAGATGTGAGTTGCAACGAAGCAAAACAATCAAAGCTTGAGTCATTAAGCTTTCCTGAGTAGTGGAACTGATCTAAATTCTCAGTAATCAAGGTGTAGAACTAACTTCCCTCTCTCAAGAGTGTGGCTGCACCCCATTCTCTTCCTCCTGCCAGCATATTCTTTGACCCCTTGATCAGAACAGTCAAGCTCACTGAACCACTTAGAAAACTAACTCAGCAAAATAGCTACAGATTTGCTGCAGGCATAGCAAGCTGACTCAGCTAACCAAGGGCAATCTCTTGCAACTGCAGTGGAGGCAGCTAGGAGTGTGTGAAGTTGCACAGTCCTCTCTGGCAGCAAGGCGACACTTGCCATCTTAAATATGTAAAGGAGGAAACACTGCAGTTGGAAGAGGAAAGGGCAAAAGAGGAAGTGTTTGCTACTGCAAATGGAACAGTGTAATGAACACCATGTAAAAATTTTTACAACAATGTCCCTGGAATATGATCAATGGCAGTTAGCTACCCCGTAACTGCTAAGTAAGTTATTCAGTGCCACACAGTGAATGCAAGGGGAATAACATGGAAACAAGGCCCATGGTACTGTTTTACGGTGATTCCTCACTGAAGTATGGTGGGGTGCTCCATTCTGGATATTATATGGTTCGTTATCACACTAAGATTTCTCAGGTTTCATTGTTAATCATCAGAATTCAAGTTTCCTTTTCTTTACAGAAATTCCTAGGAAAGTCATCCAATTGAAGTTTAAGACTGAAAACACCATTATGAACAAATGCAGCGTGGACTCAAGTGGTGAGTAAGGCAATAAACTGAGCACAGCAGACTTTTTAAAAACTCTGACCAGACTCAGTGTAAAATATGCTTTTATGTAATAATAGCAGCACTTCAAGTTTCAGCAAAAGCACAAGAATGTTGTGCCTTCCTTTTCTCAGTAGTTATGAAAATATCATTGAATATTTGAGAATGGAGTGTACATAGCACAGTACATTTGCAACAAGGTGATAAAATCCCTGTGCACTTGCAGATCAGTGTGAAATCGCAGGCTGTTACTTCAGGAGATGAGTACTCCTGACCAACGGATTAGAGGAAATAAAAAGAAGAGCACAGTCTAGGTTATCTTATTGCCCTGCCTTCACTTGCCATTGGAATACTGAGATGATATGGGTCATTAGCTCCAAAAGAGTCCAGGTAATTTTCTGCCATCCTAGCAACCTGAGTCACTCCACAAGCACTAGGATTGAGAATGGAGCACAACCACACAGCCAGGAACAAAAGACTTTCCCTAGTTAAGTCAGTCACATAAGCCTGACAGCTTCTCTCAAAACCATAGACTTAGGTTTTAGTATCCTACTTTTGTTGGAAGTTGGCCATCACAGTAACTCTGAGGAGACTTGTCTTGATTCTTTCTAAATCCTTCTTTGAATTAAACTTTTAATATTGGGTGTTAGTTTCTCATACTGAATACTATGAAATTTCAATATTAAGTTAACCAAATAAATTCAAGAAGTTGAATTTAAAGTTACAGTGTTCAAGAATACACCAAGCCTCAACTTCTGTATTTAAAGTGTGCTTTCATTTACTTACCTTTTTGCTTCTTCTAAGTGACACAAATACTCATAAGCAATGTTCTGACGTCTTCTCTCATCCATTTCCTCTGCTGAAAGCCTTTCATCATCCACAATAGCTGCAAACAGAAACCCATTATCAAGTTACACATGAGTCAGGAGTGATTCTTAAAGCAATTTTTCTGAGAATCTAGGCAAACTACTGCAGAAGATAAATTAAAATAGTCATCCCCGCTCCTCAAAAGAGGTCTTTTATAGCATGGTACACAAAGATATTTAGGTGACAAAGAAGATCCTGGTTTCTGCACAATGAATTCCTCAAGGTTCACTTGTTCAAAACCAAGCATATATTGCTTTTTGTCCATCACCTGGTTTGGGGACAGGATGAAGAAATCAAGCATGTGGGGCTGAAACTAAAATCTAGCAGAGTTTCAGCTTACACATCAGGAATTTGAGGACTGTCATGTGGAAGCTCAAAGCAAGCAGTGGATAGAGCAGCCCCATGCTAATCAGAGCCTCAGCAGTGGAAATTAAGACAATGCATTAGAAACTCAGGGGCGACTTGGGAATCAGCTGCAGCTTCAGGAACCTGTGAGGCTGTGAGAAGCTGAACTGCCTCCCGCTGATGGAGGTGATGATGGCTGTAATCAAATGAACAAGCTGTGATATTCACACCTCTACTCTTACTGCTCCAACCTCATCATTTCTCACAAAAGCACACTCCCAGCCTACTAAGAATGACTCTATGCACATCTTTAGATGTAAATGACCTTATTAACAACTACTACCACGTGACTGTTGTACCTTTGTAGGGTACAGAGGCCCTCTGAACAAATCTGTTCCAAATGTTTCTAGCAATCGATTTAAAGGACCATACACTAGTGCTGACTCCTGGCTGGATTTCAGTCATAACATGTGCGACTTCTGCTTTCAGCAAAAATCAGTTGCCAAGATGACACCGTTTGTGCTAGCAGTTGCCAAAAGATCTGGCCCTGCCCTTCGTGTTTCTCAGCCATGTACTCACATCACCTCTCAACTCAGATCCAGAAAGTGATTGTGGCTGTATCCCTGAAACAGAACAAGAGGCAGCCCTCAACGACGACTGGTGGCTACCAAGAGACCTGTGTTTTTCAAAAGATCAGGTCCCTGAGCTTCTGTGGGCAGAGTGGTGCAGGCAGAGGGAGTGCAACGGAAATGCAGGGCTGGGCCCCAACTGCTCTCTGTGGCAGCCTACAAGGCAGTTAACTGAGAACATCAAGACACATTCTTGTTTAAAAAACCCACATCCCTCTCAAATACACTCTGAGATGCTTTGTTAAGACTGCCACAGGGATTGCACATGTCACAAGCAAGTTTTCAACATTTCCCCAACGTAGCTGTCTCATGTATTAGGCACACATGTTCTGTTAGTAGATACTGGCAACTCAAAGGGCACCGTAACAAAGCAAGAAGCTGGGCTTTGTAAGTAATTGCAAGGCTGTACCTCAAAAACACCCAAAAGCCAAAACAAAAAAACAACCCCTTAACAAAAACAAAACCCAACCAACACAGAAATGAACCCACATGAATTTACTGAGGACACAAAACATTGGTGGATTGATGCCACCATGCATTTATTAATGCATCATATAGCTGGTTTAATCTTTGCAATGTCAGTTTTAATCACCACAAGCACTGATCTCTCTCATCTTCCCTTGCTTTTATGATGGCTCTTCCTACTGACCCACAAGTTTCATACACTGATGAAACAAATAGAGTCCCTTTTAAATCTGCTAGCTCTCATAAGTGTGACTCACTCAAAAATGTAATTGAGTCACCACTTGCTATGAACTAAAACAATAGTTTGGAGGCAAATATGTAGACGGTGAAATACTCAGCCCAGCAAGCTGGCTGTGGAGGCTCCTCTACTAGTTCTCTTGCCCATCTTATCATCAGCACATTCTGGACAGGCTGTTCCCATTCCATGACATGGCTTCCCTTCTGCAGGGGGTTTTTTACCCCACTCTGGAGTGAGGGTGAAGTTTTCAAGAGCCACCATGCTAAAATTCAATGTATCACTCCATCACTTGTGACTTTGAGCACTAGGGCCACTTTCCAGACATCTTAGCCCTCCCTCAGCTATGAAGGTCCCATAGATGAAATGCTGTCAGAGGAGCCCAGCTGATCATCCCATGGGGCTATGGCCGTGTCAGGCAGAGTGTGACAGCTGATACTGGGCCAAGTCTTCATGTTCTGCTACTCTTAGCTCATTACACAGTCTCCTGCTCTCCAAACAACTCAACGCAGCGATAAGCAAAGCAGCAAAAAAAGCAGCTTGTCTCAAAGTAGAAAACCACCACACAATCCTTTTGATAGGTATCAGTGTAGGAATTTACCTGGATAACAATAACACTTTACAGTCTCATCTTAGAGCTGCAGGTCTCTTCTATCCTCAACCAAAGACAGCACAGACTGAGCACCTCTAGCCAATCTCAAATGCCTCATTTAAATGACTTACAAAGATTCAGACAGTGGATGAACACACTGACAGATATCACAGAACTGTAATAGCTGTTCTGTTTAGGGAACCCACCAATAACGAGGGAAAATGACAAGAGGCAAGAACTTGTAAACACTGGCAAATAGAGATCCTTTCTAGAAAGGATACTGTATCAGCAGCTTACAGGAAGGTAACCTGGTTTCTTTTCTGACATGGCCAGTGGCTGCTTCTAGGCTGAGTATCTGAGCACAGAAAAGGCAAAGCACAGGGAGAACCAGCACCTACGGTGCTTATAGTGGGAGAAGTCTCTTGCAACATCGACTTCTGGTAAGACTGATTACATGCTTTTCTCCCTCCAACACATATGCCTTCAAAGCAACAGTGTTATCACATTAAGTGGCTATAGAAAATTTTAGAAACAGCAATGACAACCTGAATGATATAGGGTGTCCCCATGAATGAGTTGCAGATGAAACTACATTGAAGATTTCGTTCTTAAAGTTTAATCCACTATAATATTCCAGCAAGGGCTTCAGTCAGCAAGTTCAACACACACAAGCTTAGCTTGAAGACAGGAAGATCAGTCTTTCTGCCTAATAGGACAGGCATTAGTCAGAAGACTGGCAAGACTGACAAAAGAATAAACATTTCTGAGGTATCAGTAACTTCTTGATGGTGCCTAACTCAAGGGAAGAGTGTGCTGCAATAAAGAATGTTACAGGGCAGAGTAAGCAGGGCTGAGTTTCATCTGAAGACCTCCAGCTCACTAGTTAGGTCAGGCAGGATGCAGGCAGGCAAAGTGTTACATCTGAAAGATCCAAATGCCATGGAACAAGATATGTGCACACTACATAGAAGCTATCCAGGAAAAGAGGCATCTAATATAACAAGTTGTGATTCAGTCAATTCTGTGAATTTTGATTTGGAACTAAGAGGAAAACAAAATATTCCCTTAAAGAGGGAATGTTAAGAGTATGACCTGGCTACCACCAAGGACTAATAGAAAAGCCAGTGCAGCTAGCCAAAAAGCTCTTCATTTCAATTCATTTTAGATGTTGCCATCCTGCTAGCTAAAAGTCAGTAAGCACAAACCATGTGTTAAGACACCAAGTTACCTCACTATAGCTATTCCTTCACCAAAAGACACTGAAGGAAGCATGTATATGAAACACTGCATGGATCAGTAAGCAGTACCAAATCTTAAATTGCCACACCTAATTTTGAAAAAACAAACCAAGAACATAATTATTCTAGTACTTATTATGATGAAACAATTGTCTAATTAAATTCTTACCATTATTAATTCAACAGAAATACAGTCACATTCTACTAGCAACTTCCTACCTAGTCTCCTTTGCATATCTGTCACAAAACCAAGTCTGCTTACCAGGGGGTGTTCTTAGACTTGAGCATCTTCCATCAGCTGACATATTTAGACTTATATCTGCTCTCATCTTAGATTTATCCAGTGTACCACCACCACAGAAGATGTCAAAGTACAACCAAGGCAGTAGCTAGGAGCAGTGGATGTTTGGAGTTTGGTTATTAACTGTGAAAACTTTCTGATGCACTCCAATCCAAAACAGCTCCTCCAGTTGTTGGCAAAATCTTGAGGGTCTATCAGCTACTGACCACAGCATTGCCAAGTTCAAGTCAAGGAGCACCATGTGCCTACAGTCAACATGGCACACTGAATCTGACTGAGCATCAGGAAACAACATTAAAATATTTTAATCTTCTGGATTTGAGTTAAGTTTTCAGAAATGGAGCCACCACTTTTGAAGTTGCAGTATCACAGGTACACAAGAGCCATAGGAGCCTTGACCTTACCAGCAGTGTCTGAAAGGAGAGTCAAAACTCCAGGTTCATTTAAGATATGCTTAGTAAATGGCTGTGTAAATGTTGCCCAAGTTCAGAGTTAACTCTCTTATCACATCCATAGCAAGGATTTCGGAGGTCCTAGGGTCACAGAGGTAATCCACACCAACACTGATCTTACCCGATCTCTCCCATTAGCATGTTTGTATTTGAGATGACTTTAAATAAGATGTTTTGCAAGTTTGATTTACAACAGTTTTCAAATGAGTTTTCAAACATCTTCCATTTGCTTCATACTGAGCTGGTCTGGCAAAGTTAATGCTGGGGCAAAATTTCAACCCACCACATGAGTCCATAGATCCATCTATTGTATGTTTAAGTGAAGTTAAACTTGAAACTTCCATAACACATTACCAAAAAGTACAGAAGGAACAGTAATGCTTCCTTTAATTTCTGAATGCAAATTCATGCAACACTTCACAAGGCATAATTCTAAGTTATTCAGGGATTACAATTCCCCAAACAGACAGTTTGTTATCTTAAACTGAGTATGAAAACAGAAAACCTGCAAAATCTACAGCAGCTTTAAAGGCTTCCTGGTCATTCATTTGCACTCAGACATATGATTATCTACAACAGTCTAAAAAAAAAAAGTGGCTGCTTCTAGCAGGCAGACCCTTTAATAAGGTATTTACCACAAACATACCAAAGAACTTCTTATACTGGAGAAGGTGAAGAAAGAAACAGAAGCTTTTATTTCCCAGGGCCAATCCCCCTCAATTTCCTGTCACCAGAGACATTTTCCCATGGAAAGTGAGACATGAGCAGGTAGGAGGAGGACTCTCTTGGCACTACAACAAGGAAGCTTAATACACAGGGCAGAGAACAAAACCCTCATATGGTGATAGAAAAGAATTTGTGAAGTCAGGATTGTGGGAGAAGAGAGATATGTGAGTGAATGCTGTAAAATGGTAGAATAAGTTTTTCCAAGTATTTGAATTAAACATTAGCTAAATTACACTTGGCAGCTCCAGCTATGTGCCATCCTAGACATGCAGTAGGCAAGGCAGTGCTCCAGTCCACTGTTGAGAAATGTGGCAAATACTGCATATCCCCGCTGCACACCTTCCTGCCTCTTCCACACAAGACCAACCTCACATTCTCAGCATTAGCACACAGAAAAGTGTTTTAACACTTTTTTTTGTGAGCCACACTGTAGCTGTTGAAAACAAAGAAAATCCAATCCCCTCTTGCACAAAACATTCTGAGTGACACTTGGCTTGCCATAGCCAGCCCCAGTGAAAGCTCAGCCCAGTGCTACAGGCTCTAGGCAACAACCCATTTATATGTGCCTGTACCATGAGGACAAGCTCTGAATGTGAAGCGTTTGCCATCACGCTTCACTGCTGTCAACATCAGAAAAAAACTAGTTGAATTTCAGATGTTCAAGGTAACTTAAAACCTTTGGTTATGAGACCATATAAGTATTTTATCTTAGTGTGAAAAAGGCCAACAAATTCAGCACCATCTTTCAGTACCCTGCACCCCAGGAGTGCCTGCCTAAGGCAGTTCAGCTCCACAGTCACTTGTAGGTTGGCATTTCAGGTATTGTTACTGCACCCATGTAGCATCAGCCAATACCTGTAACTGGAGCATGTCTGAGCTGGTGATGCTATGAGCCAGGCTCACTGTTACCTGAGCTGCTCTCACTGCAGTGAGTCGGGAACTGACAGCACTGCCAGGCAGCTGGAAAACACACGGACAGGATTACATGTACAGTTATCAGAAAAACATTGCTCAAAGCTGTAGAAGCAAAAGGAGTTCCTTCAAGCCTCTACTTCCAGTACCTAATGCAGCAGTTTATCAAATATTCATTAGAAAGTATTCCAACTCTCTGAACGGACAACATTCAGTAAGCTACCAAGAAAAAAAAAAGAAGGCTTTTTTGCACCAAGCACATATTCCAGGTATTCTGTTATTAATGTATTTAATACCCACAGGTCTATTGTTATGCACAAAGACTTCCTCTGTTGAAAAGCAGTCATGAGCAGCTAGCACATGTCCCTCAAAAACAGAAAGCTGAGCCTTTTTCTGTGGCTCCAGTTAAGAGAATTTGGTTCATACCCTGAACATTTGCTCCACAAACAGGTTCTAGACAAAGGCAGACACTCAAAAACTAATACAGCTGTGAACTTGGAGAGCAGGTTCACTTGAGATAGGAGAGTAATGTATTTTATTTAATTATGAGAATCTTTAACATGGCATTTTTCAAATCTTTCCAACTTTAGCCATTTAAGCAAGGGGGAGAGTAGATATCTCTCTCCTAATCTAGGTATTACATTGTCTGAAGCATGCAGGCTCAATATTCATATAGAAATACATACACATTTTCTGGTCAGCAGACAGACAATATCTGTTCTTACAAACTGTGCATCATATACAATCTACAGGACCACTATTCTAGACTATATCTCACTACCAGGCACTGCACAAAAGAAAACAAACACCATTAGCATGGGAGAGTTGGCAACGGAAGTCTAGTAAAAACACATTGTGGTGTAAAGAGTGCTTGCTTAACCAGTCTTTCCCATGAGCATTGTCATAGAGCCTCATTACTGTGTATTTGCTTTGAGTCCTCCTCTGATTCCCCTTGAAAAGGTCTTATTTCAGTCTCATGTATCTGCTACCTCAAGTCTCACCACATTTATTTACAGAGACAGAGCACTTTTACAATACATGGACTTTAAGACTATGGTACCAGGGGGATGGTGATGCAACAGCAACCACAGCCTGTGCTTCTGGAGGAGCAAGGGACAAAACTCTTGATTTCAGCCTATCAAAGGACAGTGCTAGAAGGCTATACAACTCCTCAGATATGACTCAAGAGACTTATTCACATGAAGTTCAGAAAAAGTTGCATTTAACCAAACACAAGATAACTGTGGCATTTAGCCAGTAACCATATTTAGCCAGAATGTTTCAATGAATGTTTTTCTACTTATACACATCCTTTACTCTACTTTTGAAAATCAGGCTTTCTACTACCAGGTAAGATTTTTGAGAGGCAGTCCACTAAAAGTAATTAATTAATTAGTTCTGACATTATCTTACTGTATGATAATACATTATAGAGTAAGCACGGTCATCTCTTTTTTAGAAGGGGTCTCTAACCTTGTCCAGGAAAACTTGTTTCATTTTAACATCAGTGTAGTTATTTTGTATGTTTCAAAGACCAAAGAGACAGTACGGGATTTGAAGAAAGTATATGAAAGTCCAACTCCAAACTATTTCAGTTAGCTTCAAGTGTTGCCACCTACAATTACAAAATGAAATTTCTCAGCCTATTGCCCAGCCACTTCCACCTACATTTAACTGCCAGTCTCACTGTCTCCAGAAATACTTCATGTAACTCACAAAATTCTAACTTCATATTTTGCCAGCTGGTCACCTCATGGCACAACAGGTTTTCCCTGTGCTCAATGAACACTTTTAAAACTCTAGTCTCTTTCCAAGAACTACCTAGTTGACCATAATCTCTGTTAATAAACTCTCAGTCTCTATTTCTCAAAAAGACACAAACCTGAGGAAGCACTCATATAGATCAACGCTGAAGAGGCAACAAATACCAATTAAAAGCTATTTCTTTCTCTTACAGCCCATGCTATCTTCACTTGCCTAGTCCAAAAAGCATTAACACAGCCAAGCCTGAAGGCAGCAGGAAAAGACTACTCTGGTGAGTAGTCAGTCTGGTTGGTAGATTTGCTTAGTTTCCACGTGCTTATAGCAGGAATGAAATTTTTTGGGCGGTCTTTAAGAAAAGCAATTTGTTTTGGTTTTTTTTTTGGTTTTCTTTTTTAAAGGCTAGTTGGTCAGATTAGCACATCACTGGAGGCTTGACACATGCAGAATAATATTGCACATTCCAGTAGGAATTTCCAACAGGCTTTCCTTCTCCAGAGGTTAATTCATGAGGAAACACAGTAAAGCATGAAAGGTTCCTTTGTCAGTTTTATACATTAACTGCTTTTTTAAATAAAGGACTTGCAATATTAATTCACTGTATTTTGACACATTTACCATTTGTTCCATTCTTTTCACTGGAATTACTTTGACTTGTTTGCTTTTTACTAACTGTATATGTTCACAATCCTCAATAAAAGAGCCAAAATTTGACCATATGGATTTCATTTCCCTATATTTTACCTACGGTGACATCAGTTCACCTTTACATGAGCAAAATGCAAATGAAACAATGGAAAGGATGGTTTAATATTGCCAGGTTAGAAACATACACTACTCAACTATGAAAGACACAGAAAAATGTTAGTATCTACAGCACACCTCAGTATCACCCTGTAAATTGGCTTAGTCAGTAGAAAGCAGCCTACAAAGGCCAAATTTATTTCTAGCATTAGGAATTTTATATTTCATTTTTCTTGGAAAAGATTGCAGGTATATTGATAAGCCAAATGCATAGGCACACCTACATAAAAAGTGACTTGTGAGGGTAAACACTTTGATTATTACCCAGAAAGGGTGATTAGCCCATCTAAAACACATTCACCCCTGTGCAAGGAGCTGACAGAAAAGGCACAAGTTAACAGCAACAGGAGACATGCCTGCAGACTTCTGCTGAACCTCAAAGGCAACTTTTATTATATGTAATTGCCTCACCACCACCTGTGGCCACAACCCCACCCATTACCATTTGAGGATCAAGTACAAGGAAGAAAGCCAGCACAGAAGTGGAGTGGAAGAACAGGAAAGAGGGGCTACAGACCATTGGTAAGGGCAGGGCGCAGACGGAACTCACCACAGTGGCACCAGGAAACTCAATTCAGGTTTAGCCACACTCCTCATCTGTTCACACATGTTGATGTTGACCTACAGCTCTACTGCACTCCTACTGCTGCCAGCTTAGATCATCTGCTGTGCAAACAGCAGCTAAGGTCACCCTGATTAAGTTGAGACATCTTAGCCAACATGCAGGACCAGAATAAAGTACAAGGCTTACTGTGGCAAAAAGGGACCCTAAGAACCAAAGAAGCTAAGCATATCTGACAAGAGCTACTGAAACGTCACCAAAAGGCAAACTAGTTGAAAACCACAAGGAAGATTGTAACATTAAGGTTTATGGTCACTTCCATTTTTCTGTGCTAGAAATTCAAAAGATCGGTGGCCATTTAAAAATAACCAGTTCATAACCCTTCATTGCTGCACAGGATTTTTGACTAAACCAGCACCTTCTCTGATTTCCCTCTCAATCTTCAAAGTGTCAGAAAGCTCATCTGCATTACTCTGAGACCAGACAGTGAATTACGGATACACTTGTAGTAAAAATCAACTGCTTGGAGAATGGTTAGGAAGAGGCTAGTCTTGGCTATGAGACAGGAGGACGGCAGAAACAGGGACTGGGGAAGTGAAAGAAGGGAGGGGGAAGAGCCTTTCACAAATGAAAAACAGTCCACTACAATAGTCTGTTTAGCAGGAGGGAATGGTTACCAAATGGATTCAATATTCATCTTATTGGGAGGCTGACATCAAAAAGCTTCCCACCAGCAAACTCACAACACAGATACCAGCTGGAAGAAATGTGTAAAAGTGTAGAAGAACAGAAAAGGAAAATGGCAAGCAAGAAAGCTGGAGTGAAAGGCTAGGAAAACTGGAGAAAGCTATGTAGAGTATCCCAAGCAAGTCAGGCCAAAGCTATGTAAGGCTCAGATTCTGAACTGTAAGACTTAGGACAACTGAACCATCCATTAGGAAAAGCCATTAGCAAGGCCATCATTTAGTCACTGAGTAAATCTGAAATCACCATGACAAAGGCTTCTCAGCCCTGACATTCATTTTCAATTCTTCCTTTGACAATTCATACTTCCTGCACCTTCTCCAGCCAAAGTCCCTCTGCTACCAAGTTCTGAAGAAACCATCTGCTTCTCTCTATATATACACACACTCTGAAAAGAGCCCCAGAAAACACCTAAAATGTTGCAGCACATTTTTGCTTCAAGATACAAACACAAGCATGTGAACAATTAAAGAAAAATATTCAATGCCATGGGTTTGCAGCCTTACACCTTTGAGAACTCATTTCCTCTCTGACTGGCTTGTTTTTAATTTCTAAGTAATTACGGTCAATAACTTTAAAGTTCACAATTACAATTATTTGATTTGCAGGTAAAATGGCTTTTTTTTTAAATTGCAGTCAAAATCCTAAAATTGTCTGTGTTGGAAGAGACCTTCTAGCTCCAACCTCTCTGCCATTTGCAGGGGCACCTTCCATTAGATGAGATTGCTCAAGGTGTCATCCAATCTGGCCTTGAAGACTTCCAGGGAGAAGGCATCCACAACTTCCCTGAGCAACATGTTCCAGTGTCTCACCATCCTCACTGTAAAAAATTTCTTTCTAAATCCACCCTCTTCCACCTTAAAGCCATTCCCCCTCACCCTATCACTACAAGCCCTTGTAAAAAGTCCTGCCCCAGCTTTCTTGTAGGCCCTCCCCAGGTACTGGAAAGCTGCTGTAAGATCTCCCTGGAGCCTTCTCTTCTTCAGGCTGTCTCATACCTTGTGTCCCCATAGGGGAGATGCCCCAGCCCTCTGTGGCCTTACTCTGCACCCACTTCAACATCCCAAACCACTCAGCAACTTCTGCATCTGAGATAGCCCAGTACAAGCAGGAAGCATTAAAAAAAATGGAGGAGCAGCATCAAGTTCACAAGCTAGAACCTAACTCTAAACCATCTTGGTCTGGCCAACTGTGCAGGTGCAGAAAGCCACAGCACATGGAGATGCACCTTCTCTCTTCCTGCTTTATGGTGAGATGAGACAAGACACTCTTGCAGGAAGAAGGCAAACTATCTATGCCTATCAGCTGTCACTGTTGGCTCTGGGGTAACCTCCCAGTGGTTGCAGCTAGGTCACTTACCACACAAGCAGGTGTTGCTTGCAGAGCAATTGTCCATCTTGCTTTTGGACAGCTCTGGCCCTTATTTCTCATTTACACACATACTTAGTAATAAAAATGTTTTTTTCTTTATCATCAGGAGTATTCTAAAACAGATATCCTCTCTAACATAGGAGAGAATGGAAACACAAAACTTTTGAGCAAGGTTTGAAAACAGCAAACACCCAGCCTTCTGCTCAGTACATCTAGAACCTAAACAGAGACTCAGCTGCTGAGTGACAATGACATTGACCATTGTATCACTGCAAAAGCATCAGATATGGAGTTACCCAGATGTTCCTCCTAACACTGAGCACAAAAAGTCAGAGACGTGCCCTGAAGATAAGTTTTCATCCAAATCATACACTCAAGTATCTGACTGTATTTATACTACTAAAATAGTATTTCTTCTTAACTGACACAAAACTTTGTCAATCTTGAACTTAACTTTTCAGATTACCCCTTTGTGCCTATTCCAGAGCCTACTCCAAAAGGTTTGGATTAATGTAGCAAATACTGAACACAGGACAACCTCCTAGCTGCCTTGAATCCATTTCCACAAATGAAAGAACAGCAGTAACAAAGCTAAGTATCAATCATGAGTAAAATATCAGGAGTACATCAAAAGCATTGTGCAAGCACCTCAAAACAAACTTTCTGCTTGAAATAGCAATATGAAGACCACTGAAATAGAGGAAATGTAACTAGCTTTAAGTCATGTTACAGCCACTATTGTACAAGCCACGTGCATAAACTTAACAAAATTAAGCTATGTGTTTGCAAATTTTGAAGTGTCTACCCGGCAAGGAAATTCACATGTTTGAGGACTGAGCACTGACTTGTATTATCTTTTGCATAGCTGCATTTTTGCTTCCTTTATTGAAGCACTACTTCAAAAACTAAAACTTTTGCTAGGACTTGCAATGGTCCTTCCTCCAAGCTTTGCTTTGGTTAACAGCTCACTCTATGGTCAGCCTCCTTATTATAAGGTGTTTACAGCTGTTACAGGAAGAGAAGCAGACTCCATGAGCAGCACCTTGCCCAGGTGAGTCTGCCATTCCCATTCTGTAGGACAACCATTTCCATAGAGAGACAGGTTCACAAAAAGCCTTGCTCATCAGCAGTATTTCTACTTCTCCTGGCCTGCATACTAAATGCTATCAAAAGTGATTACAAGTACTTCTACCTAACTGGTTCCAGTTTTCATACAAATGATCATTTTCAAAGCAAGTTTATACTACATAACTTCAAGAAATTAAATTGATTGATATAAATTTGCATCTCAAATGTGCTTGAGCAGCTATGGCAGACCAAGTCTCCTAATGGCATGGGAGCCAAAAAATCTCAACAGCTCATTTCCCCACTCCTTTGGGAAGTCCAGATAGGCCTGTCAATGGGCTGGTTCTGTAAGCACAGAAGCAGTGGACCAGTCAATACTCTACCATCATAGCCCTCAAAAGGATACAGATTAATACCACAAATGTGCTTTTTCATGGAGCTACTTAATTTTAAGCATAAAAAAGGGGAAACTACTGTGTTATTGCCATGGTTCACTGTTACAGGAAGCACCACTCCTTGTTTTGCCTATTACCCCTCACAATACTAAGAAATTTGACTCATTTTGTTCTAAAATAAGTCACATGGGCAGACTCTCCAGCAAAACCACATGGTCTTACTTCTCATGATCTGTATGAAGATAAAAACTGGAGCTTGTTCTACATATGAGAGCAATGCATTTTCTGAAGCATTCTAACCCATTTGTTCAACATCACTACCTAATCAGAAGTGACAAATTCAAGACAGCAATCAATCATGGCCACCTGTCATCTACACACCTTTAGTAGTGAGCTGCCATGGATACTCAAACATCGAACCAAGCCCAGTTCATCTACCAGCATCCACTAAATTTTAGAAAAATAATAAATAAATCTATACACTGCTTTAGTCTGAACAGCAGTATTCAAAACAACTTCTGAGCTCAGACATAGTGAAATCATGTTTTCAGTGTGCCTGGTTTTATAAGAACAGCTGTTCATTTCTCCCTGGTAAAAGCACTTCCCCAGACTCATCTAAATCCCTGCTTTTACCAGAATTCCTTTGTGTTCCTGTTCAGTTACACCACTACATACCCACCCTGATATTTCAGTGCACTATTTACTCTGCTATACTGTATGGAGACCATATGGAATTTGAAACTTATTTAACTCTGAAGAGAGGACAGACAGCTATTGATTTGGTACATCAGCTAAAAAAAAAAATTAAAAAAATAATCTAAAAATCACACAAACAAGCAGTACTTCTGCAAGACACATCTCATCCCTACAGTTTTGAGGCCCTGCACGTTGAGAATAACTTTACCAGCAGAAAAAGGTGGGAAATCATCTTTAATCTTAAATAACAAACACAAAGCATTTATCTATCTTTCTTGTCCAAGCAGTCTCATATTTAGACTGTTTCTTACAATTTTCATACTGTATTGGGTTGAACTGAGATGGAGTTAATTCTCCTCACAGCATCTTTCTAGTGCTGTGGTATTTGCAGCAGTAGACAACACAGCAGTGTTTTGGCTACGGCTGAATCCAGTATTCAGGCTGTGTCCTTTCAACATTTCCCTGCCCCAAGAGTACATGGGGGGGGGGAAGGTGTGCACAAAATCTTGGGAGGGGACACAGCTGAGCCAGCTGACTCAGACTGGCCAAAGAGGTATTCCATACCATATGACATCAGCTCAGGTATAAGAGGAAAGTGAAGGAAGGAATTGTGGGGATTTGTCCATGGTATTTATCCTCCCAAGGAACCACCAAGTTTAGAGAGCCCTGCTTCCCGAGACCGACCACCATCCTGCTGATGGGAAGTAGAGACTCACATCACTCTCTGCTTTTTGCTTCTGCACAGTCTATTGCTGCGTGCTTGTTAGTGTTATTAAATTGCTCCTATCTTACCCCTGGCTTCTGTTATATTTTCTTTCCCTTCTTCCCCTGGTCACTTAAGAGGGGGAGTGATAGAGCGGCTTGGTGGGTATCTGGCCTCCCAGGCCCAAGCCAAACCACCACACTTACAATGCAGCATTGCCCAGCAAACACTGCCATGTCTTCACTGGTTTTCATGATTTGTGAAACTACAACACTACAGATTAAATTCCCTCAGAAACATTTCTGTAACTCAAAACTTCCTCGGCAGCGGAAGAGCTAAGAGTAGCTGCAGACCTGGACAGCAGGACACCAAGGTGGCGGCAGCACCACTGCAGAGGCACCTGGAGAGAGCAGTCAAGATACTGCAACTCCTGCTCATGTGCTCCAATTCACACCTGAATGGTGTCTGCACATTCTGGTGCCCCACTACACACATGCTATCCAGATCTCTATGTGCAGCAGCAACACAACTTAAATCAACTCAACATGCTGCTCCTCCAGCTGCTTGTGCTCATCCATGCTCCAGCTACTACATCATGTTGGCAGACCAGCCTGCAGATTCATGCTGTGAGCCAGACCAGGGACCAAATCCAGCCAAAAATAATCCTGTAGGAGTCAAATTTGCTTCTTCCACCAACAGTGCTGACTGAAATCACACACAAAACCACAGCTCCAGGGTGCGGTTCCAGAACAATTTAAACACATTTAAATTCTGGCCGCCGCAGTCCCACCTGGCTACAAAGTCCCTCTTGCCTCGGGCCAGCAGGCGCAGCTGTGAGAGCTGCAGCCAGCCCCTGAGAGGCCTGAAGAGTCTGCAAATCCAACAAAGCAAATCAGCTCTACAAGGAGGGATTATCTTCCTGACAGATTAGGTCTCCATGCCATCACGTGAGCGTTGGTGAGAGGTGAAGACCACAGCAGCCTGACAGTGAGCAACTGAAGGCACCGCAGCAAGTTCACACTACAAAAACTTCAGTTCTAAAGATCTGCAGCAAAGCGGCGGCTGAGATCCCAATGTAATTGGCACCAGTGTAAAACGGCAACTTCTTTTATGAAGGATAACCCTAGATACAGGATCCTGTTTTTGACAAAGCAAACTGTGTCCATGTTTAGTTTTCAAGATTTTTACCTGGTTTATAATCACTTCAACCTGACTAGAGAGTCAGATATCCTCTGCACTCATCTATGATGCCCTAAATAACCTTTGAAACATCCCTTTAACAGCACAGTAAAACATTCAGTGGCCTGTAGTTCAACATTACAACCGTGTGAAAGAGGGACTGCCTTAATGAAGCACTTTTCTGTACAGCAGTGGTGCACTTGCTATTCCAACGGCCTCTGAATTAATCTGTGCTGTGCTCCTGGAAGCTGTGAGGCTCGGATCCTGCAAATATAACCACTGTACTGAACAACCTTACATGTCAAGCAAACTGCAGGAAGATAACCTTAACTTTCAGAAGGAACAGCCAGTAAAGGAAGAACAGCATGCATGACAACATATTTGAAGTTCGTAAAGAATTGCTTTAAATACCATGCTAGATGCAACAAAGTTTTTACTGCTCCTTGAAAGAAGCCGATCAGAGTCCACAGGGGAGGACCATATCCTTCATCACCCACTTCAGCTGAAGCCACAGACTTCTTAGCCAGATACACCATGCCAAGAAAAGGGGATGAGTATAGTAGTCTCTGGCAGCTTTAGAAGCAGGCTGGCAGGCAGGGAAGACACCACACCTTGAGGCAGCAAGTCCTTAGGGGCTGGCAGTCCTTTGCCAGCAGTTGTGAGTCAGAGCTCTAAGGTGCTCCTTGAATATAACCCCTGAAGAATTTATACCAGGCTGACCTCTTTACTTGGACAATAAGTGATAACAGAACTGATGCAACTCCCTCAGGTAAGCGTTTATTGCTAGTGAATACTCATACGAACAAAGTAGTAATTTAACACTGAAATCAGCCACTGGCACAGGTTCTTAATGACCGGTTTTTGCTTGCACATTTCAAAAGATATTTAGGAGCCATGCAGAGCTTGTAAGAACACCATCTGATTCAGTATCTCTCTTGATATGTAGTAAGGAAGTTGATCTGCAAACCAAAGCATCTCTTTTCTCTACTTCGAAGAGCTCTGTGGAAGTGCCATGGCCCCCTTCACTCCCTCTCCTGCCACATGGCCCAAACTAATACCTTGCCAAGGCCCTTGGCAATCACAGAGCACCCTGCAGACACTGCTTGTCCCACCAGCCCATCACCATCAAGGACCAGGGTATCTTTGGCTGGTGCCACAGCAGCTGGCAAAAACTTGACTGGAACAGTGCCAGGGACAAGGTGTTGGTCACTAGCACAAACCAGACCCATTCTCCAAGCTTTGAAGATAAGACTCTACAAGTTCCACAGGACATTCCTCTTCCAAGCCAGGCTGGCACCAGGCTGAAGAGGACAGTTTTCTGAAGTTAAGCACAAGCACCAAGATACAGAAAGTGCTGACTCATGAATTTACCATAGGGTGCCCAGCTTGTGTCCCAGCCCACCTAAATCAAGGGCTGGAAGACAAGCTGCCTTCAGCTGGCACTCTTCCTCACTTGCCTCCCCTTCCCAGGACAGGGGCACCCAGTCTGTGAACTCCTCGATTAGGCTCCCTGGGCCAGGGTGGGCATCACATCTCCCTTGTCCAATACTTACACTTTCATTCTACAAAGAGGCAGTTCAAGGATACCTCTTAAAAAACCAAACATCAAAAAAACGCAACAAACCCACACTGAAACAGACTGAACAAGTGAAGCAAACACAGCAAGTTAATAATTTCCTACAAGGAGCAGAGCACAGGAGAACACACTTGCTTATCATCCCACTGAAATATGACCCAACAGTCCTGCCTATCACTGCTAGGTATCATTTTTTCCACCTCAGATGTAAGATTATTCCAAGTAAATCATAGTCAGCTAGAATTAGCAACAGTATCAGACAAATCTTGACCTAGACCTAGGTAACCAAAACACCACTTAATAGAAGAGGCAAACTTCAATTCTGTGTACTTCCTATACCTTGCCTCAAGAACTGGACTTGATTTAGCACACTCACAGGTGCTGCAAGTCCCATTTGCAGCACAATATTAATACTTCTTGTTTCAACAGTGTTCAAGTAGCTTTAAGCATGCTGTAACATAGCTCCTTCATTTCTTTACCAAGAGACTTCAGGGGAGATGAACCTGCTTTGTACAAAAAGCACACAGAGAACCACTCCTACCAAGTGAATTATGCACAGTTGGTTAAACAAAGCAGTTAAACTTTCCAAGTTCTCATTCAGCAGTTTAATTATTAGCAACCTACAAAAGAGTAGAAGAGATAAACAGTGTATTTGGCCACCAAATTACACCCATCAATAAAAGAGGAGAAGAAAAACACTCTCATAAGCCACAAGTACTACAAGTACACCCAAAAGAACATATATGCATAGGATACAGTTAAGCTTTGCTTTTTCTTTTCTTTTTCTTTTTTTTTTTTTTTTTTTAATCCCATCTGCTTTCACTTAGAAAAATCCTATGGAACCTTTACCAAAAGATTTTTTGCCCCCTCTTAAACTGAAAAATAGCCATTTGTTTCCCTGTGCTTAATAGATATACAGACAAATTTCATTTCTGAAGTTAGACACTTTTTGAAAAGCCACTGGCTTTTCACATCCTGCTGAAGGAAGCAGCTAGATTCAGTTTCACAGAGTAGCATAGGCTGCATTTCATTTTAGGTTTGCCCTGCCTCTCTCCACAGGCAGGGCAGCTCTCCCTCTCACAAAACTTTGTGCTGCTTATTTGTCTCATCTCCTAGCACCACACAGAAGCAGTTCTGGGAGCAAGTACCAGAAGTACAAGCAATGTCCTCATCACTCCATACCAAAAGTCAAGTTTCCTCCATATTTACCCATATATGCTCAGTGAAGCTAGCTTTCCAGCTTCATTCAGGAGAGATGAGAACTTTTTAGCTATTTGTCTTCATTAGACACGCCTGATGATGATGAAGCATCTAGTTTCTCTCCCAATTCAGTATACAGAAACCTAGGACACATTCATTCAGCTGCTCTGAGCATGGAAATGCCTGAAGTCATTTGCAAATGCAGACACAGCCTCATTCACTATAGATGTATTACATTCTTGTCTGAGTGGCTTCACCATGCTTCCATTTCTCTAAAATGTAAGTGTTTGTTTCTGCAGACAAGTTTTAGAGAAAACGAGCTATGAAGGAGGTGTGAGTGTTAGGAAAAAGATATTCTCAAATAGAATAAACCAGATTGGAAGAGACCCTCAAGATCATTGCATCCAACCCATCATCCAACATCCTCTTATCAACTAAACCATGGCATCAAACACCATCAAATCTCCTCCTAAACACCCCCAATGAGGGCAACTCCACCACCTCCCTGGGCAGCCTATTCCAATATGAAGATGCTTGATTTGCCTATCTTCCCATGTTCAAAACTTCACATTTAATCTGTGAGGTTCACCCAAGATTTATACTTTTTCTCTTCATAATCACCAACAGCACCAAGCATTATAGCTCAAGCTGTATTACAAGTCCCAATACTCTGCAGTGCTGTGAGCCTCTATATCTGACTGGGCCAGTATTGAGAAATAAACCAGGGAACAGCTGTACCCAGACTGAGAACCAGCTATGTAAATCCAGTTGCAGTGTGCCTGTTCAACACAGTTTCTGATGTATTAAGTTTCTTCCTTGTACTTACATGATCATACTCATGTTGGTGCTAGACACAAATACCTGAAAAACTCAGTGGAGCACCAAAAGAAATTTCATCCACCACATCATTTTTTTTAAACTCTTAACAGCATGCAGAGTTGGAGGCACCTGTGGTCCATGAAACCACAAAGCTCACCAGGCCAAAAGAAGGCTCAAACATTTCACTCTGAGTTCCTGTTTCCCCTGTGAACCATGTTCATCCTGAAGTAGGACCCACCCAGAGAGGAATCCTCTTCTCATTTTTTCATTAAGCTATTTCCTTAATTTGAAGCTGAAAATGGTCAGCAATAAGCTTTTTTTCTATGTATCTTTTGAGTTACACCAGCAAAACTTGTAATACAAAGCTAGCTTTTGAATTTTGGGATAGGTCTTCCCAGTTACTCACTGCTACAAGGTCTTATTCTCAGGGATAGTTTTTCCCCTGTGGTGTCCATCAAGCTACAAAACATAGCCAAGGTCTTCCTCTCTAGCTATCAAAATAAAATACTACTGATAACCACATGATTCATATAGTTCCTAGCAGAGAATTATCATAGTAAAATGCTAACCTTCTTTAAAACAACAAACTGTGAGAAGACTGACGTCAAAGTCAAAAGTTCAATGTTTAAAACAGTACTAAGTCACTAAGCAAGGAGTCTTAGCAATTTGATAGCCTAACTTGGACAACTTATTAACTCTTCCCAGAAATACAGAATAGATCTATGTTCAACATAAGAAACTGTTTGCCAGTGATCCAAAACACAGTTTTAGATATGCAGGGAACCTACAACTTGTGACGTGTTTTGTAAGAGCTTGGGTAGTTCTGGTGTACGTTTTATAGTTGGGGAGCCTTTTCAAGATGCTGCTTTTCTCTTCATTCCAAAACATTAGGCAAACAAAGTTTAGATAAAGCATATTTGGGTTTCTAGACACAGGCTAAAAAAAAATAATATGAACCTATACTTGTGATATCCCTACAGACAAAGCTATGGTTTATTCTTTGGTGTATTTAAAAACAAAACAAACAAACCAACCCAAAAAGAAAACCCCCAAATATTAAATAAACACCCACTTTAAAAAATGTGCTGTAAAGAGAAGGTACAGAAGGAGTTTTAGCAATTGTGTTTATCAGAAGGGATGCAGCATCAGAAAAGCCAGGAAAGATGTTCTCATCTAATCCTCTGAGACAGAACAGCAAACACCAGGTAAATACTACAGCTCAAGACACTAAGTTCTCCCTGCTCATCACAGCAGAAATCTCTGAACTGTCATAGAAAAGTACAAAAACTGAGAAGACAGAACATGTCCTCAAAACTATATTCAGTATTCTTAATGTGGTCATTCTTTCCCCACAATAAACAAGGCCCTATGTTCTTAAAATATTTTGAGCAGCAATGGCAATGTAAATCATCCTCAGCACCCAAAACCTAAATGATGAGCCTTTTACTTTAAAATCAAAACCTTGTCTTTGACCACATTGGACTTTGTGGCAGACTTGCAACCACATGTCCACACTCACGTGCTCTTATACTAGCTGGACCATGACTGCATAGGAAAGCCTCAGTTGCTGAGGCACCTGATGGGCCCACCACATACATTTGAGGAGTTTCTGCACAACAGGCATGTGGATAAAGTAGCAACCTGGGGCTGGAACACAGTAAGGCACACTTTGTCCAAGCACTGCCTTTCCACACAGGCAATGGCACAACAAACTGAGGTGACTGGGAGACTGGCTTCACCAGAAAATACTCACCTTTGACTGCACGGGTACCCAGCCTATGTACATAACCTCCAAAATCTGTTATCAATACTGACAACTGAACACACCTTCAAAAGTCTTGCATCCACCTACTAGGTAGTGCAAATGGAAAACCAAACCTACAAGCCAGTTCCACAGACTGCCTCAACTGGCAGGCATCAATAGAAGAAAATGCTCAGGAGGCCACAACATCCTCCAAGCTGAAGATCTCACTGCCAAGTGCCACCTTTTACATCCACTCTGCATGGAAGCCAAGTGACCCACAATATTGCGCAGGACTCTTTTGCTTCTTTGAAATAAGAAGGTTTAAGACCTTGTTTTAAACAAAGCTGCAATGCTGAGACCTGGGAAGCTGTTCACACAGGATACCAGGGTTGTTGTGAGCTTTGCAAATAATTCCTATGTTCACGTTATGCAGTGGATGAAGTATCAGAGGCATTTTTTTGTAGGGGTGGGACAGAACAACACGGGTTTGTATTGCTATGCCTATAGGAACCAGAAGAAAGCACAGCCCGGTGCAGGATTTCAGCACAGTACAATGATGAGCGAGCCCTGTAGCAGGAAAAGGGAAGGTGCTTCAAGGATTTTTATTAAATACACGTTTAAAAACTAAAGGTACCCTTCCTGAAAAGAAATGCGTGGTACCGGCACTGCTTCTCGCCTGACTCCATTTATCGTTTAGAGATAAGAAGTTCTAAATAATAGTTATAAAACAAAGGGTTTTAAAAAGAAAAAAAAAAACCAAACAAAAAAACCACACAACCAAAAACCACACAAAACTAACGAACAACACACACACACACACACATTTTTAATTTTATAGTCCGAAATTCCGTAGTGAAAGCCCAAAGGTTAAAAAATTACAATCCAAAGCTGTAGTCACGACTAAACTCGCAGAGTTACAAGGCAAAGCGATACCTGTAACACCAAGTAACAAAGCTAACCCCAAAGCTCTAGCGCTAACCTACAACGCTCAAGTTGTGACTCGGGGTTACAGCTGTAACCCATTCCCAAAGTTTGAGAACAAAACGCAGCTCCATGAAAACCTGTTCAAAACCCAGCCGGAGCCCTCTGTGAGCTAACCTAAACTAACGAGCCAGAGCGCTGCTCGCTCCAACAGTCCGCTGGGTGGGTTTGACTCTCCTTTCATATTAAACCGGGAAAGCCTGCAAGGCGCTGGTGGGGGGGAGGGCAACCCAACCCCGAAGGCCTCAAGCACCCCGGGCTCTCCACCGTCCCCAAATCTCACTCACAGCCATAGCGGGGCCGCTGCAAGGGCGCCTGCTCCTCATGGTGCATCCTGCCGCCGCCGGGAGGGACGGCGCCGGCCTCCGCCCGCCCTTCTTATGTGCGGCCTGGGCCGCGCTGATTTGCTGTCGCCGCCGCCCGCGACCGCCCCGCGCGGCCGAGGCCACCCGGGGCGGCTCTGCGCGGGACGGCGGGGGGCTGCGGCCAGGAGGGGCGGATCGGCCGCGGCACAATCACTAAAGACGCCGGGGAGAAGTGGGACAGAAAGAAAGGGAGATAAAGAAAAAACACAGGGGACACTTGGAGGAAAAAAAAAAAATTAGGGAAAAAATCCCAGAGAAAAACAAACGAGATAAAAAACCTACAACCACCAAAACCCCCCAAACGAACCACAAAAATCGCCCATTCATCCAACCCACCCACCAACCCACCCCAAAAAATCCAACCACAACACATCAAAAAGCAGGTAAAAATCCCACCCCCCCAAAAAAAAAAATCCCCAAACCAAACAACCCCCACAAAACAAAAAAACCACACACACCCCAACCAAAACGTGGCAAAACTAAACAAAAAAAGGCACAACGAAAGGGGGAACAAAAAAGGACTAACCACCTCACCCCAATCTAGAAAGAGTAATAATAAAACAACCAATCAACCAACCCCAAGCTTGCAAAAACAATTTGCAAATCAAAGAAACCAGTTCCGCACTGTGAGAGGCCAAGGTGCCTCCTCTCTGGTTTTATTTTTGAGGTTTGGTTGGGTTTTTTTGTATTTGTCAGTGTAGGGTATGAGAAGTAGTGGTAAATCTTCCTGCAAGTTTTTACTATTGAGAAACTCACAGCCTCCATGAGCTCGATTTTTGTCAGCCTGCGAAGGCTGACTATCAAAATGGGCAGAGCATCTTTGGAGTGGGGTGTGCCCACATGGGCCTCTTCCATGTTGGTGCCCCCTTCTGAGGGGTCTTACAAGGGAGTGGGGCATGTGCCTGCATTCATAGGTTCTCTGTAGGGTGCCCTAGGTATTCTGAGAGAGGGGTTAGTTTTTGACAGCAGAGTAACAAATCTGTGGGTCAGAGGTTCATGTTTTGTGGCCACAGGCTCCCAGGTGACATCTGAAATGCATGTGGAGGTGGTAAGGGGCAGGGGTTTCTCAGATAGAGTTGTATTATAGGGCAGTACCATATATCTTCCTGGCAGTCTCTAAATCCTTGCCATGCAATTTGCTGGAAGACATAAAGTGAAATAGTGTCTGTGTACAGCTGCAGCCTGCCTTGCAGAGTCCGTGGGACATAGCACACCTGAGAATGCTTGTGGTTTAAAATATAGTCAGGTGCCAGGGGACTCTCAATAGGTGTTTGCAGATTGTCTGGAAGATTTAAGTAATAAAAAAACCAACTACCAAATAATGTTGCTGGATCTATAGAGTCTCCTCTGTGAGTTTCCACAGGTTTGAGGATGTCTGTAGGTTGTCTGCAAGGCCTGAGTTTTGCTCATTCCCTAACTCTGGCTGTTCTGGATATGGCTTACAAGTTGAAAACACACTGGGGGAAAGGCAATCCTGACAGCAGTTAAAATACAGATTATTCAGAAGGAAAGGACTGAAAGGGTAGAGGAGCAAAATGGCACTCAACAGGAAGCACCATTACTTTTGTCAGAGTAATCTTTAATTTCTCTGCTCCCTTTTCCTCCATCCCTAAAGCCCAGAGATGATGACTTACTGTAAAAGTGTGTGATTCAAGCACTGGTAGAGCCATAGCCTGCACCTGACTTTCTGAATGTTTTCTTGAATTTTAAGCCATCAGCCATTTACTTTCTTCTCCTCCCATAAAAGAAAGGAAGTGGGTAACTAAACCCAACATGGAAATTAAGCTTCCATAGCTTAAAGTGCATTTGAGTTGCTTAAAAAATACATTATGCTTGTTTTAAATGACCACTTTTATACCAGTATACTTAGCCTAAATTAAGAAAATATTGAATAACATATTCTCTCTCGATTTCTTTTATTCTTCAAAGCAAGACATTTCAAAGTTTTGTTTAATTTATTTTTTCTGAATAAAATCAAGAGACTCTGTCCCTTTGAAAAGGTTACTTTTGACAGAGCTGTATCATATTTTGAACAATGACATTTCTCTCTTGAGAAGCACTTATCCTGAACCACAGGGTAAGTAGACATGGTGTGACACGATGGCGGGGAGCACATGTCTTCAGGGAGACTCTTCAAGAGCGTGCCAGTCTCTAATGTATTTTCTTGCTTCCTTACTCAGTGTGGTTGAAAAGACAAGGATGTGTGCAGCCTTGGTGTCAAAGGCTTGTCTATTGACACCGCTGCTGAGAGAATGTTCATTCTTGTCTCTCAGTCTCTGTACCTGCAACATTTCCTGTCCTTCCTCCACCCCATGGCTCCACATGCCCTGGGATGGCACATTTTGTGACTGCACAGGGACGCAGCTAATTGATCTAGAAAAAAAAACCCAAAAAAACAAAACCGCAGCTGCCTCCCCCCCCCCCCCCCCCCCCCCCCCCGCCCCTTTTTTTTCTTTTCTTTTTTTTTCTTTTCAGCAGAGTTATTTCTTTGGCCAGCATTTCTCTTTCACTCAGCTGCCTCTTGAATCCAAGTGCCAGCACAAAGCAGGAGCCGCCTCGGGGGGGCAGAAATGAAAGCCCAGAATAGGGAGAAGTGAGAGTAATTTTTTGGCAGCAGTAACCTCTGTAATGTTTGCAGAACAACAGGCACAATGGGAACCAAATGCTCCCTGTGGGAGACGAGACAGGTAAAAGAATATTGGAGTAATGAGCAGCAGCCATGCATGTCTACTCACTACCCTTTGCATCAGGTTTATTAATCCCTCATTTTCTGATTTGAAAAGCAAACTCTGTCAGCTGTTGGTGGCATGAAGATTTAGACACCTCTGGTAGGAGCCAGGCAGAGGGATGGGTGCCTGTGCCTGCAAGCTGCTGGAAGCAGCATATCAGCTAGGGGAGTAGCCCCTCTGCACCTCCCTTCTCTCCTTCCTCATACTTTCCCTTCCAAAGCACTACTGCTGCTGAGCTCAGCACCTGCCTATATGGCTGGGAAGTTTCCCTGCAAGAAAGGCAGCTCACCATGTATTCTCTCACTATCTTATAGGAACCTGGTTGCAGTAAACGATGTAAAAGCAACTACAGACATTTAGTCAGACTACACCTAGGGCAGTGAACCATATTCTAAGTACTCAAGCACTATGCTTTCATAGTTACTGAGAAGCATGCACTCAAGAAATCAGCATAGTCAGCTATCTAGAGTAAATGTTTGAATGTGAACATTTCCTGTTCACACACTGGGTCCTTTGCTGGAGGTTAAGATCAATGTCATAACTATATTATCAAGGACATTGTACTGTGGATAATGTGTTTCCCACTTCATTCTTACTAATAGTCCACCTCCAGCCTCCACACCTCTTCCTGAGCAAAGAAACATACCCCTATAGGGTGAGAACATGGCAGCAAGCTCAGAGTATATAGGCTGTGTGTATAGGCTGAAAATACAGTGACTGTATTTTCAGAGGCAGCTATGGAACTGCTCAGGATCTGTGAGGTAAACAAGATGGTGGAAAGCTGAGAGAAGAAAGGAGGAAAATATGCCCTTCCAACAACTTACTGCCTGCACTTGGATCAAAAAAACCTGCAGAGGCCTCTGCTCCTTTGTGTTTCCTGACAGTTTTGTCGTGTAGAAAGGGATTTTATATGGCAAAGGATATTGATATTTGAAATTCTTGGGTGGCTTATGTAGCAGTGACGCAAGTACATGCAGGTAATTAGAGACAGTAGGCTTTTTGTTGGAAATAGAAGCTTTGATGTAACTTTTTTTTTCTGTGACAATACCTTTATTTTGTTGGTAAATAACATGTCTTGTCTGACTAAATTTGTCCTACAGAAAGGAAAACTGCATTTGTTTATTTAAAATATGGTTGGGTTGTTTGTTTTTTGCTGGGGTTTGTGTTTTGGGGTTTTGGTTGGTTAGTTCGTTGGTTGGTTTGGGATTTTGTTTGTTTGTTGTGGGTTTTTTTGGTTTTTTGTTTGTTTGTTTGTTTGATTTGGGTTTTGTTTGTGGGTTGGGTTGTTTTGTTGATATTGGGTATTGCAATGACAGCCCTTATCCTTTTTAATTTTGTGTGAGAGAAAGCCTGGGCTGCAGAAACTGCCCGAGTAAGTGGGAGGGGAGAAGCTGTTCCTTGGGTGGATCATCCTGAATCTATGCAGCACAATACGGAAGGAGATTAGCTCCAGGCAGGCTCTCCATTACCACAAGGACCTTTTCAATTGTTTCCTTCATGTAGCTGATTAAAGGCTGACAAGCTCAAGCTGGACATGCCACACCGGTGCTTCTGCAGACCCAGCAACAGTGTGTTGTAATCAAAACCGTCTGGCTGTCCTTTGCACTCCCATGCAGCCAGCAGATCATACCCTGACAGGAAAATGAGATGGACTCTGGGTGCCTCATCATGGTGGTGGCTGACAGTGACTCAGAGCTGATCCCCCTGAAAGCTGATGAGGATTTCAGCAGGAAAACCAGGTTAACCCAGACTAATAATTTTTACATAAATTGAAATGAAAAGGTCACAATTGCTGTGTTTATGAATCCAACCCAAAGGAAAAGAGGTGCTCAAGACAATCTTAGGAAACACAAAATCAGTAAGTGCTCTCCTAGTGTGGTTGTCTCCACAGTTTGCCATGAGTCTTGCAAGTGGCTGTCTGCCTAGGGAAGGAAATCAGCTGCACGCATCAGCACTTGGGACTGGGCTGGGTTACAGCCTCCCCCTCAGCATGGTATTCCTGTTATGCATTATTTATTGCCATGAGGTAAGTAGACAAGACATCACACAACTGGACAGGGATCCCTGAAGAAAACACAGCTAGTGTCAGTGGAGAGGCTATAACTACCCTGCTCAGGACAAACAAGTGAGGTACATCACTTTTGTCTGCTCCCTGCCTTGTGGCCCATGGAGGAGAGGCAAAGGTGCAATGTAGCATTCTCTTTCTTTGATTCCCTTATCATTTCTTCCCTTCCAGTGAGTAAGGGCCTGTGGTCACAGCAGAAACCCTAATAAGAAAAGTGTAGACTGGAGCATGTGAGTAAAAGCATCTTAAAGAAATGTGACTTTTCACAAATTCAAATTTCAGTGGTAACCTGAATGGGTGGGTAGAAGGGGGACATACAACTGAAGTGCTTCCGTGTATTTCTCCCTCAGCAGCAATCGTTCTATCTTGCTGAGGAAGTGATTTCAACTTTCTGTACTCATGAGCCTGTCTGTAGGATCATATTCAGTCATGATACTGAGCTGACTTAACGTTCCTCTTCTTTGCTCAGAAACTGGTGTTGGTTCTGGTTTTTTTCTCAGAAGCCATCTCAACTCTAGAAGAGCTGCTTAAGTACAAGAGAGAGTAAAGTGGTGTGTCCTTTGCTGAAAATGAGAAGCAGTGGTATATTGGTATCACTGGGTTGTACCATTGCTTGCTTCATTTCTAAGGTGTATTTTTATAAGTACTTTCTTATCGGGTGAGGGGCTACCTCCACTTTTCCCATCCTGACTTGATTAGATCCTGCCAAGGTACCTAAGAAACTAGTGTCTCTGCTTGAACAGGTATTGGGGGGGAGCGGGGGAGGGGAAGAAAAAAAAAAAAGAAAAAAGTATTTGTTCAAAATGTCTTGGACAAATGCCCTGGTTCCTGCAAAAGTGGCAAAAGTTTAGCAAGGCAGAGGTGGAAATATTTCCACATGAACTTTGCCAGAAAAGAACTTTCTCCATTTGTCTGTTGGAATAAATATTTATTCATTTAACAGAGTACTTCGGAGTGGAGTGACCCTACTTGTCTAGACATAATGAATGACCATAAAAATGAATTCAGAATGCTTTGAAAACAGGGAACATCTGTACCCAGCTGCAGCTTGCAGATTCAGCAAAAAAGCATTCTTTATCGGCTTGGATGAAGCAAAAGTAAAAATTGATTGTTTCCCCACATGTTACCCACAAGATGTAAATGGTCTGCTAGTGGCACTGTTTCCTTTTGGGGGTTGGAAAGGGGGAATTTGTAGGGGAGATAGGGTGGAGGGTTTTTTTCATCTTGCAGTACAGCATCTATGTGCTTCTTTGTGATTGCCTGTGCTTAGCAGTGTTTCCACTCCACTAGAATTCTATGCATTATTCATTCATTAATGTATTATTTATTTATTATTCTCAAGGCACAGTGCTAGTGCTTGCATTTGCAGTGCACAGAGTGACAGCTAAGGCAACCCTACAGCTATTTCTTGCCTGCCAACAGTTGCCCCACAGATAAAGCATATGCTGAACTCCCATGGATTTCCACTAGACTAATTCTGGTCTTCTTATTTCCACCACTTTCCTACTGGCATAGCTCCAGCCTTTTGAAAAGGTCCTCATTATTCACATTAGTGTAAAAAAAATGAAGAACATGTCTGAAAGACTGACAAATTCAGGCAATAGGAGGCTTAGCAAGGAGAACTAATTCCAGCATCCAGCACCCTTCACAGAGAACACAGTTTCAGCAGCCTCCTCTTATTTAAATCAAAATTACTTCAGTTTGAATTACAGTCCTGGAAGTGGCTTTGTTGTTTGGTGCTTTTGTTTGTCTGTTGGTGTTTTTTTTGGGTGTGTTTGTGTTTTATGGTTTTGGGTTTTTTTTAAAGTGAAAAGAGACTATTCCTCACACGACCACACCCCAAATCTGTGGTGGCTGCAGTGTTAATGTCAGAATGTGAATTCTGGCTAAAAATTAACCAGAAGCCTGTGTAGGTTGTGACACTGAAGCTGATTCGTTGGATTGTGGCAGCACCACTTGTTAAGAGGCCTGAGCTGCTCTCCAGTGAGACTCATCCCACTAAAATACCCAGCAGAGGTGAGCCAGTCCCTGTCTGAAGGCATTTTGCTCACCTACCTCACAAGGTGCATAGTGCCCAGGCAATGGATTTACTTGCAAGTGAAGGAATTCAGCCTGCTGTTGGGCAGTGACAGCTGAAACTGCGCACAAAGTTCTTTCCTGATCCTTTCCATTAGTCATTTTTCCTGCTCCACCTGTAGGCCAGATTGGTAATTGCACTGTCTCAAAGGACCCTATTTAATTTCCATAACCAGATTACTGGCAGTAAAATATGCTCCCATGACATGGCCAAGCATTAACATAGCATATAGGGAGGGTCCTGTGTCATGCTGAACAGATCTTTTACTTTAGTCTCAACTTTCATGTAACAATAACAATGCAAAGTAGCATATTTAATTAAAGATTACTTTTTAAACAGATGTGTGCTCTTATCCACCTTTCTTTTCTATTGGTTTATCATCAGTCAATAGTTCTGATATGTTTTTGCCAGGCAAGATCCAGGGTTTTTCCCCTGGGAATTGGGCTAGATATGTCCATATAGTCTAGTCACAGAATCACAGGATGTTAGGGATTGAAAGGGCCCTAAAAGATCACCTAGTCCAAACCCCCTGCCAGAGCAGGATCACCTAGAGTAGGTCATACAGGAGTGTGCCCAGGTGGGTTTTGAATGTCTGCAGAGAAGGAGGCTCCACAACCTCTCTGGGCAGCCCATTCCACAGTTGGTCACACTCAGGGTGAAAAAAGTTTTTCCTTTCGCATGGAACCTGTGCTCCAGCTTGTCCTGTCATTGGACATCACCGAAAAGAACCTGGCTCCATCCTGACACACTTTATGTATGTACAAACATTAATGAGGTCACCCCTCAGTTTCTTCTCCATGCCAGAGACCCAGCTCCCTCAGCCTTTTCTCCTAAGGCAGGTATTCCACTCCCTTCATTGTCTTTATGGCTTTGTGCTGGACTTTTTCAAGCAGTTCCCTGTCTTTCTTGAATGGAATGGCCCCGAACTGGACACAATATTCCAGATGTTGCCTGTCCAGGGCAGAGTAGAGGGGGAGGAGAACCTTTTTCAACCTACCAACCACACACCTTCTAATGATACCATTGGCCTTCTTGCCACAAGAGCACATTGCTGGCTCATGGTCATCTTTCTGCCCACCAGGACCCCCAGGTCCCTTTCCCCTGCATTGCTCTCCATCAGGTTGGTCCCCAGCCTATACTGGTCCATGGGGTTGTTTTTTCCCAGATGCAAGATGCTACACTTGCCCTTGTTGTATTTCATGGTATTTCTTCTCACCCAATTCTCCAGACTGTCTAAATCTCGCTGAATGGCAGCACAGCCACTTCAGGTGTGTCAGCCACTCTGTTTGCTCACCCATGTTGTTGATGAATATATTGAATAGTACTGGTCCCAGTCCTGATGCGTGAGGGACTCTACTAGATACAGGCCTCCAACCAGCCTTTAACAATTGTGTATTTTACATGTATTTTTGCTCACAAAACACACTATGACAGCTCTACTAGTTAGAGCTCATACTAGCAGTGCAATACTGGTATGCTGTACCTCAAGAGTATATCAATATCTTATTGTTCTCCTATGACAATATCTTTACTAGTGACTTTTTTTTTTTTCCGCTGAACAGATTCACCATCTTATTCAAATTTTAAAAGCTTTGGCTTTAACTAAAGAATGAAAAGACCAGGTTGAACTCAGCCTGCATAATGAGAATTGGTCTGCAGAGTTAATTGTTCTCAAGGAGCCTCATATTTTCCATATGTTTTCACTGGATAGTAACAAAAAAATAATTTCTGTAAGTTCTTATGGACAGAATAGGGGGAGAACTTATTCATAGACAGCAGTTATTCCAGGGCTCAGACCTGCTACATGGGAAATAAACCTGGGAAAAAAGATCTTAATTTATGTAATCCTACATACCAGGAGGACTGCCTTTCAGATAGTCTCTCTCAACCACCAACACTGCAACACTGTTTGCAGGCAGTATCTGGAGTTTGTAAGGGAGTCCTTGTGGGAGTATGTGCAAGGACAGCTACTCAAAGCTAAATGATGTAGTAAATATAAAAGTCCACTAATGGCTTCACTTCCAGGACAGTGGAGAAGGTGGATTACTCTTAGCTCTAATTTCTCATCCCTAGCCTGACTGCAAAGCAAATTACGTTTTCATTTAAAGTCAGGAACCCCCTGAGAGTCTCAGATTTAAGTGGTTTGCAGTCTGCATGGGCACAGAACACAATTAAAGTGTTGCAAAATGCATGATTCAGAGCTATTGTAATCACTGAAAACCACTGTTGTTCTGCAATAATCCAGCCCTGTCTGTTATCATGGAAGTTTTTTCAATTAAAGCATCTGTGGGAGAACTGAAATTAAATATATAGCCTGGGCTGCATCTGATGAGAATTTGGCTATCCAAACAACATTTTAAGTGGTTGCAGAAGGCATTTCACACTTCATTGCTGTAGCCAACAATTCCTGAGTACCTGGGGTTTTCCACATTGGACAGCGTGTTTGAGGAATGCTTTGACAATGGCGCATTCTGTGACTAGAAGTCCCAGAGCCTGTTTTTTCTAAAGGACAACAGAAGTTACTGAAGGATTGATAAAGCTGAGACTAGTATATTTTCTTCTTTTCTAAGCTGTTAATATTGCTGGATTCATTACTGTAGTCATTTCCAGATGTAGTTTGTTTAGGCATTACCACAAATGTCAGCAGCTGCAGCTTCTGCTTCTAGGTCTAAACAGAGGGATAGCATTTGGCTTTCTGAGAAGTCATACAGCAATTTAGAGATGGCAGCATACCTTAGTGCAGTCAATGGTGGTACACAGGTCACACCTGATGGACCTTTGTGTTTGCATAGTTCTGCAACTGATGTGGTCAGGCCTTAAACCAAGGTCTACCATCCTCTTCCAGGAAATGTCTCCATAATATGGCTTCTGGTGTCTTCCCAAGCTAGTTTGCATATATAACTATGTTCTGCTATAGTAATACAAAACCTTATGGAAGTCCTAATCAGAACAGTTAGGTCTAGTCTGAGATCCAGAAGTAACATGAAGTGAAATGCATCTGCAAAAAATGGATTCAGTTGTATACTGTGGAAGTTCACATATAATGTCACCAAAACCCATATTTAATGATGATTTTCAGTTCAGCTTAATATTTTTAGCAAAGTTTATGAGGAACATCAAGCCAATGTTTCTTTTCTCTGCTGTAAATATAAAGCACTATAAAAAGGTTCCAGAGATAACTAAACAGAACAGGAAACGTTTCAGGTTAGATCGCGATCTCACATCAGCCTAATGTAACTTTACAATTGCAGTGGATTACACAATGATCGTAGCCTACCTGGCATCCTAATGGAAAGCCAAGTATATGGAGGATGTACACAATCTATTTTAACATTTAGTCTCAGGTATACACAGTGCTGAGTGCCACAAAATGCCTCTCACATTTGCATCAACTGTCTCTACCTACTCACCTTGTTCCATACAGTATGTAGGTGCATACACACACACATGCACACACCACAGAGTACTCCAAGTTAAGCATTAGCTTTCTAACTTTGAAACCCAAGAGTTTATAAATGTATACTTGCAAAACTATTCTTAGAAATGCAGCCCTACAAGGCAGTGCTCTTTTTGCAGGATGATATGTTCCAACACAAGATTCCCTGCCACCAAAGGTTCTCTAGAGATGAGGTGAAGTTTCTGAAAGGTAGTCATGAAGAATTCTTCTCCCACACTCCCTTTTGAATAGTTGTCCTGTCTTCTGCACAAAAGAGGTTGATTTCTTCCCAGAATGAGACTAGCATAAAAGCTTCATCCTCACTAAAGCAGCATAGTTATATTAGCAATCCCCTTCAAATGTAGGTATGTAAGGTGCACATCTAAGGAGACTTAAAACATGGTTGTATTCAAATGGAGAAAGTTTTCTGTGCTGCACCACAAAAAACTCCAGTCTCCGAAGGACAGTCACAAAGTCATACACATCTGTGACTGCTCAGTTTTGCAGACAGTGCTCTTGCATGAGCTAAAAAAATGCTTCAATTCACATGTATCTCAACTTTTCCTTATTGGTGACAGAACTGATGAGGCTTGTGTGTTTTGTTTAGTCCATCATCTCTTTGGAATAATCTATATTTAGAAATTTATTTCCAATCCAGCCATGGAGATGAAAGACTATAAATAACAGGTTTTTGTTATTGTAAACCTACCACATTTGATTTCTCAAAGCTTTTTGGAGGCCCTTTGTGCACAAATAAAATGAAGAACTAATGTTGCAGTGCTGCTCCAGTGTTTTGAGGGTTTGTGGGGGATTTTTGTGTTTGGGTTGTTTTTTTTTGGTTTGTTTTGTTTGTGTTTTTTTTTTAATACCAAGTTACTATGAAACCATAGTTTATAGCAGAAATTCTCATTGGCCTTTCAGATGCATGGATCATCATACCTTGCAGCAGTGCACTTTTCACATGGACTTGGTTTAGACCCTTCCAGCGATAATGTACCTGTGCAATGCAGCTATGTAGGGAAAGGCCAGAAGTCTACTTTGTGCAATTATGTACCATAAAAATATGAATCCCAGCCAGTAAACTGAAGAACTTTGTCCCTTGCAACCATAGAAACTTTTGCTCTGTTTTTTTTATGGTCATTTTAATTTCTCTAACTTTATTTACTTGTGCTGTGTGTTCAGCCTCTATTACAGTCACTAAATACGAGGCAAATAGAGAGCCTTTGTAAAAGAACTAATTAAAGTAAAACAATTGTTTTCAGTATTTTGAGGGTAGTGAAACATGATGTTCTGGCTACCACCACACCTGATACGTATTAATTGCAGAGAACAAATCTTTATTTGAATATAGTGGAGCAGAAAAATCCCCTTTATTATTCTGATGTACACTAAATAACTTTGCGTTTGTTACATGGATGATAAATATTTTGCAGATAATTTATAAACACTTCCACGTTTTATAGATTTATACTGTACACAGTCATCCTACACAGAGCATGCCCTTTCACAAGTATACAGACAGCTTTCCTCAAGGGGACTTAATCAAAACACTTGGCCAAACATTTTGGCAGTTGGCAATCTGACACAGTGGAGCATACTGGAGAGATGAGTTCACAGTGGTACCAGCTGGACTTGAAATTAAAGATTCATAACTTCAAAAGAGAGAATTTATCGAGGCACGTACATGCAAGCACATACATACAATAGCGATGACTGTAACCTGCTTTACAGGAGATCATACAAAGCAGTAAAGAAAACACAGGAAGAAACAGAGAGGTGAGGACCATTGCCAAGATCTTGTTGCAGATTAGCAGACCTGGAAGTAAACGTGTAAAGTGGAAATTCAACTTCAATGCAGCTCATTACCATATATACAATATGTACACGTTTCTTCATGGTAAGAAACAGAGACTGTCAGACATGGCTATGATTCTCTTGACAACATATGCATGCTAACACACCTGTGCTTTTGTATTCTAAAGACAGTCTGAAAAACTGTACTCCCAGCGGACTCTGAGCAGTTGGCAATTTGAGTGGGATTTTAGTAGAAGAAAACAGGAAAAGAAAAATAGTTCATGAACAGCTAGGAAAGGACATATATTCTTCTTCTGTTGCTCACCATTAGAAAATACTATCAAGATTGTATGATCAGTAACCAGAAGACAAAGACCTCTGCTTTCAGGACCTCATCCTTTATGCCTGACATTTGCAAAGGAAACTGCTCACTTAAAAAAAGAAAGAAAGAAAGAAAGAAAGAAAAAGTGTTTATGCGCAGTACATGGTTACATATATTTGAGACCAACTATGAGATAGAATTCAATTGTTTCAATGTTATGCAGGCTGAGGGTAATACAGCAAATTTTTCAAAAGGTTTATTTGGGATTATTAACAACTTATTCCATAGAAAATGGCTAAAATAAGCTGTTAGTTGATTCGTTAGGCTCGCAGCATGGGATGCTATTAAAAATCCCTCTATACTATTTGGGGGAAAAACTATGCTGAAATTATTTTTGTCAAAAATAAGGACCAAAGAACACATTCCTCTCACAACAGCACTTCCAGCATATCAGTATACATAATTTAGTATTTTTGAAAGAGAAAGCTAATATCCCAATCCTGCAAATTGCCTCACTGATATAAAATACATCAGTTTACTTGTGTTTTGTGTAGCATTTTTAGAACCCTCAACCACCAGGAAGACAGTAGCTGTAGTGACTAGCAGCTTGCCACATTTTAAAACGCTATAAATGAGCTAGCTTTCCTGCAATCCTACCCTGATTTTTGTTGAAAATGTCACAAAAAATTTCCATTCAACTAGCAATGTGCTAATAAAAAAGTTCACCATATCAGAAGGTATCTGTGGCAGGAAGAAACAGGAAAAAGCTGTAGGTTTGTCCAAAAGAGATGATGGAAAGTTGTGTTTTGTAAGTTGCTCTCCAAATTTGTTGTTGTTGTTTTCTTCTAAATTATTGTTTTCAATCTACGTTTACAAATTTGTAGAGAGAAAGTAGAATTATCTACTGCTACTTTGAATCTGAATAGCAATTTTCTACTTAAAACTGTGTATTCATGATCACAATTAGAAACTATATGCTATAGGCTCATGAACTGATTATGCTTTTGGGAAAACTCACTACTTTCCAAAAGTGTGAGCATTGGTTATTAACTTATAGAACTCAAGAAAAAAGAACAAGAATGGCAAGCTGCGTGGGTTGGTTTGTTTGTCTATTTTATTCTTCGTATAGAGTTGACTTTCCTGCAGCAAATATGCATTACAATGTTGTGTAGAAGGAATACATCCTTTCTTTCACTGCTTTCTTAGTTCTGTAGTATGTGTGCATGCCCCTCACCAGAGAAAGCACACTGCAAATAGTGAACATCCTGCAGAGAGGAAAAGAGAAATGTAGCAGATGCCAGAGCTTTTCAAAGAGCTCTTTCTACCCTCATTGCTCTGTGTGTATGTACTCCTATTTTCCCTTTGGATTTGTTCAAATGATAGCTGTGATTACTTTATACAGCATTAATTACTGTAGAAGATCTTCATGAGTGTTAATCATTAATTGAAAGACACCCTGACAATGTCTCTGTTTCAGGCTGGTCAAAGTACTGATAAGAACAGGAGCAAACAATCATTTAGCCACATTACTAGAACGACATACATAGCTATATATGCAGAAAAAATGAACAACATACGATACAAGAAGACACAGACAGTTTCTTCCATGTTACACAGAAGTTAACACATTGAGATTCATATGAGAACATTTTGAAGGACTTCTAGTTGAGTAAGACAAAATTCATGTCTCTCAGGATTTCGTATATCTGAGAGCGCTCTGTCTCCTGGTCACTGAAACACAACCTGCTGTTTTGCTGTTTGGCACAGTGTGGTGTGGGTGGGGAAGGCTACAGTAAGTTAGATCATTTTTCAGATCATTTCAGAAGCTCAATGACAAAATGCTAATGGACAGCTAAGATGACTCCTGCCACCCCAACAATATTGTGCATGAAGTCAAGTGTTCTGAGCAAGGAACAGAGCAGGATGTTGTGTTGAAAGCATAATGCACAATGTAGAAAGTAAGAAGTCAATGAGAATTAGATAAGCATATGGTTTGTAAATGTCACTTTCACTTGTGTTATAGGGAGGTGTGTATTGATATGTGTGCATACTCACTTGTGTGTGTTTCTATATACGTACTCACCTCTGTGTAAGACTTCTTTAAAATACACAGTGTTACATAGCTGCAGACCAGGATCTAAGAAAAACAGCTGACAAAAATAAAAGTAATTGAACCCTAGGCCTTGAAATCTTACCATTTGTGGTTTACATTTAATTTTACTCCATTTCATACTTTTCCCCCAACGTTTTCCTTTTGAAGCATTACCTTTTAACTGAGTAAGACAGACCTACATGAGATTCACAAATTACTTTTATCACATAACCAGCAAGAGACAGGCATGTATTTACAAGGCAGACATTAAAAGTATAGAATACTTGTCTCACAGGTTAGAAAACATGCAGTATTATCAGAGAGAAATGTTAGGTGACAACTCAAGCTCTGGACAGCTGAAGAAGCTGGAACAACATATAAGACATCAGACTCTTGCAGTACTGTGCTTGCAATGAGTTATGAATGCTGTCCATTAGCAGCAAGAAGCTTCAACTTTCTTGGTCAAGACTACTGGTAAAAACTGAGTGGCAGGTGGTAGATGTCGAAAATTAGAAAGTAGGAGGCTGAGTGAAAAAGCAGATCCTTAGGATCCAAGCGAAATGAGCTTAGGTGGCTATCTGTGGAGAGAGTGATGAAAGCCAGCCTGCCAGCAATTTCTCTTTCTCACTTGCAGACTGATGTGTCTGGCTACAACTCAGAAATGTTAACAGCCAGAGTAGGGGCAAGATCTCTCCAAATCTTCTTGGCTATGTGGCATTAAAATGTATATTCATGAATACCCTGAGTGGAAAGGACAATCCTTCTGTGTCAAGTCATTCTTACCCAAATACCTTTAATGTTAGGTAATCTTCACTCTTTGGTTATTGGACTGTGTACTGATCAGAAGCAAGCAATATTTTCTAGACCTTTGTTAAGAAAAAAGATCCCCATGTTTTTATTAAGTATTTTGGTCCTAGTAAATATAGCTTGTGCATATGTTGTGGAAGGAGACTGCTAAAAAATACTGCTTTATTCATTTTTACTTGGACACAATGTACTCTAAGGGCTACAAAGCATGGCTACATATTACAGGCCAGTATCTTTGAAGATAACTCAACTGGCTATCAAATGAAAAAAGTAAATCAGTCAGGCTCATTTTGTCTTTTTCCTGGTTTTGACACACTAAGTCACTGCATCAAAGAAAGGTCCTGAATGTGGATGAAGTTCTGTATAATAATCTTACACATCTATAGTAGGGCTGACTATTGATGGATCCCACTTTTGCAGAAGAAGCAGGGTATTCACCACTGCAATAGAAATAAAGAACGCAGATGATGATAATGGACAAAAATATTTTGCATCGCGTGGTTGAAATTACCAATGTTAGCATAAAGTAAATGAGGCTGACTTCATCACCTGAGGGTAACTGAAGGTAAGGGAGATCTGCAAGTAGCATTATACATTGGTAATTTCTGTTTAATTCAGGTTCTGAACTGAATTCCAGATTTCTGGCTAACGTTTCTCTACTAATTCTACATCACTGCCTGATCCTTGTAATGCATCCAAAGTGAAGACAAAGGTCTGTCTTTTGGTGCAGGGTTTCCTGAAATAGCAGTTGGAAAGTACTGATTCAAGCAAATGCCTAGTATTTTATTTGTAAGTTTAATGAACAAGAAGGCAGGAAATGCAGGGGAAAAGCAGTCTGTCAGACATGTTCTCTTCTGGAGTATGATTGCCAAACATGTTTTCTTTCAAGACTCCAGAGGAAGTGAAGCATTTCTGTTTTCACTTCTTGTGTCTTTGACCCCTTGAGTGCAAGGATTCATTTTTACAACACTGTGATTTAAATTTCAATTGCATTTCCAGGTTACTAAACAGGAAACATTTAGAGGTTATTAAACAGGTTGTATTAGCCTGATATCATCTTGTTTAGGTAAAGATGTGTGACTGGATGTACACATATTTCCCCAATGAAGATAATTTTAAAACTCACCATGAAGAAGAGAGCTAAAGTCCAGCACACAGAGGCTGTCCATAAGTGGGCCTGAGTAATGCTACTTGGAATCAAGAGTTGTGCCTCAAGAGCATTTACAAGAAGATAAGGCTCTATAGTGGTAGAAAAAGAAAACAAGTGGAGCTGAGCTAGGTACACAGTTATGAAGATTCCTCCCATATCTGCACCCATGGCAGAAAGAGCCAAGACGGGCCATTCAGAGAGGAGACCTCTCCTTGTGCAGTCTTCTGGATATGAGGGAAATGTGGAATTTGGCTGCCTCAAAATGATAAGACTGTCTGAAGGACAACCATCTTGGTTTAAAAAGGGATGGACAAATGGCAAAAGACACGTGATAAACCTCCTTACTAAATATTATTATGAAGTCAGGAGTAAGTGAGAGCATGAGCATCAAGTTATGACTTTCTTTAAGACTGGCTCTCTGGTAAGAAAAGCATTTTGGGATAGAATGAAAGGAATGGCAAAAGTTGAAAGAGAGCTGACCTTGAGCTAGCAGTCTTACTTTGCCCCACTCTGGTGCGATCATGAACAAAGAGTAGACTACTGGAGCCATCAGGAAGGAGGACTTACACTTTTTCACCTGTGTCAAAGTTTTCTAGTGTACATTTCTCAAAAGGTTACTGGCTAAACTCAAGCATATAGGAAGAAGGCTTCCCAATACATCATTCGTTAGCAATCCCCTTTACCACTAAAGAAACTATGAACCTCTAGTCTTGGTTCCTGTTCCTAGGAGTCCATACTCAGCAATTAATGCACTGCATGTCTCCATCACCAACAAGGTGCCCAGATGAATATATCCAATCTGCTTAAAATGTACAAACACAATTAATAAGATTCTTTCAATAAATAACAATCTGCTAAGTCAAGCTCTACTATCAGAAAATCTTTAACAAGTAAAGCTAATTAAAATAAATTTTCTTTGCCCAAAAAGAAAATGTAGTCTCTTTTGCAGACAATCTGCAAATTTTCAAATGGTTGACCCTCATGGTAAATACTGTTTTAAATGCTGTATTCTTCCCTGTCTTCAGGCATTGTTGTACTTTTTATCATTGCTGTTGTTGGCATAAGCCTTTCAGCCTTACAGGAGAAAAGCACTAAACTTTATATCTGCCTCAGTTTGAACTGAAAGGCATTTCCAATTAGTGATTAAACAATTCAGTGACCAAAACAAACAAATAAGCAGATTCGATTGCATGTATTTGATAGCTCTGACATACACATTCTATCAAGTTCAATCCTCTGTAGTGTATCAGAGATCTAACCAGGCCAATTGTGATTCCTGGTGTAAGATGTAAGAGAAAATATATAGAAAGGAAATGCATTTCATACTGTTCAATATTTATTACCTAAGATTGCTTTGGAAGCTGCAAAAAAAGACAGATTCACTACAGACCAACCTAATCACTTTTGCTTGTAACATAAGTAACACTTGTGTCCATATCTCCATGAATTAAGTATTTCTGTTCCTGCCTATGGACCTATCTAAGTAAGTATTTATAGCTTGAAATTGCATTCAATTTTTCATCTTTAGGAGACAAATCTTTACTGCACTCCAGCTGAAATGATTGTTCAAACAGCTCTGATACTGTCCTGTGCAGTAGTTAAAATCTGTTGAGCTAACTGGCTCACCAGTTAGACAGATTCTACCTTTAGCTTATGTTTATGTTGGAATTTTTCAGATTTTTCTCTTTGTTCATCTCTCATTTACTTCTTCTTGCCTTTCATAATCACTATTCATCTTTTTTCCCTTTTTGTACATTAGCGCATTTATTCTAATTCTGGATGAAGCAAGGTCCATGTAATTGGGATCTTTGTTCATCTTTACTGATTCCTGTTGGTGATATATTCTGCTTCATCCAGACTTAATCACATACTTATGATGTAGTAAAGGTTTACAATATAAACCAGCACCGAAATCAGCATAATTTTACATGTAATGATATTTTAGTGTGTTAGCCTTGAACCGACACCCTCAATAGTTGAAACTTAATTTTTTTTGTGGACCGTTTCTTCCACAGTGGTCAGGTGGCATGAAGTGTTGGATCTGGATGTTTTTTGGAATTACATACAGAGATGGACAGAATATACTACTTTGAGCAGACAGTGCATAGCAAGACAATGTAATATTTTACCATTGCTGTTGATGTTTACTCCAAACATGTACAGAGGCTTCAGATTTCAAAATAAGTTGTGCAGTAAGTACAAGAAGGTGGATACATGCTGCTAATGGCACTAATTGTCATAGGAGAAAACAGCCCTGAAATGAGGCTCTGACTAGAGGACAAAAGCCACAGAGGCAAAACTAACATCAGTATTTTGTTCTTAACTTGGAATTTGGTGAAAAATAATTCTTCCTCCTTTTTCTAAAACATAGTTTAGAAATTTAAAAGGTGTGTTTAAGTCAGATTTGAATATAAAATATTTCATCTCAAGTATATCAACAATTTCTATTCCAAAATACACGATACCTAAACTTTGTTTCTTACAATATGATATTTAAATTATCAACATCAAAAAATGCCCACTAGTTTTCCATACTCATGTTTCTTTAATTCAGCCACTTTTCTTACTTGTTAATAGTAGAAAACCACAACTTGGGCTAATATTTTGCTGCTACAAGATGTAGCACAGGCATTTGTTAATAACTGGAAAATACAACTCCTACAATCAGTAAATTAAACGGTGAAATTCAAACGTAATGAATGATCACATGTTGACTTTACTGACTTTTTCAATTTGACAATGACTGGCACAAAATGCACTAATAGATACTACTACCATTTAGGTTCACATAAACAAGCAAGAGAAAAATTATACACATTGGCCTTATCTGAGAGTCTAACTTCTTTGGCAATGATTCAGTCACCTAATAAATATTGTCAGGCATGATTAGAAAAAAGAATAATAAATTTTTCCTTATGCTTTATACCAAATTTGTTCTTTGAGACTTGAATCTGCAGACAATTCATCAGCTGATATGTGTTGTCTTATATCCACATATAGCAATGCCTGTTTCTGTCATGAGAGGATCTGCCCCTCTTGTCTGTTGATTTTATAAGTTTGTTGGTATAAAAGTTTTAATGATAACATTTAAAAGAGATTCCATAGCCTTTTGCACAGCAGTAGGACTGATGGCTAACTCTACTGTAATCCAAAACAGTCCACAGCATATCACTTAGAAGGAATATATTTATTACTTTTTACTCTCCATCCTTGCACTTAGTCTAGTGAAGGCCTTGTCATGACCTCTTTCTTAATGGCCTTTCAGGGAGATTTCTGAAAGTGTTAAATGCTGAGATATCTCAAAAATTATTAAAAATCATCTGAGAAAATGGTTATATAAAGGAGTGTATAAAGTGTGAAAATATCAATGGTGGTTTTTATTATTGCCTTTGTTGTTGTTGTTCTGATTTTTTATTATTATTAACATTTTGAAATTTTTAAACTACATTGTATTTTATATTGACATTGTAACCTGATCAAACTCCTGGAATAAGACAAATTCATTGTTTCAAAATGGAAAAATAATCCAGATGCCAAAGGTGGGAAGGAAACAAGATAGAATAGAATATAATAGAATTAACCAGGTTGGAAAAGACCTTTGAGATCATCAAGTCCAACCTATTATCCAACACCTTCTAATCAACTAAACCATGGCATTAAGTACCCCATCTATCTCTTCCTAAACGCCTCCAGTGATGGTGACTCGACCACCTCCCTGGGCAGCCCATTCCAATGGCCAGTCACTCTTTCTATGAAGATTTTTCAGAAGATTTTTCTTTGTGAACAAGATTTTTCAGGAGGATCAGCAATTAAGAGTGAAAGTGTTTATTTTGTCATTCTCTTTGCTGCTTACTCACATGGGTTTTCATCTCCCTGCTGTAGCTGTTGCCTTCTCCTCAACAAATACGGGGTGTAGTAAGCAATCTTTAATTTAGATTGAGTCTGCCTAAAGAGGTTTCCCAAGAAAGAGGCATTGCCACAAGTGTTTACAATTTATGCACATCTGCAGAAGATCAGTATTGTCAGTCTTGATTCAGTCTGTAGTTTCCTGATTAATGCAGCATGCATTGATGCCTTTACTCTCTCTGCACCAATACTGCTGAGTAATTGGCTTGCATACTTGTACTATTACAAAAGCTCACAATGCTATGGCCAAATTTAGCATATATTTTAAAAATAATGTTACTGGTTGCATTTTTATCATCTAATTCTTGTTCCTTCCTGGACATGTGCCCATAAGTGTTTTAAGAGGTAGCTTTGCAGTTTGAAGTTAAATGGGTTTGAATAGCAGTGTATGCAAGCAAACAGAACTGACATTTAAATTTTTCATACAGAGGTTTCTAAATCTTTGCCACTTCAAAGTATCTTTTGAGTTTGATTTCTGACATCTAAGCAGTATACTAAGCATTGAGAATCTGAAGCCTTTGCACCATCGGTTCAGAAAGCTGACACTTGTATAAAGAAATAAATAAACAGTACATGGCTTTTTCCAGTTACATCAACACCTGGGTTCTTGTGTCAGGAAGTCGAAGTCCTACCAGACCTCCACATACTAGAACAGTGGAAGCAAGGAGAATAGGGATTGCTTTGGTGATACCAACAAGGGAACCAAATATTAAGTTTCCAAGTACAGATGCAGCTTTGCATAGTGCATTCAAAAAGCCAAAGCCTGTCGCCCTAGAAGAGAAAACAGAAGAAAGTTAAAAATGGCTGAAAGAGTAAAGCCTTTGAGACAAATACTCAGTGGGAATAAATTAATACAGCCCCAATATCTTAAGCAGAATTTATGGCAACAAGGATTCGGTGCTTGTCCTTCTAATGCAAAACCAGAGTTCAGCTGCTACCAAATTTTACTGTGGTGAATTTATTCTGCTGCCTCAGGGACCAAAATGTGAAATAAACAGCTGAATAGGTAAGTTTCTGCATGTACAGCAGAACAAAGAACTGGCAAATGGAAACCCAGTAACACGTAAAGAGCTGGACTGGGAGACAAGGTGTTAGTGATTGGGGAAGGAAATCATTAGAATAAGAGGATGATCATCTTACACCCTTGAATAGAAATGCATTTCTAACAGGGGTAAATTGTCATCTACCAGTATATTTTAAAAGAGAAATGAGACCGGCAATAATACTAAGTATATGTCTCTTAGAGGTAAAGAGAATAGGGCAAAAAGTCCCAGTGCTTGGTGCAGAAGAGATACTGAGAAACTTTTGGAGAAAAGGGAAGGGTAATAGATTGCCTGAGGAAAGTATGACACAGGCAACTCAGAAGGGATTTTGCACTGCAGTGGTGTGATTTTAGTAGTCTTGATTAAATATTTCAGATGTTTGGTAGCCTGTGCACAGCTGTATTATGCAAACTGCCATCATTTTAATAAACTGTGTTTTGACATGACTGTGTGATTCAAACTTGCAGGAATAACCTTGTCCTACCAAAAGCATCCTAGCAAAAATGTCTAGCATTTCTCAAAATGAAAAGAGAGAGGGACTATGGGGAGTTCACACTGTACTTTCTGGGATGAAATAATCTGAATTAGGAGGACAGATGTTCTTCCTTTCAGAACAAAGTACTTATTTCTTTATTAAGCACTGCAACTAGAAGTTAAAAAAAAACCTGTCTAAATAGCAAGGATTAACAGAAATGCTAATAGTTTGAGTGACTGAAAAGAACCTAGTTACTGTACTGAGGTACATGTGAAGGTCCTGTGCTCTGATGTAGCCTCAATTCCTAGGAAGTAAGTTTGAGAAATTTATACTGAAGATTCTAAAGAGCAGCCCAGAGAATTAATTCGAAGTAAGAAGACATGATCCCAGCTGAGACCAAGAATATAAATTATCAATGTTCTCATCAGTATATTTTTTTAATTTGAAAACAGAGAGCCATAGTACATAGAATACATAGAATACATAGCATACATAGAATAAACCAGGTTGGAAGAGACCTTCAAGATCATCGCGTCCAACCCATCAACCAATCCAACACCGCCCAAACAACTAACCCACGGCACCAAGCACCCCGTCAAGTCTTCTCCTGAAAACCTCCAGTGATGGCGACTCCACCACCTCCCCAGGCAGCCCATTCCAATGTGCAATCACTCTTTCTGTATAGAACTTTTTCCTAACATCTAGCCTGAACCTCCCCTGGCGCAGCCAGAGACTGTGTCCTCTTGTTCTGGTACTGGCTGCCTGGGAGAAGAGACCAACATCCGTCTCTCTACAACCTCTCTTCAGGTAGTTGTAGAGAGTAATAAGGTCCCCCCTGAGTCTCCTCTTCTCCAGGCTAAGCAACCCCAGCTCCCTCAGCCTCTCCTCGTAGGGCTTGTGTTCCAAACCCCTCACCAACTTCGTTGCCCTTCTCTGGACACCTTCCAGCAAGTCAACATCCTTCCTAAACTGAGGGGCCCAGAACTGGACACAGGACTCGAGGTGCGGCCTAACCAGTGCAGTGTACAGGGGCAGAATGACCTCCCTGCTCCTGCTGGCCACACTGTTCCTGATGCAGGCCAGGATGCCATTGGCCCTCTTAGCTGCCTGGGCACACTGCAGCCTCATGTTCAGTCTACTGTCGACCAGCACCCCCAGGTCCCTCTCTGCCTGACTGCTGTCCAGCCACTCTGATCCCAGCCTGTAGCTCTGCATGGGGTTGTTGTGGCCAATGTGCAGAACCCGGCACTTGGATGTGTTAAATCTCATGCCGTTGGACTCTGCCCATCTGCCCAGCCTGTCGAGGTCCCTCTGCAGAGCCTCTCTACCCTCCAGTAGATCAACTCCTGCCCGCAGCTTGGTGTCGTCAGCAAATTTACTGATGATGGACTCAATGCCCTCATCCAGATCATCAATAAAGATGTTAAAGAGGATGGGGCCCAGTACTGATCCCTGGGGCACACCACTAGTGACTGGCTGCCAGCTGGATGTGGCACCATTCACCACCACTCTCTGGGCTCGGCCCTCCAGCCAGTTCCTAACCCATCGCAGTGTGCTCCCATCCAAGCCATGGGCTAACATCTTTGCCAGGAGTTTGCTATGGGGAACGGTGTCAAAGGCCTTGCTGAGATCCAGGTAGACTACATCCACAGGCCTCCCCACATCCACCAGGTGGACAAGAGTTCCTCTGCCTCAAGCAATGGGCACAGCCCAGAATGTCACTACTTCCATCTCCTAAGATCTTCTGCAAACCTAGATCTCAGTGTTGTTGGTCAGTCAGACCCTTTGGTGCCCTGGATCCAAGCGTTAGGTTGTGAGAGAGGTGAAATCTTCTGTCTAGTATAGTTGACAAGGATATAGAGGTTTTCATCACTGTCCTTGCCCTGACAATATGTGATATGCCATGCTCCAGAATCATGTCAGTCCTGGTATGTTTGAGAACCCTACTATGAAGAATGATAAGGGTAGGTCTAGGTCTTGCTCTGATTTGCTCTGAGAAGTAGAACTCTAGTTACCCACAGAGTCAACTTCAGAATCTGAACAAGTTTCAGAAATTTGTTAATTTGAAGTAATGGTTATTTGGCCATAACATTCTTAAATCAGTTAAAAGGATGTTTGCAGAATAAAATTAAGACATGGAACAGACTAATTAAACTATCTTCAATTTTTTCTCCATTAATATTAAATATTCTTTTGTCTAAGGTTGTAGATGAAAGTCAACCCTCTTGAAGTAAAATTAGCAGAGTTGTTATTTACTGTTCTAGTGTCAGCTCCGTGTATTATATGCCCTTCTTGACCCCAGAAAAATGCACAAGTTAGTCTCTTTTGCTGGGTGGTTATAAGCATAATACATTTATCAGTAGTTTGGCAGGATGTCTCTTGCAATCAAAAGCAGTCTTTTGATCTCCTTAATAGACTAGAGATTCAGCAAAGGAATTGTTATTTGTCTGACATAGTTGTACTTCTTTGTGTAGAACATGGCAGGCCATCCATGCTGGATGGAGAGATGTCATTCTGATGGCAGAGCAGAACCTACCCGCAAGAATCACAAAAAAAACCAAGCAGAAGAGACTCAGATATGCCTCCCAACTGTTCAAAAACCTTATTTGCCCTTCTTCTTTCTCCCCTAAATTTGATTAAACCTGCAGTAGTTTCACATTACACTAAGTGCCAAGAAACACTAAACAGGCACATCCTGGAGACTACCATCTTGAAACCAGCATGCTGTGCTGTCTGACAGAACAGACCAGTGAGGTCTGCCAGAGAACAACAGATGAGGAAACCATGAAGTATTGCCATGTGAAGCTTTCTGACAGAACTTGCATTCCTCAGAGGAGGAATGATCAGTTTAGAACTTGCCCATTTTAAGGATGACTTCTTGATTAATGATCCAAAGGAGAAGTGGGAAATACACTGAAGGATGCAGCAAAAAGCCACCCTCCTGGAGTAATCTTTCAAAGCCTGCAAGAAGATCACATCTGTACTATAAGGGCAGATGAAGCCCAGAATATCTGGAGGAAGCTGAGGCAGGATGGGGAGAAGCTCCTGAGAGGGAAGGAACTTCAGACTGATGCTTCTTCTAGGGTAAATGTGAGTGCAAATGTTGAAGGTTGGACTGGATGATCTTTAAGGTCTCTTCCAACTAGATATGTATCCTGTGATTCTGTGAAAATAGATAGTATTGCTAACAGGTAGAAAGAATTTAAAGAAAACACAGCCAGCCTGGAAAATGCAGTTTATGTGATAGGATAGTAACAAGTTGCAGCTATTCTGAGCAAATCATAGAAAGAAGAAAGGGAAAGAGCCAGGACTGGTTTAATTTTGTCCTCATTTATGCACAGAAAGTATTTCTAAAGTTATGGTGGTGACTGGTTGTGATCAGTGCATAAATGATTTCTTCAGATGCCAGTGCTCATAAAACCAAACTTGTCCCCAGGCAACAGAAAAACTCCAGTGTTCACATAGAAAAAAGTCATTGACAGCCTTGGTATGTTCTGAGAGGTATCTGAACATACCAAGATATCTCAAGGTATCTCAGAGGTATCTCAAAGAATACATGGATCTAGATAAAGCAAATTTGAATAGCTACAGGCGGTATACTTATATAAACTAGTTATAACAGGGGGTTGAATATAATTTTCTGAGCACATTGGGCCATTTAACTTCATGTGCTGGACTACGAATAGCACATTCAGGGCTACCACTGTGCTTTATCTTTTGTAGGTTATACCCAAGATTACCTCATTAAGATCTGAAGTAACTTTGTAATAGAGTATTTCTTTGTGCTAGGTTAAGCCCAGCCCAGGAGGGGGCTGGGCTGAAAAGAACCTAGCTTCAGGTGGACAAAGAAACCTCACCCAGATGAGCAGAGAATCCTGGGCTCCCTTCCAGGAGAAGGGGTCCCTGGGTCAAAGTCTATTCTACTCCCACTTCCTGTCCATAACCCTTTTTAAGGGAGGGCCATTTCCTGCCTCACTTTTCTTTTCTGGCTCTTGCTTTGCTGGTGTCCTGCTGCTGCTACTGTTAGTTTTTTAACCACATGGCTGGGCCTGTTCCACACTGTTCCAGGCTCCTAAGGAGCTGCATCTAAAGAGAATTCCTCTTACATTCATAGGATCATTTGCCAGCTCCATCTGGTTTTGTATACGTTTTTATTTATGCCTTTTTTTTAGTACATTTGTAACCTTCCTTTTACTCAAATGTCTTTTATATGTTGTTAAACTTACATTTTTACTTCCAAATCAATTCAAGACTGTTCTTTTGTACTACTACCTCTCTCTTCTCCTCCTGCCTAATTTGCTTTTCCCCACTAGGAAAAGGGGAAAATGGGGGCAACCTACATCTGTTCCATTTTGGGCTTTTGGGTTCTGAGAAAAGCTTAAACCACAACACGCTAATAACTGAGCAAAATTATGGTAATCTATTTGCACTGAAAAAAATTCTTTGTAAAATGGTCATTATTAGTCTAATCCCATTAATACTATAGCATTATAAACAAAGGAGAGTAAAACAAAGTAAGCCCATTTTTATTGCCTGTGGCTGTCTTGGTAATGCAAAATTAACAACCCAGAAAATATTCAATCTTTTAATCTTTAAGCATGTTTCAGGCATGCCCTTTTGCCTAAAATATGAACATCATTGTCAGGAACAGTAAGATTTTTGCAGACTTAAGTAAAATGCTGTTGAAACCTGTACCTGAAAAGCAATGTTCTCTTGTGGCCAAGAAGGCCAATGCCATTCTGGGGTGTATTAGAAGGGGTGTGGTTAGTAGGTCATCAGAGGTTCTCCTCCCCCTCTACTCTGCCCTGCTGAGGCTGCATCTGGAATATTGTGCCCAGTTCTGGGCCCCTGAATGCAAGAAGGACAGGGAACTGCTCAAAAGAGTCCAGCACAGAGCCACAAAAATGACTAAGGAGTGGAACATCTTTCTTATCCATAGAGACTGAGGGAGCTGGGTCTCTTTAGCTTGGAGAAGAGGAGACACAGGGATGACCTCACTAATGTTTATAAATGTGTAAAGGGTGAGTGCCAAGAGAATTGAGTCAGGCTCTTCCCGTCAATGCCCAATGACAGGACAAGGGGCAATGGGTGGAAGTTGAGGCATAGGAAGCTCAATGGAAACAGGAGGAAAAATCTTTTCACTGTGAGGGTGAGTGACAGAACACTGGAACAGCCTGCCCAGGAGGGTTGTGGAGTCTACCTCTCTGGAGATATTCAAGACCCTGGATGCGTCTGAATGTAATCCTGGTCTGGCAGTGCAGTTAGATTGGATGATCTTCTGAGGTCACTTCCAAACCCTAACATTATGTGATTCTGTGATTGTCATTCCAGCCCTCTACCTTCATATCCTTCAAGTTTAATACTGTGTGTAAATGTGAACTTGTTGTGTAATAGCAGCCAGAACAAAATCATCAATCAACCCATTGAGAGCTCCAGGGTTAGCAAATTCAGCCTTGTTTTTAAATACCTTTCTTAGAACAGTGTTTGTGTTTCAAGTAAGCTAAAATCTGTGTTAATTGATGTCTTTATAATTAATTCTACCAAATCCAGGGGAGTAAAACTAGCCAGGCAATAAATACGCTGCAATTCACATATATACACATGAGCATAAGCTTATCTTGCAGCACTAATACGGTCTCTGCTATACAGTTTCAGGAAATGAATCTTTGTGAATGAATGTATGAGAAGTTTGCAAATGATCAAAGACGTGATGTATCATCTCAGCATCATGAATGAAGTGAAAAAATCCAAAGGGATAAGGCCATACTACATACACCAATTTCCATTATGTTGGGCAAAGCACTGTCACAAAAATGTCTTTTGACTTCAAGAGCAATCCTTAGTTCTGGTAAAGGGAGTCTGGTCGCAAGAATCCCTTGTCCAGATAGAAAATGTCATTAAATCCTTCAGGCACATCAGTAAGATAATGCTGGTGAATCAATTTGCAATTGCTTTTATGAAAAACAATTACAGATTTTAGTATTGATAGGAGAAAAAAGCAGGAGTCTTATAAAAGTGTCAGGTCTGAGAGAAAGTTTGATAGTGAAAGGGAATTTTCCCCAATGTATTTTACTTTTGTTGCTGGGAAAGCTGTGACAAAGAAAAATACTTCGCTTCCTTTCATTCAAGCCCCACATAAAAATGGCAAGTGTCCAAAAAGTTAAAAATAGAGGGATTATCCGAGTCTTTAGATTAAAAGATTTCCTGGTTGCCACGCATACCCCTTCTTACACCAGGTGCTTTATTTCTACTTAATATACTTTAGGCCCACTTTTTCCATTGCTGATAGTCAGAGTATCTGAAAGCTTCTTTGTTCCTCAGTGGAGTGCTACTGAATGTGTAGCACAGATATTTGATGACTTTCAGGGCAGAGCTAGTGCCTATCCAGCAAGATGCAAAACTCCGAATATCACTTTCATGTGTGTTCATAAAGCAGAGGCTGCTAAAACAGTTTCTGAATGTTATGGACAATTTTCTAGCATCCAGACATTTAAAATTATTTTTAAAAAGTCAGTACAAAGATGTGTACCATAGCCTGGACAAATAAAGAACTTAACATGCAAGGAAAACTGTGGAATTTGCCTTCCTTCCCTACACTACTGCCCAAGGCATTGCAGGGGCTTGGCAGGTCATGCTTTTAAAACATTAACATGAAAGTTCAGCAAAATGCAGCTGAACCATGGGATGGCAGTAGAAAACAGCTGCTGAGAAGTCCACCCTGAGTCAATGACTGTTGTTAAAATTCAAAAGAATAGAACATTTATCTTCTGACAGCCACAACAATACAATGTTGGACTTAATATACCCTGTAAATAATGTTTACTACTCAGGGAATAAATTCTCTGAGTTCAGGAAGAAGAGAAAAAGATAAATATGATGAACTGAAGATAGGTAATTGTGATGAAACCCGTACAAACTTATTGCAAAACAAAACAATACAAAACAAACAAACAAACAAACAAACAAGCAAAAAAACCCCAAACAAACCAAAACCCCAGGATGACTTCATTTTATAGCACTCCTTGAATTCTAGCTATTTCTGGCCAAGAATCATTTGCAGATGTCTCGGACTTGCAGTAAAACTGATGAATTGTTGGTTATCTGATGCAACCTGGTTTATTCACTCTCCATCATTTTCCAGCAGTCCTGGCTCACTGAAGAGGTCCCAGACTGGAAGCTGTCCAACGTGGTGCCCATCCACAAGAAGGGCTGGTTGGAGGAGCCAGGGAATTCCAGGCCTGTCAGCCGGCAAGATTATGGAACAGGTCATCTTGAGCGCAATCACACAGCACTTACAGGATGGCCAAGGGATCAGGCCCAGCCAGCATGGATTTAGGAAGGGCAGGTCCTCCCTGACCAACCTGATCTCCTTTATGATCAGCTGACCTGCCTGGTGGATGTGGGGAGGCCTATGGATGTAGTCTACCTGGACCTCAGCAAGGCCTTTGACACCGTTCCCCACAGCAAACTCCTGGCCAAGCTGTCAGCCCATGGCGTGGATGGGAGCACACTGCATTGGGTTAGGAACTGGCTGGAGGGCTGAGCCCAGAGAGTGGTGGTGAATGGTGCCACATCCAGCTGGCAGCCAGTCACCAGTGGTGTGCCCCAGGGATCAGTGCTGGGCCCCATGCTCTTTAACATCTTTATTGATGATCTGGATGAGGGCATTGAGTCCATCATCAGTAAATTTGCTGACGACACCAAGCTGGGGGCAGGAGTTGATCTGCTGGAGGATAGAGAGGCTCTGCAGAGGGACCTCGACAGGCTGGACAGATGGGCAGAGTCCAACGGCATGAGATTGAACACATCCAAGTGCCGGGTTCTGCACATTGGCCACAACAACCCCATGCAGAGCTACAGGCTGGGGTCAGAGTGGCTGGACAGCGGACAGGCAGAGAGGGACCTGGAGGTGCTGGTCGACAGTAGGCTGAACATGAGGCTGCAGTGTGCCCAGGCAGCCAAGAGGGCCAATGGGATCCTGGCCTGCATCAGGAACGGTGTGGCCAGCAGGAGCAGGGAGGTCATTCTGTCCCTGTACACTGCACTGGTTAGGCCACACCTCGAGTACTGTGTCCAGTTCTGGGCCCCTCAGTTTAGGAAGGACATTGAAACACTTGAACATGTCCAGAGAAGGGCAACGAAGTTGGTGAGGGGTTTGGAACACAAGCCCTACGAGGAGAGGCTGAGGGAGCTGGGGTTGCTTAGCCTGGAGAAGAGGAGACTCAGGGGTGACCTTATTACTCTCTACAACTACCTGAAGGGAGGTTGTAGAGAGACGGATGTTGGTCTCTTCTCCCAGGCAGCCAGTACCAGAACAAGAGGACACAGTCTCAGGCTGCACCAGGGGAGGTTTAGGCTGGATGTTAGGAAGAAGTTCTATACAGAGAGAGTGACTGCACATTGGAATGGGCTGCCTGGGGAGGTGGTGGAGTCACCGTCATTGAAGGTGTTCAGGAGGAGACTTGATGGGGTGCTTGGTTGCATGGTTTAGTTGATTAGGTGGGTTGGATTGGTTGATGGGTTGGACGTGATGATCTTGAAGGTCTCTTCCAACCTGGTTTATTCTATGTATTCTATGTATTCTATTCTATGTATTCTATGTATTCTGCAGGAGATGACTTATTTCTATTCCACTTTCTGTTTCTGTTTTGGTTATTTGTTGTATCCATTTTTCAAGACTCTTGGCTTATGAAGTTGATGCTTCCCAAGTTAGTTCATGAGAAGGTATTTTTCATTTATGTGAAAATAATGATTGCATTTTGAAGTCATAAATATCTCCTCTATGTAATTATAGCAGAGAATTTCAACTCATGTCCATCCATCTTTATGTTATGGGCAAAGCTAGGAAACTGTAATGTTATTGAAAGCCCCTTGGGCACACACATTACAACACAAGCTGTAATTACCTCACCAAACCCGTTTTTTTTTCCATAGAACTGTGCCAGTGCACAGAGCAAAGAAAGGATGGGGGTAAAACATAAATGTAATGAATTAAAATTGGCTTCCCTCATCTGCCGCAGAAGATGGAAGGTTGAAGAAAGCAAGATGAGAAAGAAGTCTCATGGTTAAGGTAGCTGAGTGCTGTCAGGCTAAAGGAGGCAATCCCTACCCCCACCGCCGGATTTGCATAGGATGCAAGCAAGTCACTTACAGCTAAATAAATGGTCATTAAGTATGCATGTCACATTTTCTGCATGCTCTGCTTAACACTTTTAGGTTTCTGTTGCTAAAGTGCTGAGCACTTAAAACTGCAGTGGAAGTTATACTTCAGTCCATTCCCTCTTCTAAAATGTTTGGTGGCTGGGACTGTTGGCACCACAGATTCCAGGCTACCTTTTTATTTTAATTCCTCCTGATGGGCAATACTAAAGTAATTTTTAGCAGTATCTTTTTCCTCTAGGCCTCAATTTCAACATCAAATCCTTTCAAACCAGTGTATGGAAAATATAGGAAGTTAATGAAATAGTATGAAAGCACCCTGGGAATGTCCAAAAATATCCACCAGAGATTTAATAACTCCCCTTCAGATAAGAGGTTCCACGGCCATGGGATAGTTTGGTTTGGCCTTCAAGAGGGTCACAACAGACCAAAGGCTTTTCAGAACCTGCTGAGTAGTTCAGAATAGTTCAGGCCATTAAGAAGATAAGGGAAAAAAAAAAAAAAACCAAGAGGAAAGATGAGACATAAGATGAGTTAGTATAAGTTCTTTACATTGTGAAACTGGTTAATTTACTTCTTACTGGAAACAAGAGAATTTAGGCATCACAAGTATTATCTAAAATCAGATTTGTTTCCACTGTGTGTATCAGCTGGAAGACAGAAACCTACTTATTAGTAGCATTAATAACATATATTCACCTTTCAACACAACTTAGTAATTTACTTGAGAATAGTTTGAAATTCATACAATGTCTAACATTTCTTACTTTAGCAGTTGTGCAAATCAACTGAGCTTTTATAAAGCACATGCAAGTAAAAGCTATGCTGAAATGGCATTAAAAAATTAAAGTACCCATCAAGAATATATGACAAACCACTCAATTTCTTCAAATCTAGCCATTGTGAAATTAGTAAGTGAATAGGTAGATGAGTGTGAATATATACAGAATCCAAATCTGTTAAGATTTTGAAGCAACCTGAATTCTGCACTATAAGCAACCAATGAAGAAGAAACTGAAATGTGTGCCATGTATCCTATTCAGTACATATTTACAAATGGCTGACCACACCCCTACCTGATTATAAACCAATACAATCCCTAAATAACCTGGTGTATGATTCATGAAACACCTTTTGTATAATGCTGCACAGCACTGGCAAAGCCCCAGTGATTTGGCAACTGGCTAGTCTCCAAGAGGAATTATGCAGCAGGAAAAGGAGGGGCTGCCCAGCCTGGTTTCTTGTGCATGCTGGAAAAAACTGGTCTCCCTCCACACACTTTGCTTCCAGCCCAACCTCCAGCTGCCCTTTGGTGCTGGTCTGCAGCCATTTCACTGATCAGAAGTGAAAAAACAAAAGGTGTATTTTAAAGCAGTAAAACAGAGACAGTGAGCAAAGTTGTTGTGCCTAGACTGCCTTTTTACAGAAATCTGGAAGCCAGTTTCAGAACCAGATTCACTCTGGATGCAGCTTTGAGCGAGAAAGGACATCATCTTAAGTATGAAGAACCTAATATGCAAAAACAGATCGGGCAGTATACCATCTAAGTCTGGAAAGGTTGTTCATCCATACAGACATATACAGATGGAAATCCCTGGCAAACTGTGGCAAGTTGTGCCAGGCGATGGAGATTGGAGGAAGCCAAGAAGGAAAGCAAGACCATGAGAGGTGGGCAAAAGTGCCTATTAAATTGTTAAAATTTTAATGTATTTTCAAACAGTTCTATGTAACATGAGGAGACTTTGCCCCAGTCTAGGAAATGACTTTTAGAATTTGAATACATAGAATACATAGAATAAACCAGGTTGGAAGAGACCTTCAAGATCATCGCGTCCAACCCATCAACCAATCCAACACCACCTAAACAACTAACCCATGGCACCAAGCACTCCATCAACTCTCCTCCTGAGCACCTTCAATGATGGCGACTCCACCACCTCCCCAGGAAGCCCATTCCAATGTGCAATCACTCTCTCTGTAGAGAACTTTTTCCTAACATCCAGCCTAAACCTCCCCTGGTGCAGCCTGAGACTGTGTCCTCTTGTTCTGGTACTGGCTGCCTGGGAGAAGAGACCAACATCCGTCTCTCTACAACCTCCCTTCAGGTAGTTGTAGAGAGTGATAAGGTCACCCCTGAGTCTCCTCTTCTCCAGGCTAAGCAACCCCAGCTCCCTCAGCCTCTCCTCATAGGGCTTGTGTTTCAAACCCCTCACCAACTTCGTTGCTCTTCTCTGGACTTGTTCCAGCAAGTCAACATCCTTCCTAAACTGAGGGGCCCAGAACTGGAAACAGTACTCGAGGTGCAGCCTAACCAGTGCATATAATCCATCTGGCAAAATCTGCCATTGGTGGCTCTATCACTTTCATAACTTTTGGAAAAGAATCTCATCCACAGTATGTATCTGCAATGTCTTTCTTGCCACAAGTAGATTTGGCCTATCACCCTTTTTATATTGATTATACAAAATGACAAGTTTTCAATACCAATTATTACAAAAAGCACCAACAACTCAGCTGCCAGTATATTCCTGAGGTGGAATTCCAGACAGCTATTATTGCACACACAGACTCCTTTAAAAATTAAAAAAAAAAAAAAGAAAAAGAAAAATAGGGAAGAATTTGCTATAGTCCCAAAGCTAGTAGAAACTATTAAAAACAACTGTTAACTGCAAGTAAAATGCCCTATAACAATCATCAGTTACATTCCTTTCATTATTCCTAGTAATGGTGATTGTTTTTAATTCTATTAACATCAATGGATTTTGCAATTATTTTGCTTTACTTAAGAAAATATTTGTGGCTGCTACGTTTGGGAATGCCAAAGAAGTAGCTACTTCTAAAAGATATTTATTAGATTTATACAATAGGGTTTGGGTAGGATTTTAGGCTTGCTCTTAGAAAGAAGTTCTTCACAGAAAGAGTGATTTCCTGTTGGAATAGGCTGCCCAGGGAGGTGGTGGGGTCAATGTCCCTGGAAGTGTTTAAGAAAAGCCTGGATGAGGCACTTAGCACCTTGGTCTAGTTGATTAGTTAGGGTTAGGTGGTCGGTTGGACTTGATGATCTTGGAGGTCTCTTCCAACCTGGCTGATTCCTGTGATTCTGTGATGATTTGAGTAATTCTTGCTAGAAGAGCAATTTCCTGAGGTTTAAAAATAACGCCAGCGCTTAATATTAAAACTTAGTGCTTTGGTGTTGTAAGTAGCCTAGCACAGTTATTTAATACAACCACAACAATGCATGTCCATGTCTTCTGTGAAGAAGCATATGTATTTTTAAAGGCCAACAAAAAGAGAACAGTGAAGCCAGTCTACAGTTTTCCTCTCTTGATAAGCAATATTAATGGCAGTTGAACCATTGCCCAAAAACGTAGGCTTGTCAGCAAGGCATCACAGAGAATCAGAAATGTATTTCACCACATTTGAAATGTCTAGTGAATGATAAAATGAATGGCACTGTGACACTGTCCCTTGGCAGGAATATAGGCAATTTTATGTATGATTTGTTTTAAGGAGGGGAGTGGGGAGAAGTACCTCAGTCTGTTCAGGAAAAAGTGGCTTTCACGTTTTTACACTTGACATAACACATGCCACAACAGTTCTTCTTTCAGTCTACTAAGTGACATAAAATCACCCTTAAAATGCACCTTTTATCTAAAAAAACCCTAAACTCATCATCTAGCAATGCCTGCCAGGCATGAAAATTGTCCTGAGTTTTTCTGCAAGAGCCTTGAATATTCAGGAGCAGTACCCAATAAATTTTTGTATGCAATTAGTGTGTAGTATGAATACTCTTTGTAACACTGAATACAAATTAGCAGCATGAGCTCAGCATGCTTCAAGCCTACTGTGGCAGTTTTAGGCTATACCTTTAAAATTTAGCTGCAGATTTTGAGCAGAAACTAGAAAAATATAAATAAGTCACTATATTGTGTGAAAAGGAAAACAAAAGATTCTAAACAAATTCATTGGACAGAATGTCTGGGATAAGAAAGGTGTACCATAACAATCTTTAACATTTCATTTCTATCCCCATTCATTTTCTTTTCTCTGGCTTGGCTGTTCTGCTTCTGTTTGTGAGATAATAATGCTTCTGGCTGGCCTTGAAGATAAGAACTAACATTCCTCCCTCTCAACAACTCTTCTCCTCTGGTATAGCGGGGAGGAGTTTTGGGGGGCAGTGAAGCAGCTTCCCCAGTCTCTGGGGGAACCAGAGCGGGGCCAGGGAAGTTTCCATGTTATTTGCTAATTGTAAATACCTGTATGATATTGTAAGTACTGCATATTTTGTACATATTCCATTGCAGAGTGTAGCTTTTGCTTGTAAATACAGCTTTCATTTGCTTCTAACCAAGTTAGTTGTGCTGAGTTAATGTTGATGGGAAACTTCAACCCACCACACCTACAATCTCTCCTAGAAGGTGCTGTTTGGCTCCAGACAGTGATTTTTAATATCACTCATAGTGTTCCACAGCCAACTAAGAAATGTAGCTATATGGGCGTTTTAGACCAACTGCTACCTTCATAGCCAGTTGCACTAGAGGAAACCCAGAAATATTCCATTACTGTTTTCAGAAATAACACTCATCAGCTATGTTTTAAGTAAGATTATCATTTAGACCTCCTTTTTTTTTTTTTTCATATGAAACTACTTTTGTGGCATTTTCCTGGTTAAGCAATATTTGATGTGAAATATATACCAAATAGCTTTTTCCTCTTGCTATTCACAAGACAAACTATTAATTCATCTCACTCCAAACTTTACTGTCTCTGTAAAGCTCATATGGAACTGTCTATATTTACCATTTCTGCTGGTACATAGAAGCAGTGCCAGTGAGGTTGGAGAGATTGTATCTGCTCATACCTTCTATCCGTAGGATACAGCTCCACAGTAATGACATCTAGAGAGTTCCACGCTGAGATGGTGAGGCCATTGTAGAGGCACAGCATACCTATCATCATGGATTCACTGGTCCCAAACCACAGGAAAAAACAGCTGATGCCAGAGAGAACCATGGAACCACCTAGTTACAACACGGATGAAACAAACATCAAGTGGAGAAGTATTTAAACAGCGATCTCTCTTTGTTTTTGTCTGTTCTACAAACACTATGTAGCTAAATAACTGACCCATATATTTGAGGTAAAACCTAAAAAGACCTCTGCAGGTAACACCAGCCAGGTAAACAAACATTGTAAGGGATTCATAGATAAAACATAACTTGTAAAATATTGGGAAATATCGCAACTGGAACTCTCTCTGAACTCCCAAACTTCCCCAGCTGCGTGGGGAAAACTGCCCACATTGTTCCTTGTTCATCATCATCCACAATAACAAGAAACGTGGTCATACATTGTAGCAATAAAGACACTGAGTGGGAATTGCATTTTTATAGATATATTCTTGTAGAAAATGAATGGAATGAACTACCACATAGTTATTCAAATTGAAAATTGAAACCAGATTTGTCATCACAAGTAATTCACAGGAGATATCTTTTCAGTTCTGTTACTTTCCAAAATACTAACAGGCAAAGGACTGCTGATTCTTCCAAGTAGCTTCTTCACCAGCTGAGGGTCACTTTCCTTTCAGCTGGAGAAAAGCCAGTGGCCAGTATTCTCCAAAATCTCATCCCAAATGCTTAAATAATGATTTTGTAATATCAGCATGGAAGAGCAATGACTGATAATTTGGCATAGCAGAACTGGTTACAGAACCATTTGTTCCTAGAGGGTCTAAAGTGGGGCTTTTTTAACTGGAATTTACGATGATGTATAAAAAAACGTATCTGCAGAAGGATATGTTGCTTCTCTTTGAACCAAATTCTTGAAAAAGAAAGACCTTTAGGATTTGGTGGTTTTCCCTGTTTTAAAGTGAAGCCCCTACCTAGCATTGTTAACCGCCCAATTCTATCCATCAGGAGAGCAGACACAATATTCCCCGGTAACACTGCCAAAGTTCCCAGGAAATTAACAAAGTAAATCCAGTAGGCACTGTAGTCATCATCAAAAGAAATCTGGCATCCTGTCCTGATGTGGTAAAATGTGCAATTTATCAACTCGCTGTCAACAAATTTATATTGCTCGAAATCTGTGGAAAGAAGAAGAAAGAGTTCAGCTAACAGCTGACACCATGTGCAGCTTTTGATTAAAAGCATTTCAAGTTCAGACAATTTTAATGACAACTGAGGGCTTTCACAGCTTTCTAAAATGGGGATAGTTACTGCTGTTAATTTTGGTACCTTTCTATCTTAATTGAAAAATAGGCAAAACTCAAGAAAAAGAGCATCACGGCTTTGAATTAGGCAAGTTACATTGCTGTTTTCCAGATCTGCTTGGACTGTATTTGGTTGAGGCCTATCAGCACCGGCGACCTTGCATAAAAACACTGGGTATCTGCAAGTTTCTATCTCTTGGTCTTGCTCAATATCAGACCTCCTATCTTCACACCAGACAGCTTTTCAGATGAAACCACTGATACTGGTCCGTACAGTTTACTTCCTTTAAAACAAAACATTCCTACACAATTCAGATTAAATTTATTTTCATTTCAGAGAAGGCTTCATGGTCTTCAGCTCAAACATAGATGACTTACTACACACAAAGTTCAGTCCATTCTTCTGCTACTGTTTTGCAGGTATTACCCTACACTTTCACTTCCTGTCAGCTTTATAACCCTGAGTCAACCCTGAGTTACAGGAAAGTATTAGGAAGTGCCTCATCTTTCCAAGAAGCTTAGTTGGCTCCATTCTACTTTCATTATCTTTCATTAAACTGAAAAAAACCCCAACCAACCAAAACCTGCAACCAAAATAACAAACCCCAAAGAATTCTCTGTTTAAACATATGAAAACATGCATTCACATTTTTGTAACAATACTTATGAGAGTGGGAATGATTATAGATTAGGTATTTGAATCCTGAAGTCAGATTTCCATGCCACAGCAAGCACAGTGAACAAAGTATTTCACCATTTAATTAAATAGCTAGTCAAACAGTTTAGTTAGTCCCATTTAGTCTAAATAAAAATACACTAGTTAAAACAACCAGTAAAGAAGTAAATATACATTATCCTCTCTGAACTGAATCTCTTTAGAGATTAATAAACCATAGAAATGTTTTCTCTCTGACTCAGTATTAGGCCTCTATCTGGTATCTCTAGTGTAGGTGTGATCCTTTCACTTTTCTGTTATAAAATTTTGCAGTCCTGTTGCTTTCAGTAGCTTTTAGTTCCCTACAAGAGGACTTGGGAGGACTTCTTTTATGACTTATTATAAATGCAGAAATTACAAACATGAGAATATGTGGCTGAATAATGAATGTTCAAGGATTATTCTCATAATACCTGTGTTGTAGAAGGTGGTATTCACAAAAGTACAGTTCCTGAAGTATGTGTTCAGTGAAGTAATGTCTTCAAACACACAGTTCTTAAAAAGCGAATCTTCAAAGATTACTGATTTAAACTTCATCATGATAAATCTGCTCAATACAAATATTTTGTCAGTTTACCTTCATAGATTACAAAGAGCAACAGGTCAAGCTGATGCAGCTGTACAAGTCTAAAACATCTCAACTACAGTAACATGGATTCTTCAAATGCATTCTGGGGATTAAGATTAGCTGATTCTAGAGTACTACTGTTCAGAAAAAGCATTCACACTAAAAATAGTTCCACATAGCTAAGGCTTATGACTGGTAATAAAACTTCTTTGATAATATTTCTACTATTACTTGTGTTTAACTACCAGCTCAAAGCAATTTCATGGTATTTATGGAATAGTCTTGTAAAATTGCAATTAATTGTATTTTGACCTCACAGTCAGAAATTGGGAAGCTGTGTTCAAGAAGCTCAGTCTCTTGGAACAAACAAGGACCTGCTAGTACAAGGCTGGAAAGAGAGAATTATTTTAAGAGTCATAATTTCTCCAAATGAACACCCCATGCAGCTTTTTGTCAGTAGTTGTTCTTACTTCTGTATGTCCTACTGACTCCTAGCAAGGTCTTTGATCATGATTGTCAATAAAGTAATTAAGAAAAAAAGACAATGATCAAGTGTATTACTGGTAGTAACTTTCTACATCAATGTCATTAGAGTAAAACAATGCTGTAAGCCTTTTTTGCTACAGTTCCAACAAATAATAACATTATGCTAATTGAATAAAACCACCAACAAAGAGATGTAGAAATATAGAATTGCTTTTATTAAATAGTCTTTCATTTCACATCAAGGTGTAGAAAAAGCTACACCTAAAACCAGGACAATTTTGCTGGCAGACTTCACCCAAAGTGGCAACAGTTTGAACAAAGTTGTTGGAATCACATTGTTAGGAGAAAGGAAAGCAAAAGCTAATTGTGTTTATCACAGGAAAAATACTGATTAGTTCTCTTTGTGTAATGGTCAGAACAATGGTGTTTGGAGCACACTAGTTTTAGTTACTGTATAATTTTTCATTCATGAAAGACTCTGATTAAAATCAGGCTGGGGTTCAGTGTCAACTCATTATAGTTTTTCATGTAGCACTTTCCATTTTAAAATGCAGCCTAATTCCAGAGGAGAACAAAGAAAATTTAACAATTAGATTAGTCATTCGGAATAGAAACAATAGACTCAGTGTCTTACATTCTTCTGATGCACTTTTTACCTTTGTGCATGAAATGTGTGGCAACTATATTGAAATTGGTCATAAGAATATCATTGCAATGATTTGAATTTAAAACCCAATAGAAAAGTACTGAAGTGACAAGTACTGGTGAATCTTCTAGTTAAGAAAGAACGTGAAGGAAACACTGAGACTGGAGGCAAATGGAGAACTGAAGTCTTCAAATGAGTTCATACTTCTGTGGAAAATGTTTTGTGAATCTCAAACAACTGCAGAGGCTTATTAAACGTGCACATTTAAAAGAATAAGTTTGTGGTTCAGAGTAGATTAATGTTAGTTTCAGTGTTCCGCAAGAATTTTCAGTTCAAACTGTTAATACTTCAGTTGAGAGAGTGCTGTTAGTTACTGACAGTAGATGGTTCTTCAATTGTTGGGGAATATGTACCTTCTGTAAAGGAGTAGGACTGGTATGCTATGACTAGTTTTAAAAGTAGATCACTGCTATTTTTCACTACAATGCATAAAGCTTTAACTGTGTCAAAACACAAGTTTTATAAAAGTAATTTTTAAATCTCTGTATTACCAAAATCACAAATTTTATTCTCTTAGACATATTTTCCTGTGAAAATCACAGAATCACAGTACTGTCTGGGTTGGCAGAGAGCTGAAGGATCATCTAGTTCCAAGCTCCCTGTAATGGGCAGGGACACTTTCCACTAGATCAGGTTGCACAGAGCCACATCCAGCTTGGCCTTAAAAATCTCCAGGGATGGGGCTTCTACCACCTTCCTGGGCAACCTGTTCCAGTGTCTCACCACCCTTATGGTGATGAACTTCTTCCTAAAATCTAATCTAAATCTACCCTCCTCTAGCTTTGATTCATTCCCCCTAGTCCTATCACTACCTGACACCCTAAAAAGTCCCTCCCCAGCTTTCTTGTAGGCCCCCTTAAGATACTGAAAGGCTGCAATAGGGTCTCCTCAGATCCTTCTCTTCTCCAAACTGAACAACTCAAACTCTTTCAGGCTGTCCTCATAGGAGAGGAGCTCCAGCCCTCTGATCATCCTTGTGGCCCTTCTCTGGACACGTTCCAGCACAACCACATCCTTCCTGTAGTAGGGGCTCCAGAACTGGGTGCAATACTCCAGGTGGGGTCTCATCAGAGCAGAGTATGGGAGGAGAACCACCTCCCTCAACCTGCTGGCCACACTTCTCTTGATGCAGCCTAGGATCTGGTTGGCTTTGGGCTGCAAGTGCACACTGCTGGCTCCTGTTGAACTTCTCATCCACCAGCACCCCCAAGTCTTTTTCTTTAGGACTGCTCTCAAGCCAGTAACTGCCCAGCCCATATCAGTGCCTGGGATTGCCCTAATCCAGATGCAGGACCCTACACCTGGTCTTCTTGAACTTGTTGAGGTTGGCTTGGGTCCACCTCTCCAGCCTGTCAAGGTCCCCATGGATGGCATTCTTTCTCTCCAGTGTATCAGCCACACCATACAGCCTGGTGTTGTTGGCAAATTTGCTGAGGGTGCACTCAATGCCACTGTCCATGTCACTGATGAAGATGTTAAACAAGACCCAGTACTGATCCCTAAGGGACATTTGTCACTGGCCTCCACTTGGACACAGACACACTGACAGCCACCCTTTGGGTACAGCAATCAAACTAGTTCTTTATCCACTGAATGGTCCTTCCATCAAATCCATAAATAACAGTTATTCAGCACCATGACTTCCAAGAGACCTTTCATGTGGTTCTTTGGTATGTGTTTTAAAAGAAACCAGGAACATGTTTGATTTTCCCCTAGCTATCTAAAAAGCCCAGATAGAATCTTAATATGTTTGGCTTTGGTTAAAAACTACAAAATTCATTGCCAATGTGTTCCTTCCTATTTCAGATCTGTTCATAGTTTTAAATGATTTACAGTAACTTCTAGCATACACTTTCCTGTGATAAGATTCTAACCTCTCAATATTTAGCATTTTCACAGAAGCTTCTTTTGTCAATACAAGAAAACAACTAGCAACAGAGTCGACAGTATGTCCTTCACCACCATTTAAAATCCTGCATGTCTTGGGCCTGAAAACCTTTGAATCTCACTATGAAGTGTCAATAGCTTTGGCTTTTCAGTCTGTTTTTTCACGATGACATGGAAGCTGGGTTTACATAAAAGATCCTTACACAGGAACCACCAGTGCATTTACAGATCCACTTCTTCCCATGCTCCATGACTCACAGGAAATCAAGAACATAAATAAATGCTTATTAAAAAGCAACAAACACATCTATCATTAGCTAACGGAGAAAAAATATTAAATTATTAGCACACGCTTTAAAACATGCTCTTTTTTAATTTTTTTTTTAAAAATTCCATCCAAGTCAGGATACTAGAAAATCCCCAAACCTGTCATTGATGTATTCTCCATTGCTGTGAATCTGATTTTCCAGTGTGAAGTTGAAGACAAAATGTGAAACCGCCTCATTGTGGAAATGTTTTACTCGGGATGCATACTCGTCTGACTGCAGGTGTTTAATGACATCAGGAAACCAGACAGATAAGCCATAGTAGCTGTGAAAACCAGAAAAAGTTCACTCAGCTATTTCACTTGTTCAGAAATCTGTCCAAGGTGAGGATGAGCAGCCCCCTCACTTCCTTATGTGATGAAGCACTTGCTCCATCATCATAAAGTTATCCATAAAATAAAAATACTGAAAGACGCTGACACCAGAAGGTACCATTTTTTTAAAAGCTGATACTAGTGAGTCAGAGTTGCAACTATGAACAGACTAACTGATAAATATAACATTTTGGGGAAAGATGCTGAATAAAACCACCCTGAACAAAAAGGGTAATCATAGTGAGAAAAGTTTGCAAGCACATGATTCCTCTCTCCATTGAAGTGTTTTAAGATCTCAGCCATTCTTACCCAAAAGACAGGGTGAACCATACAGCTGTAAGTTTGATTGTATTATCCTTCACTGGGTAGTTGAAGCATCTCATAAATGTCAGCCAAATCTGTAAATCATCAGAAATACATTTATTTTGCATCATATTTTGGACAATTTTTCCAAATTATAGAAGATTTTTGATTCTGATTTGCTTGTTTCTTCCGGGCATCAGGGAGAGCAGATCCGCTCTTCGATACTAGTCATAACTGTACTTCTTATATATTGATCTGCTATAGCCAGGTTGTGTGTTGCATGACTTTTCAGGTGATAAACCTTGGTTTCCAATACTTCATCATAGCTCTGGAAGGCTTTAAGATGCCAGCTTTTTGACATCTGTGGAAAGCTATTTTTTTTTTCCCAGTTAATAAACCTTTTCTCATTTTTCATTACAAAGTACTACCTAATTTTGGTTTTGCAAAGAAGTGGGGGAAAAAAAAGAGGCTAAGGACTAGCATCAATGAGCTAGTATTAAACTCTCTGAGACAGTTCTAACAGTTTTCTGGCCAAACATTTGATGTACTTAAAAATACAAGCTGATAGAATGCCTTATAAAGGTTTTTTGACGTTAACTGACACAATTTATTCACAACTTTACCAGTTGTAAGTAATGTGACCACCTCAAGTTCCTGATGATAATTTTTCATGTCATCATGTGTCACCTGTTTCCATAGATATATATACATATTCATTCCCAGTGATACTATACTGTGGTGCTTGGAGATATGGCTAGATAAGTATTTGCAACCACTTGTGTGAAAACAAACTCAACATTTCCCTCCTCAGAAGTTGTGGTCAACCTCTGTGATTCACTGGTGCCTCTTCCAGGTCACAAAACCAGAGCCTTACACTGGTTCCTGAATTTTCTACTTTCTTGGTAAATGTAGCATTGCAGCTATCATCCAGCATAAGCTCAATCAATTGAACCCATTTCTGAAGGCTAATTAAATAGAAGAAAGGTAACTACAGAAGAACAGAGTTGTTGTTACTTACACCATATAGCTCTGTGCGAATTCTAACAAAACACCTCCGGTACCACGTTCCTGTGTCGCTCTCTATTTCTATGAGCTCATCTATCTGTTTTGGAGTTTTGATTCTGTTAACCTACAAATAAAAATGGAACAGCAAATATTTGTATTTTCTTGAGCCATTAGCTGCCTTTCAAGGAGTATTGGAAGGTCTTAATAAATCTCATAAAAAATGAGCAGATATTAAACCTATGTCTACAGTAGAAATGTTTTAGAGATACATGGAGTAGTAGCTAAAGTTCCTTAAGGATTCAACTGTGTTGGAAAATCTCTAATTTCAAGGCATGTAGGAAATCTGTTCCTCTACCTGTTACCATCAGGTTCTGCTAGAGCATCCAAGTACAAGCCCCTAACATCACAAAAGATAAAACATTATTCAAACTCTCATTTAACCATGGAGTTTAATATCAATTTGTTTCTGACTTTATAGCATCCTTTCTAAAGGGGAGTTTTGACCTGCAAAGGCTGCTTCTGTGGAGAGAAAGAGAGGACTCTGTTTGTACCCTTTTGGGTTTGACTGTGGTCAGTTGCTTAATCAGTTGGAGGGCCAGTTTCTCCAAGCAAAAAACAGAATCCTAGACCGAGGGGCACCAGAGACAGAAAGAAGTTGATCTTTATCACCACGCAGCAAGCCTCATCTTGAGGTCGGTCAGGACCCTGTGCTGGTGGGGTTGTTGTACCTGCCACACTTGCTATCACAGAGTCGTTGAAAGTCTTTTGGTTAAGAATGCATTAAGGAATGCAAAAGGAATTGAAATGTCAAGAATTAATAATTGAATAACATTTTTCTTTTGTTCTTATTTCTCACAGTGTTAGAAAAGTCTGCATATTTCCACTTATTCCTGAAGTTTATGAAAGGACTTTTCATAAACTCACTTACAAAACATGCTGTACAAAAGACTAAGTTGAGTCCTCCAAGACCTCATACGTACAGGCATCCTGACATGCCACACCTCTGGGCAGAAAGAGCATGTCTTTCGAATCATATAAAAACCAATACCACACCTGTAGGCTCAGGGGAAGCCTTTTCACTGTCTTGGCTATCTGACTCATTTGGAGCCTTGGAGGAAAGGAATAGCCTGAGGAAAATTATATATCCCCAGCCCACTTTATGTGCCTGGTGAGGAAAAGGTCCTAGCCTTGATGGTTGTTTAACATGAAGAATGTCCTACTGAACCACAACAAGGGTCCATCTGGATCATGGAAATTCAGCTGTCAGTATATAAAGAATGAAAGAAAAAACAGTAAAGACCTATTTTAATGAAAATGGAAATAATGTTTAAAAGCCATGGCTACAAATATGCAATGTTTTAAGTTTTACAAAATCAAGACAAAGGAAAATGGTTGCTGGAAAAAAATTAGAAATTAATACATGACAACAAAAGAGTGGAGAGACTTTTGGTTTTCAGGATGCAAAGAGATTTTTTTTTTTACTTAAACATTTAAACTAACAAATCTAATGAAGGTATATTTTAAGGACCCATGAAGGTAATTAAGCATGTACATAAACATGCAACTTGAGTAGTCCTACCATTTCTATTAGTGCCACTGCTCTCAGCAGAGATTTTCAAAAGTATTAAGTGACCACCTCTGATGACAGTATATAGAATACATACATACTCTAAACCCAGCAGTTCATCCATTGAAGCCTTCTCTATTCTAAAGGTTTGAAGATAAAATCCTCAATAATATAAGTAACAAGAATAAACATGACTTGTGAAAAAAAGGTTATAGGAAAAGATTACATCAATGGAATCAGGAAACATATGAAAGGAAAGCACACTGAAACTATAAAAGTAATGGAGAAAAAGTTAACATGGTGTGTATTTGATGTGTATTTGATGTGTATCTGATTCAACTAGTGAGGGAGGAAAATATTAATGAATAAATTGTAGAGTGGTACTGGATGAAGATTTAGGAGAGCTATGTGGTACATTACTGAGACAAAATATTCCACTATCCAGAATTAACTGATACTAAGAGAGAAGAGATAACAAAGGATTTCTCAAACAAATTATGCATGTTTTTCTTCCCCTTGCCCCCCTCCCTCCCACCCTGAGTTTTTTAAGGTAAAGTGCTGATACTGCCCAATGATGCAATGATGCATTTGCTAATTATTTTAATGCAAACTAAAATTAGGGAGTTCTATACACATGCAGCCTTGGAATACATTATCTTGATATCTAGAGTTTAGTTTCCTCAATGTTCATAGCAATAACTAGCAGAAATCTCAAGAAAATGAGGGCTTTTCCTTATTTGTGTCTTATCAATGGTTGATTTATTAACAAAAATAGTCATAAATAATGAGCTAAGTTTATCATGGCTTAGTGTTACACTTTAACAACCACAGAGAAAGAACTTCTTTGATCACAAGAAATGAAAACAAGGATGTGCTTTTCTTCTTCATGGCTGCTTTAAGGCATGATGATGATGATGATGATGATGATGATGATAATAATAAACAAAAACAACACAGGTTGGAAGAGACCTTCAAGATCATCACATCCAACCCCTCAACCAATCCAACCCACCTAAACAATTAAACCATGGCACCAAGCACCCCATCAAGTCTCCTGAACACCACCACCTCCCCAGGCAGCCCATTCCAATGGGCAGTCACTCTCTCTGTATAGAACTTCATGATTACATCAAAGTAAACTGAGACTGTGACTGATCCTTCTTCCCACCTTTTTTCCCAGCACACTTCTGTCTTCCTTCTTGTGCCTAAACCAACACCATAGAGAGACAGATTCTGTGCTATGGTGGCTGACTGTACAATCCATCAATAATTATCAATGCTGTTAGAAAGAAAACAAAGTGATGGAAGGCAGGCATACTCTGTCTGATAGCATCTCACATCATCAAGAGCCAATTATTAAACCGCACTCTAGCTGTATGGTGTTAAGCAAATCCCTTTACTTGTCAGTGTAATCAGAAAATAAAATATTAGATTAGATGGGATGGGGGGGTAGGTCACCACTGTATCAGAGAACATGGTTTTAACATGACATGTACTAATCAGCCTTCTTTCAAGCTAAATATAGGAGTTCTTGAGTTCAACATCTTTATTGATGATGTGGATGAGAGAATTGAGTCTGTCGTCAGTAAATCTGCAGACGACACCAAGTTGGGAGCAGGAGTTGATCTGTTAGAGGGTAGGAGGAGGGCTCTCCAGAGGGACCTTGACAGGCTGGACAGATGGGTGGAGTCCAACATGATGGCATTCAACAAGTCCAAGTGCCGTGTTCTGCACTTGGTTGCAACAACCCCATGCAGCGCTACAGGCTGGGGTTGGAGTGGCTGGAGAGCAGCCAGACAGAAAGGGCCTAGTTTTTGCCTACTCTTCCTTTTATCATTGATGTATTTGAAAAAACTCTTCTTGTTTTCTTTCACTCCTCAGGTAGGATTCAGTTCCAAGAAGGCCTTGGCCTTCCTTTTCGCATCTCTACATTCTCTGGCAGTATCTTGATGTGGTGGGTTAACGCCATTTCTGAAAACAAAGAGGGGAGGGCTTGCAAGTGCTTTGCTTTCCCTGCAGGGTGTTTTCCCCCCTGGGAAACTGAGTCTGTTCCACTCCCGCATCCCTGCCCAGCTGGGGTATAAAAGGGAAGGCATTGGGGTCATTAGCTCTCCTTTTGGCTCCTGCCTCTCCACGTGGTTGGGCCTGATCCTTCTCCCTGATGCCTCCGTGCCTCTTCAGAGAAAAACTGGTTTTGTATTCTTCCTCTTTGCCCCACTCCCATCCATCCTTGTTCCTTGCCCTTGTGAACCTCACCTGTTATTGGTATATATATATATAGTTTTGTTTTGTTTAAAGAAAAACTGTTTACCTCTCTACTTCCAGGCCAACTCCAAATTATTGTTTGGTGGATTTGCTCCTTTTCCTTTTTTTTCCCCTCTCTGATGGGGGGGGGGGGGGAGTGGGGCAAGCAGGGGAGAGATTCTCAGCCTCGCCCCCATCTGAGCTCTTAACTTTTCTCCACATATTGTAAACCTCATATAAAGGTTCCATATCTGAATGGTCAATTTCTCCTCCAAAAAGAAACAGCCTATCAATACTTTGAATATGGCCTTATCATCAGACCTGCAAGTCAGCAAGATGCAGTTGAACTTCCAAGATGTTTTGAGAAAATTAAAGGTCTAAAATGACTATTGGAAAAGAATTCTTTAAATTATTATTTTATATTATTAAAAAAAAAGTAAATTTCAAAAGCTTAGAAAACATAATAGCCAACTAATTTGGACTTATAAGGGCTTACTCTTAATATCAAGAGTGAAGTAAGCCTAATAAGTAAAATACAGATGGAGTCTATTAAGTACCTTGGTACACTGTGGGTTCATACCTTAACATCTTCTGTATATGTAAAAATTTCAGCAAGAATTTTGGTATTTAATGTGCAAATGAGTGGCATTGCTATTGAGAGTATTACGATTGATTACCTAAATGCTCTAGACCTTGCCAGTCAGAAAGTTTGCCGATTAGTATACACTGAGCTGTTAGATTTCAATGCAATACTCACTGAGAATACTTTCTCAGGCTGACCACGAGCTCGCATGTTTGTGTCATGAATTTGCTTGAGTATCATCCAAGCTTCATCATGTTTTCCAACCTATAAGTTTGAACAAAATGTTTAAACATACATGCAGATTAAGATACTCACTATATTTGCCAAACAATCTTAATGCCTATTTTATAGACATCATGATGTAAACACATAAATCTAAACACAGGGAATCTAAAAACTATTTGGAAAGTTATACCTCCAACAAGAACCGTGGGCTTTCTGGCATGAAGGTAAGGGCTACCACAGAAGAGACACAGGGCAGTGCGCAGACAATCACAAATACTCTCCAGCTGTGGAACTGATAGGCAGAGCCCATGCTGAAACTCCATCCTGTGAAAGCAGAAATTGACAAAACACAGCAAAGTGAGGAATATTGTAAGTAGGAGTCTGTAGCTTCATGGAGATGCAAAATTATACCCATATTTAAATGAAGCCTGACTGACCTCTTCTAGTTCCACAAGTATTAATCATTTCGCAAATAACCTTACACTATGTATTTCAGCCTTGTGCATGTGACTAGTCATGCTGGAAAATGGCTAAATTATTTTTCCTTATGCAGAGATGAAGAAACCTCTTCAAAACCTTATAGCAAAATCTACATGAAGGTAGTCATGTGAACCAAGCAGGGACACCATCACCACACATAAGAATACATATACACAGTTTTCTGTGGCTGTTGGAGGAAAGGAAAATTGAAATTCTACACTCAGATGATATGTTTGCAGCCTTCATTGTTATTAACATTTTATACAAAAGGTTGAGTTCAATAATCTCATTGAGTCCCCTCGTGTAATATGGTGCAACACATAAAGTGCTTACAGTGCCTAACTTCAGTTTCCATCTTGTTCCAGAGCACTATACAACTCCTTAAATGCTTTTAAAAGCAAACCGACAATTTTCTCCCCTGCCCCATAAACTTACATGTACAAGAAAAACTACTCAGTATTTAAACTTCTATTTGAGATGAAAAACCTTAATACTGAAGTAGAGAGATAATTTATGATCATAGAGAGTTTAAGAAAAAAAGAACATCAGGAAAACAACCCTCCTCATCTGAAAAACTGATCCTGAGATCCATCTCCGTGCTGACTAATGCTGTAGAAGCCATTGCTAAAATATACTGATAAGAACACAAAAGCAAATACAGGAAAACATAAGTGAAACGTCAGCATTGGTAGTCTAACTTTTGAACAAAACATCTCTTTGTTTAGTATATTATGACTAGCCTATTGAAATGCTGGAATTGTAAGGCATACAAAAATTTCTCTTTTCTTTTTCAAGAAAAGAGAAGAATATTCTTTGGTTAGCTACCTGGACTTCTAGTCTAGCTTCAATACAGAAGAAATTTATAAGCAAAACTTTCAAAGGTAACTTATTAAAAGATGAGTGGAAAATAAGAATAACAGTAAAGAACAGAAGAGGTTACTGGAAGAAAATGGAATTGTGGCTAATGAACAAGCTGATGCCAGATTAATCTGATCTATTTCTTTGCTAACTGATTTTTCTAGACAAAAGCCCTTGTTAATTAAATCTGTCTGGATGTCAGTAAACAACTGATATAACATGGTACCAAATGGCCCATTAAATAATTCTTTAAAAAAGGTATTTATCTGTTAAATGTATAGTTTATTTTGGAATTTAAAGATCTTATGCTGTGAATCATATTTCCATTACTGGAAAAAAAAAATCCATGCTCAAATTAAAGTACTGACATGTTGTCATTTGAAAAATGCAGTCAAAACCATGATTTCTTTTTACCCTTATCAATAGCTTGGTGAAAGGTTTTGAGCTGCAAACTTGGGAACCTGTTTTTTTCTGGTGTCCTACATACTTTCTGTGTTTCTGAAATAATACCAGCTTGCTCTATAGCCTTGCTTAGCCTTGACATCATTACCAGAGGAAGACAGATGCAGATTCAATGACGGTGTTGGAAATTACCTCCAATTGTCATATTACCTGCTTCTTGAACGAGGCTCCAGATAAACATACCTTTCTCCTCCAAAGTTTCCTCCAACAAGCTAAGATTTCATATTCAATTTAAATCCAAAATAGAACTCAGAATGAAAACTTAAGCTTAAAAATTACAAACAGACAGAGAAAAAAAGTAGGAATGTACTAAATGTATACTTTACTGATTTTTTGTAAAGGTCAACTTTTAATCTTGTGGAATCTTAAATAAAATTGACATACTTTACATATAAATTGAGGAGGGAAGGAAATAAAGGAGGACAATTTTACAGTGAGTTAATGAGGCAATTAGAAAGCATCCCTGTGTTTTGGACATAGTGTACACTTTCTATGGTAATAATTGGACTCATGTTCCTCTTTCAAACTATAGTATAAAATCACCTGATACAGAACTTGCAAAAATATTTCCTTTTGGTTAAGTCAATTTTCAGCAAGATCAATGAACTGATATGACGAGATGGGCAGTTGTGCAACTTCTAGTGCCACAGGAAAAGTGAATTACAACAGAGATTTTCATCTTTCAGAACAGCATGGTAAAGGCACTGGCTTTTGATGTCATTAGAAACTGTCCCAGAAATATACAGAGCCACTGGTATATTTAGACAATCTGTCTTTCACCACTCTGGTTTACATTTTATGAGACCAAGCTGCAAAAGGGCACTTCTGCATTAAATGAAATCAACTGGGCTTTATACCTGCTATAAAACAACAGCAACATCTTGTCCTGGGAAATGCTGATGACGATTTAAGGTGTTATTTGTGCATTTACGTGATGCATACTACACTCAGTTAAAAGCAGAGTGCACTATTAATCTTGCTGTCATCCTGACAACCTACAAAACATTTATTTATTTATTTATTTATTTACCCCTCCAAGTGTCTGAGGGACACGTCGAGTGAAATGTTCAATAAGGGCTTTACTGCTTTTATTCCATCATTTTCTGTGTGTATTGTATTAGTTGCTGTAATTTATCTTGTGATTCAACAAGATAAAAGCAGAGAATGTCAGGATTATAAGCAGTAATTGGTAGGAAAAAACCCAGCTGCAACATGGCTTTCTTGAGGATACACTCCTGTCTGTTCCAGCACCAGCACAACATCAATAAAACAAACATGCATTTTTAAATGCAAAGCAAGTTTTGATTTATTCATACCCCATTTTCCTAGGTCATGAGATAATCTAGAAAATGGAGTCATTAGAGTGGCTCTGAATTTAGCTCACAAAGTGGCTTTCATTCCTACTGTACCCAAGTCTTGAAATCAAATAGAAGTGTGTTCTTGGCCGTAATTCAATTTCCTTCTCCTTCCCTGATTTATGACACAATAGCAAAGACAAAGCAGCTCTACACTGTTGCATTCAGAGCACTGCAGAGCAAGCTAGAGCTACAACTTCACCTTTGCTCCCCAGCTATGCCGTATTTAAGAGTCATTAATCTTGAAAATGGTGGCAAGTACCAGCGTTTTATGAAATGCAAGACACTTGGTTCAAAAGCATCTTGGGAACAGCGTGCCGTACGGAAACATAAACCTCTCAATGACTGAATCTGAAGCTTCTACAGCAACTTTTGTGCTGAATACCATCCTCCCACTTTAGTGACTGCTGGAAGAGGCCAAGTGAATCACAGAAAGGGCAATTGGTATTACAGAAACACAGCAGCATGTAGCACAGCAAATTCAAAATGTACAAGATGCTGATCTGTATCCAATCACCAATTTCTATGTTAAGTTCAATGTCATCAAATTCTTGCCTTTCAACATAGCGTTTCATCTGATCCATAATATGAATAAATTCAAAGGTTTTTATAAACAAGTTCCAGCTCCAAAGAAGAGACAAGAATATTTCTGTTATAGGCTTTTTGAACAGAGATAAACCTGTCTATATTATGCTGAATTTTATAAGCATCTATTATCTGATAACCAGTGAGTATCTTCAAGGACAAGTATCTTCTATAGTGGCTAGGTTACTGGAGAGCAGACAATGGGGACAATTTTTTTCACATGCTAGCTCTCTACAGATCCATTAAAAAAATCAAGTACAATGTGGGCAATGAAAAATATGGGTGCTACAAGCTCTGCACGCATACTGGTTGTTGAGGGAAGATTTATGAGTACCAGAACTAATGTGGGCAAAGAAAGACTAACCAAATGGAGGGATTTTCAGTGTGGTTAGCCTAAGGCTGAGCAAAACATTTTTGCTAGTCATTCAGTAGGAATCAGAGGAACTAAATTCATGTCACTGTCAGATGCTGTCAAAACTCAATCTGGGCCCCTCAGTTTAGGAAGGATGTTGACTTGCTGGAACGAGTCCAGAGAAGAGCAACAAAGTTGGTGAGGGGTTTGGAACATAAGCCCTACGAGGAGAGGCTGAGGGAGCTGGGGTTGCTTAGCCTGGAGAAGAGGAGACTCAGGGGTGACCTTATTACTCTCTACAACTACCTGAAGGGAGGTTGTAGACAGTCGGATGTTGGTCTCTTCTCCCAGGCAAGCAGTACCAGAACAAGAGGACACAGTCTCAGGCTGTGCCAGGGGAGGTTCAGACTGGATGTTAGAAAAAAGTTCTATACAGAAAGAGTGATTGCCCATTGGAATGGGCTGCCTGGGGAGGTGGTGGAGTCGCCATCACTGGAGGTTTTCAGGAGAAGACTTGACGGGGTGCTTGGTGCCGTGGGTTAGTTGTTTGGGCGGTGTTGGATTGGTTGATGGGTTGGACGCGATGATCTTGAAGGTCTCTTCCAACCTGGTTTATTCTATGTATTCTATGTAATTTCAAGTCTGCATAAATGCCTGTCTTGATAGATCTAAGGAGGGCAGGAGATGCAAGAGTATTCCTAAATTTAGGACTGGAGAAGAAAGCCAAGGAATTGATAGGACTTCACAGACTCAATAGGCTATTCTGCAGAATTCTGTGTATGATTTTATAACATTTCTTACCTGTTTCACCACAATCTTTGGTCAGAACTCAGCTGTCTAGCCCCAGTTGTTAATAAATTAGAAAAATGTCGTAACTGAGAAATGTGAGTGCTGCAAATTGCCACGTGGTGGCAATGTTACCACATGGAACACAAACAGTAAGTAATGAACTTCTGCAGAAAAACTTCTATTAAAGGTTGTTTTGTATATTTCCAAAACCTCCACTACATTGAAATTATAAGGACACCTGGGTAGTTTGCAGCTGGCAGCACTAAAATACATTATTATTGCACTTACATTTAGTCTGTCCTGGCATTCCCAAGTTTAACTGGATTGGACTCCATGTATTTCAGTGGTACTGATTAGAGTAACAGTAAAGAATTAGTAAAACTGAAAACAGGTTTAGGTAAGCTATACAGCTCAGCTAGACTTTTTTTCAAAATTGAGTGAAATACATGGTTTCTGAACATGTAGAAATAAAGTTTCCAGAATTATTCTGTAATTACATTAATGTGGAATTCCAGTAACATAAAGTAAAATGATCATCTTTCCTATGATTAAAACATTAATATCCCATGGGAAAGACAGTGATATTTTTAGGCTATATAGCTAGTTAGATACTCAAAAAACTCACTGGCTCAGCAGGTCAGCTGCTGGTAATTTCTGCAGAAGGAGTCTGGAAATAAAATAGCTTAAGTATGGCAGGCTGTGATGGAGACACCTTAACAAAGGTGCCTGTATTAGACTCTCCAACCTCATCCACATCTGCCTGACTCTCTAGCTAATGCTATTAGTGCCTCGGAGACATGAAGAATAGCAGTTAAATGGGGGGAAAAAAAAAAGAAAAAAGAAAAAAGAAAAAAAGAAAGTAATAATGTTAAACAGATACATTTTCAAAACACATTAAATTCAAACTTGGTGCACTGACACTTAAAACTGTGATTAAAATGAGGCAAGCATTTTCAAAAGACAGATTTCCTCTCCTGCAAAGGAGGGATTTGTCAGTCACTGACACTCATCACTTCTCTGTTCTGGCATTATCTTTATCTGAAGACCTGAGATTATCAGGCCTCAAATCATTCCCATAAATATTACCTACCACTCAGCCAAGCCCCAGGACAGCTGCCAGCAGGACTGACCTTGCATAGAATGTAATTTGCTCTCTAATACCACGAGACATAATCGATTTATACAGTGCACAGCACCACAGACTAGCTGAGGTCTCCAGCTGTAGTACCTCTGAATAGTGACATCAATAATCCATGTTTTAAATGTTTCTAATACCTGCTGTAGTACTGCTCTGTTCTACTCTTCACTGAGGAGGAAGTTTATATATCCCTGTTACTACAGATAAGGATATGGTATAATACATGTCCAAAATTCAAGGTTTAGTAATGATATGTCAAATGCTGGGGGATAAAAAAAGATAGGCAAAGCTTGTAAGTCATTGTGTTTGCAATGGTCTTTCTGAAATCTGACTTTCATTTGCCCCTGAAATATAGCTTTATCAAGATAATTTTGACTCTCAGTAGCCCATACAGGCAAGGATCATGGAATTATAGAATGGTAGGGGGTGAGAGGCACCTCTGCGGATTATCCAGGTGCAGGTGGCTCCTAGATTAGTTTGTACAGGAATGTGTCCAGGTGGGGTTTTGAAAGTCTCCAGAGAAGACTGCACAACCTTTCTGGGCAGTCTGTTCCAGTGCTCTGGCATCCTCAAAATAAACTTTAGCTTTAAGTTCATGTCCAGCCTCCTGTATTCTAGCTGTCCTTTATCCTACCACTGGACATTAATCAAAAGTGCCCAGCGCAATCCTTGTGGCCTCCACCCTGTAGATATTTATATTCCCCCTTCAGTCTTCTCTTTTCCAGGCTAAAGAGCCCCTAGTGTCTCAGCCTTTCACCATATGAAAGATGTACCAGTCCTCTAATCATCTCTCTGGCCTTTCGTTGAACTCTCTCCACTAGTTTGCTGTCCCTCTTGAACTGGGGAGCCCAAAGCTGGATGTGATACTCCAGGTGTCACCTCACCAGAGCAGAGTGGGAGGAGAACCTCCTTCAACTTGCTGGCCATGCTTTTCTTAATACACCACAGAATACTGTTGACCACCTTGGCCACAAGAACACCTTTATGCCTGACGATGAACTTACTGTCCACCAGCACTCCCAGGTCCTTCTCAGCAGAGTTTCCAGCAGGTCAATCCCTAACCTAAAAAGTTTATCTTTAAAATAGTGGCTTTCTTCCTACATCAGTGGACAAGGGTAGACCAATGGATGTCATCTATCTCGACTTCTATAAAACCTTTGACACAGCCCCATCCAAAACATCCTTCTCTCTAAGCTGGAGACATATGGATTTAATGGGTGGACTGTCCAGTGGATAAGGAATTGGTTGGATGATCACATACAAAGGGTAGTGGTCAATGGCTCAACGTCCAGATGGAGGTGGGTAACAAGTGCTGTCCCTCAAGGGTCTGCACTGGGACCAGTGCTGTATAATACCTGAATCAATGATACAGACACCAAGATTGAGTGCACCCTCAACAAGTTTGCAGATGATACCAAAACTAAGCAGTGTGGTTGATAGACTGGAGGATGGACAAGCTGGAGAAGTGGGCTGAGGAGAATCTCATGAGGTCCAATAAGGCAAAGTGCAAGGTCCTGTACCTATGCTGGGCCAATCCTCAGTATCAAAACAGGTTGCGGGGGATGACAAAATTGAGAGCAGCCCTGCAGAAAAGGCCTTGGGTATACTGATGGATGAGAAGCTGGACATGAGCCAATAATGGGCACTTGTAGCAAATCACATCCTGGGCTGCATCAGAAGAAGTGTGGCCGGCAGGCTGGATGGTGATGCTGCCACTCTCCTCTTCTTTGGTGAGATCTTACTTGGAGTACTGTGTCCAGCTCTGAGGCCCCAACACAAGACAGACATCATCCTGCTGAAGTGGGTCGAGAGCAGGGCCACAAAAATGGTTGAAGGGCTGAAGCACCTCTCCTATGAGGACAGGATGAAAGAATTGTGGCTGTTCAGCCTGGAGAAGAGAAGGCTCTGGGGAGACCTTATAGCTACATTTCAATATCTGAAGGGAAGCTACAGGAAGGGTGGGGAAGGATTGTTTAGAAAAGCCTGTGGCAGTAGATTAAAGGGGCAATGGTTTTAAATTGGAGCAGGGTAGATTTAGGCTAGACATAAGCAGTAAGTTATTTACAATGAAAGTGGTAAAATACTGGAACAAATTGCCTAGAGATGTGGTTGAGGCCCTGTCCCTGGAGACATTCAAAATCAGACTTGATGTGGCTCTGGGCAGCCTATCTAGTTGGAGGTATCCCTGCTGACTGCAGGGAGATTAGAGATGACGTTTGAAGGTCCCTTCCAGTCCAATGCAATCTGTGAATATGTGTGAATCTGTAAAATGGAAGAAGAGATGAACAGATGTAATCATAGAAGATAATTAAAGCAGCAGTTCCTAATAAGAGGTAGGTACCTGACAGCCTGGTTGCATCATCTGCCTAATGTGGGCTGATGCTAGATGTGGCAAAAGATGTTTAATTAGTGGTGTATTTATGATCAAGATCTCACTTGCCTTCCTATCTAGATAAATCTGAATACATGCAAGGACTTGAAAGAGGCTGTTGTCAATACTGAACCAAATAGGAAGGACATGTCTATTTCTTGATTTCAATAAAGGATGATATTCTTGCAGTTCAGTTGTCTTTACTGCAAAGGAGAGTGACACAACGAAGTAAAACAGAAACAAGAATAAGGCAAGATCACTTATTAGGAGTTCACATTTGATGAAGTCTTATAAGGCAGAAGATATACAGAACTAGAAAGAAAGGACTTGAAAACCAAATTAACCAGAAGGAAAAGCTCTGGGAGAGCTTGCAGCAGTCTTCCAGTATTTGAAGGGGGCCCAAAGGATAGCTGAAGAGAGATTTTTTTTACAAAGGAATGTAGTAGCAGGACAAGGGATAATGACTTCAAACTGAAAGAAGCTGGATATATACAAGACATTAGGAAGAATTTCCTCCCTGTGATGGTGGTGAGGCACTGGAACCTGTTGCCCAGAGAAGCTGTGGAGTCTCCAACCCTGGAAATATTTGAAGACAGGTTGGATGGGACCTTGAGCAATGTGGTCTGGTAGAAGGTACCCCTGCCCATGGCAGGACAGGGGGAACTAGATGGTCTTTAAGGTCCTTTCCAAGCCAAACAATTATGATTCTATGACTATAAATTTTACATGTATTCATGACATATTCTCTCCTTCAGTGGACCATTCCAAATACACAACAGTTGTAACAAAGAGTGTCCAAACAGTAGAATAGCTTTCAGAAGAGGCAGATTATGGCATTTTCAGAATTGTTTTTACTTCTGTCCTGATACATGACTGAGAAAGGTATAATAACAAGAGGTCTGCTATATACCTCACAAAGCTGGAGAAATTACCTTTTTGCTCACATAAAGCAGCACTGAAATTAATTACATTATTAACCATATATATCAAAAGCATATTACAGAGAAAGAAAGACGAAATATCTTGGGTAAGTAATTTTGCAGGAAACACTCTGCTGGAATTGCAGATGTAAAAGTCAGCTGACAGCAAACAGCTGACAGAAGATAAGGATTTCTCTCCCCCTTATTTGTCTTAGGCAGAGGTATAGGTATTTATTCACTTTAGTTTGTCTTCAAGCCACCACTCCCTCTGCCATCATCCAATTACGCAGTGAGCTATTTGCAACCTGTAGTGTTTTATCATGCTTTTGTGTAAAATCTGCATCCCTACCTATAACACAGAAACAGTAGTATTTACACAGGCTAAGTCTTAGCTCAGTCCTTGAAGACCTCAGTAACACTGAAGAAACACGAAAATTAAGATAAAAATCAGAGGTAAAATATAGAGAGTTTGGGAGATGAATCTACTGCCCAGATCCGTAAAGAAAGACATTGGCACAAAATGCAGAGGCATCACCCTGTAAAGGGAGAGACAAAGGATGAACATCACATTTATTCAAAATGCTCTACGCAGTTTCTTGATAAACCTGCAACTAATTCCTCACAGCATTAAGGTTGTTCTCCAATACCTGCTTGGGCCTGGAAAGGTGCTTAGCTGATGTGGTCATCACACAGAGTGTTATGAATCTTTCCTAAATTGATCTTCATATATAAATTATTCACTGTGCCCACCAATATGATACATAAGGGCTGAAAGCAAAATGTTCCACTTAAAGGAGAGGATCAAAGGATGTCACTGCTGAAGTGATAACCCTGCAGACCTCTACTTCTGTTTGCTTAACTTTGACCACTTAGAGTTTTCCACTCTCAAACTAGGAAGAAATAATACAAATGCACTTTAATGTCTCTACCTGGCCACTATCTCGTGGGATCAAATTTCGTTCCTTATAATTTCTGAATACAAACAGAATTCAACTATCCTGTAGGGCTGGAACTGTACCAAATCTCAAAGCACTTAAACACAGAACTGCAATGTCCTGACTTTGGCTACCATTAAGAATACGTAGAATACATAGAATAAATCAGGTTGGAAGAGACCTTCAAGATCATCGCGTCCAACCCATCAACCAATCCAACACCACCTAAACAACTAACCCATGGCACCAAGCACCCCATCAAGTCTCCTCCTGAACACCTTCAATGATGGCGACTCCACCACCTCCCCAGGCAGCCCATTCCAATGGGCAATCACTCCCTCTGTAGAGAACTTCTTCCTAACATCCAACCTAAACCTCCCCTGGTGCAGCCTGAGACTGTGTCCTCTTGTTCTGTTACTGGCTGCCTGGGAGAAGAGACCAACCTCCGTCTGTCTACAACCTCCCTTAAGGCAGTTGTAGAGAGCAAAAAGGTCCCCCCTGAGTCTCCTCCTCTCCAGGCTAAGCAACCCCAGCTCCCTCAGCCTCTCCTCAGAGGGCTTGTGTTCCAAACCCCTCACTGGACTCGTTCCAGCAAGTCAACATCCTTCCTAAACTGAAGAGCCCAGAACTGGACACAGGACTTGAGGTGTGGCCTAACCAGAGCGGTGTACAGGGGCAGAATGACCTCCCTGCTCCTGCTGGCCACACTGTTCCTGATGCAGGCCAGGATGCCATTGGCCCTCTTGGCTGCCTGGGCACACTGGAGGCTCATGTTCAGCCTACCGTCAACCAGCACCCCCAGGTCCCTCTCCACCTGACTGCTCTCCAGCCACTCTGACCCCAGCCTGTAGCTCTGCATGGAGTTGCTGTGGCCAATGTGCAGAACCCGGCACTTGGATGTGTTAAATCTCATGCCGTTGGACTCTGCCCATCTGTCCAGCCTGTCGAGGTCCCTCTGCAGAGCCTCTCCACCCTCCAGCAGATCAACTCCTGCCCGCAGCTTGGTGTCGTCAGCAAATTTACTGATGATGGACTCAATGCCCTCATCCAGATCATCAATAAAGATGTTAAAGAGCATGGGGCCCAGCACTGATTCCTGGGGCACACCACTAGTGACTGGCTGCCAGCTGGATGTGGCACCATTCACCACCACTCTCTGGGCTCAGCCCTCCAGCCAGTTCCTAACCCAATGCAGTGTGCTCCCATCCAAGCCATGGGCTGACAGCTTGGCCAGGAGTTTGCTATGGGGAACGGTGTCAAAGGCCTTGCTGAGGTCCAAGTAGACTACATCCACAGCCTGCCCCACATCCACCAGGTGGGTCACCTGATCATAGAAGGAGATCAGGTTGGTCAGGGAGGACCTGCCCTTCCTAAATCCATGCTGGCTGGGCCTGATCCCTTGGCCATCCTGTAAATGCTGTGTGATTGCACTCAAGATGACCTGTTCCATAATCTTGCCTGGGTTTGTCTTGAGTAATTTTGCCACTTACTACCAGGAATGAAGCCTGAATGATTTCATAGAATAGCATGAGTTCGAAGGGACTTTTAAGATTCACAGATTCATATTCATAGAATGTTTTGGGTTGGAAGGGACCCTAAATGTCATCTAGTTCCAAACTCCCTGTTATGGGCAGGTACACCCTTCGCTTGACCAAGTTGCTCAAGGCCTCATCCAGTTTGGTACTGAACACTCTCAAGAAGAGGAATCTATGACCTCCCTTGACAATCTGTTCCAGTGTTTCCCATAAAGATCATCTAGTTCCAACCACCCTGACACAAGCAGGGATACCTCCCACTAGACAAGGTTGCTCAAAGCCTCATCCAGGCTGCTCTTAACCACATCCAGGGACGAGGCATCCACAACCTCTCTGGGCAACCCATTTCAGTGCCTCACCATCCTCATACTGAAGAACTTCTTTCTAATACCTTATCTAAATCTACACTGCTCTAGTTTAAAACTATTGTCCCTTGTCCTATCCCCACATGCCCTTATAAGTAGACCCTCTCTCTGTTTCCTGTAGGCCTCCTTCAGCTACTTCTACATGGCTTCATTCTGAATGCAAATATCATTATACTCTTTGGGAAATGGGTACATTCTCACTCTTAACAGTGCCTGGATAATGAGCATAGATTATGAGCAATTGCAGGGGCAAACTCATAATTTTCTGTTTCAATATTAAATCAGTGTTTTTAAGATGTTCTACTTGTAAGTCCTCGAAATAGAGTCTTCCTCTCTACCTCATACTTATAAAAGAGAAATCAGGGCAGAAACTGTCTTAAAACTATGTTTATCATGTATTTCTGAAATTTAAAAGAAGAAACACCATGTTGCAATTGAAATTATTAAGTAAACAGACATATTCCAGGCTAGAGTGCTCTGCACTTCCTTCATGTGCACTCATGAGCCTTATTTAGAGAAAACTGTCCAAGACTACTACTGTAGATGGACATAAGCCAAATTTTGTCCAGAATTCAGATGCAAAACTTGAAAAGAACTGTGATTTGTAATCAAAAGCTCAACTGTTCAATCTTTCTATGAAAGGCTGGTTTTGTCACACTTTTGAATCTAAACTGGATTTGTAAAATTTTCTCTTTTCAGTTAAAGATCTGATACAGATCTACATCTACTTGCAAAGCAGACATATTAGGACTTGTAAGGCAACAGTCTTAGTCCTGTGGAAACCAATGCTCTCTTTAAGTGATTGGATGTAAGATTCTTTTACACATACATTTGCAGTCTTCCCATTGCCCTTGTAGCATTACTATGGAGTCAAAAAAAAAAAATTAGAAGTAGTGCTGGGAAGCAATAAGCCAGTGGTTTGTGACCTTCCTGAAATTAAAGACCACTAGACATTTTTCAAATGGATGTGTAGAGTCTTACACAGCTAACTGAGGCCTATGGATAAAAGATTTATTTGTCTTCATTATTTTTATGGGCATATAGCCTAGAAGCATTTATTGAAATCCCTGCTGTTGAAAACCACAGCAGTAACTGGCAGCATGTGGCAGCATGTGGTCTAGACATTTTCTTAGCTTAACAACCAGATAAAAACAAGCATGAAAATTAAAATATATTTTCCCTGTACAAATAAGATCTGTTCAATAATTACAGGGTTTACAGTATAGTCCAATGCAGAACGGAGACTGAAGAACTGGGAAAACAATGTTCTAATTACTCGCACAATGAAAACCCAACACAGAATAGGCCACGAAGGGTTAATATTCAGCTGAAAATCTATTGAAAATCTCATTACAAGCACTGTGGCACATAATTGATCTGACTGGCTGACTGAGTCAATGGCCCAAGAGATTTATGTACTCAAGTAGTTCTGCAAAGTCCTTGCTTGGGTCTGTCTCTGCAGCTGTTCAGTGAAGGCACTTCGCAACCTGCAAAACAATGGCAAAATTTGCTGGCCATGATTCTGACAACATAAAAATTACATGAGGAGGAACTTCTTTGCTTTGAGGGTAGCAAAGCACTAAACAGGATGCCCAGAGTTTTAGCAGAGTCTCCGTCTCTGGAGTAATTCAAAATCCACCTGGATGCTGTCCTGTGCAACCTACTCTAGGTATACCTGCTCTGGCAGGGGTTTGGAATAGATGATCTCCAAAGGTCCCTTCCAACCCCTATCATTCTATAATTCTGTGATTTTAACACACCTAATTAAGAGTTTAAAATCGTTTGTGTATAAAGCTTGTAACATCTGTTTAGACACTGTTAAGGAGTACGACAAGAGTCAATCATCAACAGCAGAAGAAATCCACTGGTGTAGATAGAAATTTTAAATTGCCAAATGCCCTATGCAGTAGCCATTATGAATCAAGTCTGAAAGAAAACTCTTTTCTGCAACAAAACCTGATTATATTGTTTTTCCACCAGTGTGCAAAACATAGATAAAATATTAGCTACATATTTTCTGTATGGTACCTTCCACAGACTACCAATAGATTTGAATTCACAAATTTCATTGTATTTGGCACAAGTTGTTGCGGACAGTAACTAACAGCAGCTGCTAAATGTGCAAGCTAATTTAAAATGTAAGTTTCCTGTTCTGGTCTTGGACTTCCAGTGATTTATATACATCTGGACTAAGGATATTTAAATTATGGGCTCACAGTGAAGAACTGAAAAGAAGACATTAATCAAAAAAGACAATCAGGAAGAGGCACAACAAAACACTGAACTTTATGAAAAGAAAATCCATTCATCATATCTAGCCTAACTTACAAACAAAACAATCATTGAAATACTCCAATTATATATCCAATCCATAGACAGAATATATTAGTGAAGTGAAACAGAACTGTCCCTAAAAGGACAATGACAAACCAGACAGTTTTATAAACCAGAAAAAAACATGGAAGTATGGTCAACAAATTTATGCTCTTGCACGGTGTACCAGTGAAAATTAATGCATCTATGTATCTGAATAACCACAGTATAAGACTAATGACTTCCTCTTCTGCCTGTCTGTACAAATCACCTGAATTTTTCAGGTGTTACAGACCAATCAAAATGAAAAGGCTTTTTGTCATTAACATAAAACATTTGAACAAAGAAGAAATTTCATCAGATTAGAATCTTATTTGTTTCTGGAAGAGAAAAACAAGGATTATACCTGACATTGTAGACATTTCTGATGGCCACCAGCCAGACTTCTAAAGCAGCTTCATTAGCTTAGGTATAATTTTTTGTAATTTACATTCAAGATCAATTAACTGCATGAAATTGAGTTTTCATTAAAACCAAGGCTGAGGAGTTGCCATTGTTTTCCTGTCATGAGTGACTATTATTATGGTTTCTGTAGAAAATTATTTTTATGGAACTGCATAGTAATGTTTATGGCAACAGTCTGTTTGCCTGTCTGTCAGTTTCTCCACTAGCATTGTTTAAAGCCATTGACCTGCTTCAATCAAATCTGACAGAAAGAAACAGTCTCAAAGATGATCTAATTCCCCAAGTGTTGTGAAATGCACTGCCCAGATAGAGGTGAGAGACTCCACCAGGGGACAGAGAAAAAGGCAGAAGTCAATGGTCCCTCAGGGAAGCTGCAGCCAGCTGGGGGAACAGGATGGAGTCAATCCATTCATCTGCTCTGACACCCATCTTACCCCAAGACAAAACATGTTGCCTCCTCCCTGTCAACAGCTAGTGTGAGAAGGGCTGCAAAGCAGCAGGGAGCATGCTGAGGGTGTGGGAAGCTAAGCTGGTTTTATTGCACAGTGCTAGGGACAAGGGAGGGCATCCACAGAGATGTGCATAAAGGCATCTGGAAAAAGCAAGGAGAAACTTAAAGTACTGCTGCAAGCAGCATAAGGAAGGAGAGGAGAGAAAGCCAAGATCAGAGGGACATTGACAGAAATCCGTAGGACACTGATGCTCTTAACTTCTCTGCGCACAAAACTATTTGCTATTTTTTTAATGAATCTGCCAATAAACACATTTTCTTTCTCACAATCAGCCTAAAAAGTACTGGAGAAGGTTATATTTGAAGCTCACTAATGAGGAACTTGAGTGCTCATTAAGTAGATGTGCTAAAAGCTACTTAAGTTTCTAACACTTGCAAATACAAACATTTAAATCACCACATCAAACCCTGCATTAGGGCAAGAAAATAGCAAACAGATAAACAAAGTGATTTGCTTTCCTAGCTGGATTTGCATAAGCAGATGTTCACAATTCTGCTATGTTCTGTCATTCTTGTAGTGACTAAAGATGGAGATTTCTCTTAGACTCTACACATTCACTATTATCTAATTTCATAAGACTATTTCTAATGAAGATCTCTGCAGAGGGACCTTGACAGGCTGGACAAATGGGCAGAGTCCAATGGCATGAGATTTAACACACCTAAGTGCTGGGTTCTACACACTGGACACAGCAACCCCATACAGGCAGGGGTCAGAGTGGCTGGAGAGCGGCCAGGCAGAAAGGGACCTGGGGGTGCTGATTGACAGCTGGCTGAACATGAGCCAGCAGTGTACCCAGGTGGCCAGAAGGCCAGTGGTATCTTGGCCTATATCAGGAATAGTGTGGCCAGCAGGAGCAGGGAGGTCATTCTGACCCTGTACTCAGCACTAGTCAGGCCACACCTTGAGTCCTCTGTCCAGTTCTGGGCCCCTCAGTTTAGGAAGGATGTTGACTTGCTGGAACATGTCCAGAGAAGGGCAACAAAGTTGGTGAGGGGTTTGGAACACAAGCCCTAAGAGGAGAGGCTGAGGGAGCTGGTGTTGCTTAGCTTGCAGAAGAGGAAGCTCAGAGGACGCCTTATTGCTCTCTACAACTACCTGAAGGGAGGTTGTAGCCAGGTGGGGGTTGGTCTCTTCCCCCAGGCAACCCAGCACCAGAATAAGAGGACACAGTCTCAGGCTGCACCAGGGGAGGTTTAGGCTGGATGTTAGGAAGAAATTCTTCACAGAAAGAGTGATTGGTCAATGGAATGTGCTGCCCAGGGAGGCAGTGGAGTCACCATCACTGGAAGTGTTTATGAAGAGACTGGATGAGGCACTTGGTCCCATGGGTTAGTTGATTAGATGGTGTTCGGTGAGAGGTGATAGGTTGGACTTGATGAAGGTTGAAGGTTAATTCTATTCTAGACTAGACTATTCTAGTCTAGTCTATTCTATTCTAACAAGTAGGAGTTCATTACTCAAGTCAGCACTAAAACTACCTTGTACTCCCTTTAATTTGGATTTCAAAAGCATAGATACTGCTTCCACCAGTAGAATACCAGATTCATGGAAGTATACTAAGTATGAGGGGAAGCATAGCACATTTGGGATCATTTAGCCTCTTGGTGGAATGCAAAACAGATTAACAGATGTTGCATTATGCAGTAGATGCTTTTATGTCTGATCTATTCCATTTGTTCAGCATGACAGTCTCATAAGTGATGTAGATTCAACCTTCACAAAGCTTCAACTTTTTTAAAATCTTGAACAACGTTTTTCCTTGGTTAAGGTATCCACAGATGTATCACAAAGGCAGTTAGTTGTACAGAGAAGGCAAACTTGAAGAGCTGCTCTTGGTTTTAAAATTCAGATCAAATGCTTCCTACAATTAAAAAAAAAATAAATCAAATACATACATTTAAAATTCTGCTGATTTACTGGTGCACTCAAGGGCTTTTTACACATGCCCATGCTAAGACATATGCAACTCTTCCCCACTCAGGCCATTTTCTTTGGTATTGTTATTCTGGATGACTAATAAAATTCAGATATTGTCTGCAGAGAACAGAAGCCAGTATATAATAGAAAATGGAGCCTTGGGCTCATCTTTTTCTGAAACATCTGCTGCTACGGCTTGGACTTGTTCTGAACCACCAGAAAAAAACCTGAAGCAAAGTAGAATGAAGCAAAACAAAGCAAAAAACAACCTAAGTCCATGAGACCTGATGAGATGCAGTGCAGACTCTGTAGGGAATTGGCTGATGACTACAAGAAGAGAAAAATTGCACCCATTTTTGAAAAGGGTAGAAAACAGGACCTTGGAAATTACCAACCTGTCAGCTGCACCTCTGTGTGTGGGAAGAGCATAGAAAAGATACTCCTAGAAACTATGCTGAGACTCATGGAGGACCGGTAAGCATTTCTAGACAGCCAGCATGACTTCACCAAGGGCAAGTCCTACCTGATCAACTGTGGCTTTCTGTGATGGTGTGACTACATCAGCGGACAAGGGAAGAGCTGACTAGTGACTACATCTGTGGGCATAGGATGTCACCTATCTGGACTTCCACAAGGCCTTTGACACAGTCTCCCACAACATCCATCTTTCTGAATTGGAGGGATATCACAGTATCACAGTATCACAGTGTAACTAAGGTTGGAAGAGACCCCAAGGATCATCGAGTCCAACCTGACAACACAAACCCCATGACTAGACCATGGCACCAAGTGCCACGTCCAATCTCCTCTTGAACACCTCCAGGGATGGTGAACCCCACCACCTACCTGGGCAGCACATTCCAATGACTAATGACTCTCTCAGTGAAGAACTTTCTCCGCACCTCGAGTTTAAACCTCCCCTGGCACAGCTTGAAACTGTGTCCCCTTGTTCTGGTGCTGGTGGCCTGGGAGAAGAGACCAACCCCTTCCTGGCTACAACCACCTTTCAGGTAGTTGTAGAGAGCAACGAGGTCACCCCTGAGCCTCCTCTTCTCCAGGCTAAACAATCCCAGCTCCCTCAGCCTCTCCCCACAGGGCTTGTGCTCAAGGCCTCTCACCAGCCTTGTTGCCCTTCTCTGGACACATTCAAGTGTCTCAATGTCCTTCTTAAACTGAGGGGCCCAGAACTGGACACAGGACTCAAGGTGCGGCCTGACCAATGCAGAGTACAGGGGCACAATGACCTCCCTGCTTCTGCTGGCCACATTATTCTTGATGAATGTCAGGATGCCATTTGCCTTCTTGGCCACCTGGGCACACTGCTGGCTCATGTTTAGGCAGCTGTCAATCAGCACCCCCAGGTCCCTCTCTGTTTGGCAGCTCTCCAGCCACTCTGACCCCAGCCTGTAGCTCTGCATGGGGTTGCCGTGGCCAAAGTGCAGCACCCGGCATTTGGACTTGTTAAATGCCATCCCATTGGACTCTGCCCATCTGTCCAGTCGGTCGAGGTCCCTCTGCAGAGCCTTTCTACCCTCTAACTGACTAACATCCGTTCCCAACTTGGTGTCATCTGCAAATTTGCTGATGACTGACTCAGTCCCCTCATTCAGATCATCAATGAAGATGTTAAAGAGGATGGGGCCCAGCACTGATCCCTGGGGGACACCACTAGTGACTGGCTGCCAGCTGGATGTGGCACCATTCACCACCACTCTCTGGGCTCGGCCCTCCAGCCAGTTCCTAACCCAGCACAGAGTGCTGCTGTCCAAGCCACGAGCTGACAGCTTAGCCAGCAGTTTGCTGTGGGGGACGGTATCAAAGGCCCTGCTGAAGTCCAAGTTGACCACATCCACAGGCCTTCCCACATCCACCAGATGGGTCACCTGATCATTAAAGATCAGGTTGGAGAGGCAGGACCTGCCCTCCCTAAATCCATGTTGGCTGGACCTGAGCCCTTGGCTGTCCTTCAGGTGAGCAATTATTGCCGCCAGGATAATCTGTTCCATCATTTTCCCTGGCACTGAGGTCAGGCTGACTGGCCTGGAGTTTCTGGGTTCCTCCATCCAACCCTTCTTGTGGATGGGGACCACCTTGGCCAGTTTCCAGTCATCTGGGACCTCTCCAGTGAGCCAGGACTGGAGGAAAATGATGGAGAGTGGCTTGGCCAGCTCATCTGCCATCTCTCTCAGCATCCTAGGATGGATGCCATCCAGTCCCATGGACTTGTGAGTGTCCAAGTGGCTCAGCAGGTCCTGAACTAATTCCTCATGGATTTCCAGGGCATCACACTGCTCCCTGACCCCCTCACCCAGCTCAGGAGGCCACTTGTCCTGAACTCCTCCTGCCTTGCTGTTAAACATTGAGGCAAAGAAGGTGTTCAGGACCTCAGCCTTTTCCTCATCTTCAGTCACAGTGTTCCCCTCCAGGTCCAGTAAGGAGTGGAGGTTCTTCTTGCCCTTCTTTTTAGTGTTAATATATTTGTAAAAATGCTTTTTATTGTCTTTCACAGAGGTGGCCAGCTTCAGTTCCAACTGGGCCTTTGCCTCTCTAATTTTTTTCCTACATAATCTCACAGCTTCCTTAAACATACCTCGAGAAGCCTTCCCCTCCTTCCAAAGGTGATACAGCCTCTTTTTCTTCCCTTAAATCCTCCAGGAGCTGCTTGCTCATCCAGGCCGGTCGCCTTCCCCGCCGGCTCATCTTTTGGCACATGGGAACTGCCAGTTCCTGTGCCTTCAAGAGCTCCTGTTTGAAGTAGGTCCAACCCTCCTGGACCCCTTGGTTCATGAGGGTTGGTACCCAGGGAACTTTACAAATAAGTTTCTTAAACAGGCTGAAGTTTGCCCTCCGGCAGTCCAAGGTGAAGGTTCTGTTGGTGCTCCTCCCTATCTCCCTGCATATTGAAAACTTCACTATCTTGTGGTCACTGCACCCGAGGCAGCCTCCCACCATCACATCTCCCACTAGCCCTTCCCTATTGGAGAGCAGCAGGTCAAGCAGAGCCTGTCCCCTGGTAGGCTCACTTAACAGCTGCATCAGGATATCCTCAGCCGCTTGGATCCCCACAAGTCCATGGGACCGGATGGGATCCATCCTAGGGTGCTGAGAGAGCTGGCAGATGAGCTGGCCAAGCCACTCTCCATCATTTTTCAACAGTCCTGCAGTAAAACTGATGAATTGTTGGTTATCTGATGCAACCTGGTTTATTCACTCTCCATCATTTTCCAGCAGTCCTGGCTCACTGAAGAGGTCCCAGACGACTGGAAGCTGTCCAACGTGATGCCCATCCACAAGAAGGGACGGTTGGATGAGCCAGGGAACTATAGGCCTGTCAGCCTGACCTCAGGCTGGAACAGGTCATCTTGAGTGCAATCACACAGCACTTACAGGATGGCCAAGGGATCAGGCCCAGCCAGCATGGATTTAGGAAGGGCAGGTCCTGCCTGACCAACCTAATCTCCTTCTATGATCAGGTGACCTGCCTGGTGGATGTGGGGAGGCCTGTGGATGTAGTCTACCTGGACTTCAGCAAGGCCTTTGACACTGTCCCCCACAGCAAACTCCTGGCCAAGCTGTCAGCCCATGGCTTGGAAGGGAGCACACTGCATTGGGTTAGGAACTGGCTGGAGGGCCGAGCCCAGAGAGTGGTGGTGAATGGTGCCACATCCAGCTGGCAGCCAGTCACTAGTGGTGTGCCCCAGGGATCAGTGCTGGGCTCCATGCTCTTTAACATCTTTATTGATGATCTGGATGACGGCATTGAGTCCATCATCAGGAAATTTGCTGATGACACCAAGCTGGGGGCAGGAGTTGATCTGCTGGAGGGTAGAGAGGCTCTGCAGAGGGACCTCGACAGGCTGGACAGATGGGCAGAGTCCAATGGCATGAGATTGAACACATCCAAGTGCTGGGTTCTGCACACTGGCCACAACAACCCCATGCAGAGCTACAGGCTGGGGTCAGAGAGGCTGGAGAGCGGCCAGGTAGAGAGGGACCTGGGGGTACTGGTCAATGCTAGGCTGAACATGAGCCTGCAGTGTGCCCAGGTGGCCAAGAGGGCCAATAGCATCCTGGCCTGCATCAGGAACAGTGTGGCCAGCAGGAGCAGGGAGGTCATTGTGCCCCTGTACACTGCACTGGTTAGGCCACACCTCGAGTCCTGTGTCCAGTTCTGGGCCCCTCAGTTTAGGAAGGAGGTTGACTTGCTGGAATGAGTCCAGAGAAGGGCAATGAAGTTGGTGAGGGGTTTGGAACACAAGCCCTATGAGGAGAGGCTGAGGGAGCTGGGGTTGCTTAGCCTGCAGAGGAGAAGACTCAGGGGTGACCTTTTTGCTCTCTACAACTACCTGAAGGGAGGTTGTAGACAGGTGGAGGTTGGTCTCTTCTCCCAGGCAGCCAGTACCAGAACAAGAGGACACAGTCTCAGGCTGTGCCAGGGGAGGTTTAGGTTGGATGTTAGGAAGAAGTTCTATACCGAGAGAGTGATTGCCCATTGGAATGGGCTGCCTAGGGAGGTGGTGGAGTCACCATCATTGAAGGTGTTCAGGAGGAGACTTGATGGGGTGCTTGGTGCCATGGTTTAGTTGATTAGGTGGTGTTGGATTGGTTGATGGGTTGGACGCGATGATCTTGAAGGTCTCTTCCAACCTGGTTTATTCTATTCTATTCTATTCTATTCTATTCTATTCTATTCTATTCTATTCTATTCTATTCTATTCTATTCTATCCTACCCTATTCTATTCTATTCTACTCTACTCTATTCTATTCTAGACATGGACCTGTTGGAGCAGTTCAAGAGGAAAGTTACAAAAATGATTAGAGGAATGGAACACTTCTCCTGTGAAGAAAGTCTGAGGGAGTTGGGATTTTTCAGTCTGGAGAAGAGAATACTCCAGAGAGATCTTATCGTAGCTTTTCATCAGTTAAAGGAGGCCTGAAATAAAGATGGAGACTATTTTTAGCAGGGCCTGTTGAGACAGAATAAGGGATAATAGTTTTAAACTAAAAGAGGGTAGATCTAGACTAGATATAAGCAAGACATTTACAATGAAGATAGTGAAACACTGGCCCACGTTGCCCAGCACGATGATGGAAGCCCCATCCATGGAAATATTCAAGGTAGGATGGTGATCTGAGCAACCTGGTCTAGTTAAAAATATCCCTGCTCACTGACACAGGGTTGAACTACATTATCTTTAAAGGTCCTTCCCAACTCAAAACATTTTATAATTAGTTTGACAGGCATTTTCCTATGTGTGCTGGGAATACCCAGTGTTGGTTGTTTGGGTTTTTTCTTCTAATTTCTTAAGTTTTTTCCTCTTTTTGTCTTCGTCTGCTTCATTTGTTTGGTTTTTTTCTGGTCTACACTAGTGCCTATTGGAGCAAGCCCTTGTAGAATGCTTGCTCCTGAGAACAAGGGTGGGTGTGACCTTGAGGGAGGAGATCCAGTGCACCCAGTTGCTCCAAATCAGAATCAGCAATGGCACCTACAATACCCTCAAAATATATTCTTAAAGGCTTACATTGACTGGCTTTTATCTACTTGCACAGCAGTTTTATTCAGATGCTTAACTAAAACACCACTTGAAAGTCTTTTTCATTAACTGAACCATCTCTCCTTTACAGAAATTTCACCTCATTAATTTTTGTCTTAGTATCTGTAAGTAATTTATTCTTTCTCCCTTTGCAGCTAGTCATACTTTTCTCTTACTTGCCTTTTGCAAAATTGAGGAAGGCATCACTAATGCACCTCTTTCATGTCTATATCATTGACAATATTCTATTTCAGCATGTTCCAAATTTAAAGAAGGAAACCAAACAGCCATCACATGACTGTTTTTCCTATTTCCAACGCACAATAATCAGTTGTTGACGTACAAGGAACTGCAGTAAATCATCTTGGTAGATATAAATACTGAGTATAATTTCTTTCCCTGGTTGTTCTGGGCACAGCAACTGCAGTGATGCAGCAATACAGAATCAGTCAAGTGTGGCTCTTTTTATTATAAATCATGTCAGCACATCTTGGTCTTTCTATTGGATGAGTACACTGCAACAGAGACAGCCAAATTCCCCTCTGGGGACTACGGCAAAGGATTAATGCAAGAAGGAATTTGATGATCCTTTCCCTAAGATGAAACAATCAATTTATAAAACATTTGTAAGCTGCTGAGCACCTCACTGCTGTGGAACTGCTGGGAGCAGCTAATGAAATAGCCATGACTGAAATCAAGCTCTTCATCTAATGCTCAGGTGTAATGCACATTTCAGAATTTAGAAGCACAACAAAAAATATATATTTGAATTGTAGTGATATCTGTAAAAGTAACAGCCACTTACAGCATCACAATAAACTCTCACACTTTGAAGCTTATAGATTTGAGCAGAAAGATTCTGTCAAAGACACATTACATATATTAATCTGTGGAATTTTAGCTATAATTTTTTTTTTCCAGAGAAGTAATAATGAGGTTAAGATCCTAATTTTCCAAAGTAGTCAGGAATTTCTGTACTCATCCAGGTACAGTCCTGACCTAGAGACTCAAGACACTCAAGTTCATGGGTTATTCTTGAGAAAATTTAGCCTGTAGAAGCCACTAGCAAAAAACCTGGCTTCTGGTCTCAGTAACAAAGAAGTTTGTTAATCTTTTAATTTATACAAAAAGATACACTGACAAACAGAAAAAGCTCTTTTTTTTTTCCTTATATTGTCTAAAGCATATGCCATGTAGCATTTATGTCCTGGAGAACAACGGTTTCATGGCATTCATCTTGGAATAATCATCACCACAGAAGAGTGGAACCTTTTAATTTCAGTTTGCTATTGCAATAAACTTGTCTCCTGATAATGGAAAGAGATCAGCAGATTAAACTGAAATCTCTGTATGATCACACATGCACTTTCCACCACCCAGAAGAAGCCAGTTCTGCTCATTAAAAATGCTCCTAAGATTCTTACACTTTTGTTGTTAATCAAGTATTCATCATACTCTATAACTCCACTGATAACATAGCATTTGTATAAGACTTTTTTATCCCAGCATTGTTGCTGCTGTGTGCCAGTAAGTTTTTAGGCAAATAAAAAAGATAACAATAAGTGAGTTAATTTTTATCTGAATTCATCAGAACTGAACACTTTTAGTCCATCATGTTACAGACATCATGATATAGACAGTGGGATTGAGTGCACCATCAAGAAGTTTGCAGATGACTCCAAGATGACTGGTGCTGTAAGTATGCTACATGTAGGGGATGTCAACCAGAGGGACCTGGACAAGATGGAGAGGTAGGCCCAGGTGAATCTCATGAGGTTCAACAAGAGCAAGTGTAGGGTCCTGCACCTGGGCCAGAACAATCTCCATTACCAATTCAGGTTGGGGAATGAGGTGATAGAAAGCAGCCCTGCAGAAAAGAAGTTGGGAGTTCTGGTAGATGAGATGCTGGACATGACCCAACAATGTGTGCTTGCAGCCCAAAAGGCCAATCATGTTCTAAGCTGTATCAAAAGAAGTGTGGCCAGCCGACTGAGAGAGGTGATTCTGCCACTTTACTCTGCTCTGGTAAGAACTCACCTGCAGTACTGCATCCAGCTCTGGTGCCCTTAACAAAAGAAAGACATGAACCTGATGGAGCAGGTTCAGGGGAGAGCCACAAAAATTATCAGGAGGTTGGAACAAGATTCTGTGGAGGAGAGGCTGAGAGAGCTGGGGTTGTTCAGCCTGGAGAAGGGAAGACTCTGGGGAGACCTAATTGCTACCTTCCAGTACCTGAAGGAAACCTACAAGAAGGATGGAAAGGGACTGTTTACAAAGACCTGTAGTGAAAGGATGTGGACAATGGTTTTAAATTAGAGAAGAATAGATTTGGGTTGGATGTTAGGAGGAAGTTCTTCATCATGAAGGTATTGGAACACAGGAACAGGTTGCCCAGGGAGACAGAGGCCCCATCCTTGGAGATCATCAACATCAGGCTTGACTGGGCTCTGAGCAATCTGATCTAACGGAGAGGAGTTGGACTAGATGAGCTTTGGAGGTCCCTTCCAACCCAAGCCATCCTATGAGCCTGTGATTCTCAGTTCCCAGTTTAGTCTGCCATAGGCTGAGAGAATAACTCCTCTGTGGTGCTGCACATGCTCTGAGTTCCACAGTGAGCCAATAGATTGCCATCTCCTCATCTGCATAACAGCTTCATGTAGTTCTGCTTACCATCTTGTCTATTTGACTACACTATAGTTCAGGATAGATTTGTACAAAAGGTAAATGTATTGTGGTTTTGAACATATGTTTAACTTTTTAATCTCCAATTGGATGGCACCAGAATAAAGCAAACATGACAACAGAAAATAGTTCAGAAACTACTCTCAAGCCACCTACCAAAAAGGTGATAAAAAGATCTTTCTGATTGCCAGTAAAGTTAATTTCTTCAGGTGAACTGAACTGCATCACATTAACAATCTCCAGCTACAAACTGAGAAATGTTTTTCTGGCCACTTTGCAAGCCACTTAATCAAAACAAAACTAGACTGATCCAATCTAATCACAACTGTGCTCAGTTAGAAGCCATTTATGGACTCCTGGGCCTGTGTTTTCATAGTCTATCTATTGGAAGCCTAAACACCTCTCTTAGGCCATCAGGTTGCTGGTTGTCAGTTAAGTATAAAAAGGACATAACTGATAACAAATTAATAGTTTCAATAAACATCTGTTATGCAAAGTGGTTACAGTGGTCTGAATAATACATTGAGATTAAAGACTTAAATCCGCTTTTGATGGTGACTGTGTTAAAAAAGTAATGTTTCCAAGTTACTCGATTATGTAATATTATTTTTGTTGTCTTTTAGTAAACAATCCAGCCTAAATTCATTGGAATTTGATTGGTGTATTTGGAAGTAATATTTCTGCCTCTGATCAGATTGTGGCGATTTGCTCACTGAAGCCATTAAACATGGTTGTCTCCTTTCTCCCACAGTACATACCAAAAGAGAGAGACCTGGGGGTGCTGGTTGACGGTAGACTGAACATGAGCCTGCAGTGTGCCCAGGCAGCCAGGAGGGCCAATGGCATTCTGGCCTGCATCAGGAACAGTGTGGCCAGCAGGAGCAGGGAGGTCATTCTGCCCCTGTACTCTGCACTGGTTAGGCCACACCTCGAGTCCTGTGTCCAGTTCTGGGCCCCTCAGTTTAGGAAGGATGTTGACTTGCTGGAGCGTGTCCAGAGAAGGGCAACAAGGTTGATGAGGGGCTTGGAGCACAAGCCCTATGAGGAGAGACTGAGGGAGCTGGGGTTGCTTAGTCTGGAGAAAAGGAGACTCAGGGGTGACGTTATTGCTCTCTACAACTACCTGAAGGGGGGTTGTAGTGAGGCGGAGGTTGGTCTCTTCTCCCAGGCAGCCAGTACCAGAACAAGAGGACACAGTCTCAGGCTGCGTCAGGGGAGGTTTAGGCTGGAGGTCAGGAGGAAGTTTTACACAGAGAGAGTGATTGCCCACTGGAATGGGCTGCCTGAGGAGGTGGTGGGGTCGCCGTCGCTGGGGGTGTTCAGGGCGAGGCTTGACAGGATGCTTGGTTGTATGGTTTAGTTGATTGGGTAGTGTTGGATGATAGGTTGGACATGATGATCTCAAAGGTCTCTTCCAACCTGGTTAATTCTATTCTATTCTATTCTAAGTTAGAGGTTAAGAGTGTGGGACCACCCTGCTCTCTACTGTGCACTCTAATTTCTTTTCAGACATGTATTCAACTTCTTGCTCAGGAATAAGATTTACAAATCCCTGAGGTCAATATTGTTTGTCACTAAGCAAAACATTCTAGGGAGTATTTTGAATTTCGAAAGGTTTTTCTGTAGTTTATGAAGTCAGAAAAGGCTTGTATACACCATGTAAGCCTGTATGGAACATCAAAATTGATAGGTTTTGTAATCCTTTTCCAGCCTCCCATGATTTTTAGGTTGGAGATATAGAATATAGCACAATAAAAATCAAGACTGATTCTTAAAATAATGCATATGTGTGGCAGGCAACATTTGGGTGTGGGTTTTTTTTGGTGGTTGTCGTTGTTGTTTCTTATAATTAATGATTTTATAGCTTTCTCTCTCTTTTTTTTTTTTTTTTAATTAAAGAGGTAAAAAATTCTACAAGAACTTGCATTGTTCTTTTGAATTCTTATGTTAGTTTAAATGGAAATGCAATTTCTCACTCTTAACATTTGTGGTTATTTGAGAAATAAACCCTTTAAACAACATTGTAATACATATTTTATGTATTTGACAGTATTTGAACTAATCTACCTTGAAATATGATATTAAATTTAAAGTTGTACTTGCAAAATGATTTATAAAATGGTTAATTATCATTCCTATCCAGCCTGATCTAAGTAGCACACAAAGCAATTTCTTTATAGCAGCCTAATGTGAGACTGCGTTAACTGACACCAACTAGAAGCATTTCCCTGCAAATGTTTCCTCTAATAACTTCACTGAAACCTGAATTCCTCTTTTGGAGACCCTGAACAAGTCTCCACCCATGCTCAATGTTTAAACAAAAGACAACAGCTATAGAATTCAAGAAGCCTTGAGACAGAAATGCTTGTCTTCCAGATGATATGAGACTTTCTGTCTATGGTCACTGCAGCATTACATCAAGCTGATTCCTCTTTTAGCACATTGATGCCATCACAACTCTTAGCTTTTTTTATTTTGTGTTTCAGAAGGTTGCTGAGGTTTCAGACACTTTTAGGCTGCTTGAAAAGAAACAGAGATAAACTGTTACATACAGGGAGTATAATCTTTGTTTTCTCACAGAATGATAGAGCTAAATGTTCATCTGCTAGACTTGTATGGGTAGCTCCACTGGCTGCCTTTGGCTATATAATGTACACCCCCTGTGAATCTAGTACTTTTTAAAAGTGGCTTATATAAGAGGCCAGACAAATGAAAAGAATACATTTGTAAAAGGCAGAGGAAAAAGATCTCTACAATTATTCTACTCTGTTGACCTAGTATTTTCTCCTATTCCAGAGTGATATGATCATATGGAGGTTATTAATATTCAATAGGCAGAACTTTCTTAATTAAAAAAAAAAAAATCCCACTGAAAATATTAATAAAACTTATTTACTGGTTGGAAATATTTGGTTGTGGAACAGATACCTCACCAGCAGGAACATGTAACAATTTAAACAATATGAGCAAAATCCAGAAACAACAAAGTAATTTAAACTGTAAAGATAAAAGAGAAGAACGTCAGCAAAATGAAGGAGATTGCCCACAAGGGGAGGAGAAGTCTAGGGCAACAGACCTTTAACAGATGCCTATGAAAAAAAATCAGGTTTTGTAATTACTCACTGATCCTGGTACCACGCAGCACACATGGGAATTTAAACAAAACCAAAATGGCATCGACCACATGAAAGCTGCAGGAGCACAGTTGCACTTTCTGTTGGCTTCTGCAGTTTCTTGCTGTAGCACATACAGGGTTTATCTCTGAAGCCTTTGTAGCTGAAAGCTTCGTAGAAGAGAAGTTGCTGCCAAGGCTTGCAGGGTTTGTTGGCTTTGTAGCTTTTTCTGTTTGGAGAGGTTCTTCCAGCTGCAATCTTCACAGCAGAGCTTGTTGCTTCTTCCAATAAAGCAAAACAGTCCTGGTGATCTGCGGAAAAAGACAAACTCCACGACTCAAATAAGTTATGGAGTTTTTACTTCCATCAGTGTACCAGTTATGGTCTGCCTTTTCCAGGGTTTCTTCCTTCAGGTCAGGTCTACTGGAGTAAGTGGCCTCAATTGTTTCCAAACAATTGTGGATAACTGGTTCTCCATCACATCCCTGGAGGAAAGAGGCTGGACTGACAATATTAGTAACTTTGATTTCCACATCATCCTGTTCTACTAGGATGGCTTGGTATTTGAGAAATTGTTGTGGAGACAACCAGTGTCCCCCCTTAGCTTTCATGGGAATATAATAAAAAGGGTTTAGTGTCATCAGGTATGCCTAGTGCTGGTGCCCTCATCAGTTCCTTCTTTAATGTATGGAAAGATTGTTTAGCTTCTCCATTCCATTGTAAGTCCTTATCAGTCTCTTTCAATAATTCATAGAGGGGTTTAACAAAAAATCCATAATTATAGATCCACAACCGGCACCACCCTGTCATTCCCCAAAAGGTTCAGAGTGCCTTTACTGTGTTTGGAAGTGGAATAGAACATACGGCCTCCTTTCTTTCGGGGTCCAGTACTCACTGTCCTGCAGTCAACTCATATCCCAAGTAGGTTACTTGCTGCTGTACCATTTGGGCCTTCTGTGGGGAAACTCATTACCCTTTAAGTCCCAGAAAATTCATCATACTCACAGTCCATCTTTCACATTCTGCTGTGGTCTGGGTGGCCAGCAGGATGTCATCTACATACTCTAGCAGAACTCTGTTGCCTTTTGGCTTGTCCCACTTTTCTAGTTCTTTTGCAAGATGGATTCCAAAGATAGTGGGGCTGTTCTTAAATCCTTGGGGCAAGACTGTCCAAGTTAATTGATGCTTTCTGTTAGTTTCCAGTCAAAGGCAAACAATGCTGGCTCTCAGGGGCTGGGTTAAGCTGAAGAAGGCATCCTTTAGATCTCCTGGGACTCTTGGGTCCTCCTGGGGTTCGTCTCTCTGCCCAGCAAGACATGTCCATTCTGCTCCTAGGCTTTACAATGCTTATAGCAAGGGGTCTTGCAGTCTGTCTGGGAAAACTGAAGCACAGCTCGGATTCCAAGCAAGGCTTGTGACTTCTCCCAGAGTTTGGACAATTGCAAGGTAAGGCACTGGCTCTTTGGGCTGGTATTTAGAGATTTCCTGAGACAATGATGGCCAGTGACAACAAAGATTAAGAGATAAAACCCTGACACTGCAACCTATGGAATGAGTTTTCTCTAAATGTGGCCAAAGGCACACACACAGTGGCCCACGTGGACCCCAGGGCATGTTCAGGGAAGCCTCGGCAACATGGTCAATTTCCTGCAAAAACAGACCTTCTGGCTCCTGCCCCGTTGTCTGATTCAGAGCAATTTTGAGGCTTTTGTCCCTTCAGGACACAGAGTAATTCCACCATGCTCAATAGCAGTTTACTGGTTTTCAACAAATGCAACTTCATTTACTACCATTGAGTAACTTCTGAGTTTAACTGAGAAAAATCAACTCTGTTTTACTCCTCATGTGAGGAACAGAGAGCTCGGAAATCCCTATGCACTATATAAACGAGGCTCAGATGTGGACAGTTTATTTTGTTTATAATTATGTTTTGCTTTCTGGTCCATGGAGGTATGAATGGTTAGAAGGACTGGAAGTGATTTGGAGGAATCTTTGATTAATTCTGGTAAATTAATTCCTTGTAAACCATGCACAAGTTTTAAAAGAGAACACACCACTACAAGGGCCTCCTCGTGGATGCATAAGATACAAATGGTACAGAAACCTGCACAGGTAATCACCTACCCTGGAGTATTTCCAGGAGGGTAGAGCAATGTGTGACCACAGTCCCCCAAGTGCCAGAGCACTGTTTGCCCCGGGAACCCTTGGCAATGTCTGAGAGCTCAGCATAGCATCATGACAATGAAGCAGTTTGCTCCTGGTCTTGAACTGTTTGTGTTAGAAGCTAAGACACAGGTTTTAAACTCGACAATCTAATGAAAAAGTTTGATTTAAAGTGAAGACAAGTTCAACACCTTATCAAAACTCATGAATACATTGTTTATGTTTGCCAAAAATATGTCTAAACTCACTTCTTTTGCTGTGAGAAAGGATTGTTTCTGTTGATTATAGCTTGCTTTTTAGCCTTCTTTTGGCTGTTATGGCTTTCCTTAATATAATTCAGTGAGAGTGATTTATACAGCTAGCACTGAAGAACACTGTCTTTTAAAATTGTTTTTTATGTAATTTTTTCTTCTTAGGAGATTTAATAAATATTTTTTGCAGAAGGACACACACAAAAAAAATCAGTGTGGCATGGATTTTTATTGACAATATTCTTCCACTGCATAGTGCCACTGCTTTGATGTGAGGAAAGTTTATTATTATTCATTGAGATATACTGCCATGTGACTTTTAAAAGCACCTCAGTAAAGGTTATAGAGTTAGTTGTAAAATCTAGAATGAAATTAGACACCCTATGTAATCAGTCTGTCATAATGTTTGCATTTTTCCACTGAAAGATAAAGCAAATGAAAATCCATAAGAAAGCAAAAAGTACTTGGCATCTAGAGCAATTCACTAATTGGAAAAAAAAACCCAAACAAACAACAAAACCACCTCATCCACACTGTGCCTTTTCAGCAAAAATTCCTCTCTCTGATTCCAGAAACTCAAAGCCAAAAAGCAAGGTTGAAGACATAGATTCAGGTTGCATGTACTAGAGTCCACAATTAATTTTAATGCAAGTCTATGTATTTGATTACTCTGCATGATTATAATTTATTTCTTGGCATTTCTGCTTGCTAAATGTTCCAATCACTTTGGGCAAACCTCTCAAAGTTGTCCTCTCTTTCACAATCCAATTGTGATAAACCTCATCACTTGGCTAAAGAAAGCTGCTTTGGATGCCAGCTAACTCACAATGTTGTTTCACTTTTCTTGAGGAGTGCCAGGGAAAAATGCTTACAGAAGCTGACTTTTAAAAAGTAGTGAGCAGTCTCAGCAATTGTGGAGATGCATGAGCAGTCAAACCTTCTAAAAGACAAGCCCAAGAGACTAAGAATTGCATTTGTAACCGCACATAACCATTTAAGCATATCGGGGCAGTAAAGAGCTCTGTCACAAAATGGCTTATATTGAATACATGCATAACTTCAGCTGCTGCAATCTTTCTCTTTTACTTACCCTCATTCACCCCCACAGCATTTAAATGTGCTCTGTTCAATTACTCTATTTCTACACCACTTAAAAGATACACAAAAAATGAAACATTCAGCACAGCTTTATAGTCATAACTAGAACTACAAACACTGAAATAGTCTTTACTTTCCTTTCTTAATGCAGCCTCCACATTATCTATTTTCCCCAGATTCAACAACACCAATTTTACTTTCATGTGCCCAGATTTTCAGCAATTTCAAGAAAGTGACTAAACATGGGCATTGGCTATTTTTGTGCTTTGGAAGATGTTATTTATTATTCAGGCTACAATGTATTCTCATTATTTCCACCAAAAGGAATTTTGTGGGTTTTTTTTTGTTTGGTGGTTGTTTTTTTTAATAGCAGAGTCAGTATTTTGAGAACAGACATGAAGTCGCTTCTTTTAAATGAGACTTAAAAAGAGCTTTACTTTCATACTAGAAGAGCTACAAATTGCAAGATGTTTTCTTACCATAATGAGGAATTATTGCCCAAGCCATTGCAGAAGCATAGATGCCACCAATCATCCAGAACATACAGAGCCAACTTAGGTGTTCGCCTCGCTTCTCCCGAGCAAGCACTTCCGAAAAATAAGAGAAGACTGTCGGCACAGCTCCACCAATCCTTAAAGAAGAATACCAATCATGAATTGAGAGAGTAATAGTTAGATGAAGTTTGAACACGCCTGTAATATCAGTCAGTGAAAATCTAAACTACAAGTAGATTTTCCCCCAGATTGCATCATGTACTATTGAGGAACTCTTGAGGAAATTTTCAACAGTATGGACACAGTTTTTGTCAACTATCTCCTTGAAAACTATGCGTGCAATTTGTTTCATTTGGTGTTTCAAGAAGCTTGTCAATGTGCCAGCTTTTGAAACACTAACTGCACAAAGCACTAACTTTCACCACTGCAAAAAGTCTGAAATCATGGGCAGGCTACTGACAAGTCTCAAAATGCATCAGTTTTGACTGGAATACTAGTAATTCTCCCAAAGAACAATAGATGTTTCTCCAAGTCTTACCCCTCATGCTTTTAGGTAACCAAGAAATTATTTAAGTGTCAGCTATGCTACTAATATGTTCTTTTTCACACATACGTTAAAAGATGTTCTATTCAGTTGAACTATGTTATTTGCTATTAGCAGTTTTTTATGTGGTATCTCAAAGTTGTTGGACCACAAAAAAAAGGGGTGGGTGGGTGTGAAAATAGAGCTTAAGTTGGTAACAGTACAAGATGCCAAATGTTCCACAACGAGACAAGTCTTTGTAGATTTTATTTTTCCTGCTGAAGAAAATACCTGTGAAGGTCAAAGAGATACTCTTACATACAGATAACATACTTTAAAGCATGGTTTAAACTTTTAACTGAATTTTAAAAACTAACATATATTTATGCTGTCATCTGGGAGCTGTTGAACTAGAAGCTAAAAGAAGGAAATTCAAAGTGGATAAAAACAAATATAAAAAAGAAAACATGAATACAGAAATGGCATTTCAGTGATACAGTTGTCTTCAAGTACAGTGATGAAATACTGATTGAGCTGTTATACTTATTTAGGGGTCTGCTGTTTTGTTACTCCCTTCTAGATAGCTCTTCATGAAGTGCCACTGGTCAGCTCTAACTTTATAATGAATATTGCCCATAGTGGAGCCTGCCAGGTCTTGCAATTTCTGCCATTTCTGCAGAGGTTTGTTATCTCCATGAATTCTTGTTAGATATACAGCTGTATTTCATTTATTCTTATGAGCAAATACTAAAAGCCTTCACTGTCCTGTCACAGGCAATGGGAGACACTGTCCTTGGAGGTCCAGAGTGAAGGAGCATGGCCAAGGGTAGAATCACAGCTCATTTTGCTGTAATGGGGTAACACTGCTGCCTCAGTGATGCTACGGACAAAAGGCTCTTCAGTTCCTGAAGTATAAGCAGATTACAGCTATGATTTCTTATCCTTCAGGGCTCATACACAGCTTTGAATCACACTCTTACAATACTGCCCAAATATAGCACTCACAGATCTAATTAAAGTTCTTTTCTAATGTGGATAATTGACTAGCAGAACCAGAAACAGCGTCTTCCTATATCCTGCCTAAGCTGGAAAGCACTGATGAGGAGTTGTGAGTGCCCACTTTCAAGAAGGTCTAAATTAAAAGACTGATCATGGGATACAGGATAGTGTGATTATGCAGTAACGCCCTACCTAAACAAAGTAATTTTTCGTAACTCAGTGCATCTATCTCTGATTGCATGTGCTCATTAAGAAAAGTATACAGAATGGTAAGTAAATACATATTTGGCAATTTTCCTGTTCTGTTATCCAATCTGCTCTTCTAAATTTACCATTTTCTTCCTTTCATATGTTTTTTCATGAAGTACAGAATCTTTTTATCTTATAATGCAGTTACTGTGGTAGTAAATATAGCTTGAAACCATCTGCACTGTGTAGCACAATTAATAATAAATGACATTTAACACTTGTGCTTGAAAAAATTCTCAATAATGGGTTCCTTTCAGGCAAATACAGTTGTGAAATTCAGGACTCAACATAAAATCCTCTTGAAATCTCCCTTAAATCTCATAGGCTAGAATTCTGGTAAAGTGAGAGTTTAGAGAGTTTACCATGGGTGGTGTAAGTCATGTATCTGTATGTCACACAAATGTTCATGAGATGATGGTTTAGGAAATGGGTGGATGCTTCAAGAGGAAAGAACCTGTCCTATCTTAGTGTCAGAAAATGTATGGAGAGCCTGACCAAAAGCAGGGGGAAAAAAAGCCTCTTCTACAGCACCAACCAACCATACTGTGATAATGGGAGATTGTGGTGCTTCAGCATTTAGAACTGATCTAGGTGCTATGTTATCATATTCTATGTCGTAAAGGTTCTCCAAGGCTACAGAAGAAGTATTGTCTGTGTTGACAAATTTAATAGGGCAACTTTTCTAACAAATCGATCTTTCAGACATTATGCTGGGTTACACCCATTCTTGATGGGGGCTGAAAAGAACAAAAGAAACTTCATCCAGGTGGGCACAGAGAGACTTGGTTTTTTCCCTCCCAGGAGGAGGGATCCCCCTGGATCAAAGGTGGTCTATTCCTGTCCAGCAAGCCTATTTAAGGAGAGACACTCTGAACTCTTCCTCTTTCCCTGCTTTGCCTGCTCAAGAGAGGTCACCTACAGCACCTGCTTCCTGCATCGAGCATGTGGTGGGGGCTTGCTTTCCTCTCCATGCTGCATCCACGCTTTCTAAAGAACTGAATCCCCTTGCATCCAGGGAATCCACTGCCAGCTGGGCTTGGTTTTGTATATTTTTTTTCTAGAAACCCTTTTCCTAGTACCTTTTCCTAGTACCTTTTCCAGGTTATTTGTTTCATGAATTTACCTCTTCTTTCCCCTACCCAATTTGTTCTACCTTACTGGGAACGGGAGAGGGGAGGAATCTGAATCTATTACCATTTGGGCTTTTAGACTCTGAGTAAAGCTCAAACCAGCACAGACATGTAAGAAGAATTTTGGAGCCAGCAAACAGAAATGTTTATTTAGGATATGCAAATAAACAGACAAAAATTAAAATTAATCAGCTTTGGAAAAAAACATGTTTTTTCTATTCCAAGATAGTGTGATTAAGCTGATATTCCGAGTGAGTGCATCAATAGGCTAAGAAAAACTTAAAAGTCCAGGTATTACCTTCACGTTGATTAAACAGTGCCAATAATACATACTGTCTGAAGGTGAAATAAAGGATGTATTTCCATCACACAGACAACAGATGCTATTTAGAATGGTATCTCTCTGTTTCACAGCAACTGTATAGTAAAGCATGCTGTGTACTTCTTCACACCTTAACCATGTGAATGGAAAACTTCTCAGACGGTTACATTCTTCATTCTGGCCTCATGTAAGTGTGGAGTGATACTGCTAGAAGCTTTTAGGACACCACTACCTAAAAAGCTCTTCCTGTGCTACAATGCTATTACAATTACTATTAAAACCTATTACAAAAATTTTAGAGAGGCTAATCAACCATTGAACTGGAGGAGAGAGGAAGGAGGTGAAGAGAGAGGAAGCATCCTGCTGCACAAGACTGTTCTTTTTGCTGTTATGCTGGACAATTTCAGGATGGCAGTAGCCATGTCTCTGTACCCTAAAACTTGCTCCCAAATGCAGAGCAAGTGATAGCAAAAAGGAAGCACAGGAATTGCTACAGCCAGTATTACACTAAACAGTAGAGAGGAAGTGCCTTAAAAACTGTGTGGACCTAGAGAGCATTTTTAAGTTTGACTCTTGCAGAAATTGGAATGTGTGCTTGGTACCACAGACATTTACTATGATAGATATATGGTATCTGGTGTATCACCCAAGATCTGCAAGGAAGAATGCACTTTCTATGGTCTAAGAAACCCTGGGTTGGATCCCATCTTTACTTACATTCATATACAGCTTCAATTGAGCCCTTCTATATTTACATAGAAGGAACAGAATTTGATCCTCAGCACTTTTGTATTTCAAGTTTCAGAGCAGACTGCCTCTTTGGTATCCCACTGACACTGTGTGGAATGGATGGTGGCATGCATCATTTTAAAGCAGGAAGATTTCATCCTTTGTGTGACAGGAAATGCAAACACTATCTTTCCACAGGATACAGTATTAAGTATACTCTGGCAATTACAGTATCACAGTATCACAGTATCACAGTATCACAGTAACTAAGGTTGGAAGAGACCCCAAGGATCATCAAGTCCAACCTGTTCCAACAGACCTCACAACTAGATCATAGCACCAAGCGCCACGTCCAATCTCCCCTTGAACACCTCCAGGGACGGCGACTCCACCACCTCCCTGGGCAGCCCATTCCAATGACGAATGACTCGCTCAGTGAAGAACTTTTTCCTCACCTCGAGTCTAAACCTCCCCTGACACAACTTGAGACTGTGTCCCCTTGTTCTGGTGCTGGTTGCCTGGGAGAAGAGACCAACCCCCACCTGGCTACAACCACCCTTCAGGTAGTTGTAGAGGACAATGAGGTCGCCTCTGATCCTTCTCTTCTCCAGGCTAAATTAACAATCACAATTAACTGGCCTGAGACAGTGACCTGTTTCACAGAATCACAGAATGGCACAGGCTGCAAGGGATTCCTAGAGATAATCTAGTCCAATGCACCTGCTGAAGTAAGTTCACCTAAAGCAGGTTCACCTAAAGCTAGTTTCACATGACCATGTCCAAGTGAGTTCTGAAAGTCTCCAAAGAAGACTGCTTTGGGCAGTTCATTCCACTGCTTTGTCACTCTCAAAGTGAAGACATTCCTAAAGATGTGGAACTTCTAATGCTATAATTTGTGACCATTGCTTCTTGGCCTGGAGACGTATTTTTATTGTTTTAGATTTAAAAAGAATAGCAATCACTCAGGGGAATGACAAGACAGAAATAAGCAAGTAATCTAATCCAAGTATTTCAGCAAACAAAGGTTCAGTTTATGAAAATCATTCAAACTGAAAGCTATGCTGCTACAGTATTATTTGTGTATACTCTAGGCTGAGGTTTGCTCTGTAAAATTAAGAGGAGGGAAAAATCAAAAGGAGACTTAAGCAGTGCACCTGTGGAGAGCAGGATTCTGTGAAGCAAACAATAAGGAAAGGAATGTTTGTGTTTTCTTTGTCATGGAGATGAAAAAATGTCTGCTGATCTACCTTCAGAGCTGTGATTTGTCACAATGGATTTTGGCAACTGCACAGTGTGGCAGCTGGGATGAAAATACTTCCACAAGACATTCAGGAACCTCTGGCTTCTATATTTGCAGGTTCATGAATCAAAGGGGCTGGAAATGGAAAACCTTTCAAAAAAATAGAAATAATCAGGGGGAAAAAAAAACCTACAAACAACAACCTTTACTGAATACTAAATTCACAAGGCAGGATGGTGTTTTTCTGAAATACCTTACCTTTCAAATTTGGACAAAATCCAGACTAAAAATAGAGATAGTGTCTTCATAAGAGAGCATGTCATAGAATCATAAAATCAGTCAGGGTTGGAAGGGACCACAAGGATCATCTAGTTCCAACCCCCCTGCCATGGGCAGGGACACCCCACACTAGATCAGGCTGACCAGAGCCTCATCCAGCCTGGCCTTAAACACCTCCAGGGATGGGGCCTCAACCATCTCCCTGGACAACCCATTCCAGGGCTTTACCACTCTCATGGTGAAGAACTTCTTCCTCACATCTAGTCTGAATCTCCCCATCTCCAGCTTCATTCCATCCCTCCTAGTCCTATCACTACCTGATATCCTGGGAAGTCCCTCCCCAGCCTTCTTGTAGGCCCCCTTCAGATACTGGAATCGAACAGAATAGAATCAAATGGAATCGAATCAAATAGAATCGAATCAAATCGAATCAAATAGAATAGAATATAGCCCAGGTTGGAAGAGACCTTCAAGATCATCGCGTCCAACCTATCATCCAACACCACCTAATCAACTAAACCATGCCACCAAGCACCTGATCAAGTCTCCTAAACACCTGATGATGGTGACTCCACCACCTCCCTGAGCAGCCCATTCCAATGGGCAATCAATCCCTCTGTCTAGAATTTCTTCCTAACCTCCAGCCTACACCTCCCCTCACGCAGCTTGAGACTCTGTCCTATTGTTCTGGTGCTGGTTGCCTGGGAGAAGAGACCAACATCCACCTGGCCAGTTTCCAGTCTTCTGGGACCTCTCCAGTGAGCCAGGACTGGTGAAAATTGATGGCGAGTGGCCCTAAGCTTAGTCTACGATGTACCTCAGTTTTGTAGGGCATTATCCAGCAGTTCTCAAGGAGAACTTTTGCAGATTTTGCCTCTGATGTGTTGAGGTCGATCATTTTTCAGCAGTCCTGGCTCAATGGAGAGGTCCCAGAAGATTGGAAGCTGGCCAACATGGTGCCCATCCACAAGAAAGGTCAGTTGGATGAACCAGGGAATTATAGGCCTGTCAGCCTGACCTCAGTACCAGGCAAGATTATGGAACAGGTCATCTTGAGTACAATCACACAGCACTTACAGGATGGCCAAGGGATCAGGCCCAGCCAGCATGGGTTTAGGAAGGGCAGGTCTTGCTTGACCAACCTGATCTCCTTCTATGATCAGATGACTGCCTGGAGGATGTGGGGAAGGCTGTGGATGTAGTCTACCTGGACTTCAGCAAGGCCTTTGACACCGTTCCCCATAGCAAACTCCTGGCCAAGCTGTCAGCTCATGGCTTGGATGGGAGCACACTGCGATGGGTTAGGAACTGGCTGGAGGGCTGAGCCCAGAGGGTGGTGCTGAATGGTGCCACATCCAGCTGGCAGCCAGTCACTAGTGGTTGTGCCCCAGGGATCAGTGCTGGGCCCCATCCTCTTTAACATCTTTATTGATGATCTGGATGAGGGCATTGAGTCCATCATCAGGAAATTTGCTGACGACACCAAGCTGGGGGCAGGAGTTGATCTACTGGAGGGTAGAGAGGCTCTGCAGAGGGCAGAGGCTGGGCAGATGGGCAGAGTCCAACGGCATGAGATTTGACACATCCAAGTTCCAGGTCCTGCACATTGGCCACAACAACCCCATGCAGAGCTACAGGCTGGGGTCAGAGTGGCTGGAGAGCGGCCAGGTAGAGAGGGACCTGGGGGTGCTGGTTGATGGTAGGCTGAACATGAGCCTGCAGTGTGCCCAGACAGCCAGCAGGGCCAATGGCATCCTGGCCTGCATCAAGAGCAGTGTGGCCAGCAGGAGCAGGGAGGTCATTGTGCCCCTGTACACTGCACTGGTTAGGCCACACCTCGAGTCCTGTGTCCAGTTCTAGGCCCTTCAGTTTAGGAAGGATGTTGACTGGCTGGAGCATGTCCAGAGAAGGGCAACAAAGTTGGTGAGGGGCTTGGAGCACAAGCCCTATGAGGAGAGACTGAGGGAGCTGGGGTTGCTTAGCCTGGAGAGGAGGAGACTCAGGGGTGACCTTTTTGCTCTCTACAACTACCTGAAGGGAGGTTGTAGCCAGGCGGAGGTTGGTCTCTTCTCCCAGGCAGCCAGCACTAGAACAAGAGGACACAGTCTCAGGCTGCACCAGGGGAGGTTTAGGCTGGAGGTTAGGAGGAAGTTCTACACAGAGAGAGTGATTGCCCATTGGAATGGGCTGCCTCTGGGAGGTGGTGGAGTCACCGTCATTGAAGGTGTTCAGGAGGAGACTTGATGGGGTGCTTGGTTGCATGATATAGTTGATTAGGTGGTGTTGGATTGGCACGATTGGAGTGCTACACTGGGGGGCTACAGGCTCTTTAGGAGGGATAGGCGAGGGAGGAGAGGAGGAGGGGTGGCTTTGTATATTAGGGAGACACTTTCTGCCTCAGAACTCGAGGTGGAAGATGAGGGAATTGAGAGCCTGTGGGTTAAAATCAGAGGGCAGCCTAACAAATCTGACATCCTGGTTGGAGTCTGTTATAGACCACCCAACCAGGATGAGGAGGCTGATGAATTATTCTATAAACAACTGGAGGCTGTTTCAAGATCATCAGATCTTGTCCTCGTGGGGGACTTCAACCTGCCAGATATCTGCTGGGAACTTAATTCAGCAGAGAGAAGGCAGTCCAGAAGATTCCTGGAGCGGATAGAGGATTGCTTCCTGACGCAGCTGTTAAGTGAGCCTACCAGGGGACAGGCTCTGCTTGACCTGCTGCTCTCCAATAGGGAAGGGCTAGTGGGAGATGTGACCGTGGGAGGCTGCCTAGGGTGCAGTGACCACGAGATAGTGAAGTTTTCAATATGCAGGGAGATAGGGAGGAGTACCAACAGAACCTTCACCTTGGACATCCGGAGGGCAAACTTCAGCCTCTTTAAGAAACTTATTTGTAAAGTTCCCTGGGTACCAACCCTCATGAACCGAGGGGTCCAGGAGGGTTGGACCTACTTCAAACAGGAGCTCTTGAAGGCACAGGAACTGGCAGTTCCCATGTGCCGAAAGATGAGCCGGCGGGGAAGGCGACCAGCCTGGATGAGCAAGCAGCTCCTGGAGGATTTAAGGGAAAAAAAGAGGCTGTATCACCTTTGGAAGGAGGGGAAGGCTTCTCGAGGTATGTTTAATGAAGTGGTTAGACTATGTAGGAATAAAATTAGAGAGGCAAAGGCCCAGTTGGAACTGAAGCTGGCCACCTCTGTGAAAGATAATAAAAATCAATTTTACAAATATATCAACGCTAAAAAGAAGGGCAAGAAGAACCTCCACTCCTTACTCGACCTGGAGGGGAACATGGTGACCGAAGATGAGGAAAAAGCTGAGGTCCTGAACGCCTTCTTTGCCTCAATGTTTAACAGCAAGGTAGGAGTCCAGGATGAGTGGCCTCCTGAGCTGGGTAATAGGGTCGGGGAGCAGTGTAATGCCCCAGAAATCCATGAGGAATTAGTCCAGGACCTACTGAGCCACTTGGACACCCATAAGTCCGTGGGACCGGATGGGATCCATCCTAGGGTGCTAAGAGAGCTGGCAGATGAGCTGGCCAAGCCGCTCTCCATCATTTTCTTCCAGTCCTGGCTCACTGGAGAGGTCCCAGATGACTGGAAACTGGCCAATGTGGTCCCCATCCACAAGAAGGGACGGATGGAGGAACCTGGAAACTACAGACCAGTCAGCCTGACCTCAGTGCCAGGGAAAGTGATGGAGCAGATTATCCTGGCGGCAATAACTGCACACCTGAAGGATGGCCAAGGGCTCGGGTCCAGCCAACATGGATTTAGGAAGGGCAGGTCCTGCCTCTCCAACCTGATCTCCTTCTATGATCAGGTGACCCGTCTGGTGGATGTGGGGAGGCCTGTGGATGTAGTCTATCTGGACTTCAGCAAGGCCTTTGACACCGTCCCCCACAGTAAACTGCTGGCTAAGCTGTCAGCTCGTGGTTTGGACCACAACATTCTGTGCTGGATTAGGAACTGGCTGGAGGGCCGAGCCCAGAGAGTGGTGGTGAATGGTGCCACATCCGGCTGGTGGCCAGTCACCAGTGGCGTCCCCCAGGGATCAGTGCTGGGCCCCATCCTCTTTAACATCTTCATTGATGATCTGGATGAGGGGGTTGAGTCAGTCATCAGCAAGTTTGCAGATGACACCAAGTTGGGAACAGATGTTAGTCAGTTAGAGGGTGGAAAGGCTCTGCAGAGGGACCTTGACCGACTGGACAGATGGGCAGAGTCCAATGGGATGGCATTTAACAAGTCCAAGTGCCGGGTGCTGCACTTTGGCCACGGCAACCCCATGCAGAGCTACAGGCTGGGGTCAGAGTGGCTGGAGAGCTGCCAAACAGAGAGGGACCTGGGGGTGCTGATTGACACCCGCCTAAACATGAGCCAGCAGTGTGCCCAGGTGGCCAAGAAGGCCAATGGCATCCTGGCCTGTATTAGGAATAGTGTGGCCAGCAGGAGCAGGGAGGTCATTGTGCCCCTGTACTCTGCATTGGTTAGGCCACACCTTGAGTACTGTGTCCAGTTCTGGGCCCCTCAGTTTAAGAAGGACATCGAGACACTTGAACGTGTCCAGAGAAGGGCAACAAGGCTGGTGAGAGGCCTTGAGCACAAGCCCTATGAGGAGAGGCTGAGGGAGCTGGGATTGTTTAGCCTGGAGAAGAGAAGGATCAGAGGCGACCTCATTGCCCTCTACAACTACCTGAAAGGTGGTTGTAGACAGGAGGGGGTTGGTCTCTTCTCCCAGGCAACCAGCACCAGAACAAGGGGACACAGTCTCAAGTTGTGCCAGGGGAGGTTTAGACTCGAGGTGAGGAAAAAGTTCTTCACTGAGCGAGTCATTCGTCATTGGAATGGGCTGCCCAGGGAGGTGGTGGAGTCACCGTCCCTGGAGGTGTTCAAGGGGAGATTGGACGTGGCACTTGCTGACATGATCTAGTTGTGAGGTCTGTTGGAACAGGTTGGACTTGATGATCCTTGGGGTCTCTTCCAACCTTAGTTACTGTGATACTGTGATACTGTGATACTGGATGATAGGTTGGACACGATGATCTCAAAGGTTTCTTCCAACCTGGTCTATTCTATTCTATCCTATCCTATCCTATCCTATCCTATCCTATCCTATCCTATCCTATCCTATCCTATCCTATCCTATCCTATCCTATTCTATTCTATTCTATTCTATTCTATTCTACTGGATCATTCTACCCATGTTTAAACACAAGTGCCTCTTTGGACTATGTACTCTACAGGTGCACACACAGTCTGTACACTATTAATCACAGAATCACAGAATGTTAGGGGTTGGAAGAGACCTTGAAAGATCATCTGCCAGAGCAGGATCACCTATACCAGAGAACACAGGAATGCATCCAGGCAGGTCTTGAATATCTCCTGAGATGGAGACTTCATAAACCCCCTGGGCAGCCTGTTCCAGTGTTCTGTCACCCTCACAGTGAACTAATCCTATTTCCATAGATCTTCCTATGCCTCAACTTCCACCCATTGCCCCTTTCCCTGTCATTGGGCATGTCCAAGAACAGCCTGGCTCCATCCTCTTGGCACTCACCCTGTACACATTTATAAACATTAGTGAGGTCACCTCTCAGTCTCTTCTTCTCCAAGCTAAAGAGTCCCAGCTCCCTTACTCTCTACTTGTAAGGAAGATGTTCCACTCCCTTAACCATTTTTGTGGCTCTGCGCTGGACTTTTACAAACAGTTCCCTGTACTTCCTGAACTGAGTGGCCCAAAACTGGATACAGATGTGGCCTCACCAGGGCACCGTAGCATAGAGGGGGAGGAGAACCTCTGCTGACCTACTAACCAACCCCTTCTATTACACCCCAGAATGGCATGGCCTTCTTGGCCACAAGAGCACATTGCTGGCTCAATCTTCCACCCACTAGGACCCCCAGGATCCTTTTCCCCTTTACTGCTCTCCAACAGGTCAGTCCCCAACCTATACTGATACCTGGGGTTGCTCTTTCCCAGGTGCAAGACTCTCCACTTGCCCTTGTGGAACTTCATTAAATTTCTCCCTGACCAACTATCCAGCCTGTCCCTCACTGAATGGTAGCACAACCCCCTTGCGTGTCAGTCACTCCACCCAGTTTTGTGTCCTCAGCAAACTTGCTGACAATGCACTCTGTGCCCTCATCCATGTTGATGAATCTCATGATGAATCTGTTGAATAGGATAGGTCCCAGTACTGACCCCTGAGGGACCCTGCTAGATACAGGCCTCCAGCTAGACTCCATTCCATTGACCACAACTCTCTGACTTCTTCCTTTCAACCAGTTCTCAATTCACCTCATTGCCTGATAATCCAGACCACACTGCCTCAGTTTAGTGGCAAGGATGCTGTGGGAGGCAGTGTCAAATGCTGTACTGAAATCAAGATAACCACATCCACTGCTCTACCATCATCCAACTACCTGGTTATGTCCTCACAAAAGTCTATCAGGTTGGTCAAACATGACTTCCCTTTGGTAAAACCATGTTGACTGCTCCTAATGACCCTCTTGTCCTTGATATGCCTAAGGACAGTGCTAAGAATAAGTTGTTCCATTACCTTTCCTGTGATGGAGGTGAGGCTGACCAGTCTATAGTTACCTGGGTCCTCCTTTTTACCCTTTTTGAAGATTGGAGTGATGTTGGCCTTCCTCCGGTCCCCAGGCAGAGAGTTAATAGCCAGAGAGTTCTTGTGATAAAGATTGTACATATTTACCGAACTCAACAGTACTGTCAGGTCTGATGAAAGCTGAGCTGGTAAGTAAGGGATTCATTCCCCAAACTCACCAAACACTATTTAAGAAAAAAGCAAATTTGATGTAAAATGCAAGGGTATAATTGCAAATTTTTCCAGGTCTACTGTCTTGATGTTCTCCTTCTCCTTCTTCTTTGTCTTCTTCTTCTACTTCCCTTTCTTTTTCTCCCCTTGTATAGTCTTTACATGAAAGGTAGATATCATGATAGTAATCTGTTATAGATCACATGAACAGAATGAAGAGGTGTAAGAAATGTTCTATGCGCAACTGAGAGAACTCTCACACTCATTACCCTTGTTCTCATTCAGACATCAACTTACCAGAGACCTGCTGCAAATGCAACACAGCAGAGAGGAAACAGTCTAGGAGACTCCTTCTTCACACAGTTGGTGAGGAAGGGAAGGTTGCTCACTGAACTAGTTGTTTGTGAACAGAGAAGGGCTTGTGGGTGATGTGATGGTTGGAAGCTGTCCTGGCACAGAAATCACAAAATTACAGAGCCTTTGAGTCATGGAGAGGTAGGGAGCAGGACTGGCAGAACTGCTACCTTAAACTTCTAGCAGGCAGACTTTGGAGAGGTTAGGCAATCGATTGACAGTGGCTTGGGAGGCAGTCCTGAAGAGGAAAGGAGCTCAGGAAAGTTGGACATTCTTCAAGAAGAAAACCTTTAAGCCATCTGTCCCCATGTACTGAAAGATAAGTTGGTGTGAAAGAAGACCAGCCTGGCTGAACAGAGTGCTGAACTCAGGGGAGAAAAATAAATAAATTATGAATTTTAGAAGAAAAGGCAGACCACTCAGAAGGACTAGAAAGATATTCCAAGGAAGTTATGCAGGAAGACAATTAGAAGCTCCAAATGCCAGCTAGATCTTAATTTGGCTATTGCAGTAAAAGGCAATGTGAAGTGTTTCTGTAACACATCAGCAATAAAAGAAGGGCTAAAAAGAAGTTCCTGGTGCGGTCACATCTAGAATACTATGTTCAGTTTTGAACCCCTCCCTACAACAAAGGCATTGAGGTACTGGACCATGTCTAAAAAAGGCCAAGGAAGCTGGAGAGAACATGTGTTATCAGGAGCAGCTAAGGTTGTTTAGTCTGGTGAAAAGGGAGGATGAGGGGAGAGTTTATTGCTCTCTATAAAAAACTGCAAGGAGATTGTAGAGAGCTGTGTTTCAGTATCTTTTCCCAAATAATGAGCAATAGGACAAGAGGCAAGAGCCTCCAGTAGTGCAAGGGGAGATTTAGACTGGATATTAGGAAACATTTCTTCATCAAAACAGTTGTCAATAATTGGAGCAGGTTCCCCAGGGAAATGGTTGAGTCACCATCCCTGGAGGCATTTAAAAGACAATCCTGGGCTGCATCAAAAGTGTGGCCAGCTGGTCAAGGGAGGTGACTCTCCTATACTCTGCTCTTGTGGAATCTCACCTGGAGTATTGTGTCCAGCTTTGGAGCTCCCAATAGAAGAAAGACATGGAACAGAGAGCCAGAGTACTTCTATGAAGACAGACTTAGCTGGGATTGTCTCTGGGGAGACCTTAGAGAGGCCTTCCAGTAACTGAAGGGGGCCTACAGGATAGTTGGAGAGGGATTACAGAGGCATGTAATGACAGGACAAGGGTAATGGCTTCAACCTGGAAGAAGATACATTAAGGTTATACATCAGGAAAAAATTCTTCCCCATGGTGGTGAGGCACTGGAATAGGTTGCCCACAGAAGTGGAGGCTTCAGCCCTGAAAGTGTTCAAAGCCAGGCTGGATGGGGCCTTGAACAACCCGGTCTAGTAGGAGGCATACCTGCCAATGGCAGCAGAGTTGGATTTAGATGATCTTTAAAATCCCTTCCAATCCAAACCATTCTATGATTCTAGGCAAAGCACTTAGGGACATGGTTTAGTGGTGGACTTGGCAGTGATTAATAGTTGGACTCCATGATCTTAAAGGTGCTTTCCAACCTAAATGAGTCTATACTTCTGATTTTTTTCCCCTGTCATTTAGGCTTTCTACCATATTTACATGGTTCTCCTGGCTAGTCTTTCTCTCCCTTTTGTGTAATCTTCCTTTCCTCATACAGATATAGTCCTCTTCTAACAGTCTTGGGAAAGACCACCGCTCTCACACATCTATCGGGTTTACATTAGTTGACATTTATCCACAGCTGAAGCTGCAAGGGCTTGATCAAAGCTATTTGGAAAGCTCAGACCTTGCCAGCTGCTTCCTTGGCTTGACTGAGAAGCATATTTACCCTTTTGGCATAGACTAACAGGTTTGAAGCCAGTCACCTGCAGAACTATTCATTAGCTCACAGTGTATAAACACTGATAGCCATGGGTAGAAGACAGCTGTGATCTGGAAAGGAATTAGAGGCAGCAGGATTACAACATTTTGAGAATGAGAGGACACAAGGTGCTTCATGAGAAAGAAGTGGAGCGAGTGAGTATGAAAAGGTAAGAGGTAAATACAACATGATACTAAATAGTGATGACACACAATTGTAAAACCACCCTATTGATCTAGAGCTGAAGTTTCTGAATGCAACTGCCTGTGTAAGCCAGCCATCTTGTGATGCGTCCATGTGGCCCATATCTCTCTGCTGCAACGTTTTACAGTTGTTGCAGCACACACACAGCTTGTAGGTCCTTCCTGTCTTGGACATTAAGAAAAGGGAAATACACACCACTAAGTGTTTCTTGCCATTACACATAATATATGAAAGTGGTGGTAAAAGCCAGCATGGGTGGGGTTGCAACAGGTAAAACTGCTGGTTACAAGAAACTTCAACCACAGTTTTGGTTTTTTCTGCCAGCTATGGATTCCTAACAAGCACATAAGGAATTTGAAAAAATATCTAAATGTTGAGTTTGTTCTACTGTTTGGACACTTGCACACTTTGATAAATTCCAGTCACGGAGAGCACTGTGGGTAGCTTTGGAGACATTTTTGAGGAATGGTCAAAAAAGCTATCAGAAGGTGAGTCTCTGACGCAATGAAGTACAGTTTAAAGCTTTCTAAAAAAAGAAACACTACCAAGAGAGAGACGCTTTCTGCTCTTTAAATTAAGATGCTTACATGGGGCAATGGGCAGGGAAAAGTCTTCTACTTATGTCAGCTAACCAAATGTAAGCTGCATTTCCTAATATTTCTGTGGGTTTCGAGAAGAAATTTGGACAAACCGACCATTTTGGCAAGCTCTTAGAAATCTCTGCAGCCTGGACATAATGTCTGGTTGCTAAAATAGGATGCTTTTATTTAGTATTTTTTACTTTGCTCACGAAAAATAGTAAGTTTCATCTAGGAGCAAATATAGGAGGTTGTCTGAAGAATTTCTAAATTGTAGTTCATGTCACAATGTTTATTTCAGCTAAATTTGTACTGCACGAAAATTCTGATTATTTTTAGATGTAACATTTGGGATGGATAAATAAGATACATTTACCCAAACTGTGTATTTATTTATTTATTTATTTATTTATTTATTTAATTTTTTAAATAACTAAGATGAAATTTGCTGGGGTAACAGAAACATACACTTTATTCTAAACTGAGTTGTTGTACTCAGAAAAACTGCATTTGTAATTATCTAAAAGTATCAAAAATCATAAACTAATAGTTTAGACCAAATAAATACAATTTTTTGTAAAAGAGGCTAGGCAAAATTTTGTAGCTGAGAATAATGCTCAACAGTGTCAGTGCTGAATTGGTAACCACTCCAATTCCATTCAGCTTAACAGTGATGTTGTGAGTTGTGTTCTGGTATTAGAGAAACCTTCCTTTTACAGTTTTAAAGATCTACCCAACAAGATGCTTTTTGATGATAAATCTTTGCACACATGGCCCCAATGTCTCATGATGAATACAACTTACAGCTTCTTGTCTAGGTCTTCTTATTTTGTACAAAACCATATATACACACCTCCTAGACCTTTACCAGGCTTTTGGATTCAATTTACTTTTAAGTTTTGATTTTGAATTAATCAGTGGAAAAATCACAGTGGACTTCATGTGCATGGCTTTATGAGAGAGCATACTGTGCTGTCAGCAGCTTCTGTTTGTTCGGCATCCTAAAGATTGATAGTGGCCTGAAATGAAATTGTAATTGGGACTTTTGATCTAAATCAAGCAACCACCAAGAGTGCTAAACTTACTGCTCTGCAAAACAGAGGTCTTGGCTATCCAAGGGTGCAGTAAAGGTGAAGCTTTCTCATAGTAATTTATTTGTGTATATCAATCTCTACTTACATGGTCTTAGAATTATAAACTTAATAGACCACTACCTTAAACTTTTCCAGTAACTAAGAAGTTATTTAAATGAGAGTAAAGCAAACACAAAGCCACAAACACCATTCTTCTGGAGAGAGCAATAGCATTTCAGAAACGCTAGGGCCCCATTTAAAATTTGACAGTCTTGGCTGCAATGGTGTTCTAAACAATATTATGCACATAAAGACGTTAGAAACATTACAAATATTACAGAAATCTTACATTGCACCCTTAAGGAGGGCTTCATTTTTGCTGACTGAGCAAGCAATACACACGGAAGCTGAGGCATAAAAGAGTTAAGCAATGTGATCTAGTTTACAAAGCAAGTCTGTTGCAAAGGTAGGACAGAACTCAATCTTGCAACTTGCAGTAAGTGTCCTTCCTTTAAAATCATTATTCTTCCCCTTCAGGCTTTTTTTTAAAGAGGATAGTAGCTAGTGTGTTTAATTCTCTTGCCCTTGACACAGACTGTATCTCTACATTAAATAACATTCTTTTGCAAACAGGAAAGTTTTATTAAAACACAGAGTTGTGAAAATGAACAAAACCAGAGGAGCTTACCCAAATCCAGAAAACAAGCGACAGAAGAGGAAGAAGCCATAGCCCTGGACAAATGATGAAAGGAAGGCAAAGAATCCATTGACAGACATGCATATCAGAAGTGACTGTCTCCTTCCCACCTTGTCTGCCAAGCCTCCCCAGAAGAATGCCCCCACCATCATCCCAAGGTACACTATGCTACCTGCAATGCACACAAAAAAGAAAAAAAAAAAAAAAAAAGAAGATATTGTTTTGTGAGCTACACAATTGATGACAATTGACCACAACAAAAATAGCTCTTCCTCTGTATTTACAAAGCAAACAGTACAGAGATTATTTTCTCCTTTCCCAGTGAATAAACATGCATACCTTTCGTGCTATGTTATCTGCTACCACGTCTAAACATTCCTAGAACATAAGCAGTCCTGTGGGGGATAATCATTAGGAGTAAGATGTGCTAGCTCTAAAGGAAGCTGATTATGAAAGAGACACTTTCCACTTGAGATCTAGAGAACGAAAGATGCCCAGAATTTTTTTTCTCAGTCCTATTTCAGTGTATTGCTCTATTTTAAAAGGCCCTGTCCTGTAGACAGAAGATCCCTGGAATGCTTTATTTTATTTAGTTTTTATTTTAAAAATAATTAACAGATACATTACAGTTTAGCTACATAAAATAAAATGAGAGAGAGAAAAAAATTGGGGAGTGATTTTATTTTTTTTTAAGCATTAATGATGTTTACAACATGTAGTACTTTCCCACAGAAAGATAAGTTGAAATGTTTAATACTTGACCATTCACATCTTAGCATATCATACATTACTTCCTTTCATGGGACAAAACCCTGTGGGATGCTCCGCAAAGATATACAACACACTGCGCAGGCTGCCAGAAGAAAAAGCAGTTCCCATGTTTCAAAGAGAACCAACCAGATTTGTATGTTATTTCATGCCTGTTACTCTTTTGCCATCTCTTTTCCTAGTAAATTCCCAAATTGGGTTTTATCTACCTGCCACTTGCTACCATCTTACACATCTACTACAGAGGAGAAATTAAGATCCTAATATGTCCTTCCTATCAGCCACAAGAACAGGCAAATTCCTCAGCACCTCTGGTGGGCTTTAATAGCTGTTGTATAAAAAACTGGCCTCCAAAAGAAACATCTCTGCCTTGAAGAAAGCAGTTGAAAGGGAAAGTAAAATGAAAACAAACAAAACAGTCCACATAAATGCCTGGGCTTGGACTTCATCAAGGCCTTTGACACCGTCCCCCACAGCAAACTGCTGGCTAAGCTGTCAGCTCGTGGCTTGGACAGCAGCACTGTGCTGGGTTAGGAACTGGCTGGAGGGCCAAGCCCAGAGAGTGGTGGTGAATGGTGCCACATCCAGCTGGCGGCCAGGCACCAGTGGTGTACCCCAGGGATCAGTGCTGGGCCCCATCCTCTTTAATATGTTCATTGATGATCTGGATGAGGGCATTGAGTCAGTCATCAGCAAGTTTGCAGATGACACCAAGTTAGGAACAGATGTTGGTCAGTTAGAGGGTGGAAAGGCTCTGCAGAGGGACCTTGACCAACTGGACAGATGGGCAGAGTCCAATGGGATGGCATTTAACAAGTCCAAGTGCCGGGTGCTGCACTTTGGCCATGGCAACCCCATGCAGAGCTACAGGCTGGGGTCAGAGCGGCTGGAGAGCTCCCAAACAGAGAGGGACCTGGAGGCGCTGATTGACACCCACCTAAACATGAGCCAGCAGTGTGCCCAGGTGGCCAAGAGGGCCAATGGCATCCTGGCCTGCATTAGGAATAGTGTGGCCAGCAGGAGCAGGGAGGTCATTGTGCCCCTGTACTCTGCATTGGTTAGGCCGCACCTTGAGTCCTGTGTCCAGTTCTGGGCCCGTCGGTTTAAGAAGGACATTGAGACACTTGAACGTGTCCAGAGAAGGGCAACAAGGCTGGGGAGAGGCCTTGAGCACAAGCCCTATGGGGAGAGGCTGAGGGAGCTGGGATTGTTTAGCCTGGAGAAGAGGAGGCTCAGGGGTGACCTCATTGCCCTCTACAACTACCTGAAAGGTGGTTGTAGCCAGGAAGGAGTTGGTCTCTTCTCCCAGGCAATCAGCACCAGAACAAGGGGACACAGTTTCAAGCTGTGCCAGGGGAGGTTTAGACTTGAAGTGAGGAGAAAGGTCTTCACCGAGCAAGTAGTTCGTCATTGGAATGGGCTGCCCAGGGAGGTGGTGGAGTCACCATCCCTGGAGGTGTTCAAGAGGAGATTGGACGTGGCACTTGGTGCCATGGTCTAGTCACGAGGTCTGTGGAGACAGGTTGGACTTGATGATCCTTGGGGTCTCTTCCAACCTTAGTTACACTGTGATACTGTGATAACTGCCTACTAACATACAGGTCACTCATGAGTATTTCCACACTTATAATTACAGATGTTAATATCTGAAGTGCTGACATTGCAGAGTCTCATGAGCCCTAAGATGTGCTTCCTTCCCCTCATGTTTTATAGTTTCCCACTGCTGCTTCCCTCTGAGATACTGTTTTAAAACAATTGATAGAATACGCATTGTGTTAAATCTTCATTAGCAAGATAGTTATATTCTGTTTAGGTGAATATGCTGTTCCAGTCTCAGCCCATATTGGTGCTTGGGATTGCCCTGACCCAGATGCAGGACATTGCGCTTGGTCTTGTTGAACCTCATGAGGTTGTCATGGGCCCACCTCTCCAGCCTGTCAAGGTCCCTCTGGATGGCATCCCTTCCTTCCAGTGTGTCTGCTGCACCACACAGCTTAGTGTCATCAGCAAACCTGCTGAGGGTGCACTCAATGCCACCCACAAAGATGTTAAACAAGACTGGTCCCAGGACTGATGCCTGAGGCACTCCACTTGTCACTGGCCTCCACTTGGACATGGACCCATTGACAGCCACCCCTTGGGTGTGGCCATCAAGCCAGTTTTTTATCCACTGAATGGTCCATCCATCAAACCCATACCGCAGTAGCTGTGGAGATCAAGATGTCATGTGGGACAGTGTGGAAGGCTTTGCTCAGGTCCAGGTAAATGACATCAGTTGCTTGGCCTTCATCTATTAGTGTTGTGACCTTGTCATAGGAGGCCACCAGGTTTGTCAGGCAGGATTTACCCTTGGTGAAGCCATACTGATTGTGCCCAGTCATCACTTTGTTACTCTTCTGCCTCAGCAGTGTCTCCATGAGGATCTGCTCCATGGTGAGACTGACTGGCCTATAGTACCCTGGTTGATCCCTATTTCCCTTTTTGAAAATGGGGGTTATGGTTCTCCTTTTCCAGTCAATGGGGACCTTCCCAGACTTCCAGCAACCTCATCTCCCAGCTCCCTCAGCGCCTGCAGGTGTATCTAATTGGATCCTATGGACTTGAACACTTTCAGGTTCTTCAGATGGTCACTGACCTGATCTTCACTCACAATGGGCAGTTCCTTCTTCAGTCCCTGCCATTATCTTCCATTATTCTGGGAGTGAGGCTGCAGCCCTTGCCAGTGAAGACTGAGGTAAAGAAGTCATTGAGAACTTCAGCCTTCCCCATGTCACTTGTCAGCAGGTCACCTGTTTCCTTTCTGAGGGGGCTCACACCTTCCCTACTCTTCTTTTTCCATTACTGCACTTACAGAGATTTTTACTGTTCCCCTTGATCTCCCTGGCTACATTTAATTCTAACTGAGCTTTGACTTCTCTAACCAGGTCTCTTGCTGCTTGGGCAGCTTCCTCATACGCCCCCTATTCCAGCTGTCCTTTCTTCCACTCCTTGTAGAGTTTTTTTTTGTGTGCCAGCATGTCCAGGAGCTCCTTTCTCATCCAGCCAGGTCTCCTAGCATTCTTTCCTGCTCTCCTCTTTGTGGGTCTACTTTGCTCCTGGGCATGGAGCAGGTGATCCTTGAACACTGACCAGCTGTCCTGGGCCCCTCTTCCCTCTATGGCTTTGTCCCGCAACACTTTGGCCAGCAGATCCCTGAAGTGATCAAAGTCTGCATGCCTAAAGTCCAGGGTTGTAGGCTTGGGATATGTCCTCCTAGTTGCCCTGAGGATCTTAAATTCTATTGCTTCATGGTTACTGCAGCCAAGGTTATCCCTGAGCCTCACACTGGTGACCAGCCCTTCCCTATTGGTGAGAACATGGTCCAGCATAGCACCTTTTCTCATTGGTTCCTCTACCATTTGGAGGAGGAAGTTGTCATCTGTGCATTCCAGGAACATCCTGGAATGCTGGTGCCTAGCTGTGTTGTCCCTGCAGCAGGTGTCAGGGTGGTTGAAATCCCTCACAAGGATCAGAGCTTGTGAATGTGAAGCCGCTTCTATTTGCCTGTGGAAGGCCTCATCTGCTTGGTTCTGCTGGTCAGGTGGCCTGTAGCAGACCCCTGCAGTAACATCACCTTCCCCTGTCTTCCCCTTCATCTTCAGCCATATGGTCTCAACCAGCTCATCATCCTTGCCCAGGTGAAGCTCCACTGATTCCAGCTGGTCACTGATATAGAGAACAACACCTCTTCCCTTCCTAGCCTTCTTAGGACTTGTCTATCATCTAGGTACCAGGCTATGAATTGTAATATAAAGTTCTGAATAATGAACTTACAGCAGCACAAGAAGTGAAATACTGTTTAGCTGAACTTCAGTGACTGACCAGCATGTATTCTTATCCTGTTGCTTTAATTGCCCCATAACTAGCATTTGGATACTGAGGGAACTCCTGGTCAACTGCTTTGCAATGTTAAGCCGTTGCTGGCAAGCTGAAGGGTGCAGTGTACACCTCCACTTAGAAAATATTTAGCTGTCTGGTAGCCAAAGTGTGTGCATACTGTAAACTAGTTACAGACTTGGGTTCCCTCATCTGAAGAGGATGCAAATTTTTGCTTGAACAGTGGGGGAAATAACTGAAATACACAGTATTTCTGCTGTGAAAACAAACAAGAAAACCAAAACCCTAAACCCCCAAACAAAACAAAATCAAAACAAACAACAACAAAAAAAAGAGTTCATTAAAATATGATAGAAGAACAATGCAACACAATCTTTACTAGCTGGAAAGAACGTCTACCAGACAGCTGGCCTGCAGAGCTGGCAGAAGGAGCCAGGGAGCTGCATAGTTTCCCTGTGTTCCATGAGCAAGTGATAGGACCTCTCCTCAGCAGCTTAGACCCCCACAAGTCCATGGGACCAGATGGGATCCATCCTAGGGTGCTGAGAGAGCTGGCAGATGAGCTGGCCAAGCCACTCTCCATTATTTTTCATCAGTCCTGGCTCACTGGAGAGATCCCAGATGACTGGAAGCTGGCCAACGTGGTACCCATCCACAAGAAGGGCCGGTTGGATGAGCCAGGGAATTACAGGCCTGTCAGCCTGACCTCAGTGCCAGGAAAGATTATGGAGCAGGTCATCCTGAGTGCAATCACACAACACTTAGAGGATGGCCAAGGGATCAGGCCCAGCCAGCATGGGTTTAGGAAGGGCAGGTCCTGCCTGACCAACCTGATCTCCTTCTATGATCAGGTGACTGCCTGGTGGATGTGGGGAGGCCTGTGGATGTAGTCTACCTGGACCTCAGCAAGGCCTTTGACACCGTTCCCCATAGCAAACTCCTGGCCAAGCTGTCAGCCCATGGCTTGGATGGGAGCACACTGCGATGGGTTAGGAACTGGCTGGAGGGCCAAGCCCAGAGAGTGGTGGTGAATGGTGCCACATCCAGCTGGCAGCCAGTCACCAGTGGTGTGCCCCAGGGATCGGCCCCATCCTCTTTAACATCTTTATTGATGATCTGGATGAGGGCATCGAGTCCATCATCAGGAAATTTGCTGATGACACCAAGCTGGGGGCAGGAGTTGATCTGCTGGAGGGTGGAGAGGCTCTGCAGAGGGACCTCGACAGGCTGGGCAGATGGGCAAAGTCCAACAGCATGAGATTTAACACATCCAAGTGCCGGGTTCTGCACATTGGCCACAACAACCCCATGCAGAGCTACAGGCTGGGGTCAGAGTGGCTGGAGAGCAGTCAGGCTGAGAGGGACCTGGGGGTGCTGGTCGACGGTAGACTGAACATGAGCCTGCAGTGTGCCCAGGCAGCTAAGAGGGCCAATGGCATTCTGGCCTGCATCAGGAACAGTGTGGCCAGCAGGAGCAGGGAGGTCATTCTGCCCCTGTACACTGCACTGGTTAGGCCGCACCTCGAGTACTGTGTCCAGTTCTGGGCCCCTCAGTTTAGGAAGGATGTTGACTTGCTGGAACGAGTCCAGAGAAGAGCAACAAAGTTGGTGAGGGGTTTGGAACATAAGCCCTACGAGGAGAGGCTGAGGGAGCTGGGGTTGCTTAGCCTGGAGAAGAGGAGACTCAGGGGGGACCTTATTACTCTCTACAACTACCTGAAGGGAGGTTGTAGACAGATGGATGTTGGTCTCTTCTCCCAGGCAGCCAGTACCAGAACAAGAGGACACAGTCTCAGGCTGTGCCAGGGGAGGTTCAGGCTGGATGTTAGAAAAAAGTTCTGTACAGAAAGAGTGATTGCACATTGGAATGGGCTGCCTGGGGAGGTGGTGGAGTCGCCATCACTGGAGGTTTTCAGGAGAAGACTTGATGGGGTGCTTGGTGCCGTGGGTTAGCTGTTTGGGTGGTGTTGGATTGGTTGATGGGTTGGACGCGATGATCTTGAAGGTCTCTTCCAACCTGGTTTATTCTATGTATGTATTCTATGTATGTCCATTTTTGCATGGCGTGACTTTCTTTTCAACTGCCACTTGCTTCTTAGTGCCTTTCTATCAAATGACCGAGTCTGAGATTACACGTTACCTTGAGAGGAAAATCAAAGTCTTACTTTACAGATATCAATAGCAGTCTTTTTATTTTAGAATAAACTTTAACTTTAAAAATATATTTCTAGGATCGTGCTGGATGCCAAATCAGTGTGTGCCTTGTGCTCAGTTGTTTGTATAGCACAAGTGTGCTCTATAGCTATATAGTACAAGCATACCTTCTTTGTAAGCTGTGTAGCACAAATGGGCTAAAATGTAGCAAGAGAAAAAGCAGCCAGATTTGTGACCAGTAGTAGCTGCTCAAAAAGTAGCCCTACCCCCAGGATGTCATGACATATTGAAATCTATTTATTTATCTGTGTACACTCATACAATTATTATTTTCTGTATTTAAATTAATAAGAACAGTGAGCAAGATCTGACCAACAATAGTATAGTTAATCTGTATGTATACACATGCATGAAAAATGTAGTATGTGATTTATGAAAGGTGTAAAAAATGCAGTGGTATATTTTCCTCATGAGCTTTATATTCTGACCAGTGGCAGAACATAATAAAGAGCTACACAATTTGGAAAGGGGTGTTGAAGCTTAAAATGATAGTCTCATGTCCTTGGCTACTTGCATTTGTTAGATTTTGATAATCTGTTTTCGGAGCTAGAGTTCTCCTTTGCCTTTTGTCACTTTCATGTTTTTTTGTAAATATCATAGGGGAATATTGTGACTATTACAGGGGGATAGGTCTTAAGGAATCATTTGAAAGCTGGGAGGAACGGGACTTCCTTTGTGTCCTGCAGGCAAGGTTATGTTCTGGACCTGAGCAAAGCCTTCAACACTGTCCCACATGACATCTTGATCTCCAAAGCTGCTGCAGTATGGGTTTGATGGATGGACCATTCAGTGGATAAAGAACTGGCTTGATGGCCACACCCAAGGGGTGGCTGTCAATGGGTCCATGTCCAAGTGGAGGCCAGTGACAAGTGGAGTGCCTCAGGCATCAGTCCTGGGACCAGTCTTGTTTAACATCTTTGTGGGTGACATGGACAGTGGCATTGAGTGCACCCTCAGCAGGTTTGTTGATGACACTAAGCTGTGTGGTGCAGCAGACATGCTGGAGGGAAGGGATGCCATCCAGAGGGACCTTGACAGGCTGGAGAGGTGGGCCCATGACAACCTCATGAGGTTCAACAAGACCAAGTGCAAGGTTCTGCATCTGGGTCAGGGCAATCCCGAGCACCAATATGGGCTGGGTAGTTGACTGGCTTGAGAGCAGCCCTGAAGAAAAGGACCTGGGGGTGTTGGTGGATGAGAAGCTCAACAGGAGCCAGCAGTGTGCACTTGCAGGCTAGAAAGCCAGTCCTGGGCTGCATTGAGAGAAGCACAGCCAGCAGGTTGAGGGAGGTGATTCTCCCCCTCTACTCCACTCTGGTGAGACCCCACCTGGAGTACTGGAGTACTGGACCCCACCTACAATTCTCAAGCCCCTTTTACAGGAAGGATCTGGATGTGCTGGAGAATGTCTGGAGGAGGGCCACAAGGAGGGCTATGAGGAGAGGGCTGGAGCACCTCTCCTATGAGGACAGACTGGAGGAGTTGGGGCTGCTCAGTCTGGAGAACAGAAAGCTCCGAGGAGACCTAATTGTGTTCTTCCAGTATCTTAAAAGGGCCTACAAGAAGGCTGGGGTGGGACTTTTTAGGGTGTCAGGTATTGATAGGACTAGGGGTTATGGAACAAAACTAGAAATGGGTAGATTCAGATTGGATGTTAGGAAGAAGTTTTTCACCATGGGAGTGGTGAGACACTGGAACAGTTTGCCCAGGGAGGTGGTGGAATCCCCATCCCTGGAGGTTTTTAAGGCCAGGCTGAATGTGGCTCTGAGCAACCTGATCTAGCGTGAGCTGTCCCTTACCCATGGCAGGGGGGTTGGAACTAGATGATCCTTGAGGTCCCTTCCAATCCTAACAATTCTATGATTCCAAATCAGTCCAAAAGTATGTACTTCATTGAGAGAAAATAAAGTAATGAAACTGAAGTCATACTTCCTTGCAACAGAAGCTTAAGATATGGGACTCACTGACAATCATCTTTTGCTTTAAAAACACTTATTGTATAGCAGTTACAAAACTCACCTGAAGTTGTAGTTTTCCTATTGTGGTGTTTAGGTCCTTTGTCTGAGTGAGGAATGCATTTAGCACAACTAGAAAAAGTAGTATTTTCTAAGAAAATAAACATTTAAATATTACATGTATTTTTGGAAAACAAGACTATACCTAAGACAGTTCCAAGAGAAGTATGAATGACACTGTACTTCAATCAGTGTTTTAGTTACTTGTGCTAGGACCTTCCTATTAGCTATTGCTCATGATGTGACAGTTCATAGTGACAAACTCCAATGCCAGTAAGTAGCATATTGACTAAGAATATACAGATCTACCTCTGTTTTAACCCATCTAAACAAAACACCATAGACACAGTTTAAGGATGATAATCTTGAAGAACCATATGAATTTAGAATCTGTTATCAGTTTTTCTGATCATAGAATATACATAGAATATACATAGAATAAACCAGGTTGGAAGAGACCTTCAAAATCATCGCGTCCAACCCATCAACCAATCCAACACCACCTAAACAACTAACCCATGGCACCAAGCACCCCATCAAGTCTTCTCCTGAAAACCTCCAACGATGGCGACTCCACCACCTCCCCAGGCAGCCCATTCCAATGGGCAATCACACTCTCTGTAAGAACTTCTTTCTAACATCCAACCTGAACCTCCCCTGGCGCAGCCTGAGACTGTGTCCTCTTGTCCTGGTACTGGCTGCCAGGGAGAAGAAACCAACATCCGTCTGTCTACAACCTCCCTTCAGGTAGTTGTAGAGAGTAATAAGGTCACCCCTGAGTCTCCTCTTCTCCAGGCTAAGCAACCCCAGCTCCCTCAGCCTCTCCTCATAGGGCTTGTGTTCCAAACCCCTCACCAACTTTGTTGCTCTTCTCTGGATTTGTTCCAGCAAGTCAACATCCTTCCTAAACTGAGGGGCCCAGAACTGGACACAGGACTCGAGGTGCGGCCTAACCAGTGCAGAGTACAGGGGCAGAATGACCTCCCTGCTCCTGCTGGCAAATCCTGAAATACTTTGAAAAGCGTTGCAACCCATACAGCAACTAACTTCAGTCAAACATAACATCTAATTAACTGTTTATAATAGAAGGTAATTAAAGCAAACAGCTTTCAAATTAACAAAACAAATACAAGAAAATTGTTCAAAACCAACAAATGTTCAGAAACAACCACTAAAAGAAAATTGCAATAAGTCCAAAATTGGCAGAACTCCATTTTCTAAAGCCACTGTCTTTGCATGTCTGAAACCAACTGCGAAGTCATAACACTGGATCTTCAATTCTTACATGCTATAATACGCTATTCACCTCCTCAGAGGTATTAACAACCTAACATTCTTGCAGAAAGAACTGCCACAAACCAATATTCCTCTATAACAACTGTTTCCTGGTTTCTATAAACAGTGCTTGAAATGGTGGCACAACAGGGTTTATGGCTCACTATTCTTGGAATGGTGAATTTTTAAGTTCTCGAAGGATGAAAACATTGATTGCTCAGCCACCTGAAAAAGCTGATGGGTGCTGTTTTCCAACAAACACGTGAGCTATCTATCCCATTAATTAAAATTTGAATTTTTCATGAATCTTTGCAAGTTTAAAGCTTCTCAAGCCATGGATTTCCTTTATCTAAATGCTTGCTATTTCCCATAGAAATAATTATGCATCTTAACTTTAGATGTTAAATGATTGCCCGTACCTAACACACAATATATGCAAATCCCCAAATGCCACAGCATATAAATTTCGGTGGGCTTTTTTGTTGTTGTTGTGTTTACTTTTGGTTTTGTTTTGTTTTGATTGGTTTGTTTGTGTTTTGGTTTGTTTTGTCTTGTTTTGTTGTTTGTTAGCTTGTTTGTTTGTTTGTTTCATTATTGCTCTTAAGATTAAATCCACTCCCCTAGCATTCCCTTCCAGGACAGCTGCAGACAGGCTTCAGCCTGTAATTTCATACTCTCCAGTGCAGATGCCTAATTACACATTCATTTTGAAGCTTTTTGCTCTTCTACTTAATACATATTTACAAACATTCAAGTTTTACTTACTAATACATTATTAGAATTATTTTTAGCAATCACAGTAATAGGATTTGTCTGTTTAAACACATGAAAGGCGTAAAGCTGTTTTAAAATACACACAGAAGTCCTTCAGTCTTGATATAGATGTTCATACAGCATCTATCCCATTGCAGTGATTTTCAAGTGTGACTTGCAGTGAGTAACCTCTGTGTTTAGTTCTCTAATAATTTTCAAACATAACTACAAAACATCCGATGACATTCAATCTAATACTAATCAAGAAACCTCAGATAACATCAGGTGAAATATAGCTGGTTCTCTGTCCAAATGGTCCTGTTATCAGATGATACTGATGAACTGCAGTAGAGGAACTCAACCATGAAAGGCAGGAAAATGGAGCTGAGAGAAATGATGAGCAAAAGAAAGATCATGTTTAGTTGACCAGTGTAGACAGGACAAAGAAAGAGCAAGTAATTCTACAGAACTATGAGCAAACCTCTTCACCATCTTTAATGGGGGGGGGGGGGGGGGGAAACATAAGCAACACAAACAACTAAAGCAACTCAGGTTTGTAATAGTATGACAGGCATAATTTGGTGATTGATTTAATCAAAGAAAACCTGTCATGGGGTAGCCAAGTACTGTACTTCTAAAGAGAATCCTCACAAATACAAAACAAAGGTGGAGCCTTGAAAAAACACAAAATATTAATGAAAATATAAAACCAAAACAAAGCACACTGTATTTTTTCCCCTTTTTTTTTTTCTCTTTCAAAAAGATAATTTTCCAGTGAACTGAACTCAAAAGGTGAAGCAGATGTAGAAATCTACTATGGCACCTCCAATACAGTTGGAAGACAGCTGAAACTGAGTGGGTCTTAAAAGTATAGTCGGAAAGCACCCAATGCCAGACAAAATTTGACAACACAAAATTTTAGGTCAACAGAAGTTTAGACCAGCAAATACTTACAATATAGTGGTCAATCTGAGATCAAACTGACAATGGTCTTACAGAATTGGTATCTCAGCTCAGCTATGCCCTTACAAAGATCAAAGATGAGCCAGGAAGGCTGTGTTTTGTTTGATTTTCCCCTTGGGTGAAGAGGAGAAGTGAGAACAATTTCATTCTCTCCATAAAAAAAAAAAATAATTAAAAAACCACAGCCATGATTTTTCCTAGGAAAACAACTTGCATGTACTTCCAAATCATGAAGCTATTCTAGTGTATGCCCACCATCAGGGAAATTCCAGGATGAACTCATGGCTGGAAAGGTTAAACAAACCAGGTACCTGTGGTGGGTTGAAATTATCCCGCCAAAGTAGAATTGCCAGACTAGGTGGAAGCAAATGAAGCTATATTTACAAGCAAAACTATGATCTAGAAATATGGAATGCAATGAATATGTACAAAATATATGATTTTTACATATATTTACAATTTGTAAACAACACAAGAACCCCTCTGGACAAAACCAGGGGGTTACCAACAGCTTCCTCCTCTTCCTCCCCTTCTTCCCTGTACACAGGACAAGAGCAAGAGCAAACGGTAGCTTGTTAGTGCTTAGCCACAACAGAGAAACACTGACAAGGTCATCAAAGCCAGCAGGAGCACCAGCTAATATCTGCCAGAGTGAAGGAACTGAAAAGAGAGAGTTTGTTTACATATCTAACTTTGTATTAGATATTCAGACCAATGAGATTGTTTAGACCTTATCATTATTTTCCCTTTTACATCCAATGGTAGTTTACTTACATTCTATCACTTTCTGTTCAATCTGTGGAAAATTGCTAGGCATCAGCCTGAAACTACCACAGTACTGTAGAATTGCCTAGAAACATGGAATCACCTGGTTGGAAAGGATCTTATGATCATCAAGTCCAATCATAACCCAACATCTCCCTGTATATGACTGTTAGACCACATCCCTAAGCACCTCATCCAAAAGTTTTCTACACATCTCCAGGGTGGTCAAAAGCCATCACTTCCCTGGGCAGCCTGCTCCAGTGCCTGATGACCCTTTCAGTGAAGAATTTTTTTCCTAAAATCTAACCCTTCCCTGGTGCAGCTTAAGTCCACTTCTTCTTGTGCTATCACTTCTTGCCTGGGAGAAGAAGCCAGCTCCCACTTCACTACAACCTCCTTGAAGGTAGTTGCAGAGGGCAATGAGGTCTCCCCTGAGCTGCTTCTCCTGTGTTCAGGACCTTCTCACCAGCTTTGTTGCCCATGCTCCAGCAGCTCAATGTCCTTCTTGTAGTGAGGGGCCCCAAACTGAACACAGTATATGAGGTGCAGCCTCGCCAGTGCCAAGTACAGGAGTAAGATCACTTTCCTACTCCTCTTAGCTGCACTCTTCTTGATCCAGGTCAGAATGCTGTTGGCCTTCTTGGCCATCTGAGCACACTGCTGGCTCACAGTAAGTCAGCTGTAAACCAGCACTCCAAGACCTCTCTCTGTCAAGCAACTTTCCAGCCACTCTACCTCAAGCTCATAGTGTTGGTGGGGGTTGTGACTAAAGTGAGGGGGTTTGCACTTGGCTTTGTTGAACAACACACAGTTCTATCTAAGTAAATGTCAAAGGGTCTCACAGCAACCATTTCCCAAATTTCATTCAGGTATTTGTTGAATTTTTGTTTCTTCTGGCATACTCGTATTAAATTTACATGCATGATATGTCAACTACTGAATAGCATCCTGTATCTCGTGTGAAACTCAGAACCTGAAATATTTGTGGTATTAGGCTCAATTTAATTTCAACAAAAAGAAAAATGGTATTTTCCCTCCACATTTCTTCTCATTGGACTAATGAGACTCATTCTGGTTTGTGGATTAAGAGCATAACAAGGTGATTTAATGTGGGATGTTTCCATCATAATTTGTAAAACACAGTATTTTTTTTGTAAGGTTCTGTATGCTATTAACTCTCCTTACAGTTCCAGGGATGTTCACTTTGTAATACATCTGAAAATTACACAAGCAAGTGTGCTGATGCATGTTTTTTACTAATGAAATAATACTCTGTCTTAACGGATGAGTTTCTTGTGTACTGAGATATTCTTTTAATTGAAACACTATAACATCAAAAGGAATAACTGCTCCTGCTTTTCTTCAGATCCAAATTAGATAAATTTATGAATGCACAGAGGTAGCTCAGTAACTGCAAAGAAAGCGACAGGTAATAGATGATTTGCTAGGATGGGGAATTTTCAGCACAGCTGTATTTTCAGATAAGGCAGCAAAATGGAGAATATGGTAAACTTAATGCCTTTGCAGTACGTTGTCAGCACTGCTTCTGCTTTAAGAATGTTATCATGTCAATAACTAAGTCTTTTAAAAGGTGGCATGCTAGTATAAGTTTTACTTATTCCGTAATGGATTTCTCAGAATACAATACTGATCAAAGATATTCCACTTTCCTCATTAGAATAATTTATAAATTGAATAGTGGTAGTGCAAACAGCAGCACACTGCTACATCACACTGCTACTGCTTGCCTAGGTAAATCAACAATATAATACAGAGAAAAAGACTAAAGCTCTGATTCCTTGATCAACAGAAACAATCAGCATTCAGTTTTAGCAATACTGGGCTGTAAAAAATAGACAATATACAGTAGTTTTCTTCCCATATACACATTATTTTGCAAGATACTACCTACCAATATTCAATATATAGGGCACAGACGTTATCAAAATCTCAGGTAATACCATGTGATGATGTGAAGCTTTTGACAGATTACCTAGATGCTACCACTGAACATACTATTTTCACACTATCTTCTCCTTTGATCCAACAGTTCCCTCTGGCATTAGCAAGAAAATCCTAACAGATAAGCTTTGGATAAAACACACCTAGCTAATCTGTCCTAATACCCCTAATTCCTGTTTTCTTCCAGTGCAGATGCAGAGGTTCCTCTGATTAAGCTGCTAAAAAATTCAGTGCACTCTTTGCCCATCTCTGAACTGACCCTGTCATACTAGAAACTGCTATAACTTTCCAATTGGAAACACACTTTCAGGAAATCCTGAGAATCAGAATGATTATAAATGCTGCATATGATTGAACAGTAAATAGCACTGTGCAATGTGCTAGGAGTTCCAAAGCAAAAAAAAAAAAAATTTACAAAATACATATTTCACTAAAGCTTTAAACAACCCATGCAGTCATCTACATTAATCATCTCATTTCCTATTAAACTTGTTCATTTTATGTTCATTATGTTTTATGGCCTGAATGTTAACTTTTTTATTTGCCTAGTCCTGTTGTTGGCTCAAAAGAAAACATAGGCCATGAATGAACTTTTAATTAGTGCTGAATTAAAACAAAAAGCCCAAAGTATATACACTTACATTAATAAGACATGCAACCAACTCAGCAAATCCAAGCATGTGATGCTAAGAACTAATTAATAAAACTGCTCCTAGCAAAGGTACAGTAACAGTTACAAGTATAAGCTAACAGTTGATTAATTCATCAGTGTTTAATCAGCCATTAACTTGCCTTACTGTAATTATATTCCAGTACTCTGTAAACTTCTTCCCTTGGAAATGGGAGGAAATAACTTTTTTCAACCTTTGCTTCACCCATACAGTGGTTGTTACCAACCTTCACTCCAATGAAATGACACTGTAGGGAAAATTATACTAAAAAAAATTTGACAAAAATTTAAACAAAAGACTTTTCACTGGTTTCAGTCCTGCTCACTTGCAGGGGGATTGGACAAGATGACTTCTGAAGGTCCCTTCCAAAGCAGTGCATTCTGTGAAAAAAACACATTGGTTTATGCCTAACCTCATCAGGAACAGGTTACCAAAATTAAGGAGGGTCTGAAATTCACGCATCTCCAAGAGTGTCCAACCAGAGACCTGATCTAAAACATAATGAGAGAGAAAGAAAACTTCTATTGCTAATGGTCTCACATCCTCTTTCCCATTGAAAGTCAATAAAATACATTGACTAATCCAATGTCAAAAGGAAGAATAACAGATCAGAATAACCCTCTGTATGGTGCCAATACACCTACAGGTGTGATGGCCATGCCAAATGGGCTTTCTAATTACTTATTTACAATAGTGCCAGGAGGCACTATTAAAATGTTTAAATGGAAAATTGTTTAGATGACTGTATCTAGCAGTTCATGATCTCTATTTAACAAGGCTTGCTGGTGGCAACTTCAGAGCCAGTCTTGAAAATCGCCTTGAATTCTAGCAGATTAGAACTGTCTGAGCAGGTCAGACAAATGCAAAAGCAAGACAGAATACAATAGAGAGTCACGTGTCACATGAGTTGTATTCATCTGTGCTCTCTCAAGCTTTGTATGAGGCTTTCCACTGCTAATCAGTACACAGCAAATAATTTCAGTCCAGCTAACATGACATGAAGAAATTTGCAAATGGGCCACCTTTGCCTATACTTGAGAACACAGACAATTTTTTAAACACTACGAATGGAAAGGTAGCATTGCTTTACCCCATTTTGTTAATTTTCAGATTTTACATTCCTTTAAAAAAATCTGCCTGCCTGATAAACAGGTTTCTGTGAATCTTTGAAGACACTTTTTCCATCATGCAAAACTGAGAGCTACAAATACTGAGAGCTACAGATCAACATTTCTGTAAATAAAAGCTTGCAGATGGTAACTTAACTTAGTTGCAGAAATAACCAAACAGGAAGTTGAAAGAGAGTGTGCTATCATATTTAAATTGTATGGTTTAGTTAGGAAAGTTCATTTGATGCATTGATTTAAGAAGTGATGTATTGTTAGTCAGAAACCCCACAGCAGTTGAGAAAGTGAGAAAAAAGTGAAGGCAACAGCCAGGTTAAATGTATGAAAACACCATGGCCCTCAGGCTTTTCCTTTAAGAGGCATTTCCTTCTTTGGGCCACTTTTGTAAGATTATACATTTGTGTGATATAAATGGTAAAATCATTGACCTGTGATTGGATAGGCAGAACCAGAAAATAACCCATAGTGCATAAAAAAAGCAGCCCAGTGATGTTTAACTATTTGAGAAACCAACACTCTACAAGACAGAGATTTGAAGATAACTACAAGGACATGATTATGTAGTTTTGGGTTTGTGTGCAAATAAATGTTACAGGCATATTTTCACATGGTGGTAATGCATGCTTGTAAGTGGTTAAGTGTACAAGTATCTTACTGGCTGCTCATACAATCTTCACAAATATGTATGTTATCCCAACTGTAGGCTGTGTATTTCAACATTTAAATAGGAGTAAGTTTGTCACTATCCATTGTACTCATTCAATTCAGATGAAGCAAACATAACTCAAACCCTGGAGAAATGTTATATTCTGGCAACAAATGTCTTGCTCAAAAAGTGACCTAATACTTTATTAGCTGTATGCACATTGATTGATCTCTCACATTATTCCAAGGTATAGACATGTAGTGAGAAATATTTACTTTAAAAAAAACCAACAACAAACCTAATAATTGTTACATTACTTATAGAGCTCTCAAAAGATCAGTTGTTTAGAACAGCATTTGGCTACACTGAAGACGCATACAAACACCAAAGCCCTCAGCTATGATCTGCAATACAGTCATTTAATGCTGCCTTCTACTGAGTGTGTAACTCAGGTTAAAAGTGCATGACTGAAAACTGGGTATTGAGACAGAAATGTTGGATATATCCCTAGGCTAGACGCTGAACCTCTTAAAAGCAAGCAGTGAGCATGAAAGGAAACAGTGTCCAATAGCTTGCATTCCTCAGTAAAGCTGCACATAGGAAGACTTTGAAAGAAGAACATTTGATGTGGTGGCAGTGTTCTGTCAGCACTGGCTTCAACAAGGCTGTCTGGGAACAGCATCATCCTCAGAAAAGGCAGGCAACTGTGACCCACCATAAATACTGGTTTATAATGGGAGCCTGAAAGAGCACAGAGGACTCAATACACCGCATTTCATTAATGCTTCAAATCTGTGCTCCCAGTTCCTGTCCTGTGCCAAACCCATGTCATACTAGCTTAGTCCAGTACACAACAGACAAAATTTACATTGCGTACTCTTGCCATTTTCCTTTTATTTCTCCTCAGAAAAGGCAAACAAACATAGCCACTATTTCCACTGATCTGCATAACGTAGCTGCTTAGAACAGATAAAGATCTGCCTTTTAATTTTTCCCACTTAGGTCATTGTGTCTGGAAAGCAAGCAGGAAAAGCACTGCAGTAGGAATACTTTCATAATGTCATTGCAAGGGACTGAACCGTACCAAAGGTGAACAGCATGCATGATGGCATTTGTATTTCTGGTATCTTCTTCTGCAGAAGTAAGTCATTAATCCTACAGAATGGTTTTCACCTTCCTCTGGAATATTTAGCACACATTTTGATGACTGCAGTGCTGTTTCTAAATCTTTCTATCACTGCTAAAGATTTATTACTACTATTAACTAGAAGAGCAAGGGACTCTCACTGTCATTTCCAAGAGATCCCTGATAGTCAAAGGTCTACTATGGTTTCATTAAGTATTTTTATCCTAGATGAGTATCTTGTGAATACAGTAATTCTCAGACCCAAATATAAGTACCTAATATTTTGACATCTGTGTTCTTTTCAATAACATTGATACCACAGCCAAGAGCCTACAGTTAAAAATTACTTCTCTAAGAAATCTGTTCCTTTGTTCCTGGAGTCTGAAGTATTTTTTTAAAAAAGAAATTCAACATGCTTTCCGTAACAAAAATATGGATCTTCCACTGGTGGTTTCAACTCTGTAGGAGCACACCTACTGGCTGCACATAACAGTAGAGACATACAGTATGGGAGTCTGGTTTTCCTTTGTTTTGGGTCCTTTGGGGTCTATTGTGTCATCACAACTGTGCTACCCAGCTAATACCTGGAGTACAACCAGAAGACACTAATTTTCTCCAAGGAACACACACTAAATCTCACCTTTATCTAATGATGAATAAGTAATATTTAACAAGAAAAGAGAAGAGAACTATACATAGATGGCTACTTACACCAGCAGAATAAATATTACAATTATGTTAGGACAGTTTTGTGACAACCTATTAAAATTCAGACCTTTTAATATGTAAACAAGTGTCAAATAGTTAATCGTTTGTGTCTTCTGCACAATAGTATATGGAAGAACTATGCTGACAAAACTAAGTAACACTGAAGTTGAGTAGGTGACAGAAAACCACAATAACTGAAGCAGATTTTGTTTTGAAATAAACTTTAAATGTCTGAATTTTAAGAAGAAATGAAAAACAAAATCAGCTTCTCAGTATTATTATTTCCCAGCATTCTGTCTTTGAATTCTGGGCTGAGTCCTGAAGACAGAACTTCCTGAAGGCAGAACTTCCATTCAGCCACAAGTGTAATATAACCTATCATATACAAAACTGCCTTAAAAGAGTTTCATGGAATTCACAAACAGGATCGTTGATCATTAAGATCAATGCATTTCATTTTCATGGCATTTTTTTCAAGCTTTAGAAGTACATTATTTACAATTGGGAAAAATTAAAATCTTGTGATAAAAAGTTCACTTAACTGCAAATTAGCAAAGACAAGATCTTAAGCTTCCCTATTAAACAACAGTCCTGAAAAAGAAAGCTCCTTCTCCCCTCCAAATCACAATGTCTTTAGTTATCTGGTCTACACAGAGAATTCATAGCTGCTTAATAGTTGGGAAAACAAAGGAATATCACAAGCACTGAACATTAAAGAATACATAAAACTTTGCAATGATCATTTTAGTTTGACTTTCCCAACAAGATAAATCTCTCTAAAAATGAGGTTGGTTGCTTCAGCAACAAGTTATATGAAGGAAATATATTTGAATGTGCAAAAGGAAAACCACAATCTGAGAATAAGAATTTGTTTCTTGATTTGTCCATATATTTATGTCTTTAAGGACAAGAGCAAGGTGTCTAGTGATGTACTGAGGTACCTGGACAACAGCTGGAGAATGCCACCAAGCATGTAGGTGCTTGGATATTTGAAAAAAATCATCCTGTCAGACTCAGGTCCTGCAGTCTTTTATTCATTGACATTTTACCACATGCTCCCAGATTCATGACAGACCCAGAGACAACCCAGTCTCAGGAGAAGAAAAATAAGCAATACTGATCATGCCAAAATTAGTTTAGACTTCTGTCTGACAGTGTACACTCTATGAGTTCAGAACACTCTTTCCTTTGAAAGTTTAGTCAAGTGTAATAATTGCAATATCTTTTTTTAGTCACAGGAAGCTGGAAATGCCAATTACAGAAAGTTTCGGGTTTTTTTATTTACTTAATCAGAAAAAAAAAAATAGGGTTGGGAGGGACATTTGGAGAGCTCTGAATTCCTGCTGAAATGAGGTTACCTTCAGAGTTATATCATGTTGCTCTAGGTCTTCTTCAGTCAACTTTTGAAAATCTGTAAAAGATCTTTCTGTGCAATGTCACGTAGTAGTTGACCTCCTCACTGAGAATTTCCTTCATTATACCAGAAGTTCCCTACCTGCAACTTCTGACCTCCTGCAATCCTCTGAGAAAAACAAAACAGACTCCATCTTCTCAATAGCTCTCCTCAATTACACCGCCAAATTATACAGACAGATTACCTCTTAGACTTCTTTCCTCCAGGCTAAACAAGGCCATCCCTTTTGCTTCATACATGCTCTGTATTCTAGTCCTCTATCCACCTAACTGGTCCTTTCTTGGATTTCCCCTAATTTGTTCACCTCTTCTTTCAGGTGGCTTCACAAAATGACAGAGAATCACACACATGGCCTCACTGTCTTGAGAAATTATCCCCTCCCTCTACTTTATGGACACTCTTGCCAGTGGAGTCCAGAATACAGTTAACTCTCACTGCTGCAAGGCATTGCTGACTCACATTCAACTTGTTTCCTACTAGGAGACCTAGATCATCCTCGGCAGAGCTACTTGCTACCTATGAAGTCAGTGCATAGCTTATACCAGTGACTTGGACCAGTCTGTCCCAGCAGAAGGACTTGTATTTGTCATTGTGAAGGTATTTGCTGAAAACAAAGTTCAGTGCAAAGCCAGAATAAAATTATGTAAGAAAGATCTGGCAAGCCAAATTATGGGAATAAAATACCAAATAAGTAGCTGATACTCTTAACAGAGTTTATAAGCATTTTGCGTCACCCACTGAGCCTCTGGAAACCACTTCCTTCCATGTAAGAGGAAGGACTGTCTGGTTTAGAATTATGCTAGGTTATGTTTAGTAGGTTTTAAGACAGAGTATGCGCAGGAAGCACTGCATTAATCCAGCTAATACAGGAACTGGCAATCAATGCAAAAGTGGTAGTCACATGCATCTTGTCCCAAAAGACCTCTGATACTCTTCTTCCTATAAATACTATACAAAATGTGATTATAAATTCTGATAACACATAATGGCATTATTTGGCACCAGATGTGAGAGTTCTGAAAGTCCTTATATATCCAATCTAAGCTGTTTGTTACTATTCATAATACTTGCATTATCAGCCCCGTGATTTACCATGACACTTGAGTATTTTAGATGCAAGAATCTGTCTGCATGGCTCATCAACTAAGAATATATTTTACAGATAAATATTATTTCTGGTTTTGTTACTGCACTATGAGCCCTTGTCAAGGTCTTTGATAAGACATTACTTAACACAACGGAAACACAGAACAGAAAAAGACTATTCATGTTCAATAGATCATTCAGTCTCAACTTCATACAGAGCATGATATACTAATTCAAAACAGATAAGGGAGACTATCAGGAAGCAGTGAGGAACAACTGGCCTCTGGAAAGGACAGCAATGAGAACATATGAGTTTCCAATCAGTTATCAGTTTTTCTCGGCTCAAACACAAGGAAAAGTTTTAAAGACAATAATCACTTAATCCTTGGGCCTTTATGTGATTTTTTTTTCCTAGTGCTGAGGTAAAAAAGGTACAAAAAAGGGCTGGAGGTATCTGTTTGAAAAATATGCCAGCTGAAGCCATGAGGACTGGTATCATGAAACATACAAGCAGGAGTCAACCTGTATCTACTGCTAACAATGGTGACAGCAATGCAGCTGTCAAAAGTCTCATACATGAAGGTGAGTACTTACAAGTCCCATGTGAGAACCAGTGAGAAGATCATGATCAGGGGCATGCCATATTGAACAGACACTGCTGGGAAAAGTTAGCTTTGCCTAACTTAGGGAAAAGAATGCCTCACTATTTCAGAAGTACAAATGCTGGGTAAAGGAAGAGTCATAATTTAAATTTGGTAAGAGAAAAAAAACAAACAAAGCTTAATAACAGTCTGCATGCAAACACACAGAAAAGAAACTGCACAGAAAAGTACACCCAAGCAATACCCCAGAGATTTAACCTGAAACTCACCCAGTTCTGAGCCTCATGTAAAACCAAAAGGATAAATTGCACACAGGAAAAGAGTTTAAACATATATAGGCCTGAGCCTACAAAGCTATGTAGGCCTGAGCCTACAAGCTATCTCATGAAGATATGGACTCATCAGTGCCAAAAACCCAAAGGGTCGCGCTGGATGCACATATATGAAGGAGTGGACAAGTACAGTTTATGGAACAGGGAAAGGAGGCCTTTCCCTCACACTTAGTGACATGTGACTACATCTTTGCAAGAGTTCAAGCAAGTTGGCTTCCTTGTTTTTTAATAAAATAACTGCTTAGAAATTTTAAAAATGTATTATTATTATTAATAATCAAAAAGCATCAAAAAACAGTGCATGGTTCTGATCAGCACTTTCATCACATGACTTTATGGGATCTGAAATACTGCTGGTGATCAGTCAACAGTGACCTCAAGCTCAAAAAAGGGTCAACAGGGAAGAAATTTGGAAAATGGCCCTGGTGTAAATAGTATTTTTTTTAAAAAGAGAGGCTCTATGAATATTGTCACATGCTTTTAGTTAGCTCATGTTTCCTAGTAAACTATCATGGCATAACATAAGAGAAATCAGTTTTTACAACTGAGTCAGAGTGCTGTGTCAATGACAAATTAACATAACTTTAATGTGTTCCTTAACAGTCTAGAAAATTGCCTGGAAAGTAAATACTGTGCATATGTACTAACTCCACCTTACAATTCCTAGCACTGGTCCCATGATTTTATTATTCCAACAACACTGAAGTCCTCTGGATTACGGAATTATAATAACAGAAAAAAAGGGGGGGGAAACAAACAAACATAAACGCCTGTCTGGAAGACTCCATTTAAGATATAATTATTATGTGAAATCACAATGGCAAAATAATTGAAATGCATGGCTGTGAGGACCTTTTGATGATCTTACAAAATTGCTTTCACTATGCATTCATTGATGTGATGAATATTTTGTACCGCCAGAACTGTGTGTGCAGGGACTGCGTATCTGGATACAGTTATGCTCTGTATGTACATCAGTGTGCTGACAAACTGTAGCCTATCATATATGCCTATTAGCAATGGGCAAGTAGTAGCATTTTCTATGAAACTGTTGATAAAATCACCATGCATGGCAATGTTTTCAATAAACACTTGGAAAGTGTTTATTGAATGCTTTCCCTGTGCTTCCCTGCATTTGTACGTTAATCTTTTAGCATAGATTGATTTGTTTGTTAATACCTCAACACAAGAGATTACAAAAGGAACATATGGGGATAGCCATTAGAACTTCTATATTTTAGATATGAGAACAGATTGCTTGCACACCTAAACCTTCCAGAGTTGTTCCTTAGTCAGACAGTATCATTTGTATATATAAATACACACGCATTAATATATCTAAGAGGTATTTAACAACTTCTGTATTGAAATTAAGTTAAACAATGAAGAGTCATTCCAATATACCTCAAGACAGCATCCTAAGAACTCTTGTGACAGGGAATCCTCAACCTTCTTTTTTACATGAGTGAGGTCTTAACAGGTGGCTGTGGATCTTCATGGTCACCTGCCACTCTGGGGACAATACTCCCCACCCCCAATTCCAGATATCTAAGTAATGGTTACAGCAAATGTTTACACAAAATGCTGTTTTCAGAAAACACAACGCATTTGCTCCCAAATTTCAAGTTTGTATAGCAGGTGTAACAAAGAAAATGCATTATGAGCATGTTCTCCACACAATCAGAGAAGGGAAGACTACTGAATTGTTCAGAATTACTTAATTTTGAAAAGATCCATTTCCCAATTTAGCATTTAATGTAAGTGGAAGGAACTGCTTATGTGAATCAGTTAGCTCCTGAATGTAAGCATTATGATGCTCCCTCTTAATGTTGCATAAACTTACTCTTTTTCTTAACCCCATAAGAACTAATTGCAGAGAGATCTGCTAGCAACCACTATATTGTCACCTTACTGGAGAACAAAGACAACTTTGAACATTCAATTTGCGGGAGGCTGCATACGGTATGAGAAACAGGGTTATCAGTAGGTAAAAACCAGACTTGAGTTCCAACAATAGAAAGGACTTTTAAAAATTGATTATTAGGGTTTAAAGATGTCCTTAACTGCACCAAGTACTGGGTAACAAAGTTATCTAAAGCAGCTTGGGCAATACACTACATTTATAAAATGTTTTCTGTGTTATTATCTGCACTGACAGAGAAATATTTATGTAAAGATCCAATTGTTGGAATTTTGGCTTCTTTCTTTCTCTCTACTCTTTCAACTACTTCTAAAGCTCCAAAATGGCTATAAATAGACATATTTATGCACCTTCTGTCTCTCAGAAGTAGATCTGAAAACTTTGTGGTTCAAGCATGACGAATATAATGTTTGTAAGTTTGTGTAAACAGTATCAAAACAGATTATTGTATGCAGCCTCTTTAACCATAAAAATTCTTATAATTCACTATCTTTCATTTGAAGTTGTCCTAATTTTGCTGAGACAGAATCACAGGCCAGCCACAATATGCAGGCCATTAGCAGTTTTGAGTCAGGCAGGAGCTTAAGCTGTGAGGGGCAGAAGCCAAGGGCCACTGACCCAAGGGGGCTCTCAGGTGTATCCCATACCCATAAATGTCATCATACTCATTAACTGGGAAGTTTGCTGAGAACGGGGATTCTTTCTCCTCCTCTTCCTCTTAAGGGCTGCCATCCCTGGAGGGGCTTGCTTATCATTCTCCCAAGAACTGCTTTCCCATTTATTGTGACCACCAGCCCTTTGCAGGGATGAATATAACTTTCTGTATTTTCTACAGGCATTTGTGTTAGTTGGACTGTTCCATTAAAGGCATTCTCATTTCAACACACGTGCCTCCTCCCCTTTACCCAGTCCTCCTTCTTTGCTGGGGAGAGGTCGTAAGATGATAAGTCATAAGGAACAGCTGCTGTAGTTTAGCCCTCGATATGAGCTTAATATAGACAAAGTGTAATCACTGCATTGTACAAATAGGCAGAGTAATTTCATTTCTAAAACCAAATGATCCAATGGCAAGGAATGATTCAAAGGATCCAGCCATCTAGGCACTCAGCTCCCATTTCCACTTAGGACTCTGACATGGTCTGAGTTTTAAGTAGAAATGCGGGTGACTACCAGCCTCTTTACAGAAACCTACAGAGCCAAACTGCCAGTATCAATACCTCAGCATTCCAACCTGTTGTGGGCTTAATGGGCTATCAAGAAAGCTCTGTGTTATTTAAATGGCACAAACAGCCTTGTGCTATTTAAAATTCTGAATCTAATTTTGATGTTGTTATCTCATTGTCCTTCTAATTGATGGTGAGCTAGGGAATAAAATCAGGAACAGAGCTAAGTTAAAATGAGACTGTTGCTACAGACCCATGTGCTATAAAGATGCAGGGAACAAACAGGACACCCACTAGAAGCCAAATTTCCCTAAATATTTCATAAGATGCCCTTATTTTCCACAATAGCCTGGGTACTTCAGACACACTGCATCAAGATGACAGGATGAAACAAAGCCCCTCCCCATTAACTGCACAGACACAGAAAACATATCCTAGGCTTATCATCAAATAAACCCTGGTTTATTCTATGTATCATCCATCTGTTCTGCTGTCTTTTAATAATAATAATAATAATAAACCAGGTTGGAAGAGACCTTTAAGATCATTGCTTCCAACCCCTCAACCAATCCAACCCACCTAAACAACTAACCCATGGCACCAAGTCTCCTCCTGAACACCTTCAATGATGATGACTCCACCACCTCCCTGGGCAGCCCATTCCAATGGGCAATCACTCTTTCTGTATAGAACTTCTTCCTAACATCTAACCTAAACCTCCCCTGGTGCAGCCTGAGACTGTGTCCTCTTGTTCTGGTGCTGGTTGCCTGGGAGAAGAGACCAACATCCACCTGTCTACAACCTCCCCTCAGGTAGTTGTAGAGAGTAATAAGGTCACCCCTGAGTCTCCTCCTCTCTAAGCTAAGCAGCCCCAGCTCCCTCAGCCTCTCCTCATACAGCTTGTGCTCCAAACCCCTCACCAACTTTGTTGCCCTTCTCTGGACTCGTTCCAGCAAGTCAACATCCTTCCTAAACTGAGGGGCCCAGAACTGGACACAGTACTCGAGGTGTGGCCTAACCAGAGCAGTGTATAGGGGAAGAATGACCTCCCTGCTCCTGCTGGCCACACTGTTCTTGATGCAGGCCAGGATGCCTTTGGCCCTTTTGGCTGCCTGGGCACACTGCAGGCTCATGTTCAGCCTACCATCAACCAGTACCCCCAGGTCCCTCTCTGCCTGGCCGCTCTCCAGCCACTCTGACCCCAGCCTGTAGCTCTGCATGGGGTTGTTGTGGCCAATGTGCAGAACCCGGCACTTGGATGTGTTCAATCTCATGCCCTTGGACTCTGCCCTGTCAAGGTCCCTCTGCAGAGCCTCTCCACCCTCCAGCAGATCAACTCCTGCCCCCAGCTTGGTGTCGTCAGCAAATTTACTGATGATGGACTCAATGCCCTCATCCAGATCATCAATAAAGATGTTAAAGAGCACAGGGCCTAGCACTGATCCTTGGGGCACACCACTGTTTTGTCCCACCCAATACAAATGTTGTTTTTTTGTTTGTTTTTTTTTATGACTAGGCAACAGTCATTGGGATAAAAGGAGTACAATAAACAGAAGGAAAAAAGCTAGTTAGCATTTTCCTTGGATTTCCTGCATTTCCCAGACTGCACTCCACCTAGTCCTTGGGAAGATTCCAACACAGTAAGACAGTGTTCCTAGAGTGTTGTGCCATCTACTATGTATTATTCCTATATAAACCCAGCAGAACTCTTATGTGCTGACTACGGTTTGGGTTTTGGTTGTTGGTTTTGGTTTGTTTTTCAATGAGTTCATCTGGATGTCTTCTCTTATGTACAAGAAGAAAATGGATTCCTCTGCTCTTAAGGTTTGCTGTATTACACTTCAGTAATTTATTTACACTTACTGAGTAAAAAAGAAAACAGCTATCTAAAAAAAACTAATATAATCTTGATTACGTATTAGTTGTTAATAATTTATTTAAATTAAATACAAAAGTACTTGTATAGAAGAGACAGTGTTGACTTATGTGTACTGTAAGCACCACCTGTAATAACACAAAAACAGAGCAAAGATTTTACTCACCTAGCCAACCTGATCCAGAGTTGGGTATACACATATCTGTTTCAGCACTGGGCAACACAAATCCAACTACAAAAACTTCAACCCCATCAGCCATTAGGGCCATTCCCAAGACAAAGAACAGGGCCCACTGGAAACGACCATGGCCACATTCTTGTATTATCAGTTCATATTGCTGTGCTAGCTCTTCTTCATCAGCTTTCCTTTCTGTTTCCAGTTCGTGACGATCTTTATACTCATCACGCATAGGCTGACCTAAGGCCACCATGCCATCCTTTCCCTGCCCCATGCTGGGGATTCCCTGATACTCTCCTTCATAAATTTCATCATCTTCATCATGCCCTTCAGTTGCTTCACTTGATCCTTCATCATCGTTAGCTTCTGCACCGTAATTTCCTCCTTGGACATAGTAATCATCATCATCTTCTTCATCCTGAAATCGGTTGTAGGATCTCTGTGTGTAGCCGTCCTGAGCTTTGTCAACAGCTTTATTCACTTTTTTCACTGCTTGCCTCTTCACCTCTTTGGCAATATCTTTTGCGCCTTTCACTAACGTAGTTCTATCTCTGTATGTTTCATCCATCTTGTATTAAGTGATTGTTGTTATGCTGCAGAGACACCTGTGGAATACCTTCTACAACACCTGTTGCATGTAGGTCAACAGTAGAGAAAGCACAGGTAATGTGAAGCTGTAATATTCAACCTGCAAAATATGAGAAAAAAAGTTTATGTATTACTTCTTGTTAATTAGTTCTTCACATTCATATGGCATCACCAATTTTCACTTAAGCACTGGATGCCACAGTTCAAGGCACCAAATATACAAACCTGGGGTTTTTTTAGAGGTGCAACTTTCACAGATTAAAAGGATAAAATACTTTGAAGAGAAATGTAATACCTCTACGTATTTTTTCTGAATTACATTTATTACACTTTAGTCTTTCAATTAATACCAGGTTTTATTCTGACAGAAAGCAAGCAATTCGGTGCACTACATACCATACTGACTTTGTCTGCAATGTCCTTCCCCATCTGAACTCCCTGCTACATAATAAAAAGCTACAAATACTATCTTTTCTCTGAAGGAGTTACTTTGAAATACCTATCCTCTATTCAGCCTACCACTTAGACAAGTCTTGCAGGGAGTTAAAATTCCTGAGATCCGTACCAGTCTCTCAGAGTTGACTGAACTTGGCCAATATATTTACACTGCATTCACACTAAGTCTTAGCAATATCCAGTCCTACCCTAAACAAACATTATCACAAGTTGCTGGGTGGATGAAAGTGGTGGCACTTCTACACTATGAAGTTTTCTGTTTTCCAGTACCTAAGTCACAGACAGATACAGCCCTCTCTCCCCTGTCCATAATGATTTAGAGGCAACCTAGAGTACACAGCAACTTAATCACTGTGAGTCTGTTAGTCAGGCATGAGCTCATGTCAATCTAGCTGCAGTGCCATAACATTTTATGTTCTCCTTCCTGCTACACTGCTACATACCTTTCCAATGAGTCCAAGAGCAGTTTGGCTGAAGACTAACCATTCCCTTATTTTCTGAGCAGCTTTCAAGCATATCAGTAAGGCAATCTGCTCACCTGCACAATCACTAGGGGCGGTAGGCAGAAAGAAAGGGCAGTAACAAGCATCAGAGTGAGGAAAGAAATGAAAGATCCATTTTTGGCAACAGCTGAAATCAGTTACAAAACTGTGCCACTACTCATGTTTCTGAAGTTAAGAGGGACTGAATCTGGGCTCTGCAACAGGATTGAAGAAGACTTACCTCTGAGACAAAGCAGGCTATAATTTCCATAGTAGTGCTTTTAAGAAAACACTGCTTGCTTACAGCTTGGGAAAAGGTTATTTTTAACCATGATCATTTTAATTATCTATTCTGCATTACAACTTCAGAAAAAGCTGCAGCACTACAACTAGGGACACAGTGACAAGTAATGCAGTAGTAAGAGTAAATGGCTGGAAATTTCTTATGAAAATCTTATTCCTCTTGCTAAAGTAGTGTGAACTGCCCCCAGAGCTCCATGGGAGAACAACAGGGTAGTGCTTTGAGAAACTGTCCTTTACTTGTTTAATTGTAAAGGCTATTCCCATAAGTATATATCCAACACCAATTTTAAGACTGATACTGTTTTGAGAAACAGGAAGAATCACAGACTGCATTAGATAAACTAAGGACATGGTGTACTTCTGTTAAAACCAACCATAAAGTCACACAGATACACAGTCAATACAGCTTTGGAAGCTAAAAGATACTTCCCTAGCTTTTTACCTATAGTGAAAAATGTCTTTTAGTCCCTTCCTCTAAATTGTTTTCATGCACTCAAAGAAATCAGATGTGATGGCACTACTCAATGTAAACTGAAGCATTTACTGCAAGAGAAATGCAGCCTTAAAAAAAACACCCAGGATGTAATATTTATGATTGAAAACTGCGGCCTGATTTTAGGTACATGACGATCCTTCTAAGTAGGTCATCTTAGTGAATCTTTTATGATAAGGTAGCTTCCCTTTCTCTAACCACAGCTCCTCAATTTTCAAGGCATCCCCTAGAAATTATTCTCTGTGTACTGAATTACACATCTGATTCTGTTATCAGTGACTACAGATGCTACTAGCTGTTACTGAACATGTAATGTACAAAAGCATTCACTGGGTCTGCTGTATCCATTAATTCCAAGAACTTTCTGAGGGTTAATGATTACAAAGTGTTCCTATATTTTGACCAGTTCAGATCATTTTAGAGTGTGCATGAATCTTATTTAACCAAAACTCTGAATTATTCTAACTCCTAAATTACTGAAGGTATTGGATTTTGTTTGTTGTTTTTTTTTTCCAGCAAGTACAGTCTTCTTTCAATGATTTTTAGTTGTCAAATTTAATTTCACTGTAGGGTATGTCTGTGGAAGGCAGACAACAATTTAGGAATACTGAGTGAACATAAAGTCTGAATGCCAACACTGGCAAACCCGTGCTTTGCACTCCTATAGTGCATCCACCTCATGAGTTCAGCAGACTCTAAAAACACAAATTTGCAAAAGCAAATGTAGTTTATGATAGGCCAGGTATGTCAATAAGGAATTACAACTCTTTAACATCATAACTCTGCCATCAAAAACCTGCACATAGACCAAGCCAACTTTCTGTCTGGGCAGACAGAAAGATGTACTGAATATGAAACTAGAAAATTTACTTGCATAAGTTTCCAAGCAGCACCTCTAATTTGAAGACTTTTAAACAGCTCTTCTTTCTCAATGAACTGAAATCCCTATCTTAAGGATGATAAGAGGAATTATTTACAACCCATGCATGATAGCTCCCCACCCTTTTAATTATGTTGGGCTGATTGACTACAAGTAAGTAACTGAAAGGTCTGAATGAGAGAGGATTAATGACTACCTGAGTAGCATAAAACAGCAAAAGCACAGATAAGAGTCTAGCCACACACTTTTATTTTTTTTGTAGCAACTGTCTCACCCAGAAGCCTGCACACCTTCAGTGAACTAAACATTACATTCCTATTCAATTCCTTCAAAAAATTAAAAATGAAAAAAAATCTGAGGAAAATAGTGATTTCACCTGAAATAAAAATACTTTAAAAAAAAAATCATTCACATTATAGCATTGTAGGCAAGGAAGGACCATTAGAATTCTCTCCCAACACTATGGTTTTAATTTGCACTTTGAACACCATTCCATGCTTACTGCTGGCCTTCCAAATGCCGCACCTCAAGTCCTGTGTCCAGTTCTGGGCCCCTCAGTTTAGGAAGGAGGTTGACTTGCTGGAACAAGTCCAGAGAAGGGCAACAAAGTTGGTGAGGGGTTTGGAACACAAGCCCTGTGAGGAGAGGCTGAGGGAGCTGGGGTTGCTTAGCCTGGAGAAGAGGAGACTCAGGGGGGACCTTATTACTCTCTACAACTACCTGAAGGGAGGTTGCAGACAGGCGGAGGTTGGTCTCTTCTCCCAGGCAGCCAGTACCAGAACAAGAGGACACAGTCTCAGGCTGCACCAGGGAAGGTTTAGGTTGGATGCTAGGAAAAAATTCTATACAGGGAGAGTGATTGCCCATTGGAATGGGCTGCCTGGGGAGGTGGTGGAGTCGCCATCATTGAAGGTGTTCAGGAGGAGACTTGATGGGGTGCTTGGTGCCATGGTTTAGTTGTTTATGTGGGTTGGATTGGTTGATGGGTTGGACGCGATGATCTTGAAGGTCTCTTCCAATCTGGTTTATTCTATGTATTCTATTCTATTTCCAGCATCAACATATTCAATAAATATTGACAAGAATTAAGTAAGGAGAAATCTAAATCTCTTCAGTAGAAGTTAATGACATTGCACACCACACCCAAACTACCTGCAATGAGTACCCAAATCTTGGAAAAGTTGGAATGTCATAATTTTCAAAACTTTCATTTTAACCAAACATACCTAAACATATCAAAACCTCACTTTCTTCATCAGGGTACGAGCATCACACATTTTGTACTTTTCAGTTGTCAAGGATCACAGTGAAAATAATCAGACTGCATTTCAGCAGTTGGACAAGCAAGTTATCATTGCTTAACACTGCCAATCAAATAAGTAAGCACCAAACCCACACCAACCAGCACTTGTTGCTGCATAGAAAGCAGGCAAGAGTATCCTATGAAAGTAAAGGGCCACTAGCTGTCAGGAATAGTTCTATTGCAAAAGATGACAGAAAATTAATTCAGCTGACAATGGACAAGACAGATAGGAAACCTGAGAATAGGTATCTAGAAGCATGTATTTTAAAAATGCTGAAACTGAAGTTCTAAGAACAACAGCCAAGGAGTTGTACACTGGAATAAAATTATGTATTACTGCATCATATAAAGTCTCCAGGGAATAAAACATTCAAATGCAACAGAACAAGCCTCAGTTGACTTGTGCAGCCATTTCTGAAACTGTTCTTCACAAATCTGTGATGCACAGGTACTATGGAACAGCAACTACACAAATACTAGAGAGATGCCACAGAAACAGGCTGGAGCTTAGGGAACACATGGGAATGTTGAAAGGCATCTTGTAGGTCTTTTCATTTTTATTTTTTTCTGGAATAAAATAGGCATTCTTTACACTTCAGAAGAATACAGCATCACTGTGAAAACTTTCCAAAAATAATCAGCTTTTCATGCTGCGGGCCTTCTGCCAGGGCCAGCAGTTTCTGCACCTACAGAATCAGAGTCCCAAGTCTCTTCTCAGTTCTGACCTAATAGAGTCTGCCAACTTTTTCCTTCTCTGATGCTGGTTTATATTGGTCTCCTCGTGGGCAATCAGCTGTTGTGGCCAATAAATCTTGGTAAAAGAGTAGTGGTTGCCTGGCATAATGTTAAAGATATGTAACGACCTGATTTTCAACCCATATTGGCTTCCAGGCGTTTTGCTATTCATTTAAACCACATATTCTTTCTAATACTTGATACTTTTTAGTGTTTGTAACAAGATATAAAAAGTTGGAACACAAAATCCTGGTTTTACAGTTCCATAGTCCTTGTTTCCTAAATATTTTATTTTGCTACATTTTCAGCATGGCAACTGCTGAATTTGCTACTTCAATTTTCTCTGTTTCACATTAGGCAGATGCTAGTTCTGAGAATCTCAAACATGGGTGTTAGTTTGTTCCTCCTTCAGTGAAAGATGTTTGCATTGTCTATGCAGAGCCAAAAAAAAAAAGTAACAAACTTACACTGTGCTTTCTGCGACTGAAAGCCCATTTCCCCACTGGAATGCAGCCAGCATCCTTGCCAAAATATCTTGTGAAAATAGATAAATAATAAAACCCTGAATGACATACTAAGCTTTTCTGGTGAGTGACTGGTTTAGCTGTGGGAATCTGAGAAGAAACTGGGCATTCATCAACTTAACCTAAATAATGAGAAGTAAAAAGGAAAAATTCCAGGTATAGTAAAATTAAATGAGCCTGGCTGGAAAACATGAAATACATCAGTGAGTCTAGCTAAAAGAAAAAAATGTGTATATATGCATACATACATATACATGTCTCAATATATGCATATAATTAATATGTTATGTATCTAATTAGTAACAACATTGAATGGAAATCACTTAATTCAGAAATACAGTCAAAAAAAGAAACACTTGGGCTTGGTGGCTGTATTGGGTTTGTGTGGCAAAATTTTGGGATTGTTGAGGGTTACAGGGGTGACTTCCATGAAAAGCTGCTGAAAGCTTCTTCCATATCTGACAGAGCCAACACCAGCAACCTCCAACACACTGCTGGCCAAGGCTTGAGCTCATGACTGATGGTGGGAGCACTTCTGCAATAGTTAAGAAAGAGGAAATAAAATCTGCAAAATGCCAGCTGGAAGAGAGGAATGAGAATATGCAAAACAACTCTGCACATACCAAGGCTAGCAAAGGAGGGAGAGAAGGCACCAGAGCAGAGATACTCCTGCAGCCTTTGGTAAAGACCATGGCGAGGTAGGCTGTTCTTCTGCAGCTCCTGAAGGTTAACAGTGGAGAAGATATCCACTTGGAGCCCATGGAGGATCCTATGATGGAGGAGGTGGCTGCACCCAAATAAGACCATGACCCCATGGGAAACCTATGCTGAAGAGGCTCCTGGCAGGACCTGTGTACCTGTTTTTCCTTCTTCCCTTAATTGACTGCCAGGGCACCAAGTACCTCAACAGGCCTTTATCACCCTGCCCAGTTTCACCTGGGACCCCTCCCAGATACTCATGTTCTCTGCCATGGACACATTCTCTCTTTAATCTCAGACCTGGGCACCACAAACCTGCCTAAGGTATACCACAGGGTACTTTTATTCTGTCTCTTCCTGTTCCTGAATCACAGGCTGGATTTCCATGACTAATCTTGGACTGCCTCATTATGCCCAATCAGGCTGTTGATGGAAAGCTGTTGCTCTTACCATCTCTGTACCCTGTCCAAGGACTGTGTCTTATCACTGAAGTTGCTGTCCTGTCCTCTAGTGAAGACTCCCCTCAGCTCCTGCCTTCTCTTTCCTCCTGGAGCAGTCTTATGATTGCTACTCCCTGGCAGCTTTCACAAAGCCTGAAGCCTCAGCTTAAATAGAGCTACTGGACCAGCAGGCAGCATGTGTTCATGTGAGAATTCTCAGTGAGGTTCATCAGAGCAAACAAGGTCTATTGAAGAATTCAGCGTCCTCACAAAGACTGAGGATATGTTCTGATATGCCAACTATTCTTAGGACTTTGAAAGCTCATTTAAAAAGACAGTGAGACTACTGCCAACTTCTTACCTCCACTGGAAAATCTGAAGTTGCCTCTAGTTGTGGCCAGCAGGAGCAGGGAAGTCATTCTGACCCCTGTACTCAGCACTGGTTAGGCCACACCTTCAGTACTGTGTCCTGTTCTGGGCCCCTCAGCTTAGGGAAGATGTTGACTTGCTGGAGCATGTCCAGAGAAGAGCAACAAAGCTGGGGAGGGGTTTGGAGCACAAGCCCTACGAGGAGAGGCTCTCTACAACTACCTGAAGGGAGGTGGTACACAGGTGGGGACTGGTGTCTTCTCCCAGGCAAGCAGCCCCAGAACAAGAGGACAGAGTCTCAAGCTGCTCCAGGGGTAGTTTAGACAGGATGTTAGGAAGAAGTTCTTCACAGAAAGAGTGATTGGTCATTGAAAAGTGCTGCCAAGGGAGGTGGTGGAGTCACCATCACTGGAGGTGTTTAAGAGGAGACTTGGTGAGGCACTTGGTGCCATGGTTTAGTTGATTAGATAGTTGATTAGTTGGATGATAGGTTGGACTTGATGATCTCGAAGGTCTCTTCCAACCTGGTTAATTCTATTCTATTCTATTCTATTCTATTCTATTCTATTCTATTCTATGCTATGCTATGCTATGCTATGCTATGCTATGCTATTCTATGCTATTCAAATTGCTTCCACTCTAGTCCTTATATATGCTAGAATAGATCCTGCTTGGATAATATTTCTAATATGCTATTTGAGTGACAGCACTGAAAATCATAGAATCGTAGAATCAGTAAGGTTGGAAAAGACCTGAGAGATCGAGTCCAACATGTCACCCAACACACCTCATGATTAACTAAGCCATGGCTTCAAGTGCCACATCCAATCCCCTCTTGAACACTTCCCGAGACAGTGACTCCACCACCTTCCTGGGCAGCACATTCCAATGGCCAGCAACTCTTTCTGTGAAGAACTTTGTCCTCACCTCCAGCCTAAACTTCCCCTGCCGCAGCTTGAGACTGTGTCCTCTAAATCAAACCTGCGGCTGCCAAGCACAGCAGTGTTGCAAAGATTCTTTTTTTTCAGCCTTCTATTCTGTCAAGGGTTTATTTCAGTAATATTTTTCCCCTTGTGTATTTGCTCAGGATGTAAAAAAATGAGGAATTGCTATAAATTCACCATTCCAGGCAACGTTAAAAGTTATGCAGAATTTTGAATTGTTTCTTACATGTTTGTAGCACGCAGTTCTAGTAAGCTGCTAGAGATAATCACTGTATTAAAGGTGGTATGTGTTCATTCCAAATCCCACTGGCTTCAGTGTGAATATTTTAATTAATTTTAATCCAGTCCCAAATGTTCATCCTTAAGGTTCATTGCAAATAGCCTTTTCAGACTTGAAAGTGTGATGTTGCTTCATGTGGCAGAACAGAAAAATGAGATCACAGACAGATAACAGAGGCTTGATGCTAGAACTGTCAGTTCAGCAGTTGAAATGCAGTGTTTGTTCCCCACATCTCACCAGAAAGAACTAAGCCAGAGTCTGTTTGTAGACTTGGCTTGCTACATATGCCAAAAGTGAGCTTCCTGCTAGGCATTTTGATAACAGCTATGAGTGATTGCTAAATAAAAGTATTGTCACATTTTCCAATGTGTGTCTTTTTCTGGCTGTTACCAGTGCTCTTCTGGGCTGAAGGGTTTTTTTAACACAACAGGCTTCAGTTTTTGAGTATACTTCCAAATGCATAAAGCAATGTTCAACCTTTTGGATTTTAGAATAGAATAGAGTAGAGTAGAGTAGAGTAGAGTAGAGTAGAGTAGAGTAGAGTAGAATAGAATAGAATAGAATAGAATAGAATAGAATAGAATAGAATAGAATAGAATAGAATAGAATAGAATAGAATAGAATAGAATAGAATAGAATTAAACAGGTTGGAAAAAGACCTTCGAGATCATCAAGTCCAACCCATCACCCAACACCATCTAATCACTCTGCCCATCTGTCCAGCCATTTTCTGAAGAGGGTGGTGTCAAAAGTCTTCTGTTGGTTAAGTCCTAGATTTGGAGGAAGCAGTGAAAAACTGTTAACCTCACAGTTCTGAAGGCAGAACATGTTACTGCTGCTAGTTGCTGAGACTGAATATATGAATTCTTTTCCTTTCTTAATTCACATTAAAAAGATTTTCATGAAAAGTCACCAGAATAAAAATATGGGGTAGGGAGAAGTCAAACGTATTCCTTAGAGACTGAAAAATGAGTAACAGGTGCTTAATAACGCAAAAAACTTTCTGCCAGCAGGACTTGCTTATTATAGCAATGTAGACTGTAGCACATAGGAACTACAGTCATTTTAATGGTTTTCTTCTAACCCTCAAATTTCAATAGAATTAGATAAATCAAACCATTAAGAGAGAGTATACACAGCAGTCTTGTTTAATTTTTGATGTTACCTCTATGTTTTAGGAAAGTGAAAAAGAAGTCAAGAATACTTGTGACAAAAATAAAATAAAATAAAATATATAGTCTGGTAATTCCCTGGGGTCTAAGCTTAGACTGGCTCAATCCCATACACTAAGAGGTAAGAATTAGTTAAACTTTTCACCAACATAATCTTTGCTAAGCTTACAGCAACAATGTTCTTGATCTCTTGACACTGCAAAGGACAGTGAGGTACCATCCCAGCCTGGCTGTGTTCTGAAGTAATTTTTCTCTTGAATTTGTCTCCAACCCAATTAATCATTATCTCTGTTTTGCACCCTGGCTCTTTAGTGGTACTGCCCTTGAGGAAAACCAGTCATGGCTCTTCAGCAGGTCACTGAGTACAAAAGCCTGCCAAGTTCACATGTGCTTTACTTATAACTAAAGATACTACTTCTGTTAGCAAATCAATGAAGCAATGTCATGCCAGTAGTGTCCCCTGAATGCCACTACCCCTTTGGAACCACCTTAGTTACACACACTCACAAAGCATGTTGAAGGACCATTGGTCACACTTCGCAGGTTCCTCCATTCTCATTTACCCTCATAGTTGAGTAGCAAACTGTTTAAGTATTCCACATTACTAATGACCATTTATAAGCATTTAAATTTTTTAATATTCAGATGTGGTTTATTATTATCATCACTTCTTTTATTCAAAAGAAACATTTATGCCACCAGTACCAACTGACTAGTGAAGGAAATACATGTTATGCTCCAAGCAGGTTTCTTGCCTATTCTGTGTCTACAGGAGTCTGAAAAAAGTATAAGAAACCACTTACTAGTGTGTGTAGAGTTATATGTCTGAAGTAGGTAAAATAAACTATAAATTAAGTCCCAATAAAACACAGCAGCAGAGCTATAAAAGTAATTTTCTTTTTCCAGCAAAATGAGAGGGGGGAAAAACCCCACATCATAAAAGTTTAAATTTAATAAACAAAGCAATTTTAGAAAATAAATTCTTCATCAGCCAATTAGATCTCAATTACAGCTTACAATTAGCTTTTTAAAAGCATCACATTGTGATGGCCTCAGGATATACAACATATTGATTAAGTGCGTAGTTCCTTGAATGTATATCAGCTTTCACTGAAAATATTTTTGCACCTTGTACAGTTGACACTGTTCAGTGCTTGCACCCCTAGAGTAAGGGACATTCCTGTTAAGGAAAGGCAGGTTTTAATTTAACCAAAATATTAACAGGGGTTTGAATCAATCTGGTTTTTCCATCCACTGCATGTATGCTCTTCCTCTCCTCACCCTTCCACAGCTTTCAGTGATGCAGCTCACACAAAGTATGTAATGCTTCCATTCTATGCTGGTAAAGCATTATTAAACCAGCAGGTTAACAAGTATTTCCAGCAGCTGTTTGGAACTCTTTAAAAAAATGCATGTTTACAGAGATCTTATGAAGTACAGCAACATTTGCCTCTGTGTCAACCCTATTCTAGTGAGGCCATAAAATTTCTCAGAGTTTTTTGAATTAAAATAGCTTCCTAATTAAAAATGCACATTACTAGAATATTAAAGACCAAAGGCATCATAGAATTACTACTTCCACTGTTTTAGAATATTAGATAAAATGTCATTGAATATTTCAACAAAATCCACAGTTAAAAGAACATTGCAGCATAGAGTTCAGACAGTGAAATGTTACATGACCTTGGGATGTCCCTTCCAACTCCTACCATTCTGTGATTCTATGATACTTCTGCTGACAGAAATTAGTTTTCCCAATCACAGGAGTGGAGGAAGGCAGTGTTTTGGAACCTGTAGCTCTCTCCTTTTCCTAAATATTGAAATACAGGCATATATAATGGCTCCCATTCATTTCATGTGTAACAGGTAAAATATAAAACAAGTTCTCCCAACTAAGAAAAAAATAAATTACCAAATAACCAGAAATAAAATAGATCCAAAAGCACAATATGAATTTAATAAAGAGTCATTAACATTTGACTGAAAAAGCTTTAACTGGTAAGACAGTTCCGTTCTTACCCATGGGCTATCCATGGGCTAAGACTCTGGAGGGTAAAGGAACCCAAGAAAGTTGGCTAATTTTTAAATGCCACTTCCTCCAAGCCCAAGATAGGTGCGCTCCCATGCATAAAAGGTTGGGTAGATGTGTCAGGAGACCTGCATGGATGAGCAAGGAGCTTCTGAAGGAAATCTCATGGAAGAAAGAAAATGACAGTTCATGGAAGAAAAGACTTGTCACTTGGGAGAACTATACAGAAGTTGTCAGGTGGGCAGCAAGGAAGGCCAAGGGCCTCTTACAACTAAAGCTGGCCAAGGAAGTACAAGAGAACAAGAAGGCTTCTTCAAATGTATCAGTAGGGAAAGCAAGAATAAGGAAAATATGGGCCCACTGCTGAACAAGGAGGCAGCCCTGATAACCGAGGATGCAGAGAAGGCAGAATTGATAAATACCTTCTTTGCTACAGACTTTACTCCTAAAACCAACCTGTGAACTCCAGACCCTGAATGATGGAGAGGCAGCCGGGAGGGGGAAGACTCTCCACTAGTCAATGAAGACTGGGTTTGGGATCAGTTACACAAAGTGAATATACACAGGTCTGCAGGCCCTGATGAGATGCACCCAAGAGTGTTGAGAGAGCTGCCTGATGTTGTTGCTCTCTCCATCATTTTTGCAAAATCCTGGCAGATAGGAGAGGTGCCTGAGGACTGGAGGAGAGCCAATGTCACTTCAGTCTTTAAAAAGGGCAAGAAAGGGGTTCTAGGAAACTACAGACCAGTGAGCCTCACCTCCATTCCTGGAAAAACAATGGAGTGGCTCATTCTGGAGGTCTTTTCTAGGGACTTGGAAGAAGAAGAAGGTTACACCCATCCTAGGGAAGTAAGGCTCTCTCAATCCAACCCGAGGATGGATATAACCCATCACAGTCACCCAGCACAGAAGGTTATCAGGAGTAGTCAGCATGGATTTACCAAGGGGAAATCATGCTTGACTAACCTGATAGCATTCTATGATGTCATAACTGAATGGGTAGATGCAGGGAGACCAGTAGATTTAGTCTACCTTGACCAGTTCAGTTTAGGAGGTGATATGCTGGAGAGTAGCCCCTGGTGGATAACAAGTTATCCATGGGGCAGCAATGCACCCTTGTGGCCGAGAAGGCCAATGAGATCCTGGGGTGCATTAAGAAGACAGTCCAACAGATCAAGGGAGACTCTCTTCCCCCTCTACTCTGCCCTAGTGAGGTCTCACTTAGAATATTGTGTCCAGTTCTGGGCTCCCTAGATCAGCAGGAACAGGGATCTACTCAAGAGAGCTCAACAGAGGGCGACAATGACGATAGAGCTTGTGAAGAAATGCTGCGAGACCTGGAGCTTTTTAGTCTGGAGAGAAGACTGAATAGGGATCTAATAAATGTATATAAATATATGAGGGCTGTGTGTCAAGAAGGAAGGGATAGCCTCTTCTCACTGGTACCCTATGACAAGGGGCAATGGATGTAAAGTACAGCACTGGAACAGGCTCCCCAGAGAGACTGTGGAGACTCCTTCTCTGGAGAATTTCAAGACCTGTCTGGATGCACTCCTGTGTATGACATGCACTGGATTACATGGTCCTGCTCTGGCATGGGGGCTGGACCTCCAGAGGGCTCTTCCAACTCCTAACATCTTGTGATCCTGTGATCCATCTCCTGGGAGAGATGTAAAATGAACAACCATTTGCCACAAGATTTCCATTTTATCAGCCAAGTGGTCTTACTTTTCAAGAACTTATGGAAAACAAAGTAATGCATATAAACAGCCCTACTGCAAGAAATTATATTATAAATATTAGAACAGCAATGTAGTTCTCTACCCTTCTCTGGGATAAGAGCTAAGTACATAAACTACCAAACAATACTGCTTTATAGGAGAAAAATGATGGGGGCTGGAGGGAACAGCCACCACTAGATGGTTTTTAGGAAAGACATTTTTGTGTTTTGAATTCTCACAATCTACTTCTCTACAACACTGGCCATAGAACTATTAAAAGTGAGTACTAGTGAAAATTAAATGGTGCCTCTAACTGCATTCTTTTTAGGATTAGCAACATGAAAAAATCTAAAGGAAAATATGCCACAGCTTTTGCACAGCAACCCAGAATGCAAAACCCCTTATGTGTTTTCAAGTAAAAGAAGGAATTAACTATGCTTGTCAGACATGAAATTTTGTATTGCAGGTAAACTATGTAGCTCATGAGCAAGCAATAGGACAAAATATCTAAGATAACTTAAAAAAAAAAAAAGCTCTACAGTCTCCACGGGATTAGCCCCCATGCAAGGAGGTTTATTCAAGATATTAGATTATTTCAGCCTTAAAATTACTAAATTTAACTCCACTCAGATCCTCTATATGCACTCCAAAGTACAGCTCCATAGGAAGAGAAAGGTGGCTAGAAAGTCAAGTTATGACTGTTAGGAGCTGACACTATGAGATACTGCATCTCCATAAACAAATAGAGAAAAAAATGATTCGCAGTTCTGTACTTTGGCCCTTTAATAACAGAACAAATAACCTCATTTATCAGCTAAACAAATTTTTTGATCAATTTTTTGATCTTGATTCTGTCTCTCAGTCTACACCAGTACAGAATTTCTAGCCAAATAAGAGAGATTTTACAGAATACTGTTTAACAGGATGGAGTATTTTGTTGTTGGTAATCAAATCCCCTCTTGGATCATATTTCTCCATTCCTAGGTGTACACCTTCTAAATGTGTAAGCAACTATAAAAAGACATCCTGATCTTGACTAGATACTACTATTCTGATGTGAGCAGAATGGCTCATAGGAGAGGGAGAAGGAATTTCATGATTAACTAGCAGTAGTACATGGTCTTTACACCAGTAGTCCCCAAAGTAAGTAGTATCACAGAATAATAGAGGTGTGAAGAGATTTTTGCAGGTCTTACACTCTAGCCTCCTGCTGAAGGCCAGGCTAGCCTCAAACTAGACCAGGTTGCCTAGGTCATAACCAGGCAAGTTCTGAGCATCTCAAGGACAGAGATGCCACATCATTCCTGTGCACCTTCTCTAGTATTTTGTGACCCACACAGTGAAGAATTTCTCCCTTGTTCAAGTCTTGTTCAAATTTCCATTCCCCTTCCTAACTCTGTCTTCTTTCTAATCACTCATTAGATAACGGAAAGAAACAATTAGATCTCCCCATCTTCCTTTGGCTTTCTCTTCCCAGCTGACGAAACCCAAAGTCTCTTGCTATGCTTCCTGCGCCCCAAGCACTTGCTAGACTGTCTGCCAGGGTCTTCCCTCACTGGGTGGAAACTGTAATTGTTCTGTTGTGAACAACTCTACATGGACTAAGGACTAGAGAAGCCTAGAAGATTTAGCAAACATTTTCTTCCTATTGCTATTGGAATAGCATACGTTCCTTAAAATACTAAGTGGGATGGCATGCACATTTCAGGTTATACCCTTGAGTTACTCAAATTTCATCAAATATACACAATAAAATGACTCTTTGGTGATTTCTATGAGCAACATTTATTCTAGAGAGCAGTCATACCACTAAACAGTTTAAATAAATTGATTTGTAATAGCCAAATATTAGAAAAGTTACTATAAAGTCATAGAAAGTTTTAAGCTTTGTGGGAGAAAGAACATCAAACAGGAGGGAATTCAGTTATCTTTCCAGGAAAGGTGGTGAGCCAGATAGGAGAAATAACCACTGCTTACAAGTTTTACAAATGTCAATCCCAGACAGGGACTTGAGAAACATATCTGGACTTTTCACTAATTGAAATACACTAATTGTGTATTTCAAGTGATTGACAAGTGAAGAATAACTCTGATACAACAGAAGAAGGCACCCTGAATGGTTTAATTTTCATTTGACCCCTAGTCACTTCAGTCAAAAGCTGTCTCAGAGGAACTCTGAGTTTTCTTTTTAATGCTTTACTTTTATTGGTTGTTCATTTTGTAATCAAAAAAAGCTCACTGTTTTAACCATTGAACAACCATGAACTGAAAAATAATTTCCACAAGTGTCTTCATTTCTGCAAAGGAATGTGGTCCAAAACAAGCATCACTCCAGACAAAACTACCTTCAGGGCAAGGCATCCTGTACCAAACCAAAAGGGTTGTTTTTAAACTGCTAATGACTAGGGCCACATCTTGGATGGGTACTTTCTTCATAGACAGCCAGGGTCATGGACAAACAGTAGACAGTGAAGTTGTAACTCCAGCAAATACCACATGAGATGGTTATGTTCTGTTGGTTTTGATTTTAGCTGTCACATAAGGTTCTTAAGGCAGAAGCAAGCTCACTTCCATATGGACCTTACAAATAATGGTCTTTGACAAGAATTTGGTTTAGTCAATTAGCACCCATTTTCTAAACACCCACTTGCTAAAATGTGTTTGGACAACTGGCTAGTGGTTCTCTGGTTTGGTTTTCCCCCACCATCCAGTAGTTTTTCTGAGCAGATGCACAGAACCACTCTGATGGCACTACCTTTTAATCTCGAGGACTTTGCATTTATTTGGCGGTTCAAGGTGTACAAGGATTGATACCTTAATTAGTTTTTAAAATACAGGTTTCTATTCAACTGGAATATGTCTTCTAGTGAGAGAATTTCCAGTCTCTGAAAATCAGGCCATGATGTTTACAGTTATGAGCCTAAATATTTCTGTTTAGAAAAAAGTTTAATGAGTGTGTCTATGGAGAAGACGTCTCATATCTTTAACACAACATACTAAGCAAAATTTTTAAGAGTTTTCCAGTTAATAGTTGCTTGGACTCTGCCAGGTTCAGATGCAAAACGAACATGGAATTCTATCTGAAGAAACAAAACTTAAACAAACTTGAATTCATTTTAGCAGAAAATTGATAGATGTTCCTGTATGGAGCCCATCACAACACCCCGTTTGTTTTCTCAGAAAAGGATGCTCCTTTTCCATGTCCATGGTGGCTTTTTTATTTTTTCCTTTTTAGGGTTTCATTTGAAGGCAAGAGGATTTAAAAGGAATTAGTATTCCAGATAACTGAACCAAAGAAATTATCAATATGCGGGCTGAATTTTTACAGCATTGGTCTTTGTCCTACCCATCTTAGAAAGCCCTATAGAGCCTATTAAACTTGCGAATCTACATGGTGGCTTAGAACACCAAAGAATGCACCTAAATTGTACACTTGCTGTTGCCTGTAAGTACTAGAAACAGGCAAACGTAGTGAGAATTCCTCATTTAGATTGTGTATACTAACACTAAATAACTGGAATACTGTGAAACATTTATTCTTCTGATTAATCACTTCATAGAAGGGTTATTCTATAAGGAAAAGCTTTTGATCTGAATTTAACATGTAAACAGTCAGATTATGCAACAGACAAGAGCACCATTTCAGAAATTCTAGTAAGGCTAGATGAGACCATGATGATAAATGGAACTGACATGATGGCATTAACTAGAAAAACACTATTCTTAAAAATATTTGAGAGTTAAAAATATTTGAGAGAGTTAAAAATATTTGAGAGTTTCATATATAGCACTGATCTTCCTACCAGTTCTTGTGACATTACTGACACAATATACGTAGCTTTGGTTTTTCATGCTCTTCTCTCCTGGGTTTACTTTAGATTCATGCAGGAACACAACCCTCTAAGTCACAGGATATGCAGGGGAAATCTGTGAGAGCAGTTATACATAAAATAGTGTGCAATGCATAAAATATATGGGAAAGGGCTTTTATCTACTTTAAAAGACACTTTTCCTTTGGCCATTTTCATCTTTAGCCTATTTAGGCATAATAACTACAAAAGGATTAAAAGGTACATTCAGAAAATGAAGAGGGCTTTCTCTTTAAAGCTGCAGGTATGCATTTACAACCTGTGTAAGGTTTTATAAAGAAGCTATACACTGACAAAGAAGATACATCTTTTTTTTTTTTTTTCTTCTAATAGTACTGAAATCCACATCCATCTGAATTTTTCCATGGTAATTAATATAAGAATATCTGAAAAGACCAACCATGAAGGTTCTATGGAAATACACGTTTAAGGTATCTCCAAATGCATGAGAACCTAGAAGGATACATGCTTTCTGGTCAAATGTTTATGTACTTATCTATGTAGTTAAGACTACTTAGAATCAAAGAGAAAATAATTACCTGAGACCAAAATATCAATGCCTTATATAATCCTTTTTCTCCAACAAACCCTATAGACTAGCAGATTCTAAGCCAAATTCCCATTGAATGCAATTCCATTCAATTCATTTGAATTACAGTGGAGTGTACAGGGACCTAAACTAGTCAATATGTGTATGTATGTAGATCTGTAATAATCTTTGGCATCCCTCCTTTCACAACAGAGGAGAAGTAGCTTTTGGAAGACATCTTTTTTAACTGACACTTGAATCCCTGCATAATACCTGGTAGCTCAGGAGGCCACTTATTATGCTATTTATAGGCAGTCACCTCTCGAAATATTTTTTATGGTTTACCACACTTCAAAAATCATCCAGAATAACATCTTTCTAAAAGATAATGAGAAACGTTTTCTACCATAAAATCTGTATCAATGCCACTATCTTGGCAAAGGAACCCCATTTTATTTTATGCTGCTGTAATTGTGTACCCTGTGGTAATGAAGGATAACCACATCCTGGAAGGCATTAGCAAGCATTTTACATGGAGTAATTATTACCTTCTGCTTGTAAAGCCACATCTAGATTATTATGTCCAATTTCTCTCCCCTACCAACACTTAGTTAAATGGAATAACTTCTTCATGATGAGGTCAGTGAAGCACAAGAACGGTTCCACAAAGAAGCTTTGTGGTTCCCACTGCTGGAGATACTAGAATTCCTGAGCAACCCTATCTAACTATGAAAGCTGACCCTGCTTTACAAGGGTACCGGATGAAATGACTTCAAGGAGTTCCTTCAAACATACACTATTCCATTATTCTTTTCCATTGCAACAGTGTTGTGCAGACACCTTCTTGCAAATTTTGAACTAATTGACTTTCAATGAAGAGCAATCTATCTGTATCACAGTACATACCGCACGATAACCTCAAGCATGTCTGTGGCTCATTCAGAACATCATATCATACTGGTGTATTAGACTGTAATGGAAACTTGCTACTCTTCATTACGTCTACAGTATACTGCAGCTAAGGATGAGATGGCATATTGTGGGAACAGCAGACTCCATCTGCATAGCTGACACTCCCACAAGCCTTAATACTCCTCCTATTTTTAATTTCTTTTCCTGGGATTTTTTTCTTTTTCTTTTATGGGGTTTCCAGTGCAGCAATGAGTGTGTGTTATCTACATGTCTCAGAACAGTAAGTGCATTTCTCTCCAACACTTTGCCTAATACCAGAACTGGATTTGTTTAACAAAGCTGAGGTGAAATAAGAGTGAGTTATTTGAAAATAATTTGCTGCTCCCACACCAAGTAAGAATGTTAAAAGGAAGGTGAATCCAGTGTCAGTGCTGTCTGTGCACTGGGTACACATGAAGAGAGGCAGCTAGTCCTGCTCATGGAAAGTGATGTCTAGACAACAAGAATAACACCGTCCAAAAGCAAAAGGCACCATCTGCACAGATACATGCCAATATGGAAAGCAAAAGGTCAAGACACATGAAATGTTGACATTTGTTATCTTTACTTACTGCATTTATAATTACCTTCTTTTTTACTTGTTGATTAAAACCAGCTCAAATGCAGCTCAGTAAAAACTAAGAACTTTCCTCTGTAAAAACAAGACTGCATTTTCTAGACTCAGAGTAATCTATGACTTTAAGTCTCACCTTACCTTATGAGTCCAAGTCCTACTTTTCCTTTCAGGACCAGCCTTAAATGACTTACGAAGAATCATCCCAAATATTCACAGATCAATAAACCCCCTCCAAAAGTGCTGACAAGCCATCACTATAGGATCTCCATAGTCTGTATTAAGCAATTTACTTTGTTGTCTTGGGAGAAAAAAGGAAGATGCCAAATAGTATCTACTGCCTTCATATCTGTACAAGAAAGTTATCACAAGTGTGCTGCAGAGAGCTTTCAACATGATCAGGAAATGGAAAAATACACTATTGATCTTATCTTTATTGTTTGGTACTTGAGTATATTTTGTCATGGAATTTTCAAGTGTCGTCTTTTTAAATGAAAATAAACATGTATTTCATCCTATTTTTATGGATAGCAAGGATGCAAGACCTATCAACGGCTGTCCAAAAGACAGGATTTCAAGAATCCATACAGGTAAAAAACAACAAAAGGCTACATGTTAGGGAGCAGTGACTTCCAGATGTAAATTCATCTCCAAGTGATCACTCATTTCTCATCCTTAGGAGCAGTTCAGAGAACCACTTAATTTGTATAGCTGAAGCAATGGCTAGGATTCCTTGACAAAAGCAAAACCTGCCATGGTCAGAACAGAGGAGCCAGAGGGCAAGGGTGGGATCCCTTTTACAGAAGCAACTTCTTGGGATTAGCATTGTTACTCTAATAGAAAGAGAAGTTTATCCTCCAGCTCTATTTACCCGAGAGAAAATCGGGAGTGGGGTGGGGGAGGAGGTGGGGGGGTGGGAGGGGAAGCATCCTACAGGACGCTAAAGCGTTGCTAAAGTGTTGCTACCAACTGTATTCATTGGTAACATGGATTTTCAGTCTAAAATCTAGATGTGTTTGCGAGACACATCCTAGCTAGTTTGTGAGACTAGGATCCCAGAACAAAGGATGTTATTAGAACCACCCAGCCATGACCACAAAAATAACCTGTTGAGAAGGAGAGAGGCAGCTAGAGAGCTGCTGCTTTATCATGAAAAAAACACCTTGCTGCTGGAAACATGAAGCTCAGCAACACTGTATTTTTCATCAGTCTCAGATCAATATAAAGCTATATGCCCTGTGTGCAGAAACAGCTACATTATCTGGTAGGTGTCTCATGTATTTTCAACACAGGGCATTTTAGGATGAAATGGAAATATTTTAATGGAGTGCCCACCTAATGATGAAAGTCTCTGATTCTTTTTTGATATGTGGAAAGCCTTTGTTGTCAGCAGCCAGTCAACGGAAACGCAGGCAAACAGAGGTAAAAATTCAGTCTTAAAAATGAAAGGACCTTATGATATCTTAATCATATTACACTTTATTATACCTTAAGCAATTTACTCATTGTGCAGGCAACATTTAAACTTTTATTATGCTTTCTAGGTGGTAAAGTGACTGAGTGTTCAAATTGCAGAGAAGAAAAGGACGTGCTCAGTGTTGCTTCACTCCCTGTGTTTTTTTAATAACAAATGAACAGGTTCAGTAATAATCACACTAAAGAAACATACAATTTATTATTTATTTATATTGCTGACGTGGTAATTTGAAACCAAATCTGCCTTTATCACAGACCAGCAACATATATATTCACAGGAGAATAGACACCCTGCCTGTTTATAATGTCTCCAGAAGACCAACCAAGCAATAAACAAATTAAAAGATAAATTAAAAGCCTGTGAGGCTATTAGTCAGTATTTTACGGGGGGGGAGGGGAAGCCAGTAATTTTTTGTAACATACTTACTAAAGAAAAATATCACATTAACTTTAAAATTGAAGGAGTTTGCTATTGAAAACAAAACCAAAACAAAACCACCAACCGAATAAAATAAAATCAAAACAAACAAAAAAAACCCCACAACCCACCACCACTAAAAAACCCCACCAAAACTACTTTTTCTTCCTAGAGTCAATACTTTTAGTATACTTTCAATTAAGTTTTCCATTTTATGCTTACAAACACTTAAAAGACGAGCTTCAAATACAGCCCTCTGAATCATTCTAAAAAGGACTCTGTCCTGGTTTAATAGGAAAATGTTACGCACTGCATAATATGAAGGCGGTGGCAGCAGCTGCAGGTTCTTTATCACAGGTTTGCAAACACATTTAATCTAATTGATGAGCTTTTGTTTAAACAAGCATTGATATGCATCCTGTGCTGCATATGAGTTGCAAAGATTCACACAACATTCAGCATAAATTATCTGCCTGCGACACTGGAACAACTTTTGTATGACTGAGAATGTGAAAAAATAAAATCTTAAATTAATACTATTTTCATACAACCCCCCTAGATAATTATATAACTGGATTCATTCTTGTTCCTGAAATTTACAGTGCAATTCACATGGATTTTAATGGGACTATCAAGAGCGCTGCGGATGAACACTTGTCCTTTGTTCTTTGGAACACATCATTAAAAAAATTAATTTTAAATCTGCCATTGCTGTGAGCCCCCTATACAAGGTTCCAGACTCAGGCACATATAAACTTGATTATAGGTTTCACATTGTCACCTGAGGTAACACTGTGTTTTGCAAACATCAGTGAACACTTCAAGTGATTTTCCTTTGTTGCAAACACATTTCATGCATGTTATTCAGAATTGAAAAAAAAACAAAACAAAACAAAACCAAAAACCAACAAGGTAACACTTTTCACTTACTGTTATTAAAAAATAATCAGATTTCTGAAATTTATAATCAGAATACACTTGGTCTGATCTCATTTTGTCAAATAAAAATTTATTTCTCAAGAATGTAATGATGTGCTTTTACATCAAGTTGCCATCGGAGAAAGTCTACGTCTAACCTGTACCGCTGATATTAAGGGCCATCTTTATTGAATAAACAATAGAGTTTCAGAATATAGATATTAAATTATAGTTTCTTCATTTTCTTCAACTACCCTTTAAAGAGGTTTGAGGGCTCACTGTAGGTCAGTAATTTTAATTGACAAATTGCCTTTTTGTCAGCTTTTGGGCTGTGCAAATCTTTCCTCCACATATAAATAAAAGTTCTCTTGGAACTTACTGCAACTATGTCTTAGCAAATTCTGTATTCCTTTGGAATACAGTAAAGCAATGATTCTCACCCATTATGGAAACAGATATAAAAACCCCACGAAAAAACCATCAAAATAGTAAGACTTAATGCATGTTATCATTTGGAAAACTGGAAAAAATAGCTGGGTGAGAGGGAAGAAATGGGGTATCCAGTTTGCCACAGTACCTTGTTGTCTATAAGAATGCTGAGCAAATGCATAATCACAGTGAAAAATACAAATACTGCACAAAAGAATGCAATGGTACTCCTCATTCCCACAGAGACTTCAATGAAGGAAGAACCATTGTAAAATTTTGGTAATTCAGGAGAATGCATGGCATAGTTAAAACAGAGCTCTTTCCCACAGATAACTGGAAGGAAAACAACTTCCAAAAGAAGTATACCATTTACAATTTTTCTGATCGGAGAACTTTACTTGGAGTGTTGGATTATTTTTCCTTAAATCCTTTGTAGTTAATTGTAAAGTCATCAGCAAGTTCCTTCCAAAACCTCCTTATAGCTCCACTTCCAGTTCTGTCTGCAATTCATTTGTAAAGCAGTAATTTTTGGCACAGATTGTGCCACCTCTACAGATCAATTCACCACCTCCCTCTCTCTCCTAAGGCAGAAGTTGCTGTGAGCTCCCTGCACTGCAGTGCAATGCAGCCCAAGTACCAGCAGTACAATTGTATTTATCTGAGTAGGTTTCCCTTGTGTTGTACTAACCTCTGCAATCTGCTCCCCCACTCCACCCCCACACACTCATCAGCCTCCTAACTCTTTACGGGAAGAAGAGCAGAATACTATCAATCATGAAGGAGCCTCTGGATGATCTCAGCATCTTTCAATGAGACAGTCTCCCCCTCCCCATCTTTAGAAGCTTCTTCATCTTTTCGTTCTCTTCTCAGCCCCCTCTCTGTAGAGGCGTGGTGTGGCCACCCCAGCCTCTATGACTCAGCTCCCACTCTCGCCCCCCACTCGCACTGTACCCACAGTGCTTGGGAAGATTAGGTTCCCAAGACTCATCAATGACCTCCATGCTCCATTACCCCCATGTCACCCACGCCCCTGCGGTACCATGCCTCCATTCAGTACTGCTAGACTAGCTTCTCACCTTCTTTACATCCCTCAGGCTCTTTGGCCTTGCAATCCTCTTTAAATTAGATGGGGATCAACTCAGAAAACCTTACCATTCCATGAATCTTCCTAACCCTGGGAGTTGGGCTATCATTTTACCCACTGTGACTTCACCATGCCCCCCCCCATCCATATACTGCTGAAGACATCTTGGGATCTAAATCCCAAAAGCACCAGGAAAGCAATAACTTAGTGCGTTTTGGAAACGTCCTTTCCTGAAGCCGTAAGGAAGGGAGTCCCCCTTCCTGCTTATAGAATGCTAAACTATTCTCCCAACGTAGTCAACGTTGAGTTATAATCCTTGAAGGCAACCTACAATGAGAAAAGCAACACAGTTTTCAAAAACACTTAAATTCTTTATTTTCTTTCTCTCTTTTTAAAATGTCCTCTTATTTTTAATTTTCTTTTTTTTCTGTAGCAGGGTCTGAAACCCTGCGTGCTCCCTTTTTAAACACATCTTTTAAAGTGCCAGTTTCTTAGCGACCTGGAATCTCGACACCTTTCGTGCACCTTTGTGTTGTTTTCTTGGGGGGGGGGGGGGGGGGGGGGAGGAGGAGGGGAGTGGGGATTGGTTTTGTTTTTGTTTTTCTCTATTCTTGCCGCTAGGATATCTGCAAGCTTGTTTTCTTCAAATATCTGAAGTTTGAGAACCTCAACATGGCTATTTTTTCTCCCACTGTGCGTAAAAGTTCTTCCAACCCTAATATGCCAGTCAGATTCAGATATTCAAAAGCAGAGCTCAGACGCTTACACGGCGCCGGATTTGTGTGCAACCTGCTCTGCAAAAGAGCGAGAGAGCTCTCGATAATGCTGGAGTGAGCAGCAGCCGAGCAGACCGCTCCCGCTCATCGCCGAGATGCGCGGGTAACCCCACGCTCCCCGCAACGTTCGGTTTGCCCCGAAGAGAGCTCTACCCCCTCCCTGGGGAGCCAGCCCCTTGTAAGTCCCGTAGAAAAGTTGAAGTCCTCCTCCAACACAAGCATTAAAAAAAAAAAAAAAAAAAAAAGACGAAAGGGGAAAAAAGGGGAAAGTTGCTCGGAAGCAGCAGCGGCGGCTTGACTGCCCGGAGCATCACTTACCAGTGGGGCAGGCGACGGAGAGCCGCCGTTCTGCCAGGCTGCGGGGCGTTCCCGGCTCCCTCCACTCCCGCTGCTGCTTGCTCGTGGCGTGAGTCTGCGGGAGGGAGCAAGGAACCTTCCGGAGCGGCCACCAAGCTTGGCAGACCAGAGGAGGAGCGGACCAGAGTGACGGCGTGGGCTTCGCGTTGCGGTGAAGCCTCTGCTGCAGTGTCGGAGAGAGACAGGGGGAGCGGGCGGGCGAGGCGCGGAGGCGCGGCGCGTAGGGAGGCGCGGCGCGCAGGGAGGCACAGCACGGCACGGCGCGGGCGACGGCCGCCCCCATCAATAATTGAAGGCGTGGGAGTGCGGAGAGGGCGATCCCCGCCGCAGGCGGTGGCCAGAGCCGGCGAAGGCAAGACACGCAGAATCAACCCCCACCACCCTCCCCCCTGCGGGCATGGCTGAGAAACCTTTGAGAAAACAATCCCCTTTTTTTTTCGCAAGAGACGGGGAAAATGAAAAATAGTGACACCTACACATGCACTTTATTTCATAAGACAGCGTTTTGTGAGAGGCACATGAAATGGCTTCTTTCGGAACGAGTTGCAACAGGCCCTATGACCAGTTGAAGATCATTGAATCTTTCCTTCTCGCCGTGCCCCTGGAGCACGGGCCGTGAGCGCTTCACACCAACAGTGCCAAGCTGCCTGCACTCCACACGCAAAGGCTGCCAATAAAGATCAGGGCGAGAAGTTAAGATGGTGTAGGAAGTCCCACATGTGAGATTCACTTTCCTGAATAGAAGAAATCCTAAGTAGAAGTGTGAAGCATTAGAAAGGATTACATTGAGCAATAGGGGAAACCCAATGGCTTTTAAGAAAACATCAGAAAAATATATACTTAAATGTTCTTGTCTTGGGATAAATGGATAAATTAGATTATATTTCAAAAAAATATTTTGGACTTGGATGCTGTGAGCAGCAGGAGGTTATTATGTTTGTTACCATTATCAACAATATTTTTAATGCAGTAACATCAAGGACTGAAAGTGATACCTTAACTTTGTTTCACTGGGTGTTAATAGCCACTGTAGGACAAAGAACACGAAAACGGTTTTTCCTTTATGATTACATGTATTTACCTGCAATTGTTATGGCAAAGGGTGTAATGTGACAAACAGTGGCATCACCAAAGAAAAGAGACGAAAGTGAAGAAAGCAGATAGGACTCTATATTAAAACTGATATTAAAAATAAGCAAACATTCCACCAGTTTTATTGAGAAACATGGGACCTGGGTTCTCCTCTGCAAGACATGTTAAACCATGAGTGATACTTGTAGTAAGAAGGCAGGGCAATGGGCAGATAACACTACTGCTGCCACCTTGGACTCTGCATATGTGTAGTGTTTAGCTTCTACAGAGTTCTAATTTCTCATAGCTCATCTGCTATTGAATCTTACTGTCAATATTTGGGAGCATACATATGTGTTTTCCTGTGCTCTAAAGTGCTTCTCCACTGTTATTGAGTAAAAGACTCAAACAACAAAAGAAACTGGCTTATTGATTGGCTACCTGGGGGAAAAGCTGAACCAACTATGCACAGAGTGGTACCAAGTATGAAACACAAGCAGAGAAACAAAAAAACCCAAGCCTAATACTGTTCCATCTCTTTCACTAATCCTAGCATTAGAATATTGCACATTGTGTTAGAAGGCAGTACCTCCTCATTAATAAACTGAACTTGCCACATACTATATATAAGAAAACCAAAGAGCCCAGATTTTTCCTATGGGAACAAAGGAAGAAGATGGTAAAATGTTGCATTCATCCATTTACCATTCACTATCAAACAGGAACATTTCTGAATATAAAATGCATCTTAAACCAACCCCACTGTATTTTACTGAAATAATTAATTGGGACAGAAGACACAGTCCTTGTGAGTTCTTGAGCCAGCTAATTCTGAAAGCAAAAACACCACTAAATTTAAGTTTTTAGTATACAGGACTAAAATGCTAAGAAAAATAAGACAGTGTAAAAATAACACAATGGGCAGACTCAAGATTTTTTTTAACTCTGTCTTCAGATTCCACAGATTAAGGGCCATTACAGCAGACCTTCATACCTACTGAGCTGGAGAAAGGCAGCTTCACATGTGTAGGTTTCTCATCATTTCATAGAAAACAGGCAGAGAGACTGAAAAATAAACCCAAGGAATTTATCCACAGAATTAAAAAGCATGCAGTTTCATGATGAGGTTAAATTTAAGTAAGGCTGTGTTACTATTGCAGAAACCCATTTCTCTACTTGTCTGGATGCCCTGCTAATTTCTTAGCATAAGCTTTATTGTTTGTGTATTTAAGGGGGAAGTGGGTTGGTGAGTAGATGTGACTGCAGAATAAGCCTGGAAACCAAGGGAAAGTATTCCAAAGTCTGATGAGTTTTCAGTAACATCAGTAACAGAGACACTTGTCTAAGCCTAAATTAAGCCAATCCTCAAGCTGCAGCATCCACATAGGACTGGTTGTGGCAGCTCAGTAATGTTTTTGTGGGAACGTGAAGCATCATATAAGCAAAACCGTATAGTGTCTCCTTGCTCTGTTTTCCATGCATGAGGAATATTTGTATGATAGGGGAAATGTCTTTCCCCCAAATAGTCCCCACTGCAGCTTGGCAAGAAAGCAGGCCTCATTCTTATCACCAGAGAAACAGCCTAAGGTGGATTGCCTGCATGCAAACAACTCAGGTAAAAATAATACCTCTTGAGAATTTTACATAGGCTACCTCTTTTCCCCTGCTCCTGGATCTGATGGCTTAGGTAGCTTCTTGGAATTTGCCCTCAGGAGCACTTTTTGGTAGCAGACATACAATGCAATCTTTATATACATTCAGTTATGCTCATGACATCTGCTACTCTGTCAGTTTCCTGTAAAGACTGCATGTCACATTTGGACATACTCATTTGCAACTATCGCAGACTCGGGGATCAGTAGTGCGTCCAGTTTTGTTCCATATCTTTATCAACGATCTGGATGTAGGGATTGAGAGCACCCTCAACAAGTTTGCTGATGATACAAAACTGGGGAGGAGGTGTGACTGACACCCCATCAGGCTGTGCAGCCATCCAATGAGATCTGGACAGGCTGGAGAGCTGGGTGCAGGCAAACCTCATGAAGTTCAACAAGGAGAAGTGCAGGGTCCTGCACCTGGGGATGAATAGCAACAGGCACCAGTACAGGTTAGGGGCTCCCCTGCTGGAAAGTAGCTCCATGGAGAAAGACCTTGGAGTCCTGGTAGACAGCAAACTCTCCATGGGAAAATGATGTGCCCTTGTGGCCAAGAGAGCCAATGGTATCCTGGGATGTGTCAAAAAGCGTGTGTACAGCAGGTCTAGGGAGGTTCTTCTCCCCCTGTACTCTGCCCTGGTGAGACCACTCCTGGAACACTGTGTCCAGTTTTGGGCTCCCCAGTTAAAGAGACAGGGACCTGCTGGAAAGAACCTGCTGGAAACTTAATTGAGCAGAGAGGAGGCAGTCCAGAAGGTTCTTAGAGGGTATGGAGGACAGCTTCTTGACACAGCTGTTATATGAGACTACCAGAGGTAAGGCTTTGCTTGATCTTCTTTTTACAAAGAGAGAAGGGCTGGTGGGAGGTGTGATGGTAGGAGGCTGTCTAGGTGCAGCAACCATGAGATAGTGGAGTTTTCAATATGCAGGGAAATAAGGAGGAGCAATAACAGAACCCTTACCTTGGACTTCTGGAGGGCAGATTTCAGCTTATTTAAGCAACTAATTCAGAGAGTACCCTGGGTATCAGCCCTTAAGAACAAAGGGGTCCAGAATGGTTGGACCTACTTCAAACAGGAGCTCTTGAAGGCACAGGAACAGGCTGTGCCCATGTGATGAAAGATGAGCCAGCGGGGAAGGCGACCAGCCTGGATGGGCAAGCAGCTTCTGGAGGAATTAAGGGGAAAAAAGAGGCTGTATTGCCTTTGGAAAGGCGGGGAGGCAACTCGAGATATGTTTAAGGATGTTAGATCATGTAGGAGAAAAACTAGAGAGGCAAAAGCCCAGTTAGAACTCAAGCTGGCCACATCTGTGTAAGATAATGAAAATCATTTTTATAAATATATTAATGCTAAACAGAGGGGCAAGAAGAATCTCCACTTCTTACTGGACCTGGAGGGGAACATTGTAACTAAAGATGAGGAAAAGGGTGAAGTTCTAAATACCTTCTTTGCCTCAATTTTGAACAGTAAGGCAGGAGGGCTTCAGGATAACAGAGCTGGCAGATGATCTGGCCAAGACACTCTCCATCATTTTCCTCCAGTCCTGGCTCACTGGAGAGGTCCCAGATGACTGGAAACTGGCCAAGGTGGTGCCCATCCACAAGAAGGGCCGGAAGGAGGAACCTGCAAACTACAGGCCTGTCAGCCTGACCTCAGTGCCAGGCAAGATTATGGAACAGGTCATCTTGGGGGCAATCACAGTGCAACTGCAGGATGGCCAAGGGTATCAGACCTAGCCAGCATGGATTTAGGAAGGACAGGTTCTGCCTCACCAACCTGATCTCCCTCTATGATCAGGTGACCTGCCTGGTGGATGTGGGGAAGGCTGTGGATGTAGCAATAAGGAGTCTCCTGGACTTCAGCAAGGCCTTTGGCACTGTCCCCCACAGTAAAATCCTGGCCAAGCTGTCAGCCCATGGCTTGCACAGCAGCACTCTGTGCTGGGTTAGGAACCAGCTGGAGGGCCAAGCCCAGAGAGTGGTGGTGAATGGTGCCACATCCAGCTGGCGGCCAGTCACTAGTGGTATCCCCCAGGGATCAGTGCTGGGCCCCATCCTATTCAATATCCTTACTGATGATCTGGACAAGGGGATTGAGTCCATCATCAATAAATTTGCAGACGATGCCACGCTGGGAGCAGGAGTTGATCTGTTAGAGGGTAGAAGGGATCTGCAGAGGAACCTTGACAGGCTGGACAGATGATCAGAGTCCAACATGATAGCATTTGACAGGTCCAAGTGCCAGGTTCTGCACTTTGGCCACGGCAACCCCATGCAGTGCTACAGGCTGGGGTCAGAGTGGCTGGAGAGCAGCCAGGCAGAAAGGGACCTGGGGGTACTGGTTGATAGTAGGCTGAACATGAGCCAGCAGTGTGCCCAGGTGGCCAAGAAGGCCAATGGCATCCTGGCCTGCATCAAGAACAATGTGGCCAGCAGGAGCAGGGAAGTCATTGTGCCCCTGTACTCAGCACTGGTTAGGCCACACCTTGAGTACTGTGTCCAGTTCTGGGCTCCTCAATTTAAGAAGGCCATTGAGACACTTGAATGTGTCCATAGAAGGCCAATGAGGGTAGGGAGAGGTCACAACTACAAGCCCTATGAGGAGAGGCTGAGGGACCTGGGGGTGATTAGCCTGGAGAGGAGGCTCAGGGGAGACCTTATTGCTCTCTACAACTGCCTGAAAGGAGGCTCTAGCCAGGTGAGGGTTGGTCTCTTCTCCCAGGTTGCCAGCATCAGAACAAGAGGACACAGTCTCAAGCTGCACCAGGGGAAGTTTAGGCTGAAGGTGAGGAGAAAGTTCTTAGCAGAAATAGTAATTGGCCACTGGAATGTGCTGCCCAGGGAGGTGGTGGAGTCACAGTCTGTGGAGGTGTTCAAAAAAGGATTGGATGTGGCACTCGAGCCATGGTTTAGTTAGTGATGAGGTGTTAGGTATTAGGTAATAGATTGGACTTGAGGATCTCTGGTGTCTTTTCAAACCTTTCCACTGGTTTTAAAAATACATAGCAGATAAGTGTGATAAAATACTACAGGTCTGTGTATGGTTGTTGTTGACATTATTATTTATTTTAACTTGCACCTTAAATGTTTGTCTATGAGATATTAGCTTTGTTTCTCCACTATTTCCTATTCAGGATATAAATGCAGTAACATCTCACTGTAGAACCATGACTGAAAATAGCAACCAGCAAAGAGTCCTTCTATAAGTCCTTCTATAAATATATTAATAGCAAGAGGAAGGGCAGGGACAACCTCCACTCCTTGGTTGACATGGAGGGAAATGTTGTATCACAGGATGAGGAAAAGGCAGAGGTACTTAACACCTTCTTTACCTCAATTTTTACTAGCGGGAAAGAACGTCTACCAGACAGCTGGCCTGCAGAGCTGGCAGAAGGAGCCAGGGAGCTGCATAATTTCCCTGTGTTCCATGAGCAAGTCATAGGAGCTCTCCTTAGCAGCTTAGACCCCCACAAGTCCATGGGACCAGATGGGATCCATTCTAGGGTGCTGAGAGAGCTGGCAGATGAGCTGGCCAAGCCACTCTCCATGATTTTTCATCAGTCCTGGCTCACTGGAGAAATCCCAGATGACTGGAAGCTGGCCAATGTGGTACCCATCCACAAGAAGGGCCGGTTGGATGAGCCAGGGAATTACAGGCCTGTCAGCCTGACCTCAGTGCCAGGAAAGATTATGGAGCAGGTCATCCTGAGTGCAATCACACAACACTTAGAGGATGGCCAAGGGATCAGGCCCAGCCAGCATGGGTTTAGGAAGGGCAGGTCCTGCCTGACCAACCTGATCTCCTTCTATGATCAGGTGACCCGCCTGGTGGATGTGGGCAGGCCTGTGGATGTAGTCTTCCTGGACCTCAGCAAGGCCTTTGACACTGTTCCCCATAGCAAACTCCTGGCCAAGCTGTCAGCCCATGGCTTGGAAGGGAGCACACTGCGATGGGTTAGGAACTGGCTGGAGGGCCGAGCCCAGAGAGTGGTGGTGAATGGTGCCACATCCAGCTGGCAGCCAGTCACTAGTGGTGTGCCCCAGGGATCAGTACTGGGCCCCATGCTCTTTAACATCTTTATTGATGATCTGGACGAGGGCATCGAGTCCAGCATCAGTAAATTTGCTGATGACACCAAGCTGGGGGCAGGAGTTGATCTGCTGGAGGGTGGAGAGGCTCTGCAGAGGGACCTCGACAGGCTGGACAGATGGGCAGAGTCCAAGGGCATGAGATTGAACACATCCAAGTGCCGGATTCTGCACATTGGCCACAGCAACCCCATGCAGAGCTACAGGCTGGGGTCAGAGTGGCTGGAGAGCAGTCAGGCTGAGAGGGACCTGGGGGTGCTGGTCGACGGTAGACTGAACATGAGCCTGCAGTGTGCCCAGGCAGCTAAGAGGGCCAATGGCATCCTGGCCTGCATCAGGAACAGTGTGGCCAGCAGGAGCAGGGAGGTCATTCTGCCCCTGTACACTGCACTGGTTAGGCCGCACCTCGAGTACTGTGTCCAGTTCTGGGCCCCTCAGTTTAGGAAGGATGTTGACTTGCTGGAACGAGTCCAGAGAAGGGCAACAAAGTTGGTGAGGGGTTTGGAACATAAGCCCTACGAGGAGAGGCTGAGGGAGCTGGGGTTGCTTAGCCTGGAGAAGAGGAGACTCAGGGGTGACCTTATTACTCTCTACAACTACCTGAAGGGAGGTTGTGGACAGATGGATGTTGGTCTCTTCTCCCAGGCAAGCAGTACCAGAACAAGAGGACACAGTCTCAGGCTGCGCCAGGGGAGGTTCAGGCTGGATGTTAGAAAAAAGTTCTATACAGAAAGAGTGATTGCACATTGGAATGGGCTGCCTGGGGAGGTGGTGGAGTCGCCATCACTGGAGGTTTTCAGGAGAAGACTTGATGGGGTGCTTGGTGCCGTGGGTTAGTTGTTTGGGTGGTGTTGGATTGGTTGATGGGTTGGACGCGATGATCTTGAAGGTCTCTTCCAACCTGGTTTATTCTATGTATTCTATTCTATTCTATGTAAGATTTATAACATTTCTCTTGAAACTAAAGGTAAATGCTTCACAGAGCCAAGGTCTTAAAACATCCCTTATGTTTTTTTTGTAGAAGTTTGTGACCCAGTCGTGAATAAGACATTTGGACACCTCTTTATTTCAAAAAAGTAACAGCAGGAAAAGTCCAATTACATGTACAGAAGATGTTCATTATGGTTTTAGGTGCCAGAGTCAGAAAAAAATGTCTACCATTTGTCTAAAAGAAAAATAATAGATTTTTCTTTGGTCTGTTTTTTTTCTTTCCTGTAGTTAAAAATGAGATACTTGCACCAATTCAGTCCTAAAGTTTGTGTATCATAATGTTTAACCAGGGAAGCCTAGTGGAAAATATTAGACAAATATAAATAGTACTATGGCGAAAGGCAAAAATGTGATACTTCTTTGCTGTCAGATGAAAAACACTTCTAAAATCAGCCCTTCTGGTACTGATTCATACATAATATACATTAAGGTATGCTTTCCTGGGCCTGTCATGAAACATGCAAACAAAAACCCATGACAGATAAAATCTGCCAATGATCAAAAGAAAGACCCTCTACCTCTTCTAAAATTAAAGGTGAAAAATCGCTAAATAAATCTTCATATAATGTAAGCAGGATCAATGTTATCAGCTGACTAAGTACTCTACCCACAGGAGGACTATTAATACCTAAATCCTTTTGGTCATGATATAGATAAAAAAAAGCAAATCTCATTCCTTAGTGACATATTATTTTATATTTTTTTCTCCCTGCTTTCTAAATTTCAGCATCTGATTGACAAGAATGAGTGGCTTCCTAAACAAAAAAAAAACGAACATTAAACTTTTATCTTCTAAATCCTAGTTTGAAATCTTTTGCTGACCTGGTGCACTGAACTTGAACAGATATCTCCTGAAGCCACTGCTTCCTTTCTTGTTCTTTGTTGGTCTTGCTTATTTAAGATTTTGTATCTTTAGATGTGAGAAATAATATGGTTGCACTGCATGTAGAACTGTTCTTACAATTAGTATTGTAATTCATACACCACGGTCTCTAAATAGAGGCCTTATTTCTGCAAGGCCCACTGCATCGTCTTAACTAAGCACTATGCTCAGTTCACCTTCTTTGTATAAAACAGTGCTACTAAGCGCTATAAATCTTAGCTACATCGAGGCCTACATTTACAGCAAGATAAATCCTGGTTTTCTTCATGGCAATGAAAGTGGAACTGAAAGCGTTTTCCACTGTTTAGACTGTTGTAGGATTTTTTAATTTGTATATTCATGTACATATGCTAGTACATTGAGTCTCTTTCATACTGTTTCTGTGTTTGATCACTCTTGTTAATTTCTGATACTGTCATGTATCATTTGGAGAGGTTTATTCTGTCAGCTATACACTATGAGAGATAAATCATGTATCATACTAGAGCCCACTCTATGCTGGTATGTGTTGTCCCCAGTACCAGGGACAGCATGCAGGTGCTAGGGAAAAAAGTTACTGATCAAAGAATTCAGACAAGAACCCAACCCAGAGAAGGGCTAAGAGGGCTAGAAGAAATACAAAATATCTCATGATTTTCAGTTATTGATTGATAAAATGGCAGATAATTTTCAAAGTTGATAAATGCAATTCAGTATGTATTGTGAGACAGTCTTCAGTGTGCAGTGATGATGCGGAGCAGCAAAACCCAGCATAACGTAGCTTGTCTTGGTAGTGTATTACATTATTTATCTCATATTGAATACCTCCAGTTTTGTTTCTTAAGTGTACATGTTTTTTAAGTGTAAACAAACAAACAAGCAAACTCTTGTGTTGGATCATGACTCAGTGGTGCAACCCAGTTTTAAAACTCTTTCATCTATAATACAACAGATACTTTGTGCCATGTTTTAGCATATAGATTATGTTCTGTTTCTATCTAAATAAAAATTGTAACATGCCTTTTCATATTCCTGGCAGCCAGTGCTGAACTAACTGGACACTGTGCAACTAATCCGTATTTTCACAGCTACATATTCACACCTGCATTCCCTGAGGTATACTCTTTGGGACTAAATAAATGGCATGAAAATGCAATAGAATTATGCCAGGATTACCTTTTAAATGAAGAATATCCTAAAAGCATCTTTTATAGTTTAAAATCTGTAAACACAGCATGTAAATAATCTGATCATTCAAGCATAAATCCTGTCTTCCTGCAGGTATCTAAATCATGCATATGATGCCCCAGAGTGTTGAATCTTGCATATATATTTGAGGAATAATGAAAAGCTATGTAAATTACAATTTGACTGAAGCTTCCTATGAGCATCTGAAAAGACTTGCAAGCATTGTTTTGTCATATGAAGCTGGAACATATCACTCAGAAGAACTGTGAGTCGATATACTAGTTTCACAAAGAATATGGAAAAATAACAAGTTTAATAGGCTACATTTGAACAGTGTTATTTAGTCATTGTTTCCTTCCTGATTTTTTTCCAAATGAGCAAGTGAAACAAGCATATTTGTCCTACTAAATTTCTAAGTGAAAACAAATTAAACCTGAAATCACTAGAAATTCCACAGAAGACTTTGAGATTCTTGGCATTGGATATATTGCTCCATTCTTTGAAGGCATATACGATCCTACCAGAGACTAGAATCAAGCCATAAGAACTCAAATTCTGGAACTACATCTATAAAATATACACAGCAGTGCATACAGCTGATGGACTGCAATAAAATATTTCATAAGAAGCGGAAGAAAATGAACTGCTGGCTAAGCTGTCAGCTCGTGGTTTGGACCGCAACACTCTGTGCTGGGTTAGGAACTGTCTGGAGGGCCGAGCCCAGAGACTGGTGGTGAATGGTGCCACATCCAGCTGGCGGCCAGTCACCAGTGGCGTCCCCCAGGGATCGGTGCTGGGCCCCATCCTCTTTAATATTTTCATTGATGATCTGGATGAGGGGTTTGAGTCAGTCATCAGCAAATTTGCAGATGACACCAAGTTGGGAACAGATGTTGGTCAGTTAGAGGGCAGAAGGGCTCTGCAGAGGGACCTCGACCGACTGGACAGATGAGCAGAGTCCAATGGGATGGCATTTAACAAGTCCAAGTGCCGGGTGCTGCACTTTGGCCACGGCAACCCCATGCAGAGCTACAGGCTGGGGTCAGAGTGGCTGGAGAGCTGCCAAACAGAGAGGGACCTGGGGGCGCTGATTGACACCCGCCTAAACATGAGCCAGCAGTGTGCCCAGGTGGCCAAGAAGGCCAATGGCATCCTGGCCTGTATTAGGAATAGTGTGGCCAGCAGGAGCAGGGAGGTCATTGTGCCCCTGTACTCTGCATTGGTTAGGCCACACCTTGAGTCCTGTGTCCAGTTCTGGGCCCCTCAGTTTAAGAAGGACATCAAGACACTTGAACGTGTCCAGAGAAGGGCAACAAGGCTGGTGAGAGGCCTTGAGCTCAAGCCCTATGAGGAGAGGCTGAGGGAGCTGGGATTGTTTAGCCTGGAGAAGAGAAGGCTCAGGGGTGACCTCATTGCCCTCTACAACTACCTGAAAGGTGGTTGTAGACAGGAAGGGGTTGGTCTCTTCTCCCAGACAACCAGCACCAGAACAAGGGGACACAGTCTCAAGCTGTGCCAGGGGAGGTTTAGACTCGAGGTGAGGAAAAAGTTCTTCACTGAGTGAGTCATTCCTCATTGGAATGTGCTGCCCAGGGAGGTGGTGGAGTCACCGTCCCTGGAGGTGTTCAAGGGGAGACTGGATGTGGCACTTGGTGCCATGGTCTAGTTGTGAGGTCTGTGGAGACATGTTGGACTCGATGATCCTTGGGGTCTCTTCCAACCTTAGTTAGACTGTGATACTGTGATACTGTGATCATTATAGACATCAAATGCGCTTTGTTCAGGCATTGCTCACTCAGGATTAAGTTAATGGAAAGAATCTGGTTTCTCTGGCATTGTTGTGATTAACTCAACAACTTCAGGAGTCTTTCCTTAATTTGTAGCACTGAGTATTAAAGTCTTTTAAAAAATGTGGACTAGTTTCTTTTCTGTCATGTCTTCTAAGCCATCTTGACAGATTTTTAACTTTTGATATATCTAAGGGCCCTTTTTGGACCACATTTCTGGAATATTTTCATTTGGACAGCCTCATCTGTAATCAGAATTATTTCAGTACTACTTGGTGCTTCAGGAATTCATTAGTTCCTCCCCTCTCTTTCACTCACAGGGAACTACTGACCTGTCAGCCTTCCCTCAGTGCTAGGAGGATCATAGAAAAGACCTTCCTAGAAGCTGTGCTAAGGAACTTGGAGAATAGGGAAGTGATTTGGGACATCCAACATGGTTTAACTGTCAAGTCCTGCCTGGCCAGCCTCTTGGCTTTCTACAATGAAGTGATGACATAAGTGGACAAGGGAAGGGCAGTGTCATCTATCTGGACTTCTGCTTGGTCTTTGACACTATTCCTCACAGCATCCTTTTCTCTAAGTTGGCGTGACAGTTTTAGGCTGTGCCTTTAAAAATAAAGTTAGCTGCAATTTTTCTAACAGGTGAGTGAAGAAGTACAAATAATCCACAGTTGGGTGTGAAAAGGAAAACAAGAGATTATTCTAAATGAATTTCATTGGTCAGATGTGAGATGTACCCTAGCAATATCTCACGTTCTTTTCTCATTTCTGTCTCTCTCTACTGCATGCACATCTGCTCCTGGACAGAGACCTCTTATCAGCCAAACTTGAGATAAGCATTACTAATTTCTTAATGACACTTTGAGCTAACTGAAAATCTTGCTAATATTTCTCCTTTTCTCTTTTTCTTCCAATTAACCAGAGGAAAAAGGGGAGGGAGAGGCTAAGGGGGTTAGGGAGTCAGAGTCCTCCTGCCCAAGGAGGATTTTCTGTGTTGTTTTCTCTTTGTAAATACCTGTATAATATTGTAAATACTGTATATTTTGTACATATTCATTGCATTCTGTTGTAGCTTTGTAAATACAGCTTTCATTTGTTTCCCCGACTGAGTTCAGCCGAGTTTTTCTTGATGTGGGTGGGTTAAATCATCAGTTGGACAGATATAGATTTGATGGGTGGATTGCTCAGTGGGTAAGGAATGGGCTGGATGGTCACATCCAGAGGGCAGTGGGTAGTAGTCAATGGCTGATCGTCCAGATGCAGATCATAGAATAGAATACATAGAATAAACCAGGTTGGAAGAGACCTTCAAGATCATCGCGTCCAACCCATCAACCAATCCAACACCGCCCAAACAACTAACCCACGGCACCAAGCACCCCATCAAGTCTCCTCCTAAAAACCTCCAGTGATGGCGACTCCACCACCTCCCCAGGCAGCCCATTCCAATGTGCAATCACTCTTTCTGTATAGAACTTTTTTCTAACATCCAGCCTGATCAGTGACAAATGGTGTCCATCATGGGTCCATAGTTGCACCAGTGCTGTTTAATATTTCCATTGATGACACAGACAGTGGGACTGAGTGCACCCCCATCATGTTTACCGGGGACACCAAGCTGAATGGTGTGACTGACAGACATGAGGGATGGGCTACCATCCAGAGGGACCTGAACAAGCCTGGGAAGTGGGCCTTTGTGAATATCATGAGGTTCAATAAAGCCAAGCGTGGGGTCATGCACCTGGGCCAGGGCAATCCCCAGTATCAATACAGGCTGAAGGAGGGTGTAATTTTGAGCAGCACTGTGGAGAAGGAAATAAGGGTTCTGGTAGGATGAAAAATTGGACATGAGCCAACAATGTGCACTTGTAACCCAGAAGACCAGCTGTACCCTCGGCTGTGAAAGCATATTGCTGGCTCATGTCCAGCAATTCAAAAGGACTTGGGTGTTCTGGTGGATGAAAAACTGGGCATGAGCCAGCAATTTGTGCTTGCAGGTGAGAAGGCCAACTTCATCCTGGGCTTCATCAATATAAGAGTGGCCAGCAAGTCAAATGAGGTGGTTCTTGCCACTCTTGCCCCTTCTGCCCCCATAGGAGTGCCACAAAAATGTTCAGAGAGCTGGAAGACCTCTGCTATGAAGACAAGCTAAGACTGTTGGGGTTGTTCAGCTCAGAGAAGGAAAGGCTTTGGGGAAACCTTGTAGTGGCCTTTCAGTACTTCAAAGGAAGCCTATAAGAAAGATGGGAACAATCTTATTAGCAAGGTCTGTTGCAACAGGACAAACAATAATGTTTTTAAACTATGAAAGTGAAGATTTAGACTGGATGCAAGGAAGAAATTTTATCACACTGGCAAGGTTGCCCGGAGAGGTGATAGAAGCTCTATCCCTGGAAATATTCAAGATTAGGTAGGAAGGGGCTCTGGGCAACTTGGTCTGGTCAAAGATGTCCCTGCTCGCTGGGGTAGGGTTAGACTAGATGGCCTTTAAAGGTCCCTTCCAACCTAAAGCATTCTTTGAGTCTGTGATTCAATTTGCAGTGAGTTATGACCAGACCATGAATAGTGTAATGGAGAGCAACCCTTGAGCTGCTTTGTAGCTAAGGACCAGGAGCCAGATCTTGATGTCTCCTAAACTACTAGAGATTTTTCATTTTGACAGGGATAGAGCTGAGCTGCAAATCTGCTAAAGCGTATGTGTGGCTGTATTCAAAGAACATGTTGCAAGAGACTGTCTCATTTCAGCTATAATCTTATTAAAATTTTCAAAAATAGAGTGAAGTTAGCAATGCTTGTAGAGTCCATCCATTAAGCTACTCTGATTCAAGGAATAAGGAGGCTTCTAATGGTTTATCTAAAACTGTAGCTGAGTCACCAACATAAATCCAAAATATTCAGATATTCTCTGGTAAGAAGCAAATCTTGCCACAGCTGGAGAAGGGGTAATTCTGAACTCTGACTTTCCCCCCTCCCCCATCCTGTAATTATCTGAACCAAATATATCAAACACCTACACACAAAGAGATACCATTTTGGTGATTCATAAGCCTTCCTAAATGCACAATTATCATATAATCTTTGAAAACCAGACTTGAAAGAGCCTATTTCTCCCAGTGATCAGTTATTCACCTTAGAGGGGGTCTAAGTAAATGTTCATGAGACTAACAACTCACCAACATGACTAGATACTTCATACTGGGTTTTTAGAAACATGTTTGTTTGTCAGTCTTCCTCGCCTAATGATACCCTGTTCATGTCTAAATTAAAAAACCATGCTCAGCCAAATGATTTTCAAAACAAACCTACAAATTCTCAGTAAGCCTTTTCCAATGTCAGATAATGAATTCTATAATAAAATTCACAATAATTATATTAAGATTATTCTCTTTATAGCCAACATCACTTACTTCCTTTGAATTGTTTTTCTAATTGTCAGTTACTTTTGTTTCTCTGATACTTTATTTACTATTAAGAATGCTTAATTCCAGGACTGGGAAACCTTTTATAAAAAGCTCACCAGAAGTCAAATTTATTTTATCTTCAGGCTGGCATAGCTTTTGTAATTAAAAGTGGTGAAGTGGTAAGGGAGCATTAGAATTTGACATAGGTCTCTACTTTTTAAAAGAACATCAAAATGATGATGCAAATTAATAAAAATTTGGACAAAAAGCACCATATTAGGAAATAATCTCCTGAAACATTTCTGACTGTTTCATAAACAAGCTGATGATTAGACTGAAATTAATTTTTATTTAAATTTTTAGAGTTATGCATCTGCAGTTGATCTCATCTTCTACTTATCAACGTAGAAATTACTGCATGCATCAAATACAGTAGTACACAGGCAAGGAGAGGGCAGGAAGAGAAAATACAGTTTTCTTCATTTAATGATATTTTTCTGAGCACACATAATGACCACAACATCTAAATAGCCAATTCTGTTGCTAGGAGCAACAGTATGCAAAGTATTCTTCCAGCTGCCTCAGTTGCTACAGCTCCACAGAATCACAAAAAAAGAGAATGGTTTGGGATGGAAGGGACATTAAAGATCAGCTAGTTACAACTGCCTGCCATGGGCAGGGACACCTTCCACTAGACCAGTGGCATCCTGGCCTGCATCAGGAACAGTGTGGCCAGCAGGAGCAGGGAGGTCATTCTGCCCCTGTACACTGCACTGGTTAGGCCGCACCTCGAGTACTGTGTCCAGTTCTGGGCCCTTCAGTTTAGGAAGGATGTTGACCTGCTGGAATGAGTCCAGAGAAGGGCAACAAAGTTGGTGAGGGGTTTGGAATACAAGCCCTATGAAGAGAGGCTGAGGGAGCTGGGTTTGCTTAGCCTGGAGAAGAGGAGACTCAGGGGTGACCTTATTGCTCTCTACAACTACCTGAAGGGAGGTTGTGGACAGACGGAGGTTGGTCTCATCTCCCAGGCAACCAGCACTAGAACAAGAGAACACAGTCTCAAGCTGCGCCAGGGGAGGTTTAGGCTGGAGGTTAGGGAGAAATTCTACACAGAGAGAGTGATTGCCCATTGGAGTGGGTTGCCCGGGGAGGTGGTGGAGTCGCCATCATTGGAGGTGTTCAGGAGGAGACTTGATGGGGTGCTTGGTTGCATGGTTTAGTTGATTAGGAGGATTGGATAATAGGTTGGACGCAATGATCTTGAAGGTCTCTTCCACCCTGGTTTATTCTATTCTGTTCAGGTTGCTTAAGTCCCCATCCAATGTTGCAGGAACACTTCCAGGAAGGGAGCATATACAACTTCCCTTGGCAACCCATTCCAGTATCTTACTACTCTCACTTTAAAGAATTTCTTCCTGATATCCAGTCTAAATCTACCCTTTTCCAGCTTAAAGCCATTAGCCCTCATCCTATCACTACAAGCCCTTCTAAAAAGTCCCTCTCCAGCTTTCCTGTAGGTCCGCTTCAGGTACTGGAAGGCTGCTATAAGGTCTTCCTGGAGCCTTCTCTTCTCTGTGATGAATAGCCTCAACTTTTGCAGCCTATCCCCATAGCAGAGGTGTTTCAGACCTCTGATCCTCTTCATGGCCCTCTTCTGTACCTGCTCCATAAGTTCAATGTCCTTCTTCTGTTGGGGGACCCAGAACTGGATGCAGTAGAAGGGGAGAATTACTTCCCTCGTCCTGACAGTCACACTTCTTTTGATGCAGGCCAGGATACAGTTGGCCTTTTGTGTTGCAAGTGCACAGTGCTGGCTCATGCTGAGTTTTTCATCAACTGTCATTCTCAAGTCCTTCTCAATGTTCTTCTCAAGCCATTCTCTGCCCAGGTGTATCTGTGTTTCTGATTGCCCTGACCCAGGTGCAGGACCTTGTAATTTGCTTCATTGAGTTTCATGAGGTTGGTATAGGCCCACTTCTCAAGCCTGTCCAGGTTCCTCTGGATGGCATCCCTTCCCAGGCCACACAGCGTGGCATCCTCCACAAACTTGCTGAGGATGCACTTGACTCCATTGTTAATATCGTTGATGAAGTTGTTAAACAACACTGGTCCTAATACCAACCCCATGGGGCACCACTCATCACTGGTCCCCAACTGGACATTGAGCCATTGACTGCAGGTCTCTGAGTGTGCACATCTAGGCAATTCTTTATCCAGCAAGTGGTCTGTCCATGTTTTTCCAATGTACAGACCAGGAAATCATGCAGGACTGTGTCAAATGCTTTGTGCAAGTCCAAGTAGATGATGTTGGTTACGCTTCCCTTGTCTGCTGATGCTGTAACTCCATTGTGAAAGCCCACCAAATTTGTCAGGCATGATTTGCCCTTGTTTAAGCTGTGTTTGTTATCACGAATCACCTCTTCTTCATTTTCCATATGCCATCTACTTACCATCAAGTATATTCCCTACATGTTTTGTACTCACTACTAATTTCATTCTCATAAACACCCAAGTCAACTATTTCTTCCAAAAAGCCCACAGAGGTAATAATCCAAATGGTTGTTTTGTTTCAGTAGCCTATGTGGAACTGTGAAGATGTCAGAGAAAAGAGAGGTAGAAAATATCAGATTTTTTTTTGTTTAATGCCTAATGTTTTCCAGGACACTAAAATTACCACTTCTATGCTTCTTTTTAGAATCATAGAATCAATAAGGTTGGAAAAGACCTCAAAGATCATCAAGTCCAACCTGTCACCCAAGACTTCATGCCTACTTGTACTAGCGAGAAAGTTCAATTCTCCCCCCACACACACAAACCACAGCTAACTCAGTCAGAGAAGCAAATGGAAAAGGCTGTATTTTTACAAGCAGAATGAAATGCAATGAATATATACAAAATATACAGTATCTACAGTGTATACAAAAATATACAGGAAAGAACATAACACAGAAACTATCTCCAGAGGAGAATCCCCCTCTGCGTCCTCCCAAAACCTCCTTTTCCCCCTTCCTCCTCTTTTCCCACAAAGGATTAAAGAGAGAAAATGGATATTAAGGGAAATTCTGTTACTTCAAAGCAGATGTTAAGGGGAAAAAAAAAAGTTAGTTTCTTATCTCGTTAGTCCAAGGTCAGCTCCGTCAAGAACAGAACAGAAAGATGACAGCTGCACAGACTGAACTCCGACTAAAACACTTAAAGTTACATTCCTACTAATCTACCAATGAAAGGGCACAGCTGGGACTGTGTCCTCTTGTTCTGATGCTGGTTGCCTGGGAGAAGAGACCAACCCCCTCCTGGCTACAATCACCCTTCAGCTAGTTGTAGAGCGCAATAAGGTCCCCCCTGAGCCTCCTCTTCTGCAGGCTAAACAATCCCAGCTCCCTCAGCCTCTCCTCATAGGGCTTGTGCTCAAGGCCTCTCCCCAGCCTCATTGCCCTTCTCTGGACACGTTCAAGTGTCTCAATGTGTAATGGGTTGGGGCACCCAACCTCCCCACCACAGGCAGAAATAACGACTCAGGCAAACGGATTGCAAAGGTGATGAAAGTTTAAATAGAAAGCAGTGAATGTTACAGAAAACCCAAAGCGCAGTGACAAAGAAAGATCCCATCCCCACCTGAGGGTGCATCCAAAACCCCCAGGGCTCCTTCTTCCCCCTCCCTCTGCTGGGCTAGTCTCAGCTGGCCAGGCCTGAGACTGCCCATCCCCCTGTGGCCTTGGGCCCAATCAGGCCCATGGCCGGGAGATCTCTCCCCCAGTTACCAAGTCTCGGAGAGGGAAGGAAAGAGGAAGTGCCAGACTCCGCACTGGATCTTATAGTGGTGCAAAGAATTATGGTAGGAAATACACAATTTCCTGTGTCCATCCCTCTGGGCTGGACTTCTGGACACAGGAAGTGAATGCACCAGGGGGGCACCCAGCTCAAACTACAACACAATGGCCTTCTTAAATTGTGGGGTCCAGAACTGGACACAGTACTCAAGGTGATGCCTAACCAGTGCTGAGTACAGGGGCACAATGACTTCCCTGCTCCTGCTGGCTACACTGTATCTGATGCAGGCCAGGATGCCATTGGCCTTCTTGGCCACCTGGGCACAGTGCTGGCTCATGTTCAGCCTACTATCAACCAGTACCCCCAGGTCCCTTTCTGCCTGGCTGCTCTCCAGCCACTCTGACCCCAGCCTGTAGCACTGCATGGGGTTGCCGTGGCCAAAGTGCAGAACCTGGCACTTGGACCTGTCAAATGCCATCATGTTGGACTCTGATCATCTGTCCAGCCTGTCAAGGTTCCTCTGCAGATCCATTCTACCCTCTAACTTATGAACACCTGTTTGAAATTCTTGAAGTCTGAAATGGTGGAGCTCCTGACCAACATGGAATGTGTTGGCAGATATGAGTACATATTCCAGAACTTGTTTCCTGACTACATAGAGACAGCCCCTGTAAAAAGATATAAATTGTTTCTAGAAATATGATCATCATGTTAGAATCAGAGAGTTGTTAGGGTTGGAAGGAACCTCAAGGATCAGCTAGTTCCAAATCCCCTGCCATGGGCAGGGACACCTCACACTAGATCAGGTTGCTCGGAGCCACATCCAGTTTGGCCTTAAAAGCCTCCAGGGATGGGGCTTCTACAACCTCCCTGAGCAACCTGTTCCAGTGTCTCAGCACCCTCAGGGGGAAGAATTTCTTCCTAATATCCAATCTGAATCTACTAATTTCTATTTTTGTTCCATCCCCCACTCCTAGTCCTATCATTACCTGACACCCTAAAATGTCCCTCCCCAGCTTTCTTGTAGTCCCCCTTAAGATACTGGAAGGCCACAATAAGGTCTCGTTTGAGCCTTCTCTTCTCCATATTGAACAGCCCCAACTCCCTCAGTCTGTCCTCATAGGAGAGGAGCTCCAGCCCTCTAATCATCCTTGTAGCCCTTCTCTGGATATACTCCAGCACCTCCAGATCCTTCTTGTAATAGGGGCTCCAGAACTGGACACAGTACTCCAGATGGGATCTCAGCAGAGCAGAACAGAGTGGGAGATTCACCTCCCTCAATCTGCTGGCTACACTTTCTTGATGCAGCCCAGGATGTGATTGGCTTTCTGGCCTGCAAGTGCATGCTGGTGGCTCCTGTTGAGCTTCTCATCCACCAGCACCCCCAAGTAATTTTCTTCAGGGCTGCTCTCAAGCCAGTAACTGTCCAGTCTATATTGGTGTTTGGGATTGCCCAATCCAGATGCAGGAGCCTGTTGAACTTCATGAGGTTGGCTTGGGCCCAGCTCTCCAGCCTGTCAAGCTTCCTCTGGGTGGCACCCCCTCCCTCCACCATGTCTGCTGCACCAGGTAGCTGGAGTACCCATAAATCCAAATAAAGGTAAATTATGTCTGTGATTAGGTCTTTATTTAAAAAAATAAAATAATTGTATGCTAAACATCAGGAAGTAGCAGAAGCAAGCTGCGCAGTAATTGAAGCTGAGAATTATACAGGACAGTAAGGCAGGCAAAGGCAGTGACAATGACAAGGAGCAAAAGCACTGCACCCTAACAAGGAAAGTGGGACAGGTCCAGTGACAGTAACAAGGTTCAGCTAAGAATCTCAGTACTCAGAAAAGTCCGTGGCCAGGGGGCAGTTCAAAGGTTAAGACAGAAAGTCAAGTCAGCAAGTTAGTGATGGAATCAGGTCTGAAGACAGTAAACAAGACCATCTGCGGTCCAGTGACAGACAGACAAGTCCACAGAGATAAGGCAGCTCTGTGAGGAAGGCCAGTCAGCAAGTCAGAGCTGGAATCAGGAAGACTCATGATCAGGCATGAGCAAGGTATTACAGTTGCGACCAAGGAAAAGGGCCTGGGGTTAAAAGCTGTTCCCAAGCAAACAGGGACAGTATCACTTCTTGTGGCTTCTTCTCACACCAAGGCCTCCCTGATGAAAGGCTGGGCAGCTGCACTGCCACGGCTGGCCCCAAGGCCAAGCAGCTAACTGTCCCAGAAGGGAGGGTGCCTTCTGGTCCCAGGCACCTAATTCCCATCCCTACCAGGAAAGCAAGAGTTTCTGCAGACCTGTGCACTTACGTATACCTTTATCTTTTGTAATGCAATGCTTACTTGTGATGTACTTATTGGTTTAGGACATGTTTGAGTGAAAACAATATTTGCACAATAACAGACACGCAGCATTGGGGGAAAACTTTTACATAGAATAAACCAGGTTGGAAGAGACCTTCAAGATCATCACCTCCAACCCATCAACCAATCCAACCCACCTAAACAACTAACCCACGGCACCAAGCACCCCATCAAGTCTTCTTCTGAAAACCTCCAACGATGGCGACTCCACCACCTCCCTAGGCAGCCCATTCCAATGGGCAATCACTCTTTCTGTAGAGAACTTTTTCCTAACATCTAGCCTGAACCTCCCCTGGTGCAGCCTGAGACTGTGTCCTCTTGTTCTGGTACTGGCTGCCTGGGAGAAGAGACCAACATCCGTCTGTCTACAACCTCCCTTCAGGTAGTTGTAGAGAGTAATAAGGTCACCCCTGAGTCTCCTCTTCTCCAGGCTAAGCAACCCCAGCTCCCTCAGCCTCTCCTCGTAGGGCTTGTGTTCCATGCATGCATGCTTCCCTCAAATAGCAAATACTGCTAATATATTTGCAATTTTTTTTGTGTATGTAGTACGCATCACCTTTGTGTTCATTATATCATGTGCACCTACATGCAGAGACATACATGTGTTTATCTATAGTACAGAAACATAACCACACATGTCAATACATAATTTGACATGTATCCTATTTGTGTTAAAGCTTATTCTCAGTATTTCACTTTGTTTGTACAACATGAAAGATAACCCTTTCTTACACACAGACTCCAAAGCAATGTACTTAAGGCAGAGAAAAGGTCAAAACAAGGTTAATTGCATTTCTTGACGTTTCACAGAAAATATGAGTTCTTTGCATAGTAAAAGTTTAAAGGAGCAGCTGGCAGTACTGGCAGAAAACTATGGAGTTCTGAAGAAACAATCAATACGCCAACACAAAAAAGAAAAGCTAGACTTTAAATGTAATTAGTAGGGCATTGTAAAAATAGTGGGAATTATATAATTGTAAGTACAACATTAGCTCAATAATGGCAAAAATAACCCAACTGTTTGTTTTATGAAAGTGATCTTTTTTTATACACAAACCCTATTTAGAAACTGGAGAGCAAAAACAAAACCAGAAAAAAAGGAACTCTGATGGCTTTCAAAATACTATAGAATTCAAAAGCTTCACAGACAGAAATACATGTAATTAAATTGAATATGCATATTTAAAATAATCTCTCCTGTTAGAAATCTAATTTTGATTGCACTTTCCCTGCCCTCCCCCCCCACCCCCCCGCCATGTTTCCCAGTAAAGTTGAATTCAAAGAAAAGAAGTCAAAGAGGAAGACTTGGAATCATCCATGAAATATCTTTTAAATAACAAAAACCATCAGGCATGTTTTCTGGACAAGAAAAAGACAACCAACCAAGCAACCAAAACCCCTAAGCATACCTTAAAGAATTTGGAAAAACATCACAGCCAAATGCTCAGAACACTGATTTCTAACATCTGGTTTCATAGACAGCTGTCACTGAGGTCTCATGTGTGTGAACTGTATTAATCTCTGATGTTTTTAGATGCCTTTTAATATTCTGTTCCTTCAACCTTGGTGGCAGCTGTCTCTCTGCTGCTTATTGCTTGTCAAATGGGCAATGGTTGTGACAGCCAAGAGAGACTTCTTTCCAGTAACTCATATTTCAATATTATCAGCACTTAAACTCACCACTGCAGGTCAGTCAAAAGGATATGCTCAAGCACCTGAGAATTCCAGATCCCACTAGTGGCATGACATATCTTTGATCAGTATTTCTGCAGAAGGAAGAGGAGGAGCTGATGTTACCTGGGAAAGGTAGGCTTTGAGAGACTTGATTACAGAACTGAAGTTTGTCAACGGTTACAGAACCATGTTACAAATTAGCTTTACAAATTAGCTTTACAAATTTCTCTGTGACACCTGACAAGTAAGACTTTCTCTGCTTCATCATCTGCTTTGTATCTCCAGAACAGAGATTATAGCACTTACCTACTCAAGCCAGTTAAGGGAATGAATGTACAGCGAGGACTGAAGCATCCAGATACCACAAAAAATGGGCTGTGTAAGACAGAATATTTGAGGTCAAATTCTGATTGCACAGCCCTAACAACTCTGCTGGTGTTGGATGTATCTACTACATTCTTTCACCACCAATTGCTAATGATACTGCACCATGACAAACTGTGGGAGATTATGAAATGTCGCTGTTCTCACTGCAGAACATTGAGAGACATCCTGATATACATAATGCAGTAAAAGTTTGCACTTGCTCTTTATAGTATTGGAAGCTTTGGTATCTGTTGTTTTGTAATTCTGAAGACTGTCCTGCAGTTATCAACAGGGGTGACCGTATTGCTCTCTACAGCTACATGAAGGGAGGTTGTAGACAGGTGGATGTTGGTCTCTTCTCCCAGGCAGCCAGTACCAGAACAAGAGGACACAGTCTCAGGCTGCACCAGGGGAGGTTTAGGCTGGATGTTAGGAAGAAGTTCTATATAGAGAGAGTGATTGCCCATTGGAATGGGCTGCCTGGGGCGGTGGTGGAGTCACCATCATTGGAGGTGTTTAGGAGGAGACTTGATAGGGTGCTTGGTTGCATGGTTTAGTTGATTAGGTGGTGCTGGATGATAGGTTGAACACGATGATCTTGAAGGTCTCTTCTAACCTGGTCTGTTCTATTCTATTCTATTCTATTCTATTCTATTCTATTCTATTCTATTCTATTCTATTCTATTCTATTCTACCCGTTGCAAGATTAACCTACAGGACTACGCATGCAGCCTAAGAGGTCTCCAAAGGGTATGGTGTTTGTCTAACTGTAGCTAAAATGTTGTTGTGTCACCAGCTAGTTAGGTCAAAACATCAGTGTTCATTAGGCACTAGCTAGGCAGTCAAGTCTTTGGTAATATGACTCTATAATTACAAGGATAATAGCTATTTAATAAAGACAGACTGTGTAAAAAACTGACAGATATATGAGAATACAATGAAAATAAATTAATATGTAGTAATATACTCCCCTTTAACATCAAAGTACTCCTTACATGACAAATACATATCTTTTCCACAGTATTTTTGGTATCAAATCTTTCACACTTCATTAACTTTTAAACTTCATCCCCTGTAGAAGCAGCCTGATGTGCCTTGTGGAGGTGAATTTAGGTCCCAAAATATTAGAAACATTCACACTTGAAAAAACCAAGAGTGGATGAAGATGTAGAACTGTGGTCTGCTAGATGCTAGCCAAAGGATATCTGCAATCAGTGATACTTTTTACCCTTGAAAATCAGAATTTATTTCAAATTACAGAATCTTATTGTCATGGAACTGTTCATGTTGGAAAAGACGTCTAAGGACATCAAGTCCAACTATTAAACTAGCACTGACAAGTTCACCACTAAACTATATCCTGAAACACCATATATTAACAAAATCACTTCCCTGGAGTAGGGCAGCCTATCCCAATGCTTAAAAACCCTTTCGGTGAAGAAATTTTTCCACTGTCCAATCTAAACCTCCCCTGGTACAACCTGAGCCCATTTCCTTTTGTTCTATCCCTTGTTACTTGGAGAGAGAGACCAACACTCACCTCACTGCAGCATCCTTTCAAGTAGCTGTAGAGCGTGATAAGGTCTCCCCTGAGCCTCCTTTTCTCAGACTAAACAACTACTCATAAGATGTGCACTAGATCTCCCTCACCAGCCTTGTTGCCTTTCATTGGAAATGATCCACCTCAATGTTCCTCTTGTAGTGAGGGACCCAAAACTGAACGTATTATTTGAGATGCATCCTCACCAATGCTGAGGACAGCAGGACAATCACTTCCATACTCCTGCTGTCCACACTATTTCTGATACACGTCAAGATGCTACTGGCCTCTGGTGAAGAAATTCAGGTTGGGCAAGATTAGTTATGTGTGCCCAATCTGAACTTCTGAAGAGTTTTGAATAGTGTAAATTTATAAACAGCATAATGCTGTTAAGAACAACACCACACATTTTAAATGCCATCCATTTTAAATGTCAATAAATTGCAGAATACCTAAGTAATAATAATAATAATAGAATAGAATAGAATAGAATAGAATAGAATAGAATTAACCAGGTTGGAAGAGACCTTCGAGATCATCATGTCCAACCTATCATCCGACACCACCCAATCAACTAAACCATACAACCAAGCATCCTGTCAAGCCTCGCCCTGAACACCCCCAGCGACGGCGACCCCACCACCTCCTCAGGCAGCCCATTCCAATGGTCAATCACTCTCTCTATGTAAAACTTCCTCCTAACCTCCAGCCTAAACCTCCCCTGACGCAGCCTGAGACTGTTCTGGTACTGGTTGCCTGGGAGAAGAGACCAACCTCCGCCTCACTACAACCCCCCTTCAGGTAGTTGTAGAGAGCAATAAGGTCACCCCTGAGTCTCCTCTTCTCCAGGCTAAGCAACCCCAGCTCCCTCAATCTCTCCTCATAGGGCTTGTGCTCCAAGCCCCTCACCAACCTTGTTGCCCTTCTCTGGACACGCTCCAGCAAGTCAACATCCTTCCTAAACTGAGGGGCCCAGAACTGGACACAGGACTCGAGGTGCGGCCTAACCAGTGCAGTGTACAGGGGCAGAATGACCTCCCTGCTCCTGCTGGCCACACTGTTCCTGATGCAGGCCAGGATGCCATTGGCCCTCCTGGCTGCCTGGGCACACTGCAGGCTCATGTTCAGCCTACCATCAACCAGCACCCCCAGGTCCCTCTCAGCCTGACTGCTCTCCAGCCACTCTGACCCCAGCCTGTAGCTCTGCATGGGGTTGCTGTGGCCAATGTGCAGAACCCGGCACTTGGATGTGTTCAATCTCATGCCGTTGGACTCTGCCCATCTGTCCAGCCTGTCGAGGTCCCTCTGCAGAGCCTCTCCACCCTCCAGCAGATCAACTCCTGCCCCCAGCTTGGTGTCGTCAGCAAATTTACTGATGATGGACTCAATGCCCTCATCCAGATCATCAATAAAGATGTTAAAGAGCATGGGGCCCAGCACTGATCCTTGGGGCACACCACTGGTGACTGGCTGCCAGCTGGATGTGGCACCATTCAATAATAATAAAAATAAAAATAAAAATAAAAATAAAAATAAAAATAAAAATAAAAATAAAAATAAAAATAAAAATAATAATAATAATAATAATAATAATAATAGAAATATATATAATAAAAATATAAATAATAATAAATAAAATAATAATAAATAAAAATATAAATAACATTTATATAACATATATTAATGTAATAATAATAATAATAATAATAATAATAATAATAATAATAATAATATGAAAATTAAATCTGCAGATAACATTTTTAAATTGCCTTAGTAGCAAACCAACATTTTTCTGTTTCAGCTTTCCCAGTTTACCAATATAATCCTCCTCAGCCTACAAAAATGAGCCTTTAGAAGCACCAAGCACATATTTAACAGGTGTGTGTTTTTTCAGTTCTCACTACATGAAACCTGGTCATATTTACATGACTATGTATAACCACAGACTTTATGTCCAGTCATAACACTTCTTTGTTAATTACAATGGCATTAGAAAAATAATCACCATGTATTGAATATAAACATTGATGTGTTGAAATATCACAAAGAAGGCCTGTGTATATAAAGTGCTGAATGGTAAAAATACTGACAACACCAAATAATTATAACATTCTAAAGAGTTTGACTGACATGTTTAGAAACTGAAGTATCTTTAGCAGGAAGAAGTTTGGTAAGTATGCTCATTTGAAGGCAAGCACTGAACAGTGGAAAGACATCAACATGGTATCATTACTTAATGGGAATTTAAAGATAAAACGTGAGCTGGTTTTAATTTCACAATGGGCAGTCACGGAAAGTGCTTTGGGAGCTTAAATACTGAGAGAAGCAAGGTCATACTCTTTTCATTTCATTAGCAGACAGAACTGCTAGAGCACTGAGAATGAATTAAAAGTCTTGTTCTCCCACACTCCATAGTCAATGGCTACTGTGCACTGAGCAACATTACAAGGATATGTTTTCATCACCATTCATTTTGTTCTCAGTGAATGTTGTGTAAATCAGATATTGTTCTTCAGAACACAGTAGCTGAAGTTGCTCATGATGAAGTAGTTATAAAAACTTGTGGTTTTTTTTCCTGCATCGAAGCAGATTCTCTGAATATAAATGCTTCCATTTTTGTAGTTTAGGACTGCTATTTGTTTACTGAATGACCCAAAGTGACTACATGCAAATTAAGATCTTCCTCAGAAATAATATTGATGAGTTTCTTAGTGGAGAAGTGGTTTGGAATCTCATAAGAGCAAGTCTGGAAGCAATCTCAAAAGGACATCTGATCTTGCCTATCAGAGAGCGGTATCAGTTATACCTGTCTTATTAGTGAAATATGAATGGAAATCTAGAACTGTAGTGACTAAGGCTCCATGCCCTTCACTATCCTACCATTAAATGGTAAATCATTAACCAAAAAAGAAGGTAGGGAGAATATAGTTTAAGGCAAGACTGTGAACAGATCAGGTGACAGGTATAGAATTACATCTTTTGATGTAACTGTTGCTATGATAGGTTTAATTATGCATTATTTCTTGATGTTATTTGTATCTTGTATTGCTGGAGATTTTTCACAAATGTTTTTCCATTGCTGATATTTTAAATGCAAGTCAAAACACGTGGAGGAAGCATCACAGTCACTTTCTGTTTCCTTACTGACTGGAGATCCTTAGGGTCATGTTTCTGTGGAGGTTGTTTGAGTTTGTACAGTCAGAATATACTTTTTGCCAGTAGTCTCTAAAATTTCCTTAATGTTTTCTGCTTTCATGAACATTTCAGTCAGGAGGTTTACTTGCTCTAACATTTTCAGAAGTAAATTCAAAAGAAGTTAAACTTCGTAGTGCTTAATTCGGCTTTAAATATATTTGATGAAATTGTGAACATTTACTCACCTCTAACACCACAGCAGACTGCAAATATTGGAAGAACAGCTAATCTCAAAGTAAAATAAAAATAATATATTGTAATGTATAAGCAGCTGCATGATAAATATGTCAATGAAGTAGAATTTAGAAAAGTAAATTTAGCCTGAACTTTTAAAAAATCCACATAATAAAATCTGATACACCATGAAACACTCCAGGGAAATTATTAGGTGTCACTGACACTGGTCTTTAAAAATTAGAGTATATATACAGCATTGCTGGGACCTATGTTTAAGGTGCAATAGTATCCCAGTCTACTGACAAGCCTTCAAAAAGAGTGCAAATTTCAAGAATCAAGTGGGTCATTCTTGTCCCCCTCTAATAATCCATGCAGAAGAGTCTTTGAATCAGGCAAGAGCTATGATAACACATAAGCAAGTCACAGTATCACAGTATCACAGTATCACAGTAACTAAGGTTGGAAGAGACCCCAAGGATCATCAAGTCCAACCTGTTCCAACAGACCTCACAACTAGATCATAGCACCAAGCGCCACGTCCAATCTCCCCTTGAACACCTCCAGGGACGGCGACTCCACCACCTCCCTGGGCAGCCCATTCCAATGATGAATGACTCGCTCAGTGAAGAACTTTTTCCTCACCTCGAGTCTAAACCTCCCCTGACACAACTTGAGACTGTGTCCCCTTGTTCTGGTGCTGGTTGCCTGGGAGAAGAGACCAACCCCCACCTGGCTACAACCACCCTTCAGGTAGTTGTAGAGGGCAATGAGGTCGCCTCTGATCCTTCTCTTCTCCAGGCTAAACAATCCCAGCTCCCTCAGCCTCTCCTCATAGGGCTTGTGCTCAAGGCCTCTCACCAGCCTTGTTGCCCTTCTCTGGACACGTTCAAGTGTCTCGATGTCCTTCCTAAACTGAGGGGCCCAGAACTGGACACAGTACTCAAGGTGTGGCCTAACCAATGCAGAGTACAGGGGCACAATGACCTCCCTGCCCCTGCTGGCCACACTATTCCTAATACAGGCCAGGATGCCATTGGCCTTCTTGGCCACCTGGGCACACTGCTGGCTCATGTTTAGGCGGGTGTCAATCAGCACCCCCAGGTCCCTCTCCGTTTGGCAGCTCTCCAGCCACTCTGACCCCAGCCTGTAGCTCTGCATGGGGTTGCCGTGGCCAAAGTGCAGCACCCGGCACTTAGACTTATTAAATGCCATCCCATTGGACTCTGCCCATCTGTCCAGTCGGTCAAGGTCCCTCTGCAGAGCCTTTCCACCCTCTAACTGACTAACATCTGTTCCCAACTTGGTGTCATCTGCAAACTTGCTGATGACTGACTCAACCCCCTCATCCAGATCATCAATGAAGATGTTAAAGAGGATGGGGCCCAGCACTGATCCCTGGGGGACGCCACTGGTGACTGGCCGCCAGCCGGATGTGGCACCATTCACCACCACTCTCTGGGCTCGGCCCTCCAGCCAGTTCCTAACCCAGCACAGAGTGTTGTGGTCCAAACCACGAGCTGACAGCTTAGCCAGCAGTTTACTGTGGGGGACGGTGTCAAAGGCCTTGCTGAAGTCCAGATAGACTACATCCACAGGCCTCCCCACATCCACCAGACGGGTCACCTGATCATAGAAGGAGATCAGGTTGGAGAGGCAGGACCTGCCCTTCCTAAATCCATGTTGGCTGGACCTGAGCCAATATTGACCTGAGTCAATATGGAAGAACTGGAAGTCTGAAGGAGTTTGTGATGTTCCCAGCTGCACTATCAGCAGCAAAACGGTTCAAGGCCACATAATGCAGTTGCTCTCCTTTCACTCTTCATTCATGTTCTGGGTAGACCTAAGCCCGTGTATAATACAACAATGCTATTTATATTCTTCTCAGTGGGTAAAAAATAAAATATATGTGAGAAAGAATCACACCTTAGTATATAAAACCAAAAGTTGTAAACTATAATATATAGAAAAGCCAGACCAAATGAGCTAAGAAGGTGCTAACTCTATACAGTCACTCTTCAGTTGGTTTTCATGTTTGCAAGTGTTGGGTAACAGTAGAAGTATTATGAAGTTCTTCACAGAAAGGGTAATTGGCCAGTGGAATGGGCTGCCCAGGGAGGTGCTGGAGTCGCCATTCCTGGAGGTGTTAAAAAAAGAAAAGGATTGGACATGACACTTGAAGCCATGGTTTAGTTGTCAAGAGATGTTAGGTAATAGGTTGGTCTTGATGATCTCTGAGGCCTTTTCCAACCTGTTTGATTCTATGATTCTATGAATTAACCCAAAGTATTTAAAGAGCTCTTAAAGAGTGTTTTGTCTGGTTACTACTAAACCTTAAGTAGTGATCAGAGTCATGAAAGGTGTGATTTTTATTAATTTCTAGAAAGGCAAAAGCTGAAAATTTGTCATTCACTAACAGTTTGTAAGCTCTGACAAAGGAGGTTTGCTGCTGAACATACAAGGAGGAAAAGTCAATTACTAAACTCTGAAATGGCCACTTAAGAGATCTGCCAAACTTGCTAGATGCTTATAGTAAAACTATTGTTTGTGTCACTGGAAAACTATTATGACCATAATTTGCCAAAGTTGTATTCATGTATTTGAAGGCTTTCTTTGAAGGCTTTGTTTGAAGTGATGATAATTTATGGGGGAAAAAAACCCGATTCTAACAGGCTAAAGGAAATGCTGTTCTATTTGATCAATTTTAACTGATGAAACTGCATTACATAGTTATCAAAGGTACAGTTACTCAGTAATTCATATATGTATAATTTATGCATGGAAGCTTTGGCTCATTAATCTAGACCTTTGTTTTCTTCAGTCTCTGATTATTGCAGGATTAAATGTGTTTTGTTATTTTCCCAGACAGTTGCTCTAAATTGTGTTTCCTGATAAGTCAATACTGAGCTTGAAAAATATCCCCAGACGCTAAAGAAAACTTCTTTCTGCAGATCAAACGCAAGAGAGAAAAGGCTGACATTGTAAATCACAGAGATGTCCTGGGTGAGAGGGCAGCTTGATGGATGAGAAATGGAGAATGTATTCAAGAATTCTGGAGTGCTTCAATTTCACTGAAGCATAATATTCTGTACAAGACTTCTCATGCTGCTGAAAAAAAGACACACACCCCTTCTTCCATAATTCACTACATCCTCTATTAGTAGTTATTAATGAATTTAAGATGCTTTACACATTTTGCTTTTTTCCTTTTTCAGATTAATTTGGACAACGAAGTGAATCCACAATTTACATGTCAAGCTTTATCCCCTCCAGATCTAAGAAAGAGACTCAGAATACTCACTAATTCATGCTAAATTGTTGACTAGAGTTTCCAGGCAATATATGTATTTAATAATAATAATGATAGCAAAGGTCTACCTGATTGCCCCATCAGTTATTGTTAGTAAAACACGAGAGCACTTACGCTGAGAGTAAATCATAAAGTGACTATATTTAGCAGTGCTGAAGCCCAGGTAAACCATGAAGGCAGTGTCAGAGCACAGAATAATACGTTGTGGGCTTTCTGTGCAAAGCATCATGCAGGCACAGCAGACTTCCTGCCCAGGTCCAGTTCTAGCATTCCATTAGGAGGCAGCTAGGTGTAGACCTGGAAATTGGGAACTACTCCCAAGGTCATCCCAATTACGTACTGAAGTATGTTATTATGATTCACCTCTTCACCAAGGCTTTGGAGGCATTACTGTTGGTATCAAAACAGCAGAGCTGGAGAAAAGATACAAAGCCATAATGAAGGACACTTCACTTATGTGAAGCCCAACCACTGGAATGTTTAGGGGAAAAGTATATTTAAAAAACAAAAAAATCTAAATCAAACTTTTCAGTGTGCTTTTCCAAAAAGGCATGCACAAAGCAAAGTTGAAATTATCTCTATTATGTCTTTGCTGGGTTGCTCCTTTATATAGAAGCTTGGTACTGGAAAAAGCAGTAATATACATAAATAGATAGAGTTTACTTGCAGGAAACATCTAATCTCCTCAGAGCTATTTCATAGGCAATCCAAGTGCTGTAAAAATGCAAAAAGTATTAATACCAAATTCATCTTTCTGCCAACAATTTTGAGAATATACTGGATAGTCTCTGTGTCTAACTATGAATACTGAAACTCATTGAATTATTATTGTAGTTATCATCAGCATTTAATCTTTTATTATTATTATTTTTTATTAGAGAATGCATTCATAGATGCAAGTAAAATTCAGCATTTTGCATTCTATTCACTTATGGAAATTAGTAGTACCTGTTAATTAAACACTTAATTTTTTAACATTAATTTTTAACAACTCTCACAGAATCATAGAATCAGCCTGGTTGGAAAAGATCTAGAGATCATCAAGTCCACCCTATTAGCTAATACCCAACACCTCACGACAACTAAACCATGGCTCCAAGTACCACATCCCATCCTTTTTTGAACACCTCCAGGGATGGTGACTCCGCCACCTCCCTGGGCAGCCCATTCCAATGGCCAATTACTATTTCTGTTAAGAGGTTCTCCTCACCTCCAGCCTAAACTTCCCCTGGTGCAGCTTGAGACTGTGTCCTCTTGTTCTGGTGCTGGCAGCCTGGGGGAAGATACCAACCCTCACCTGGCTGCAGCCTCCCTTCAGGTAGTTGCAGACAGTAATAAGATATCCCCTGAGCCTCCTCTTCTCCAGGCTAAACAGCCCCAAGTCCCTCAGCCATTCCTCATAGAGATTGTGCTTGAGAAATCTCACCAGCCTTGTTGCCCTTCTCTGGACACGTTCAAGTGTCTCGATGTCCTTCTTAAACTGAGGGGCCCAGAACTGGACACAGGACTCAAGGTGTGGCCTAACCAATGCAGAGTACAGGGGCACAATGACCTCCCTGCTCCTGCTGGCCACACTATTCCTAATACAGGCCAGGATGCCATTGACCTTCTTGGCCACCTGGGCACACTGCTGGCTCATGTTTAGGCGGGTGTCAATCAGCACCCCCAGGTCCCTCTCCGTTTGGCAGCTCTCCAGCCACTCTGACCCCAGCCTGTAGCTCTGCATGGGGTTGCTGTGGCCAAAGTGCAGCACCCGGCACTTGGACTTGTTGAATGCCATCCCATTGGACTCTGCCCATCTGTCCAGTCGGTCAAGGTCCCTCTGCAAAGCCCTTCTGCCCTCTAACTGACCAACATCTGCTCCTAACTTGGTGTCATCTGCAAATTTGCTGATGACTGACTCAATGCCCTCATCCAGATCATCAATGAAGATATTAAAGAGGATGGGGCCCAGCACTGATCCCTGGGGAACGCCACTGGTGACTGGCTGCCAGCTGGATGTGGCACCATTCACCACCACTCTCTGGGCTCAGCCCTCCAGCCAGTTCCTAACCCAGCACAGAGTGCTGCTGTCCAAGCCACGAGCTGACAGCTTGGCCAGCAGTTTACTGTGGGGGACGGTGTCAAAGGCCTTGCTGAAGTCCACATCCACAGGCCTCCCCACGTCCACCAGGCGGGTCACCTGATCATAGAAGGAGATCAGGTTGGTGAGGCAGGACCTGCCCTTCCTAAATCCATGCTGGCTGGGCCTGACCCCTTGGCCATCCTGCAGCTGCACTGTGATTGTCCCCAAGATGATCTGCCCCATAATCTTTCCTGGCACTGAGGTCAGGCTGACAGGTCTGTAGTTTGCAGGTTCCTCCATCCAGCCCTTCTTGTAGATGGGTATCACATTGGCCAGCTTCCAGCCATCTGGGACCTCTCTGGTGTGCATGACTGTTGGTACATGATGGAGAGTATCTTGGCCAGCTCATCTGCCAGCTCTCTCAGCACCCTAGGATGGATCCCATCTGATCCCATGGACCTGTGATTATCCAAGTGGCTGAGCAGATCCCTAACTACTTCTTCATGGATTTCAGGGGCACTTTGTTTCTCCCTGACCCCATCTACCAGTTCAGGAGGCCAGTTACCCCAAAGTCCTCCTGTATTACTGTTGAAAATCGAGGCAAAAAATTTTGAACACGTTCAGAAAGCTTAGATTTGGAATGAGTTTTTTTAAATCTTTCTATATATATATGTGTGTGTGTGTGTGTGTGTGTGTTTGTATATGTCAGCAATGCTAATCTCACAAAAAAAATCCTTTTTTTTTTTTTTACCAGGAGACTAGAAAAAATGTTTATAATTTAATTTAATCTTCCTGATTACCACTGTTGGGGTTTTTGGGTTAGTTTGTTTGTTTGTTTTGGGGTTGGGGTGTTTTTTGGGTTTTTTGTTGGTTTTTTTTTCTTTTACTGGAAATTATCCCCATGGAAACAGATTTCTTTGGTCATCCAAGACCAAAAGTCCTCTCGGAATTACAGGGCTGCAATCAGCAACATGTTGAGAAATAAGTGACTATCAAGTCTTAAGTAAAATCTGAAGAGTACCACTTGAGAAACTTGATTTTATCCCTATTATTATAATAAAATTTTGACCTTAAATCTTCTAAAGCTCTCTGAAAACTTTGTAAGTTAACACAATGAAACATGAAGAGATGGCCTATGCCTGCATTGCATCCTTTCTCCCAGTAGACTAGCTTAAATTTAATGGAATTCATATATACAGGTACATATATTTACGTAAGAAAATTAACAGTCGAGGGAAGAAACAGTTTATGGAGGCTTTTTCCTTTCTCTTTTCAATTGTAAGCTTCTTTTTTTCTTCTTCTACTTGAACTTAGTCTGAGCATGTAGTGTGGAAGCAGAAATTATGAACTGTCCACTCACCATTGACAGGTCATTCTGCACTGAGGGCAGCAGAAGAATGTCTACCAGTAAGCAAGAAGATAGTCAGTTAATTACGTCTTTTCCATCAAAAGGGAGAATCCTGTGACCAGAACAAACTCTGAGCCCTTTTTTTCAGACAACCAGCAAAATCTCTTTCATAGCTTCTGTTTTAAGCAGTTGATCTGTATCCTCCTATCTTTCCTGGAAAAGTATTGGGCTGTGTTGATGATGTGCAAGACAAAAAGAAGTATTCCACTTCGGGTTCAATCTGTAGTACTGAATCAGTATTTTCTATGTTTATGAATGTTTAATGGGGTGAGATAGAAAACTAATATTCATGAAGCTCCAAAAGGTAAGGGAGGTAAGGTTGCAATTTATCAGTAGGACTAGCACATCTCTTTTCTGCTAAGAACATTAGGCAATCTTTCCCTGGAATTCTTCCAACTCACTAAGACATGTTACTAATAGCTCAGGAAAGACTGATTCAGAAAGTTTGTGTGCTCTTTACCAAGGGCAGGAGACCATCCAACATTGAGAGTATGTTATTCCTGTCCTAAATTTTTACCTAAACCCAGATTGTGCCAGATCTAGTCATTAGAGTTCCTGTAATTTCCTGAAATCACATGTGTTGGGAAACAAATTCAGAACCCTTTCCATAAACTTGCTTGGGGAAATGATGATTTGGCAGTGGGTAGTAATTAGCTAGATTGGGTTTCTTTTGGACTGATCATTGTTGTTGATCTGAATGATACATGGTTAGCTATTTCAGTGGAAAGGAACATCACCTGCCTTTATCTCACAAGTAAGCAAAGAGAGCCAGAACCTTCCTCAAAGATTACTTGTAGAAGCTCACTGGCATAAGAAATTTGGCTCTTTATGCTCTGAGCATCTTCTTATGTGTGGAGGATCTCTTCAGCAGATGGAACTCAGATCTTTCCTGTGGCTTGTGGGATTTCCAGTTTAATTAATTTACTTAGCTCCTTCTTCAGAATATCATTTAACATTTTCTTCAAAAACAGAGAGGTATTTGTTGGGTCCCTTTTGTCTGGAGAACAGACTAGCTGAATATGACTTTTCCAGAAAAAAGGCAGAGATAAATGGCTTGTATCTATAGAGATTTAATACCAAAGCGTGTCACACTGTGCAGAATACACTGGCATATGCATGGCAGGAAACC